>NC_136069.1:1686412807-1687012807 GCF_964261635.1 Lissotriton helveticus | reverse complement strand
TCCGGTCGGTAACGGCCGAAATTCGGTAATTTCGGCTGTTACCGACCGGAATTAGGCTTCCTACATCTGGCCCTCACTTACCAGTGTGTGTGCTCCTTCCTGTCCCCCCTATTTCGCCTACTTTTATTAACTTGCGCAACTGCACATTACACTGCCTGCTCTTTTGTACTCACCGTATTTGGGACTTAAAACTCACCAGTCTCTCCCCGGTCCACCACCAGCCATCAGCGGGCTGTTTGTGTGGAGGGAGTCAAGACTGGTGGGGACCCACTTCTCCTACACCATTTTGGGTGAGGATACGGTCTAGCTGTTGAAAACCTCGCACCAGTCCAGTGAAAAGGGGCTGGCGTGAAAGCATTCCGGATTCATGCTCGCAGAATGTAACTGACGCGACTACGGAGAGCTCGGTTGCAGGATGCTGTGCGGCTTTTATTTGTGTATGTGTGTGATCCGAAGTGATTTTTAAAGACTTGCTCACCAGTGTGTGCGCTCCTTCCTGTCCCCCCTATTTCGTCTATTCTTAGCCTTTTTAACTTGCGCAACTGCACATTACACTGCCTGCTCTTTTGTACTCACCGTATTTGGGACTTAAAACACACCAGTCCCTCCCCGGTCCACCACCAGCCATTAGCGGACTTTTTGTGTGGAGGGAGTCAAAACTGGCGGGGACCCACTTCCGGTGTGCCGTGCTCCTCTGCCATTTTGAGTGAGGAGACTGTCTAGGTGTTGAAAACCTTGCACCAGCCCAGTGAAAAGGGGCCCGTGCCGGGCAGCGCAGCGGACTCGCGCAGCGGGCGTGCCAGCGGCACGCCAAAGGCAAGCCCGTCTGCGCCCGTCCGCGCCAGTTCGTCGCCAGACACCCTGTTGCCCCCGCTAGAGACAGGCTTTGTTATGCCCGTAATTACCTTCTCAAAATCAGGAGCACGGTGAGTAATTGCAAACAGTATTGTAGGGACATAATTGGGGGCCCTTTTTGTTGCACTCAGTGCGGCTTTAGTACTGCACTCGTGTCCTAGAAAGCAGATCAGCATTCTCAATTTGAACTGTCGCTCCTTAGCTAAACACCATGCGGATGTCCTTGACTTACTAGAGGACACCGCCCCGGTGTCCTCTTCCTCACAGAGACATGGCTCTCGGGTGCCATGACAGCCGAGCCAGTTCTTGCGCTTGACTTAGGCTACTGCATCCTTACTTTGAACAGAGAGTCCAGAGGAGGGGGAATTGCGGTTATTTTTAAATCTCGCTACCCCTGTACCTTTGTAAAACAGCCTGTAACCGGTTGTGAATGCGCACATTTGAAGATTTCCCTGAGCCCTAATTACATGATGTCAGGTCTCCTTGTATATCGGCCCTTTCTCCATCTAGAGACTTCAGGACTGCCCTTGCAGAGACGGTCAGTGCACTAGTGGTTAACTTGGCAAACTTTACAGTTACCGGGGATTTGAATCTCCATTTGGATAATCATGAAGACACAGACATGGTTAACTTTGTAGCTGACCTAGCGGCCTGCCAGCTTGTGCAACTGGTATCAGGTCCTACGCACATTACCAGCTACCTCTTGGACCCAGTCTTCACGACCATACCCTCACTGACAGTGTACAAGCCCATCCCCATGGGATGGTCAGATCATTATAATGTAAATGTCGGAATTTCTAAAGCGCACAGCTACCTCCACCGGAGGTGTCCCGGCGCTGTCTGTATACCGCTTAGGAACCCTTCCTGGCTTTCCTGGGAAATGTCCACTCCTGGGCACCCCCCAGGTGCAGCCAGGCATCCCAGCGCTTTTGGGGCCGTTGTGGAGACTAAGCAAGCTATTGCCCAGCGTTGCAGCGTGGGACCCATGATCAGAACAGGTACTGAGGGGAGAATATCCAGTCAGGGGAATTAATGAGCCGGAGACCCGCCGAGGCGGGAATCGAACCCTGGTCCCTGGCCAGAGCTCTGCATCAAGGTCTGCCTGCTCTAACCATTGAGCCACACGTTGTCCCCATGTCACTCCAGAGTTTATCCCCTTCACAGAGTGAGGATCGGTCGACCTCGCTCAAACGCCCATGGCACAAATTGAACTGGGAACAACTCGACGCTTGCCTCACGGCCACCTGCCCCAGTCTTCCAGTAGATACCAATGAAGCTTCTAGGGTGTTCTCCGATTGGATTAGACAGCAGTTAGATGGATTAATTCCAGAGAAATGGTCCTCCAATCGCAAATCCAAAACCAGACCATGGTACAAAGATGAGTTGGCAGAGACCCGCAAAAACTGTGAAAAGTTGGAGCGCGTATGGAGACAGGATTTCGATCCCGCCGCAAAGGTCATCTACTGGATGGCGATTAAGAAATACCACAGGGCCATTCAATTGGCCCGTGCAACTTTTTTCGCCAAACAAATCCGTGAAAATGTTAACCCCGCAAAAAGCGTCTTCTCACTACTGTCTAGCCTTCAAACCTAGCAACCATCAAGTCCAATGAGCAGTGTGAGGACCTGGTCACCTTCTTTGTTAGAAAGGTGGATATCATCTACAGGTCCTTCCCTTTGACCCATAGCAACATACATGCGGCCCGGGGTTCTCATAATGTTAACATCTTGGATAACTTTCCGCCTATCCCCGCCGCTGCAAACACTGTGCAACAAAGTCAAGTCTGGTTCCCCTTTAGACCCGCTCAGACCTGACCAATTTAGGAAAATGTTCTCTACCATTCTACCCTCCATGGGTCAAGTGATAAACTGGTCACTTGCTACAGCCACTGTGCCCAGGGCATGGAAACAGGCCATGTTGGTACCCTTGTTAAAAAAAAACCTGCTCTCGACCCGGCCAAGCCAGAGAACTATCGCCCTATCTCTCTGCTTCCCTGGCCGGCAAAGATCACTGAGGCCTATGTCAACTCCCTCCTGTCGGACTTCCTGACCAGGAATTACCTGCTAGACCCCTCCCAGAATGGCTTCCGACCAGGTCACAGCACAGAATCTTCCCACCTGGCTGTGACAGAACATCTCTGGTTCACCCTGGACGCCGGCCAAACGTCGGCGCTGATCCTGTTGGATCTGAGGGCCGCGTTTGACACAGTGTCCCATGTCATTCTATTGCACCGTCTGGAGGAGGCCGGCGTCACCGGACCGGCATTGGAGTGGCTCGCCTCCTTCCTCCATGAGAGGTCGTTTGTGGTGACAGTCCCCCAGTTCGCCACAGGGCTCCTCTCTCAGTCCTTTGCTATTTAATCTCTACGTGCAACCTCTAGCCGTTGTAGCTAAGAGCAGAGGACTGACCATGGTCTCCTATGCCGATGATACTCAGTTAGTGGTGGCACTCTCCAATAACATCGAGCAGGACGCCCTTAAGTTTCAAGGCGACCTAGCGACAGTCGCCGAGTGGATGACCGCCAACTGACTCCAACTTAATGCTGGCAAGTCGGAAGTACTAGTGGTGGGGAAGGACCATGGTCTGTGGAGTGACATAAGTGGAATGGAGTGGCGTACAGTGGAGCCAAGTAGAGTGGCATAGAGCTGAATGGAGTGTGTACAGTAGAGGCATACAGGGGAGTGGCACACAGAGGTGTAGAGTGGGGGTCCTCGGGAAGCGGGTGCCTTGCGGGCCCCGCGGGCCCCCGCAATTATAAATTATGATTTGTGCAATGCCCCCGGGACCTGGCCCACCCGGGGGTCTCATTTAAATGAAGCGCGGAAGCCCGCGCTTCATTTGTTAATATAATTTCGGCGGGATTCGCAATGCCATTGCGATTTCTGCCCAAAATATATATTTTAAATGCTTTATTTTGGCCCTGAGCGGGCCTAGGGGGTCAGGGTGTTTCTACCCTGACCCCTTTTCTTGTTTTTTAACGTTTTTTCTACTGTTTTATTGTGACTCAGTTCTTCCTAGTCACAAGATGGCTGCCTACACTTCCTGGTTTGGAGTGTTGGCAGCCAATCACAGTGAATCTCGTGGTCGGGAGGGTTCGCGAATCCACCACTGCCCTAGATATCTAAACTTTTTCTTTTTCTGATTTCTCAGCAACTACTTAAAGGATTTACACCATTTAACAAAAAGGACTCTTTCTGAACCACTGGCTACCATTTTGCCAAATTTGGTGTATTTCCCTTTAGTAGTTCGGGCTGTAGCTTTGTCTAAAGTTTTCTATTGAAAATAACATGGGGAAAACGAGTTTTGGGACCCCCTTTTTTTCTCGGCCTCCTGCGTGACGAATCACCCTGAAACTTTCAACACAAGAGATGACCGGAGCGCCCCATTAGTTTTGAAATTTTTGTGAAGATTTGTCAACCGGCTCCAAAGTTGTTGGGAAAACAAGAAACGCTTTTTACATTTATATTAGCCGCTGGCATGCACCAGTAGGTAGTTATAGTTAGGACCTTGTTTCTAATGAAAAAGCATTTTTTCTTTTGCCAATATCTGTGCCGCTGTTTGACGAATCTTCGCAAAATTTTCAAAACTCATGCCCTGCCCCGGTCAGCTCCTGCCTTAAAAGTTTTGCGGTGATTCGTTAAGCGGGGGGCGAGAAAAAAGGGGGGCCCAAAACATGTCTTGTCCATTTTCATTTACATAAGAAAAGTTTGGAACAGCTACAGGCCGAACTGCTGAACAGGATTACACCAAATTTGGCAGATAGGTAGCTCTTGGTCCAGAGTGCACTCTTCACTTTACATGGTGTAAAAATGTTCAGTAGTTCCTGAGAAAATTATATATTAAAAAAATCATATCTGGTGACCACGGTGGATCCGCAAAGCCTCCCGATCACGAGCTGACTTCTGATTGGCTGTCAAAACTTCAAACCAGGTGTTGGCAGCCATCTTGTGACTTGGTTGAACCGAGTCACAAGAAAAAAGATTAATAATGAAGAAAATGGGTTGGGTAGAAACACCCTGAACCCCTAGGCCTGCTCAAGGGGTCCCATAAGGACCCCGAGGGCCAAACTAAGCATTTTGTTTTATTTATAGAGGGATTCGCGAGCACTATGGTGATTTTTTTTCCCCAAGCCCAGGGACCGCCACCTCCCTAGGGCTTTATTTGAATAAAGAAATGTGGGTGGGGCTACTACCCTTCCGCACACTGCCCAGGGGGCCACCACCTCACCGTGGCAAACATAAATTAAGGGAGGATGTCCGTTGCGGACCCCCGGCCCCGGGACCGCCACCTCCCCGGGACTTAAAACATGCAGGGCGGGGGTGGCCACATGGCACCCCTCTAGGGGCCTTCATGGCCCTGGGGACCACTACCCCCCAGGGCCGGCTCCAGCAATGTCCCGGGGTGCCCACCCCTAGGACATTGCAGTTCGCTATGGCAGGGTGGGAGCACTGCTCCTGCCCTGCCATTGCGAACAGTGTACTCGCTTTGAACAAGCGAGAGCACTTTGCTCTTGCTTGTTCAAAGAGATTACACTTTTCTTTTAACCACCAGGGAGCTGCATGTTAGCAACTCCCTGGGGGTAAAAAGCAATGCTGGCCCCCGAAGGAGGTGAGAGTTGGCTGGGATCGTGGGGGCCTTCAGGTATCCAACACAAACTCTCTTGAATACTGAGTAATTTATGAGGATCCATGTAACAAAAAACCTAGGTGTAGTTATTAAATCAGTATAATGACATTCCACTCATATATGCCTATTGGCTTTAACATATGCTTTTCACAATCAATAGACACAAAAACATATGCTTTTCACAAGAATGCCTTCCGCTTATGTTTTATCATAAACAATCAGGCATATAACTTTTATCATTGGTTTGTCACTATAACCAACTACAGTCCACAGTACTGAGCACCTGATTCACAAAGGGACTTACAACTTGTAACGTCACGAGTGCGGAGTCTGCGCACTCGGATGGAATCTCTGCACGTAGGCTGGAATCTCCGCACTGCAGCGCTCAGTAAGGAGATTCCTCCGCCCAAGTGCGGACTTTATGAGTCGCAAGTCCCTTTGTGAAGTGGATCTAGAGTGTAGTTTTATGACCGGAGATGTCAATAATGACTCCTCTGAGATCTGCATCTCTCGCGGAATTGAGGATCCAATGCCTTGCTGGTTTTCTGAAGGATCTCTGCAGTTTCTTGAAATAAACATATTTTGAGTTCCTTCCGCTGTTATGTCCCAGTTACTATATTATTATAGGCTCAACCTGAAGGGGTCTATTATATGCCTTTGGCGAATATGGGTCTCCAAAGAGCCACCATAGAAGACCAGCAAAAAGTTGTCCCGCAAATTACACAGGAAGTAGGCTTTTATGGCGGCAGCGAGGACAAATCAGTGTTTCTTAACAGCTAAGTGACAATTTAATAAAGACTGTGAATCACTTCCTAGTCACACTGGCATTGATATGTATTTCTCAACGGCTGGGCAATTGCTGAATGCATATTTGAAAACTTGCATCAGGAACCCCTGTTGCCTACAGTATGATACATGACTAGCAATAGAAACATTCAGAACATGTTAAATGTCTATCCTAACTTTTCAACAGCCCTAGTTGTTAAACCTTTGAAAAAGTTCAGCTGGTGCTCCTCCACACTACTCTCACTGCAGCCTCTCTCTACATCAGAAGTGAATTTCTCACCTGAAAGTAACAAGTCCAGTGTAGATCAGAGGAAATAGCAGCATGCACATAAGGAGTGAGACAAGACCATTGTCCACTGACAGCTTTCCCCACCATATTTTGGTCAAAAGCATCTGAAGGAGAAAAGCATCAAACAACAAAGGTCAGAGTCTTTCCACGCCGCACGTCACTCTATGTCATGGGCAGAAGGCTGTTAGATGTACTCTAATCTGGGCCTCAGGAGAATCATCTCTACTTAATGGAACCTACTGGTGGCTCCAGACTACCTCAACACCAGGTCTGCACACATGCCACCAAGAGTGGTTGTAGGAAAGGGAGTTTGAGGTTTGAGATGCAAACTAAAGTATAAATAATATCTGTGCTCTTCTAGGAGGTGCTGGTCACTTCTAATGAAGTAAGTATTCAAAAACTATGTACATATGTCGCAGGCCTGTTTTTAAAAGGCTACCAGAAGCAGGTGCCCAAACTCAATATGGCAGAACAGGGCTTCTATTACACATGCGTTATAGGATGAGGTGTGGGTGGGAGAGCAAAGGACACATGCATGCCAACATCTGAGAAAAATAAAATAGAGGGAATGTTTTTCCCCCATTGACTTCTATTGAAACAGATGCAAGATCAGGTGGGAGACAGCTCAAATAAACCCATTTTTGTCTACAAAAATCATGAGTCTCCAGCTTGAAAGGGGTCTATTGGCATGTATGATAGCACAGCACAAACAGGGGGTGAGGGAAGAGTAGTTTGGAGTCAAAAGAGGCTCAGACCAGAACATCTAGACAAGAAACAGGTAAAAGTTAGCATGCACCCCTTTAACAGTAGGCTTTGTTGGTGACTGTCCACACCTCTCAATCACACTTCGAACTTCATTAAAAAAAACATTGGGTTATTGAGTTATTTACAGTTAGTAAACCATTTCTGGCTAATATTTGAGAACTATGATCATATCACCCCTCTACTAGCTCCCCTTGCCAGCCCAAATCACCTTCAAAAACAGCTGCATCATTTACAAGGCTGTAGACAACCAGAAACAGGCATGTAAATAATGCAACCTGTGTGGTAGAGTGACAAACACTAGGGAAAAGAAAGGAAACAAATACCATAAAGCCACTGACCTGCACTCCACTTTGTGACATGAAGCTCATGGCTTCTGCCTCCCGTGCCAGTTGTAAACAATTGGTTTTACCCCAGGCTGGTGACACCCTTGTCAGGAGCTCCTCGGCCCGGGCTTCGTTTTTCCGAAAGCACTCTGAGAATACTCCTAGGAGAAGCATAGTGGACAAACAAGGGTCCATAATATTTCATGCAAATACATGTAAACAACACTACTAGACCCGGCATAACCACAGGAACCCTTCATAATCACCAGGGCCCACCGAGAACCTCCCTGATATCGGAAAATGTATGTATTTTATGTATTTTAAGACACCACAATGAAAAAGATCCACTAGAGTGCTTCAAGAGCTATAGACTTTACAAAGTACAGTAAATGTGCTCTTCTTTTCTTAACCACGAACTGGCATTTGCAAATTCATCAAAGTTGACACTCAAAAACGTTGTCAAGGAAAACATTGGGCAAGTGTCAATGGGTTACTCAGAGTTACTTTGGGTGACCAAATCTGGCGGGGAGTCTGTCAGGAGGACTGGCAAGGTCCACAGAAACAGTTGCCCTGAAAATAGAATCAGTCGTCAGTGAGTTCCAGGCACTTTTATCCTTTTATTGCAGGTTCCTATGGAGTGGTCCTGATGCAAGGGATACATGATTCTGAAGATGCTCAAGGATGCTGTAGATGCGATGCCATTGATGGGCGTCTTCCTGACTACTTCTTGGTCCACAGGCTTGGTGAAGTGGCCCTAACCACAGCAGTCGACGTCTCTCAAAGTCCTCTTTGTCCTGGTAGAAGTTCAGTCACCACTGGGCTATCAGTCATCTGGTATCGTGGTCACAACAGAATTCTTCCTTGCACAGTAACTCACCTTCTGGGTGATGAAGCTGCACTTCTATGGCTCTCCCGCGTTCAGCAAACATTGGTGCACCTTTGAGCATCAGGTACTCGTCTCAGCTGCTGTACAGAGAAGAGAAGTAGCAGTTGAAGATTTAGGCTATCTTATCACCACAGCACATTTCTACAGCTGTTGTGGCCTTGTGCTGCGAACAGGAGGTCAGCTAACTGAACCTTGTAGTCTCTTGCTTCTGCTGAGTTCCGGAGGTGACTTCTCCACGAGGAGAACATAGCAGGTACAGTCCCTCTCCTTTGTTGGCCACCAGGGTCACCAGGTGTAGTCCATGCCAGAGCAGCCTCTCTTAGCCTGTTCCACGGTGTAGCAGTGCATTCCTTCTTCCAGTCTGTATGAGATCTGCTTTCAGGGTGGCCGGGTGTCCTTTTATGTCAAGAAAATGCCCTCAGGGTGGACGTAGCCAAAGGGGTACTTGTTTCCCCCTCCCCATGACCACTTCCTGCAAAGTGTGGCATCTGGCTATCCCAAAATGCATTTCTGCCAACTTTCGATATGGCAGGTGTGTGTGTGGAGCTCCTTAGCCCAACCCAGAATGTGTGGTTACCAAGGGGACAGCGGGCCTTAAAAACAGGTTTGGCAACTGGTATCCTCTATCCTTCCCTAGTGCCAGCCTTTCTACCTTAACAATAGAGCAGCTCCTCTCCCATGTGATCCCCATTTGGTCTTCAAAGGCTGCTTCAGCTTTAAAGCTTGTCCTTTGGCCCAACACCTATGTGGCTTACTGCCAGAGAACACAAACATGTCTCTTCTACGCAGGCTTCGATTGTCTCCTTTCCTGGGAGTCATTGGCATTTCTACCCAGGTGGGAATAAAGCTGTTTCAGGGACAAACGTAGTGCAGGGGCACAGGAGAGTTAAAGTGGCAACTTTATGAAAATTGCACTCAGCACGTTACATTAATTTCGACTCCAGAATACCTTGGTCTACCAACTTTGGCCTCATCATTCCAGAGTTAGCACAGTTGAGGTGTCAGCGTGTACTCACCAAAGAGGCGACCAAGTCATCCACAGTAAAAACAACAGTTTTACTTGTATACTCCCACAACATGGAAACTACATGCTTTTGTCCATGAAATAAGTTGCTCCCTGCCTTTGGGCTTGGTAGGCCTAACTTATGGTTGACTTACACATATTTCACATGGAGGCTTGACTTGGCCATTGCTTTAAATGGTAAAGTTGGGCTAGCATTTGAAAACTGTTCTTCCAGTCCATGATGGCGAACTGGGAGAAGTGTTGCACTTGCTCATGTCCAGGGTGGTACAACCAGTGCTGCAGTCCCTGGTGTGCCCCTCTAACTTACATGACGTGGGTATCCATGGTACCAAGTACTAGGGGATAACAAGTAAGATAACCTATGCCAAACTGGTATCAACAGGTTCAATATAAACATTTTATGGTCAGGGCACTGAGGCCTGGTTAGCAGGACTCAGTGCACAGAGCTCAAACACCAGCAGCAACAATCACAAATAACTTTGGGGTGACCATACAAAAACTACTTATTTCCTTACAGTTAACAATGGTTAACTTCTCTTTGCTGTCCAGCCTTAAACCCGGTTAATTGCCTGTCCTTTATTTATGCATTGAAGCAGAAGGTAAAGGCTCATAATAAGAGGGACAGCCATTATCACTTGTTAATGCCTGACAGCAAGTGGGCAATAAGACTTAGCATCAGGCATCCTATTCTCACCGGGAAACATCCTTTACTCCCCAGTCTCAACATCGAACAGCCTTTACAACACAGTCACTACCCGACATTACCTTACAATGACTTGCTGTAGGGGGCGCGTTGTTGGACTGGTGTTAGATTTCTAAGTCCAACACTTTCCCTACTGTTGCAGAGACTGGAGCCGGAATAGTAATTTACACTATTCAAAAGTCCAGCGCCCCCTAAAGCAAGTCGTTGTAATGGTATGCATGGTAAAATAACGTATGCTAATGTCACAGTCGGGGAAGTGACTGCGTTGTAAAGGCATGTGAGGTAAATGCATGCGAGGTTCGGTCATACAACCACTCTCACTAAACTAGACTCTAGTTTCATTCTTTACTCCTTCTACTGAACATAGAATGAAACAAAACAAAATAAGTTAGTGCTTGCAATACAAGCATTCTGTTTGTCTGCGCCAATCTCCGGGTCCCATACCATGTGCTAATACAGATCTAGGTTTGTACTTGGAAGTAGAATGATGACATCCTACGTTGAGAAAAATAAAAGTCACTGTAGACACTTTCCATTCCACTGTCTTGATTCACACCAATCCAGCCCATTACTAACCATCACCCATGAGCCAACCACTAGGGCTGAAAAGGACAGACCAGCAACCAATAGCAATAAGATATTGGAAGGACCTCCCCTGTAAATGGCAGAAGTATTATTAGATGTCAACAGGACTTGCGTTTGTCACCAAAATAGACAAGAGGGCAAGTGTGAATGTCATTGCGGTCTGGAACACAAGGAGCCTGTTTTAGAGTTCGGCAGTGGAATGGCCCAACCTCAGATTTACAAGTGGCAAAGGCTATACTGCATTTGTAACAGGGAAGTTGGTGTATCTGTGACGCTTCTGAAAGAGTCCCCACCCGCCAAATTCTAACCAGGGGCAAGGACTTTGTGGAGGAGATAATACCTTCTACTGAAGTACGTTTTCAGAACCTCCAAGGAAAGTTCCTGAGATACAGATTCACAGTGATGTAAGTCTACATGTATGTTTACATGACCTATGTATTACTGCTGCTGGTTTAATAAAAGATATCATTACCTCCATGCAGCCCACATAAAAGACGAACAAAGAAGAGAATATTTCGAAATCTGACCCACAGCTCGCTCTTCGTAGAGCACTGCCAGTGCCATCATGTTCTCAGAGTTGTCCGTCTCGTCTGATTCCTTTGAGAGTTCCTTCAGGATTTTGCTGCATGCCAAAGCCCCCACAATGCAGTCTGGGTTCTGAAACACAACAAACAGTTGGCAGGTATAATGACAGACAGAACTATAGCAGACAAGTGTACACCCTTCTCCCATTCACTTCCTCAAGTGAACTGTGAAGGGTCTTGGAGCAGTGGATAATGTCCAGCTAATTACAGTTCTGTCCACCTTCCCATTCTTATAAACACTCCTCAACACAAATGTCTATTTTCTGACCCTGAATGAAAACATACCAGAGGATCTTCAGTTCTTTATTGAGTGAGATCTACATTCAACTGCAATTTCTTGAACTGCACTACCTCCTTAGGCGTGAATGACCTTCAAGTTTACCCAGTTCTGTGTCCTTGGTTTACCAATGAGTGTTGCTAAGATGGGTCTCTGCTCCAGATTCCCCCTTTCTGCAATCCATTAACTCTGTTACTCATGTCCATCTTCTGTCTCAGTGGTCCTGCACCCCTCCTTAGCATCCATGCCTTCTTCGGTTTCTAGTGGGTCTATTTCCTCTTGCACCTGCCACAGTGCCTTCTCTCACTCATTTGTATACCTTCTCAAAAAAGTATCCTTAGTATTGTATTTATTAAGTGAAGTACCCTGTGTTACAAATGTAGCCATCTTGAGAAGGAAAAGCACCATCCGCAATACTACACACCCCATTTGTCACCAAAACAGGTACCTCTTGCGTGGTAACAGAGGAGAACAGTAAAATTCAGGGCTTCTCAAACTGAACCCGCAGATCATGGAAGAGTACTCCCTGTTCACCAGGCTCACAACATTCAGACAAGAGTTGAAGCCTTATCATCAATGAGCACCTCATTGGATGAAGCCTCACCGAAGCCTCACCTACCCTTAAGCACCTCATCAGATGAAGCCTCATCTATCAATGAGCATCTCATCAGATGACACCTCACCTATTGATGTGCACCTCATAAGATGAGGCCTCACCTATCGATGAGCACCTCATCAGATGAAGTTCTATTTATCGATAAACACATCATCAGATGAAGCTTCATTTATCGATGAGCACCTCATCAGATGAAGCCTCACCTATCAATGGGCACCCCATTGGATGAAGATTCATCTGTCGATGAGGGCCTCATCAGTTGAAGCCTCACCTATCGATGCGCACCTCATCAGATGAAGCCTCACCTATCGATGTGCACCTCATCAGATGAAGCCTCACCTATCGATGTGCACCTCATTAGTTGAAGCCTCACCTATCGATGCGCACCTCATCAGATGAAGCCTCACCTATCGATGTGCACCTCATCAGATGAAGCCTCACCTATCGATGTGCACCTCATCAGATGAAGCCTCACCTATCAATGGGCACCTCATTGGATGAAGATTCATCAATGGATGAGGGCCTCATCAGTTGCAGCCTCCCATATCGATGAGCACCTCATCACATAAAGCCACACCTATCGACGCGCACCTCATCAGATATAACCTCACCTATCAATGAGCAGCTCATCGGTTGAAGTCTCACTTATCAATGAGCACCCCATTGAATGAAGATTAATTTATCGATGTGTTCCTCATCAGTTGAAGCCTCCCATATCGATGAGCACCTCATTGGATGAAGGCTCATAAATCGATGAGCACAACATCAGTCATAGATGAGAAACCTTCTCACTCCTAGGATACGAGGCGCAACATGCATTCCCTCTATCCCATTCTTTGTATGTGGTTTTTTTTATAATTCTTTTTATTGAACTCAAGTTATGACATATGAGAAATTCAAATCAAACATACATTGGCAATATAGTCAATGTTCCGGTGGTACTTAAGGCATTACAACTACAGACCACATATACAGTCCCCGCTTAGACGTGCTTAGATCTTGTTTACAACCTCATCCCTCATTCTTAGAGGTGCACATTGCCCTCCCCTGTGGGCGTTCCAGTGTTACCAGACTTGCGTCCAATTATTGGGGCGCCCCCTGGCCTTGTTACTTTGTATGTATTCTTGACTCATTTCCTGCTCTCTAGAAACTTGTGAAGAGTTTTGCCCACAGTAGGCATACTACAGCCACACTGCTGTGAGTAGCTCCTCTTAGAATCAGTGTTCCTTGCTGCAATCTACATAAAATATATTCATCCGGCAGAAGGTTACTGACAAGCCACTGTTTGTGAAGAACACTAAGAGAACCACAATCAACTCATCTAAAATTAAAACAAGTTACTTACCTGTAACTTTGGTTCCCCAGTATTGGTAACTTTCATAGATTCCCATGCTTTTGTATCATTCCCCGTCGTCGGAATGGGAGTCTCGGTCACAAAAATACCATAGCAGTAGGTACAAAAGAGAAAGAAAAAGGCCTAGGCCTCATTCCCTTTTGTAGCATATCACCCCCTTTTTGTAAAAGAGACAAAACATAGGCATCAGCCAATCAGAAGTGCCTCACCCCTTAGAACCCTCCTGAAGGAACCTCAGAGCCTCAGATTTTCGTAGCCGTTGTGTATCAGTCACCATATCTGTTGTAGGCTGAGCTTTCCTCGGGGAGGGCGCATGGGAATCTATGAAAGTTACCAATAACTTGTTTTCTTGCCCCAGTATTGGAATTTTCATAGATTCCCATGCTTTTGTATCAGAGTAGCAAGCAGTTAGCAATAAAAAAACACATTTTGTGTCACAAATACATTGTAATAGCCAACATGATACAAAGATACAAAATGTGTAAACAATGGAAGGTGGGATAGAAAGGGAAGCTCACCAATTATTGGAAGAGGTTCCTCAGGACAGCCTGGCCCACTACCGCATCCTCTTGCTGTAAGGACTCCAAGAAGTAATGCGTAGTAAAGGTGTGAATGCTGCTCCAGGTAGCAGCTCTGCAAATGTCTTTAATCTGTACCCCCGCAAAGAGGGCAGTTGAAGATGCCACTGATCTTGTGGAATGTGCACGACTCCTGCCAGTCAGAGGTTTCCCTGCCGCAGTGTGGCAATGCAAAATGGCACTTATGATCCATCCTGATATTCCCTGTTTGGACAGCGGGAGGCTTTTGCTTGGACCACCAAAGGCAACAAACAATTGAGAGGACTTCCGAAATTCCTTAGTGCGATCTGAGTAGAATTTTAAGCACCGTTGTACATCCAAAGAATGTATTGTCTTTTCGCTGGCGTAGCCGGTTGAGGAAAGAACGCTTTCAGAATAACCGGCTCATTCAAGTGGAAGTCCAAGGGTACCTTGGGCATGAACCTAGGGTTAGTCCTCAAGATTACAGTGTTTCTTTTAAATTGTAGGAAAGGCTCCTGGATAGTAAGTGCCTGCAACTCTCCAACACGTCTAGCCGATGTGAGAGCGAGGAGAAGAGCCAATTTCCATGAAAGGAACTTTATGTCAGAACGATGAATTGGTTCGAATGGGCCTTTCATGAGCTGAGAAAGGACTAGATTTAGATGCCAAGTAGGAGGTGGCGGCCTCACTGGTGGATAGACTCTGAAGAAGCCCTTAAGAAATTGTTTGACAATTCTGGAAGACCACAAGGAAGGTCCGGACCAGACCTTCTGTATCTCGAAATGGCCGCCAAATGAACTTTAATTGACGAATGGGCTAGTCCTGATTTAGCCAGGGACAGCAGATAAGTTAGGAGCTGATGAGGCTTGGAAGCAAAGGGGTCAATTTTTTCTCTCCTACACCAGATACAAAATCTTGTTCTGGGGGGCGTGGCCAGCAGCCGGCGATGGCGGCAGCTTAGGAGGAGAGCTCCGTGATTGAAGCGGCCTCCTAGAATATCCGAGCATTTATCCGTCGTAAATATTTCCCAAGCGGGAAGGCGACGAAGCCCAGGACCAAGCGGCAGCATCCTAGCCGACCGGGACCTCGATCCGTTGTCAAGACCGCAAGTTTCAGCCGGCACCTGTATGGGCCTGTGCTCGGAGTCCGGACCTGGGAGTGTGCTGAACTGAGGGGCGGACAGGAAGTGCATCGCCCCGGGCGGAGGAGGACAGGAAAGGCTCGCCTGGGACGGGCGGAGGCGGAGAAGAACCCTCTACACCTTGCAGCACCGCCGGCCTTTACTAGCACGGAACGTGCGCCCAGACGCCCAGCCGTGATAAGGAGGTGAGGAGGGGATCGATCCTGATAGCCTGCTGGGTCGGACGGAAGAAAGCGGAGCGGAGACTCCGGACGAGGGGCCGCCATCTTGGGGTCGCGCAGACGGCCCTGCCTCGACCGCAACAGCCCGGCCTCACACTCACAAGGCAGAGCTGGGACTGAGGTGCCTTGTCACCACCGAGCGGCGCATGATAGACCGCCGGAGGCCTTCCGCTGCATTGGGGCACACAAAACCGCCATACATCCGGGCGGACACCGGGACCCATTCAAACCTGCTTCGGTGGGCTGGAGGTCACTCTCACGGACCTGGCTCCTCGGCCGCGGGCCGTTTCTATACGATTACCACAGGCCCTAAGATTTAACGGGGGTGCCAGTCAAGTGCTCCGAGGGACACAGGGCAGTGGCGGTACATGCGGCATTGAGTTGGGAGTGCCTCCGCATTGTCCAGGGAGTCTATTGACACGCCCGCCCCACGGCGGAGACGAACAGCTTCATTCCCCTGCTCCCACTGTACACTGTTGTGAGGGCCCTGTACAGCGTGGTGCCGCCGGGCCCTAGGTGGGTTGGAGTATACCCACGGAGACAGGGTGGGTCCTTGTTTGACGCCCCGTGACCGCCAGGAGAGAGTGGTGGGACGGACGGCATCAGGTGTGGGTGCCCACCTCCGGACGCACTGAATCAGAGGACCGTGACGCCGACTGCGTCCACGTTGGGCGGACACCACTGTTGAGATGGCCGGCAGGGGACCAAAGACTGGAGCATCGCAATCACGCCTTGATCGGTTTGCGTATGAGAAGCCCGTTTCATCTCCCCCAGACGCCAAATCGCAGCAAAGCAAAGCTACAGAAGCCGCGGGGGGCAAGAAGGCGACCCTTGACGATGTCATGCGGGCACTCACGCTAGTACAAACCACAGTTGGGTCAATCTCGGCCGAAATAACGCTGATCAGAGCGGACTTCCATAAGATGTCGGAGAAAGTGAGCAATATGGAAGTGGTGACCAAGTCCTTGGTGGAAGATGTGTCAGAGCTGCAGATTGGTATGGAACGCGTCTTGAAGGAAAATAAGGTACTGCGTGAAAAGCTCGATGATCAGGAAGGGCGCTCAAGACGGAACAACATTCGTATAATAGGTGTGCCGGAGTCGGAAGACACGAGAGCAATGGACCTGTACGTGGAGGATTTAATTAAGCAAAAGATACAGCCTAAAGGACTCTCGGCCTTCTTCACGGTGGAAAGGGCACACAGGGTCCCTGGAGGGCGCCGGAAAACGGGCATGAACCCCAGACCGATCATAGCAAGACTCTTTAATTTCAGGGATCGTGATGCCATCCTGCAGGCAGCGAGACTTTCGCCCCCTCTTAAGATCCAGAACTCTACCTTGGCCTTCTTTCCGGACTACACAGCTGAGGTCGCACGGAGGAGAAGAACCTTTTTCGAGGTGAAGAAGGAGTTGAGAGCTCGGGAAATTTCATACTCAATGCTTTTTCCGGCCAAACTTCGGATTGTGGCAGACAATAAGACATGGTTTTTTGATTCCCCGGAGATGGCGCAGGAATGGCTGGAGGGTTGGAGACAGGTGGACCCCCCGCGTCGCTCTAACAGGCAGAACAAGCACCGTACTACAGGATCCCGACAGAGCTCACAATCCGCAGGGGAGGGAGCGGAGGCACTCTCCCCATTGTCTGATCTTCAAGAAGAGGGTGCTGATGAGGAACAGTGATTCGCAGTTGTTATATGGCTGAACTGACTGCAATGTTGACCGGCAATGCCGCCTTGGACACTGGGCTGAGGGCCTCCGCGGCCGGAGATGGGGGCCGCCGATACCGGAGAGTCCTTCACCCCAGCGAGCAAGTACTATGTTTTGGGTTGGGATCAAGCACTCTGCTGAGTTGGGGGGGCGGGCAGTTCTGAGTCCGTTGAGCAGGGGGGCAGGGAGGGGGGGAGTTGGGGGTAGGATGGGCTTCTGGTTTTTAAGTACTACACAGGGTCGGAAACTGCACCGTATAATGCGAATGCGTAGAGTAGTGGTGCTACAGCGCGGATTGCAGGTTCACTTCACAAGCTGTTTCATGCGTGGCGGATGTCGGCTGACTTACCGCTTATTCTGCTACGATGGGGGAGGACACTAGCATGGGGCGGGCATCACCATTGAGCCTAATGTCTTGGAATGTTAGGGGCCTGGGGGATAAAATAAAGCGGGGATTGGTCTTACAGAGCATAAGGAGGTTAAACCCAGCCTTGGTCCAATTGCAAGAAACTCATCTGACTGGAACGGCCATTCGGGCCATGCATAGGAAAGGCTACAGTATGGTTGTTCACTCTGAGTTTACTAAGGGGTCCCGGGGTACTGGGATATTAATGCACCGCTCGTCCAGGTTTATATTACACTCAGTTGGCGTCGACACACAGGGACGCTTTGCGGCGATCCATGGGCAATGGGAAGGGAGGCCGCTTAATGTGGTCTCGGTATACATTCCGCCGGCACTACACACCATAGCTCTCCCAGACCTGGGGAACTTTTTGTTAAACCTCCCGGAAGGGGATCTCGTAGTGGGGGGTGATTTCAATGCAGTGGCACACAGTTCCCAAGACCGCTACCCCGTGCGCACACGTACACCAGGGCCTTCCAAATTGTTAGACTTCATGGAGGCGCAGGGTTTAGTGGACATATGGAGACAGTTTCACCCGGAAGACCAGCAATACACATATTATTCGGCAGTTCACGATAGCCTGTCAAGGATAGACTACTTCCTCACATTGGGAGGGGGCCTTCTCAATATCACTGACACTAACATCAAACCACGAGGGGTTTCGGACCACTCCCCGCTGACTCTGACTCTGTCCAGCCAGGTGGGAACCCACAGACGCATCTATCCTATTTACCCGGGTTTTCTTAAAGAACCTGTAATAACCAAGGCTTTAAAAGCGGGCACGAGATCTTACATCACTGATAATGAGGGATCGGTGACTTCACATGTAACCTTCTGGGAAGCCTATAAAACGGTTCTTCGCGGGCAGGCGATCTCGGTTATCGCACAACATAAACGCACGCAAAGCCGGGAGTTATTAGACCTAGAGGAACAACTCGCCAGTGCGACTCGGGAACATGAGAGTAACCCGAGTGAGGATACACGTCACACGCTCCGGCTGTGTCAGCAGAGACACGCCGATCATCTACGGCGCAAAGTGGTGGGCGGGATGGCGGCGACAGCAAATAGGGTCTATGACATAGGAGACAAGGCAGGTAAACTCTTGGCCTGGCTAGAGAAGAAACATGGAGGACAAAGGGCCATACTGCGGCTAAAAGACTCGGGAGGGGTGCTGCAGACCAGGCCGGATCGGATAGTGGAACTCCTCGCAGACCACTTTGAGTCAGTTTACTTCCCTGAAAATGAAGTCACACGGGAGATGGTGGAGGGATCGCTCCTAGGGGTGCCGACCCGTACTCTCCTCCCGGACGCTAGGGACGAACTTGATTCGGACCTGACGTCCGAGGAAATACAAATAGCCATAGCGGCGCTGCGCCCTGGGAAAGCAGTGGGCCCTAACGGAGTGCCGATTGAATGGTACAAAATCATGTCTGAGTCGCTCTCCACTCCCCTGCTCGAAATGTACAAGGAAAGCCGGGAGCAGGGGATCTTACCCCCTGACCAACGCATGGCCACCATAGTGGCGATACCGAAGCCTGGCAAACCACCTGAAGAATGCGGCTGGTACTGCCCTATATCGCTCCTAAACGCCGAAAATAAAATTCTGGCGAAACTACTGGCCACTAGATTACTACCTCACCTACAAAACCTAATTCATCCGGATCAGTCGGGCTTTATGCCACACCGGAGCACGGCGCTGAATTTGAGAAGGTTGCACGGAGTGCTGGCACGCGCCCCACGATTGAAGGAGCCAGCAGCGGTGCTATCTTTGGACGCCAGAATGGCGTTTGATATGGTGGAGTGGCGCTATCTTTTTGCAGTCCTGGAACACATGGGTATTGGCACCAGCTTCATCTCATGGGTCAGGATGTTATACACCGAGCCCGTGGCGAGGGTGACGGCCAATGGTTGTATCTCGAGGGAATTCCCATTGGCGAGGGGCACAAGACAGGGATGCCCGCTCTCGCCGCTACTATTTGCGTTGGTGTTGGAACCCCTGGCCACAATTCTCCGATCCACCCAGTTGCTATGGGGCATACAATGGGGTGATGGCTGGGAGGACAGGGTTTCCCTGTATGAAGATGACATGCTCATCTACCTCATGGACCTCGACACTGGTATTTCGGTCCTGCTGGCCCTCTGTGAGACACATGGTGCAGCGTCGGGTTACAAACTAAACTGGTCCAAGTCCGTACTGTTCATGATTCGGGGTGACCCCCCCGTACTGCCTAATGGCTGCCAGTTGGTCGTGGAAACACATACCTTCAGATACCTGGGAATTCAAATCACAAAGGAATCTGAGACATTTTTGGAGCTGAACCTTGTGCCCCTGATGAACAGATTGAGGGCAGATGTGCGCCACTGGAAGGCCCTCCCCCTGACATTGCTGGGTAGAGCGGCACTCTTTAAAATGCTGGCACTACCTCGCTTCCTATATGTTCTGGAGAATACACCGACTGTGGTTCCGTTGTTGTTCTTCCGCCAAGTGTCGGCACAACTGACCACCTTGCTTTGGAGTGGCAGGCCGGCTAGGGTAGCACAACTGAAATTAATTAGAGATTGGTACAGCGGGGGGATAGCACTCCCGAGCCTTGAATTGTATTACTGGGCAGCGCACCTTAAGGTGATCAACCAATGGATTCATGGTACCCACGATGACCCGGCCTATGTGGCAGATATAAGGCAATTGGGCACGTCTACCCTTCTGGCCCCGCTCTACAACAAGGGTTTGGTAGGGAAGCTGGAAGGACCTACCAAGCACACAGTGACTATATGGCATAGGGCGCAGAGGCGGCTTGGTTGGGAGGGGATGATTACCAAACTCACGCCACTATGGGACTCCAGAGCCTTCGGTAATTTGCGCAACAGTAAGGGATTTGATCGATGGGATACCATCGGGATATCCACAGTTGCCGATCTATGGTCGAGAGGCGAAGTACTCTCCTTTGACACCCTGAGGGAGCAGTATGACCTGGGAGTGACTGAAACGTACAGATATATACAAATTAGACACGCACTCATGTCTGTGTTAGAAATAGGGGCGACGGTGCCGGAGTCGGCTCCGTTGGAAGACCGGCTGCTTACGGACTATATGGAGACTAGTGCTACATCCCTCACCTACCGTAAACTGTTGAACAACTTACCAGATCCGCTGGTGCACCTGAGAGAAAAGTGGGTGGAGGAGATTGGGGACTTGGATGAAACGGAATGGAACGCGGCATTGGCGTCACCCAGGGAGGCAGGCATCTCCACACGATTTCGACTGGTCCAATTTAAAATATTGCATAGAGTTTACTACACCCGCACAACACTACACAAAATACACAGGGCAGAACACCCATATTGCCTACGGAATTGTGGGGAGGAGGGTACGCTGTTTCATACTTTGTGGGACTGTCCCAATTTGCAAACCTACTGGAGACGCGTAGCGCGTACGATCAGCCAGACACTAAAAACCTCTTTCACACCTGATCCTCGGATATGCATACTGCATGTGTGGGGCCCGACAGACCTGTCACCGCATGGAAAGCGTTGGGTGGTCATTGGTATGATGCTGGCGAAGCGCGATATTGCACAGAACTGGGGAGCGCCGACTACTCCGACGTTGTCGCAGTGGTGTAGGAACATGGATATGCTTATGTTAACGGAGAGGGAGGTTTACAAACAGAGACTCAATCCGCGCAAGTGGAACAAAATATGGACGCCATGGAACTCATATAGAGGGGATATCTGTGAGCCGTTACCTGAGGATGAGAATGGAGATAGCTCTGAGGAGGAGGATGAAGTGGAGTGATATAAGGTATTCAGGGGTGGGCATTGAAGGTTTGGGGTTGCCCGGGACCTAGGTACTGAACACGTAGGCAGAATTGCTAGTGGCGTAGAATATGAATAATGTATGTGAAGGTTCTAATCACGCTGATGCTGTATTTGACTTAGGATACGGATCGTTTATCTTGACCCTTTCTAAGTAGTATGTTCAGAGTTGGGGAGAAAATGAAAATTTGAAAAGTTGCTATACTGATTGAATGCAGCTGAATGTTGACGCTGCGTTGGAAAAGTGAATATTCGTTACTGCTTACTATGAGATGGCAACAATAAAAACAAATTTTCAACAAAAAAAAATCTTGTTCTGTTCGTTGAAGGAGCCCTTGCCTGGGAGAGGACCTCCTTAATTTCGCTTGAGATGGGGAGATTCATAAACTCTCGCTGCTCAGGAGCCATGCTGTCAGGTGTAATGACTGTGGATCTGGGTGCCAAATCTGTCCTTCGGACATTGTGAGGAGATCTGGTATAGTCCTCAAAGGAAGAGGAGGAACTAACGACAACAGATGAAGTTCCCTGTACCAGAATTGTCTCGGCCAAGCAGGGGCTATCAAGATCCTCCTGCACGGCTCCACTTTGATCTTCCTGATGAGCCGCGGGATCAGAGGGATGGGGGGAAAGGCGTAGACAAATGTCTTTGACCAGGCTATCGAAAGCACATTCCCCAATGACCCTCGGTGGTGAAATCTGCTTGCGTAAGACCAGCATTTCTTGTTGGTCGGTGTGGCAAAGAGATCCACCTCCAGTCTGCCCCACTGGCTGAAGACCTCTTCCAGAACTCACTGGTTCAACTCCCACTCGTGGCTGACTGAGGATGACCTGCTCAGTCTGTCGGCATTCTCGTTTAGAACTCCTGGCAAGTGTTCCGCCTTTAGCGATATTCCGTGAAGTATTGCCCATTCCCAGATCTGTTGAGCTTCCTGCGACAACGGTCGAGATCTGGTTCCTCCTTCCTTGTTCACGTAGTGCATGGTCGTGGTGTTGTCCGTCCTGATAAGCACTTGCGAACCTCCTAAGCGGGGAAGAAAGGCTTGCATCGCCAGTCTTATTGCCCTTAGCTCCAAGAGGTTGATGTGGAGCCGTTTCTCCTGAGGTGACCAATGGCCGCTGACATGTAGGTCTTGCATCACTGCTCCCCAACCCTCCAATGACACGTCCGTTGTTACTACTTGAGGAGACGGGTTGTTTACGAAGGATAGACCTTGGGACAAGTTGTCTTGATCTGTCAACCATAAGGCAGCTTCCTTCATCATTGGAGTGACGGTCACCTTGTCCTCGAACGATCCGTGAACCTGTTTCCATTGGTTGTCTAGTTGCTCCTGCAGAGGACGCATCCTCAGTCTGCAGTGAGGAATCAGGGGAATACAAGATGAAATTACCCCCAGCAGAGATTTGTAGCGGCGTACTGAAAGACACATTCTTTCTTGTAAGTCCCGAGCCAAGGTTTGTAGTTTCTCCCTCCTTTCCAGGGTCGGAAAGGCTTTCGAGAGCTTTGAATCCAGGATGGCTCCAAAGAAACGCGCTTTTCTGGCTGGCACTAGGGAGGACTTTTCATTGTTTAAAGTGAGGCCCAGATTTTGAAACAAGTTTGTACAGGCCCGAACAGCGTCCCGCGCTGCGTCCCTGGACGGGGCCTTCAGCAACCAGTCGTCCAGGTAGGGGAAGACTTGAAAATGGTTTCTTCATAGGAATGCCGCTACAGGTGCCAGCACCTTTGTGAAAATCCTTGGGGCTGAGCGAAGACCAAAGGGTAAAACCCTGAATTGAAAGTGACTCTTGGCTACTGTGAATCGTAGAAACCTTCTGTGTGCTGGGTGAATCGAGACATGGAAGTACGCATCCTCGAGATTGAGAGTGGCCATGAAATCCCCCGGGCTGATGAGCCGCAAGATGTCTTGGAGAGAGACCATCCGGAAGGACAGGGAGATGAGATAGGTGTTGAGCTCCCTGAGATCTAAAATGGGGCGCCATTTCTCCAGTGTCTTCTTCACATGGAAGAACCTGGAATAGAATCCTTGTCCCTGTTGATTGGAGGGGACCGGCCCTATCGCTCCCTTCCAGAGCATCTGTTGGACTTCGAGCCGCAGGAGACGCAGGTGTTTCGATGGAATGGCTGCCGGGGGATTGGGTGGAGGGACTTGCGTAAATTCCAAGGTATGTCCTTTCCGAATGATGTTGAGCACCCAATGGTCCGATGTTATTTTGGACCAATTCTGAAGGTATTTGGTTACCCTTCCTCCAACTGATGACTTCTTGGAGGAGGGTCCAGTAAGAAGAGCCAGGAGGCCGCTTTTGGCGCTTGGACGTATCCCGTCCCCGTCTAGCCTGTTTCCCCTTATTGTAAGGTCTGGAGTAGTTAGAAGATTGGCCTTGTCTTTGTTGATAAGGCTGGCGGTACTGCTGGGAACCTGAGCCATTGGATGAATAACGCTGCTGTTGATAGGATCCCCTGTAGTTATTACCTCTGCCTCTGGAACCCTTATAAGGAGACTTGCGGTATTGAATAGTACCGAAGGATCTGGCGGTTTCCGTGTCCTTTTTGATCTCCTGAAAAGTGTCATTGATTAGCTTCCCAAATAGTGCTTCCCCGTCATTGGGAAGATGCAGGACTTTGTTTTGGATCTCCGGTCGAAACTAGGCAGCCTTCAGCCACCCCTGGCGACGGAGGACTGCAGCCCCAGCCAAGGAACGAAACGATGTTGTTGCAATGTCCATGGCACAGTCAATGATCTCCATTGACCTCGCCTCTCCCTCCTGCAAGACCTTTTTTGCCTCAATGTTGATTCTGGAGGTAGCTGGTCCAGGAACGGAGCAACATCACACCAAAGTTGGCGGTCGTATCTGCCCAATATCGCCAGGGCATTGGCAGCTCGCACCAGAATACTCGCCATCAACGAGAATCTTTTTCCAGCATTATCCAATCTCCGCCCTTCCTTGTCCAGAGGAGTTGTTAAGGGAGCAGAGGGGTTGCGGGATTACCTCTGCGCTGCTTACGAAATAACTGAGTCTGGTTTGAGATGGCCCGTTAAGGGCGCTTTCCCATCGTCAGGTGCTCTGTATTTCTTATCCAGACGCGGTAGCACAGGGACCACCGTTGCTGGGTTCTTCATATCCTTAAGGCCTTCCTTCAACAGATGATCTCCTATAGGTATGGACCTTGTTGTCTTCCAGTAGGGTTCCTTGAAGTCGTTCAAGAAACAATCCGTGGCCACCGCAGGCATAGCCAATTTGAACCTGCCAGCTGCTCTTTCCATCAGCTGATGGAAACCTCCTACGTCCGCTGGCGGGGAATCCACTGGATCCGGAACTGGAGATGAAGGGTCCGGAATGATGTATTCATCCCATTCAGTCGTATGATCAGATCCATGATCCGAATGTTGATCCTCATCCGAGGAATCATCATGGGCGTCTGCCGGCCTGGAAGGTTCTTGCGGAAAGGATGTCTGAGGCTGAGGGGACGCCTGAGCAGGTAATCCAGGAGTAGCCGTTGAGGCAGAAACCAAGACAGGCGTTGCAGGCGCTGCAGGAACCAGAACTGGCCTAGTAGCCTTAGATTTGTAGTCCTGCAGCATCTTATGCAGGTCCTGTAGGAATGAAGATGGTACTGTAACCATATCCTGCCCAGAATAATGTTGCGACTGGGCCGCCTGATGATGTCCACCATCCTTCTGGTCATATCCCCCTTCAGAGTCCGTCTCTTGACATTTGACCAGAAGTTGAGAGGGACTATTGGCATAGCCATATGAGTCCTGGTCATCCTGATATGACTCCCCTTCCTCAAAGAGCAAAGCTGGTGGCAAGGGGGTCACTCTCCTAGGGGATGTCATCTCCGGCGTTATTCTTGTGACTGAAATTGTAATCCTTTTTTCAGATGACAATATCGTCGACGGTTCAGTCGACGATGGTTGTACACTCGTCGACGAGATTGGTGTTGTCGATGTCGTCGACGATGAAATTGTCGACGATCCAGCTGTCGTGGTCGTTAAAGTTGTCGTCGTCGATGCTCTCGTCGACGACACCGTCGTCGTCGACGCTGTCACTCTCGTCGTCGATGCTGTGGTACTCGGCGACACCTTCGTCGACGACACCGTCATCGGCAAACCTCCCGTCGACGCTGATGAACCTGCCATCTACGCTTCCTTTTTCGACGACGATCCCTTTGTCGACGAATCCCCCGTCGACGAGCTCGTCGACGGAACCAATTTCAATTTCTTCTTCAATTTCTTCATCGACGGAAACTCAGCCGTCGACGCCTTCGTCGTCGAGGACTTGGAACTCCTCTCAGAAGATTGGGAAGAGCGTTTCTTGAAGGCTGGGTCAGTCTTCGCACCCTTGGAAGGCGTAGAAGGTCCTACCCTCTCCTTTTTACCATGGTGAGGAGATTCGCCTGGACCCAGGCTCTCAGACTCTCTGGGGGTCTTTTTTGAGGCCTTAGAGGGATGTTCCACAGAAGGAGAAGGGGAACCCCTACCCCTTTTGACTGACCTTCTAGATGGCACAGCTGATGATGACTCCTCACTGTCACTGGAAACTCCATGTTTCCTCTCCTTCTGTTTCTGAAGCCAGGTCAAAAGTCTACCCGCATGATCCCGGAGGGTCTTGGTAGAGAAAGTGCAGCAGATTTTACAGTCCTCCGCTTTATGATCCGGATAAGGGAAATAGATACAATCCCTATGCCTATCTTCCACAAACAACCTTTTCTTGCCACAGGTGGAGCAGGGCTTGAAAAGGGCCTTCTTATTATCCTTGTCAGCCATCCCTAAACAATCCTGTTGAGAAATTCTGAGGAAAATTTGAAGAAAATCCTTTGAATAGAGAAGAAATGAGCAGAGCTCAGAGGAGACTCCCTAAGCACAACGTGCGGTAGAAAATCTGAGGCTCTGAGGTTCCTTCAGGAGGGTTTTAAGGGGTGAGGCACTTCTGATTGGCTGATGCCTATGTTTGGTCTATTTTACAAAAAGAGGGTGATATGAGGCCTAGGCCTTTTTCTTTCTCTTTTGTACCTACTGCTATGGTATTTTTGTTACCGAGACTCCCATTCCGACGACGGGGAATGATACAAAAGCATGGGAATCTATGAAAGTTCCAATACTGGGGCAACCATCTTTCCACAGGAATATATTACAACACTCCACCCAAATAGACGTCAATTATGCTTGAGATCCAGCACTACACACACGAGTTATACTTAGTTGAAAAAAATATAAAATAAAGACAATCTTTAAATAGGAGTTACTTCTGAACCTACACATTTCTTATAAGCCTTGAAAAAACTTAACTACCACTCAGAATATCCAAAGAGGAGCATAGAGAAGCTGAGTATTAGGTTAATACTTAGAACTAAGAATGATTGAAACTAAGAATTAAATGGACCCTTCACTCTACTGCCACTGTTCTAAATCAATAATTGCAGTGTGTTGGCGTCACTGGAAAAGGAAGCAGGGATTGAGAACACTATGCTGTCTATGTTCAAGAACAAGAGTAGTCACACAAGTGCTGATTTGCATAAGTCTGACTGATGGCATAGTTGCAGCATTTGGAATTTCTTACAACATATCAACATGGTTTACTAGTAAACCTGCATAGATAGTGTTGATCAAGCTATGCTTTGACTTTGACAGTAGTCTTTTCAACAGATACTTCAAGTTTGGGGAGCTATAAAGAAGGGTTTTTCTGACTTGTGGGACTTTAAAGGACCCTTTTTGGCTCGCACCTGTATAGGAGGCTCTTGTGTTTATTGTCATTGGATGCAAAGGAGACAGGATAGCAAAGGGATGATCTACAGTTGTGTAGAGAATAGCTGTCAAGGGATGGGTCAAAGGACTTCTTTCTCTGCCCCTTTCAGTGTGCGGCTCATGATGGTGTACAATCCCATGTCCATGTGTTATGATCTGTGGGCTGCACTCACCTCTGTGCTCTTGATTTGTGTGGAAGCACAGTACCCTAGGCTACTTCCAGGTAGGTGCCCTCAGATGCCTGGAAGGTTCCTTGTGTGCTTAGAGTGTCTGCAGTTCTTGGAAAGAGGCTTTGCGTGTTTGCTGGAAACAAGACACACAGCACCTATTGTTGTCAAAGAAACTACGCAGTGCCATGAAGCCCTGGACTCTCCCGAGAACTGCAGGTCCTTGAAATCCCAAGAGTATAAGTTCCTCGTTGTCGAGAGCATTCTTGCTAAGCAAAAGAGATACATTGTTATGTTGTAGCCAGGACCTTGTGGCCAAAGTGAAGGAATAGCTTTGGAAATGTTTTGGAAGTTCTTTAAAATACTAACTTGGACAGAGAAGTATTTTTACAAAATTGTGTGTGTTATTTCATTTAATCTTCGCTACTAAACCACTGTTTCATGAACTATCCTTATAATGGACACTTATTTGCACACCTTGATTTTCAATGTCAGGAACGGAAAGGGTCCTCATATGCCGTAGGTTGGGAACATTAATTTCTACTGAGGGTTTAGCACTGGGAAGGCTGAGCAGGGGAGGGTTGAATCCGAGGCAGCATGTTTCATGATATAGAGGAGTCTACTGGAGGCAGCCCACCCACTGCGTGTGCGATAAACATCTGTTATTCAGCACCAAGGTGCTCTTCTGGATGAACGTGCGCTTTACAAATACACATGTTATGTTATGTGCTGGCACTATGGAGAGGGAACAGAAGATAAAAGGCCTGAATTAGATCTCCGCATATGACTAAGTCACAACAATGACGGATAAAACTTCTGCTGAAATAAAAATCCCATAGGATATAATTGGATTTTTAGGTCTTGCATAGCATTGCAGCACAACGCGCAGCAAGACATGCCGTATACACTATAGTGGGGGGAAGCTACGCCCACTTTTCAGTCATATTTTCGATTGGATTCAATCATAAATTGTGCATTATGATTGGTTTTTGGCTTGTTAGTCCTGCCTCCTGACGGCCATGTCATAATTTTTGTTCTTCCGAGGCTATCAGCCCCTTTACTTTAAAAGCCGTTTTGTTCCCCTGCCTCTCCCCATTCCCTCCTGCAGTCCGTAACATCTTGGACCACAACCACCCCTCACCCCCTCCCGCTTGCGCCTTCTTTATTGCCCGTACTTCAGTTGAAAATGCAATCGGTCTCGCATAAATACGAGTCGTATTGCATTTTCAATGCTTGTTTGTCATGTGATTGGTGGGTGAAATTGCACTATATTTTGCCGGACCTGTCCTAAGCACATGCGCAATACAAACGGCTCTCTTACGCATGCGTGGGGGATGTAATTCTGTGTGCTCACGAAGCGTTAAAGCCCTTCCACAATCATCCAGAAATTGCTATATCTCTCTTTTCAAATCAACGCAGTGAGCAGTAGCAGCCCGTTACGGGAGTTCCGTGGGGCAGAAAGGCTGGGCGTGGGAGGGGCAGGGTGGGGGGTGGTAAACACCAGAATATGGATGATCGGAGGTAAGTTAACAATTAAATAAATAAAACAAACTTCATTGCGCGCCCTGCATTGCAAAATGCGATGCAGTGCGCGCTACGAAATTTGTTTTATTTATTTAATTGTTAACTTACCTCCGATCATCCATATTCTGGTGTTTACCGCCCCCCACCCTGCCCCTCCCCGCTCCACCTTTACGCCCCAAGGAACTCCCTTAACGGGCCGCTACTGGCAGTGAGGGACATAAGTCAATCATAGCATATAGGTACTAATTAAGAAATGAAAAGTGGATCAACTTCAGTGTACCTCTGGAGAGGTCTCTTGACAGAGCAGTTGTCGCTTTTGACTTTTCGATGCCTATTTTCATACTTTTCTGAAATTGGGGCACTGTAACACTGGAACCATAGATGCCTTCGGAACCTAAGTTAGATTAGAGACACTGGTTTCATTTCTTTGTTAGAGCAAACGTTGCATCCTCACTGCTGTTTCCCCTTTGCGAGGCAAATAATGAATTGGACGGTCGGGACTACAAGGTTTCATAGTATTAGTGTGCCCGCGGGCAGTTGGCATCACCCCCTCAGTCTTGGTGTCCAATGACTTCAGGATGTCCGACAAGTAGAGGGTCATGCATTGGAGAATGTTGGCTGGTGATAACGAAGCCCTCCGACTGGCCCCAGCGGCCAGGCCTGACACGGTGGGATTGGAATCCGGATCCCTTCCCTCCCCCCGGTACTCTGCACCCCGGGTAGGCCGATCCAGGGCTCAGAGAATAGGGCAAGGCAGTGTGTGCTCTAGTGCACGGGCAGTGTGTCAGGGGCCAGTGTGTATGGAAAATGTTATGAATGGACCGAGGATCTGTCATCTGACTTGCAGGGACCTAGCCCTCTTAACTCTCTTTCTTTCTTTCTCTCTTTTCTTTCTTTCTTTCTCTCTTTTCTTTCTTTATTTCTTTCTTTCTCTCTTTTCTTTCTTTCTTTCTTTCTTTCTTTCTTTCTTTTTTTCTTTCTTTCTTTCTTTCTCTCTTTTCTTTCTTTCTTTCTTTCTTTCTCTCTTTTCTTTCTTTCTTTCTTTCTTTCTTTTTTTCTTTCTTTCTTTCTCTCTTTTCTTTCTTTCTTTCTTTCTTTCCTCTCTCTTTCTTTTTTCTTTTTCTTTCTGTGTCTCTTTCCTCGTTCTGCCTTCCGGTCCATCCCGCACCTACTAAATAATTAATGTCCCCACATCTGTGATTGCAGAGAGAGCATTCTGGTCACTAAGCCATTATTAGAACACGGAAGAGCTTTGTCACAAAATGGAGCAGTGTTCCTGTGTTCATCCTATGGATGTGGTATACAACTGTGCAGCATTCATGTCACAAAACTTTGCCACTCTTTATTGCCATAGAATTATGTATTTTGTACACTACAGTGCTGTGTTATTGTGGTAGGGCTGTAGTCTGTTACATTTCAGTGCATTTTCTTCTTTGAAACTATTTAGTTGTGGCACAATATACTGCAGTATTTTGTGTGTTTAATGTGAATGTGGTATTTGGTACTAAAGCATTTTCATGGTAGTGGCATGGATATAGTGCATTCTACTGCAGTATTCATTATTGTAATGAGAATTTGCTTCATTATATCGCTGTTTGTTGATTCATTGCCTCATATATAGAGTTATTCTCGGAATAATGCCTTGAATTTGGCACTCTATACAGTATTGATGCATTCCTATGGTAAAGGTTGCATTTGTTACATTGCCCTCTATTTTTTTCAGAGGCAATGATGCTGATATGGCACACAATATTGTACTATTTTGTAGTACGTCTATTGATTTGCTTTGGTGTAGTGTGTAGTGCTGATATAACATCCTGCAACATAGTGCTAATAAGACATATTATGGCGCCTTCAGGGAACTCTCCTACACTGTAAGCATAAACGAATGTCAAAACTTCGGGCTAGGTACCTAAAGTGATCATCGTGCACGAGGTGAGTCACATTCACTGGATGCCTGGATCCATCCATCTTGGTGACACGTGCAAGGCCCGACTGGACCAGAACAATATGAAGGTCAGCTAAATGCATAGATGAGAGTGAGTTTTGTATTGTCGGTCCACTGAGTGAAAATACTCTGCTTTAGAGGGTGTTAAGTGCCCAAGTGCTGCAAGCTGTGGCTAGCTGGATACTGGGCCCGTAGGCCAGAAATATGCCCCCACAGGAGTTGTTTATATAAACCTACCCCCATCCCACTTACACACTATGCTAGTAGGCAGGACTCGGCCCACTTAAAGCACTGGCTCTAACTCTCCCCAAATGCGAGAACGATTGCATTGCAAATGCTTGTTATTTTGGCGGACAGGATATGCGTCACAGTTGTGATAGAAGAACCCGTCCACTGAGATCTAAGTCAGGCCCTTAGTTTCCTTCTACATGCCCTCCAGACATGCCCTGGGTAGCTCATCAGATAGTTCCCCATCCCTACAGCTGGTGGGTGCCCAAAGTTGTGTGTGTGTTAGGAAAAGATCATAGAGTAAGCAGCAAGTGTGCCTGCTAGTCTTAGGAGAATGACTACTGTCACCTCCCCAGGCTGTAGAAGACTGGCGGTGGTGGCAGCAAAAGGATCACAGTGCAGGGCCGGCCTAGCATCCTTTCCAGCACTTGAATCTGTTCTGTTAGGGCCAGATGTACAACCCATTTTTTGCGGCCGCAAACGAGAGATCCTCCCGTTTGCGACTGCAAAAAAGGGTAATGACATGAACAAATGCTATTTTGCGAGTCACAGACTTGCAGACAGCTTCCCTAAAGCCGGGGAGTCCCCTGCCTGACACGCTGCTCCCTGGGAAAGGCTGCACCCTGTCACAAAGTTTAATAGTTAAATAAGTGGGGAAGCCTCCCTTGCCTTTGTGCTTTCGTTAGGTTGCTACTGAGGGAAACTCTGAGGTCACCCTGCCTTCTTGCTCACACTTGTCACAAAGACCATGTCTGGACCATTTTGAATAGAATTCATGAAAATAATGAACCAACTAGAACCGGTTACAGAGACGAACTGCGGGAATACACAAGTTCTGACTACAACTTGGTGGATGAAGTTGAAGCAGAAACTCCCAGTCAGTGTTCCAAGATTTCCTGACCAGGAGCCTTTGTTCACATATCAGTGGTGAACCGGGAGATGTTTTTGAGCTCCACAGTACTGACCAACAACTCCCTTACTAGACCCGTGACCAGTAACCTGGGGAAACTCTCAGAACTTACCAGGAGAGAATGAGTGCATCCTACTTTGAGGGACAGGACTAACTGACTGCTCAGGGGGGACAATGGAGGTGTCCTTACATGAAGAATATGCTGTTCATAAGGAACAAAGTCTGTGATGAGATCAGACAGGTGAACAAATACCACAACATGGGATGAGACTCACATTGAGAGGTGGCAAATGAAGTCCAGAAGATGTGTCTTCAAAATCAACACATGTGGCTAGGGATGACCCAGAATTCATCTCAATAAGAATTCCCAATGCAGGTCTAGCACCAAAAGTACCACAACTGTTTGACATGGTTGGACTTTAAAGCATGCTCAAGGGTGTCTGAGGAGTGTCACCAGTCTGGCCCAGGGATTTGCAGCTGCTTGTTTGGAAGGAGGTTTTGAGAAAGGGCCCAAAGAAGACCCCGGCAGCAAGATGCCCACAACTACATACCTTACAGTAACTTGTGCACCTCCAACTGACATGTGCTGGCACTGCTGTTACCAACTTTCGGTTATAGGTGGTGGATCAGAGTGATGCACAAACTCCTTAGGCTGTATTGGGGTGAAGAATGAAGCATCGTTGCTGATGAGCTGTGCTAGTTGCCCATCACTGCATCAGGGAGCCCAGCTCTCTAAGGGGCGATTCACAGAACTAACATGAGACAAAATCCTAAACTTACTACTTTTGGTATTCACAGGGTGTACAGTCATAATATCGAGTCAATTATTTCGACTGGACAGAATATCGAGTAAAAAATATAGAATGGACATAATATCGACTAGACATAATATAGACAACAAAAATATCGACTAGAGAAAATTAATATCGAATAGAATGGACATAATATCGAATCAAAAATATAGAATGGACATAATATCGACTAGACATAATATAGACAACAAAAATATCGAATTTAAGGTAAGTTAATAATAATTTTTATTTTTTGTGTAATATAAGTCTGTAGCGGGTTGTGGGTTTATAGGGGAATAGGGTGGGAAGTAATTTAATTCTAATTAATTAAATATGTTAATTTATTTATTGATATATATTTAGAATTAATTGTTAATTAATTATTAATTGGTAATTAATTAAAATATAATTGGTAATTAATTATAATTGATTAATTGATAAATATTTTAATTTTAGTAATTTATTTTCTGTAGCGGGTTGTGGGTTTATAGGGGAATAGGGTGGGAAGTAATTTAATTATAATTAATTAAATATGTTAATTTATTTATTGATAATAATTTAGAATTAATTGTTAATTAATTATTAATTGGTAATTAATTAAAATATAATTGGTAATTAATTATAATTGATTAATTGATAAATATTTTAATTTTAGTAATTTATTTTCTGTAGCGGGTTGTGGGTTTATAGGGGAATAGGGTGGGAAGTAATTTAATTATAATTAATTAAATATGTTAATTTATTTATTGATATTTTAAAAAAATTAATTGTTAATTAATTATTAATTGGTAATTAATTAAAATATTATTGGTAATTAATTATAATTGATTAATTGATAAATATTTTAATTTTAGGGTTCAGGGTCAGTTGTCAGTTTTTGGGTAAAGGGGTATTTTTAGGGTTCAGGGTCAGTTGTCAGTTTTTGGGTAAAGGGGTATTTTTAGGGTTCAGGGTCAGTTTTCAGTTTTTGGGGTAAAGGGGTATTTTTAGGGTTCAGGGTCAGTTTTCAGTTTGTAGGTAAAGGGGTATTTTTAGGGTTCAGGGTCAGTTTTCAGTTTTTTCGGTAAAGGGGTATTTTTAGGGTTCAGGGTCAGTTTTCAGTTTTTAGGGTAAAGGGGTATTTTTAGGGTTCAGGGTCAGTTTTCAGTTTGTAGGTAAAGGGGTATTTTTAGGGTTCAGGGTCAGTTTTCAGTTTTTGGGTAAAGGGGTATTTTTAGGGTTCAGGGTCAGTTTTCAGTTTTTGGGGTAAAGGGGTATTTTTAGGGTTCAGGGTCAGTTTTCAGTTTGTAGGTAAAGGGGTATTTTTAGGGTTCAGGGTCAGTTTTCAGTTTTTGGGTAAAGGGGTATTTTTAGGGTTCAGGGTCAGTTTTCAGTTTTCGGGTAAAGGGGTATTTTTAGGGTTCAGGGTCAGTTTTCAGTTTATGGGTAAAGGGGTATTTTTAGGGTTCAGGGTCAGGTTTGGGTTTTTGGGGTACAGGGGTACTTTGTAAAAATAAAGTAAAATTACATTTAAATTACATTTATTTAATAAAATTAAATTATATTAAATTATATTATAATATTTTTTATTAATTTATATTCAAAAAATTATTATATACTTACCAATACTTATGTTGTAATGGTATGCGTTGTAGAGGTATATGCGTTGTAAAATCTTGCGTTGTAAATGTATGCGTTGTAAAAGTTTTTGCGTTGTAAAAGTTTTGTTGTAATGGTAGGCGTTGTAAAAGTATGCGTTGTAACGTCATACATCCCTGGAGTGGGAATAGTAATTTTAACCTCTACGCTATCCAGCGCTTTCCCTACTGTTGCACCCACTGGAGTGGGAGTAGTAAATTTTACCTCTACGCTATCCAACACTTTTGCTAATGTTGAACTCACTATAGTTGTAACAATACATTTTAAACATTTTCTAAAATGTTATATATGTTTATTTAATAATATGTTTAAATATATATATATATATATATATATATATATATATATATATATATATATATATATGTGTGTGTGTAATTTTTGGTGATATAATTTTTTTAATTATATAAATTATTTATTAAAATTATATTTTTTTAATAATTATTTCTAAGTTTATATTAAATATATTTATTACTATATTAGTTTTAACTTACTTTTAAGACATTTTAAAAAATCGATATTTTGACAGTCTATATTTTTGTAAGTCGATATTTTGGTACTTACCTGTTTGAAGATAGGGAGTCGATATTTTGTCAATCGATATTTTTGACTCGATATTTGTGTATCTCGATATTTGTGTCGTCGATATTATGTCAGTGATCCATTCACAGAAGGCATTTAGTAGTAGTAAAGTTAGGAGTCTTAAGTTTGACTTATGTTTGACTTAAGACAGACTTAAGACAGACTGAAGACAAACTTAAGACAAACTTAAGACAAACTTAAGACAGACTTAAGATAGACTTAAGAGAAACTTAGGACAGACTTAAGACAGACTTAAGACAAAATCCTATCTTTACTACTACTAAACGCCTTCTGTGAATACCAAAAGTAGTAAGTTTAGGATTTTGTCTCAGATTACTTCTGTGAATCGGGCCCTAAGACTTCGATCTAAAGTTTCGACAATGAAAGGTACTTTGACATTCCTCCCTGAGGGGAAAAGCAAGGACACTTGAGTGGGATCTGATCAATATTTTTGTTGTGAACATATCAACAGGCAGTATCCCTGCAAGGTACCACATGGCTCCCCACCACAGGTCTAAAGGGCCAATGTAATGTACCATAGAAGACTGTCCTGTAAAATGATGGAAGTTCTTTTCTCACAGATACCTTAATAACGGCCTTCTGTCACATTGTGCGCAGTGGTCTATTATTATATTTGTGGTAAAACTGAAGTACTTGTTGTTCTAAAACTAAGGTACGGGCTGGATAGTGAGTTATTCTGTTAGTGTTCAGTCTCGAACCCCACATCACCTCCCAGAAAAGACTTGCACTGCTCAACTTCACTACTCTGAGGGACAGGTACCAAAGAGGTGCACTGGTGATCACTTTTGTCTCCAATAGTAGGTTTAAGCCCCAGGACACCATCAATAATGCAAAGGTGTCTCACTGTCACACTTTCCGCCTAATAACACCTGACTTCACTGGGAATCCGAAAAACATTCCCACTTTTGACTTGTCCACTGTCCCTCATTCGATACACGGGGTTGAAAAGGTACCAGAAAAGTACTAAAAATAAACCTGTAACATTTATATGTTTGCATAAGAGCTAGCAATTCTACTTCGGTTTGGCATTCTGTCAGGTATTTTATTGTGCACTTATCAGGTTCTATAGATTCTAGTCTAGATTTACAAAGACTTTGCATTACTTTTAAAGTGCAAACCCGACACAAAGTGTCATACAGGGATTTACAATGCAACGCAAATGTCGCAAGGGTGTCTGTGCTGGAGCATGGCAGCTTAAAGTGCACCAGGGAGAGAGCAGAACAGTGCCATATCTGTGTGGTTATTGCGCTGTTCTCACCTCTCCCACTCATTCAACGCAGTTCAGCGACTTTACGTGCTGCGCTGCATTGTTTGATTTCTTTGTAAATCTGGATCTGCATTTCATATCAAACTTTTTTGTTTGTAATGATAATATATATTTTTTTAATATTGACTTATGGGCCTGTACTCTTGAAAAGTCTGGGCTCAAGTAAGGCAGCAAGGAAGTCTAGCTCATACCTGTGACCAGGCGATCTCTGCAAGCTCTTCGCGGCTCTGTAGGATGCACCAGATCAGAATGTCGCGGATGGGGTAGACCGGCAGTGCCGGCAGCTCTTTTGGATGAGTTTTACGCTTTTTACCCAATATCTGGAACAGAGAAGAGTAACAAATATGATATCTCTTAATACCCTCATTTGCAACCAAGGTTTGTGAACCAACCCATTGGGAGGTGCAGCAGCAGCACCAACACATGCATTGGAGGAGGCAGGATCAAGGACCAACATCATTGTAGCCCTAGTATTCATATTCTTTAACTCAGTTCAGGATGTCTTGTATACTATTGTTTCAAAGAAATAAAGAGCAAGAATGTCATCTCCATTAGCTGCACAAGTTACAAGAAAATATACATATCTACAAATTAACAAAAGAGAGGTATCCACAACACATGAACACCACAAGGAGAAACACCTTTGAAAACATCATACCGGGACAGGTCTTTCTGACAACGGCAGCAGATAATATGATTATCACATCTTTAGGGACCAGCATGGAACCATAATATTGTTGTCTGAATATTATCGGACACAAATATTGTGTCATAAATATCGTTTAAAAAAGAAGCCAAGCAAAAGGACTCATTTCCATTATCCATCCACACAGGAAGTGACATAACTGGATTTCCCAATCATCCATCTGCTCAGGAAGTGGCATCACTCCTCCTGCCTCCCATGACCTACTTCACAGCTGCTGCAGTGTGGAGGAGCAGCAGATGTGCTAATTGTCGCGCTGAAGGTGCACCAATGGCAATAATCTACGCTTGTCTGAACCTGGACCCTGCCCAATTCCAGGCAGCCTAGTCCACCTCCCTCCTGCAGTTACCCCATTTTTCACCTTTGTATCCTCAACGCCAGCTGCCGCTCCCCATGCTACTGCCTCGCCCCACCACACAACACAACACAACACAGAGAGAACCTTTTACTATGCTCCCTGCACATTTTCATGTGTTTATCTACACACAACACTCACCACACCTGCACCACCAACCCCCACCAACTCCCCACTCTCTCACACAGTCCTGTAACCACCCACAGAATACTTGGCACTCACATGCATGCTCCTCACTCACCAAAAACGCCACAGAGATCTGGGACCTGCTGCACAAAACATCCCCCGGACCTACTTTTTCTCACAGAAACCTGGCTGAATCCGGAATCTGAACCTGACATCACCACAGCCTCCCCGCAGCTTCAAGATCACCAGGCAAGACAGACTTCACAAGCCAAGAGGCAGAATTGCCATCATCCACAAGAACACCATCAGCTGCACCACTTCCACAGACACATCATCCTTCAAAATGGAACATCTGTCTTTCAAGCTCCTCGGGACAGCCAACTTCACCCTAAGAAGCACTCTGATCTACAGACCACCAGGATCATGCACCAACTTCACCGACACCATACAGACTGAATTGCACCTCTTGTGCTCGATGCTAACACTTACATCCTACCAGGAGACCAGGACTTCCACCTGTAAGACCAAGCTGAAACCAACTCAAAAGCACGCATCAAAGCCCTTGAAAGCCTGGACCTAATCCAATGAGTATAGAGACCTACCCATGTCTCCGGATATCAACTGGACCCTATTCTAGCCCACTTTCTACAACTTCCATGTCGACAAGCCCACACCAGCCTTCTCCATAAACTAGCCCCTCATCATGTTCAGCTCCCCGTCCCGGTCTATCGCACATGCAACATCGCCAGACCGGCTGCCCGTAACTGGAACAGAATCACTGACAATGATTGTAACACGGCTCTCAATAACCAGGGACCAATCAAAGCAGTAGACTCCCCAAAGTATTCAAGAATTTCACCAATTGGATTACCTAATCTGTCGACTTCATGGTCACCCTCAAACAGAGCAATACAACAAAATCTAGACCCGGGCCAGTTGGTACACATAGGAACTCAGGTTGATGAAACACCACAGCAAACAACTGGAGAGCAAATGTAGAATGAGCCAGTGTAATGCTGACAGGAGCACATTCACCTACGCCATGAAACGAGACCTGGGCGAAATTTTTATTTCCACTCACTGAATTAGAGAAATTTGGCAACTCCCAGTTACTCATGTAATGTAGAGTTACCACAAAGTTCCGCCAATTGCTGCGTGGCAGAATTTTTTTCCCATTTAAGCAACACAATGACAACATGAGGCTGCAGAATAGGAACTAGCTAGCAGGAGCAAGATTTGGCGTCCCCTAGCGAGATTTCCGGTGGATAGGACGACTGCCGGCAAAATGTTCTAACGCGGGCGGTCGCGATTAGAAGGCTGCTTCTCAAGAAGATTTTCTACCCAAGAAGCCAAAAAATCAACTCAAATAACGTTTTTGAGTAGGTATTCCCACTGCTGGGGCTAATAGACATAAACTTATAATCATGTTAAACACACACACAGGGATTTTCACTATGTAGCTAATTATTGCTGCATCCAGATACTCTGAAGTAGGGTGCAGGTGGCATCAACAAAGAGCCACTAGGAAAGCCTTCAACTAGCACACTAAAAAGGACCCAGTGATATACATTTGTTGTTGGCTAAACTCATGTGTGTATTATTCCTACAAATCTAGTAGGACAGTGTATTTTGAACAACAAAACTTTATAATACAGAGACTGAGTCTTCTTATATAATCAGTGAATGTTGGCCAGGTTTGGCTAGCTCACAGTACTGCATCTAAACTCCTAAACTTACAGAGTTACAGATGTTGTCAGTAACCTAGAACATGACTCTCAGATTCCCAAGGAAATAGTGAAAACAGATCTAACCCTTCTGTTTGTCACTTTTGCATGCCCAAATTGTCACAAAGAAAAGATATTATATTGCATTTTCAAACATTTAGTCAAAAGCTCTAATCTTTATAAATAAAACATGAACTGCAATTATCAGAAAGATGAGACACATCAGTGTTACAAGCATTATTAGAATGGTGACAAACACAAACAATTTAACCATGTTAGTTTTCCATAATATTGCTTAGGTTACTCCTATCTGTTACTAATATCTCTATTCTACAGAGAGTATATCGGGAGTACCCATCTGCCAGACATGTTGGAATGACCTAACCCCATACTTTGGCATTGTATGTCAGGAAGCCAGGCTAAGTGCAATCAAGAATGCACCTCTGTCTGGGTGTATAGGTATCATCTTTCGCAGGATGAAAGTTGGGAACAGCGGAACTCTATTTTAGTCACTGCTCACAGCAGCATTCCATAATGACTCCAGCAAGAAGTGAACCTTTCACTGACTTCAGGCAAAAAAATAAAATACTAATCTAATCATACTGTGTCAAAGGTTGCAGAATAACTTTTTAATTAGGCTGAAGCAGAAGAGTTGTCGCCTATAAGCACAGAAAATAAAAAAAATGCATTGTATTCTGAGTTGTGCGACCCTTGAACTAAATGTGCAGACTTATCAGGAATAAATGCGTGAGTAGCACATTCTCGTAGTAGGGAAAATATTTGAAAACCAACCTTTGAAAACAATGCTAAGTTTAGATTGAAAGCTAAAATGGAGTATAGATGTAAGTTACTTAACAGTGTCCTGCCAATCAAAATATGTAGTCCTGCCATGTGCACTGGAAGATGTTGGGGCTCTGCCAGGAACTCACTATGCTAGCAGCACAGGAGCCTTGTCTGCAGCCTCCTTCAGCCATCTATGTGGTCCCACATTGTGTCTCAGCCCCTGCAGTTCTTGTGGCCACAGGCTCTCAATCCTGGTTTTGTATGGTCCTTAATGCACCTAGCCTGTTGGCTCTTGTCATCTCAATATGTCTCATCACCTTATTTCCTCCTTCATCATGCCTGGTGCTCACTTGAAGAGGAATTTGTTTACTTTGGTTATCTTGCCACAGCTGTTGATATGCAAGTTACTCATACAACTTACACTGCAGAATGATGTATGTATCCCTTTTTAAGATGGTTGCCTGAGTTGTCGGCTTTTTCTGAGAAAAGTGGTGGTAGAGGCGGTCTGTTTGTCTTCTTTACTTTTCATGGGCAGTACCACATACTGTTTCTTACTTTATTCTTGCTATACAGCTATGTGTACAGCAAGTGGACTTGAAGAAAGAGCTCTAAGGTCTGGTGGGTGTTAGATGCTGCATCTAGATAACTGAAGTAGACATTAAGAGTTTTCCGAAGACATCACACAATAGGTGTCAGATTCAGAGACCCATAGCTTACCCTCTGCTTCTGCTTACCATTGCTCTCCATCTCACCTCTGTCCAACCTCTGCCTTGTCCTGTCTCTGCTTCAGTATTTGTTGCCTTCTTGTACCCCACTTTCTTCTTCTCTATACATCCACCTCTCGCCCAGACCTTCAGACAACATGCTCATAGCCTCGGTTCCAATTTTGTCTATGTTGTCCAGCCTTTTCTTCACCCATCAGCTCCAGTCTTGTTTTGCAAGTGTGTGAATCCTACAGCTCAGAATCTCCGGGGCTGTACTGTCTCAGTCATAACGTGTGCTTCTCTGGGCATCTGGGGTTCATTGTCTTAGTAACAGGGTACACAGCTATGGCGTGCTACATCTTTACAGCCCATCTCATGAAGTGTACAGCACATGCCCATGGAGGGTTCATTAGATTCCCCATAGGATGATCAGCATTGGTCCTCTGTTGGTTCATTACCTATGGCATGAGGTGGACAATTCTGGTCTTCTGAGATTTAGTGTCTTAGTCATAAAATATAAGGACATTGATGGAACTATTCTCAATATTTGAATATCACTGCATTTTGACAAAACAGAATAAGAATTTTGACATCCCTCAGAAAGTGCACTATCACATTTTTGGAGGAACCCTCTCCCAGGATTCGAACTCATGATTTTCAAAGCATAACATATTTGCAAAGCATGATGTTGTTTTTGGGGCACATGCCTTTTGCAATGCAAACTACATTTATAACACTTTCTAACTCCAAAGCACCACCTGAAAGCATGCAGTTTTTAATGTGAGAGATTCCTGCTTCTACAAACAGATGTGAGGGGAAAGTGTGCAGAAAAACGGGTGTAAACATGTAAATGTCACCATTTATTTTCCCACCTCTCCTCCTCAATATGCCCACTTGTTTTAGACAAAACATATCATCACTTCCCCACCACAGCCGTAAAGGACGAAATATGAGGAATAAATGTGAAGCATAACTGCATGTTTCCTCTAATGTTGCTAATATATACCTTAATTTAGAAAACTATGAGTCAATCAATCAATCAGGACTTATTAAAGCGCGGCGAATCACCCGCAAGGGCTTCCAGGCACTGAGAATCTTGCTGCTAAGGGAGGGATCAGTTGAGCAGACAGGTCTTGCACCCTTTCCTGAGTTCCATAAAAGAGAATGAGGTCTGGAGGTGAAGGGGGAGGACAGTGCAGGACCTACCAGCAAGGTAGAAGAAGGACATCCTCCGCTGTTGGGGTGTGAATGAGGGAGAGGGAGGCAGAGGATAGGTGTCTGGAGGGTTGGTGAAAGTCCATGTGGTGGCTCATGTAAGCTGGTCCTTGATTGTGATGGGTTTGTGGGTGTGGATCAGCATCTTGAATTGACATCACTTCTGAATGGGGAGCCAGTGGAGCTTCTTGAGGTGGGGTGTAAAGTGAGTCTGTTTGGGGAGGTCAAGTATGAGTATGAGCAACTGAGTTCTCTATGGTCTGCTGTCTTTTAGGAGGTGAGTAGTGGCTCTTACATAGAGTCCATTGCTGTAGTCCAACTGACTGATGATTAGGGGTTGAGTGAAGGTTCCTTTGGTTTCGACAGGGAACCATTTGCAGATTTTTCAGAGCATTCGAAGAGTGAGGAAGAGTGAGGAAGCAGGCAGAGGAGACTGCATTGATCTGGATTTGCGTGGTGAGTTTGCTGTCCAGGATAATGCCAAGGTTGTAGGTATTGTATCTCGGAGTGGATGAGGGTCCTAGTACAAGAGGCCAACAGGATTCGCTCCACAGGAGGTGTTGTTCTCAGTTTTGTCTGTGTTACATTTCAGGCAGTTGCTTTTCATCCAGTCGCCGATGCTCATCATGCAACTGCTGAAGTTGGCCCTTGTGGCAGAGGGGTCCTCTGATAGCGGGAGTATGAGCTGGGCATCATCTTCATAGGATATGATGCTGGATATCATCTTCATAGGATAGGATGCTGGGTATTATCTTCATAGGATAGGATGCTTAAACCATGGGTTCTGATGACGTTGGCCGGGAGGGTCATGTAGGCACTGTACAGTGTAGGGCTGAGAGAAGAACCTTGAGGGACGCTGCAGATGATGTTCTTAGGTTCCTAGGTGAACTGTGGTAGGCATATTCTCTGGGTTCTTCCAGTGAGGAAGGAGACAATCCAGGGCATCTCCTTGGATTCTGATCAGATGAAGCATCTTGATAAGGGTGTGGTGGTATACGTATCGAACGCTGATGAGATGTCGAGGAGGATTAAGGCTGCTGGTTCTCCTTGGTCAAGGGGGCTCTGATGTCATCGGTGGCAGCGATCAGGGTGGTTGCCCTGCATTTGCTGAGTGTATTTGCAGCTGTGATGACTAAGGCTCATACTCGACAGACATTCACATGGGGCGACATCCCAGTTCATCGTTATTTGGCACACCATGGCTCCTTACCCTAGATCCAGCTATATGGGAACAGTCCAGCCCAAACTGAGATGACCCAACCCTGTAGCCAGGCCAGAGTGGATTATTTGCTCTTTTTTTGCAGAGCCAGGTCACATAGAGCTGACCCCAGGAATGTGTCTTCAGGAGAGCCTGTTCTAATGCTGGAGATGTCCCTCAAAATCTTGTCGTCTAAGGTGGTGGAGAACACCAACTCAGTCCACACGTCCTGTGAGGAAACAAGCTTGGATTCTTCTGATAGAAGTTCTTATGTTCTCAGATATCATCACGCCGTCATTACAAAGCAACTAGCCAACTAGTCAGAAACGGCCCAGGGGGCTTTTAGGCTAACAGCCTGGCATGGTAGGTTAATAAGGGCTTTTAGGTGATTTAACATTTGAGTCAAGCACTTAGGCACTTCAGTTACTGACTGTGATGAGAGATCTGCCCCTACATCCTTTACTAATGCTTTCTTGTGTGTCCAGAGCTGACCTCTATAAACTGCTCTGCTCTCTCTGTATTTTCCTCCATGTGTGTTCAGTTTCTCAGGTAAGCACTTACATTTTTTTTACCTTTCCTCAGGACAAGGCATTTCGAATATTAAATGTTCCCAGGATGGGCTCTTCCTACGCACCTATTCTATACTACCCTCCAGAATAGAGGACAAAATGTCCAGCAACAGAGAGCAACAAGTGAGAGATAAAGGGCCAGAGACTGTCTAGGCGTGGATTGAAGAGGCATAAGGTTGACATGAGAAGCAGCCGTTGTACTGAACTTTGATAACGCCAGCCACAGGCTTCTAAGCAAGCCATTGGGAACTGGAGAAAGCACACACAGTAATGACACACTCAACCCCCATCACACTTCACACACTACATCAGATCATTCAGGATTGTGTTTTCACAACAAATCTATTCTACATGAAAACTCAGAGTCTCAGGCTCAGCTCTGCGAAGCATCTCCCAGCAACAGATGTCCTAACTGCATAACTTGCAGGTGTTACTGCCACACAATCATGTATGTGTCCAGGCAGCACGCATTCAATGTAAATTGCTTTAGTTGATACATAGCTAGGTTTGAACCACATAACTACTAATGCCTACTAACATACACACATGATCTCTCTGGATGTTCAAACCTGGCATCAGCAACAGAAAAGTAAGGAGAGCTTGCAAGAATAATATTTAGGGCTTATCAGATCCCATTTAACCCAATAAGAGAAACAAACATCAAACAAAACCTCATCAGGACCACCCCATTGATAACACAAGCAAACTCCTTAAGTAAATATGTCGATGGGGAGCTGTGGCTAACAATATCTCAGAGAAAGACACCCATAGAAGGCAGCTCGTCAAACGTTTCTCCCAGTAGCCACTGCAACCCTTAACACTGCTACTAACCCACTTACAGGAAGGGGGGGTCTAAAATGTAAGTTGGAAGGTAAATTTACTTTCTGGTCCAGAAGACGTTGGGAGCCAAGCCGAACAAAGTCAGTGAGGAAGCAAAATCTAGTAAAGTAAATACAAAAAGCAAACCTGAAGAGGATCAACTGTGGGGTCAATATAGGATGAAAGCCAGTGCAGTAAGCAAGATTTAGCCAGAGCATTGCAATGGGCAACATTTAGGAAAGTAAAAGTGAGATCATGAATGGCTCAAACCCCAGCAAGAGGAACTCACCAAGCAAAACCTTATAACTTGCCACAGCTGCTACAATGCAAGCTGTGCAGGAGGTGTGTTTCCAACAGGACTGGAAACTAGAATCCACTAAAATCAGCATAAGAACCAGAACTTACAAGTACAAATATCAATCTGAAGGCTTTCTGAGGTCACCTGAACATTCCCAAAAAGACAATTTATTTTAGTCACAATTTTAGGATGTAGTTAAAAAGCTAGGTTGTTCTTGTGTAATTATCACTCAGTGAAGTTTATCAACAAGAAGCGTTTCTTGTACCTTTATGTTGATATGTGGCACTACTGAAGAGCGGGTGCTTTTGAAATTCGGGTACAGTACTTCTGTAAACTCCCCCAGCAGCTCTCGCAGGACTCGGGCAACATGGATGAGCTGAATTTCAGGACCCTCCCTCGGCACCTTCAGGTGTTCCTCCTCAGCAATCAGCTTCTCCAGTTTGCTGTGGATTGGACTGGATGGCTCCATATTGTTGTAGAGAAAAGTCAAAGTGTCCCACGTCAAGAACTCCTTCAGGCTCACTCCATGATCCAGGAAAAGCCGCACAAAATCTGGTTTGTTATCAATCAATGCAATGGTCATCACCGGATACAAGTCTGAGGGCTGGAGGTCCAAGAAACATCACATAATTTAACACAAGAAGAGCTCGGCAACATCAGGCACAGATTAGAGTAAATCAAAAAAATGTATATTCATTGATGAGTCAAAGCATCAAAAATAGATAGGCAGCCAGATGAATTAAAGATTAATCATGCAAACCCAATAGCAGTGATCAATGACCACACAACAGTCATCTTTATTCTACCAACAGCCATTTGTGACCAAATAACAATCACCCACAGAGCAGCCATCAACCATAAACCAACATCCATCACCTGTAGCTCAACAACAATATATTGTCATTGAACAAAAGGCATCTGTGAGCAAGGAAAACACAACCTACCTGCAACCACAGTTCTTCACTGGTTCATTCACAGAGTCACATCCTCTACTTATTCCCCATCACCAGGGTTGGAATACCTGATAGCAATGTTAAATCTGCAGGGTTAAACTAGAAACATTGAACACAGTACCGAACAGAGTCCACTCACCTTGTTATTTGGACTACAAGGCAGCTGGGGCCATATGTATCAAGCAAATTCGCATTCGTAAAGCCCAAAATTCGCATGGTATGTATTAAGCAAAATCTGGTGCAAAATAAGGAATCGCAAAATTTGCGATTCCTTATTTTGCAATTGGATTTAAGGAATCGCAAATTTTTCGATTCCTTAAATGCAATGTATGAAGCAAAAAAAAATTGCAAAATGTCCTTAAGGAATCGCAAATTACCACCAACTTCTAGTTGGTGGTAAGTTGCGAATTCCTTGAAAAATGCAAATGTTTGCATTTTTCAAAGTGCCATGTGACGCACATACATGCCCTTGGGGCATATGAACAACTGTGCCCCTGCACTTACACAAATGTGTACAATTTCAAAATTCGTATATGATTGTATGCATGCAATAGTGACATATAGCACATCAATCTAAACAATTGGTAGAGAACTGTAATTCAGTGACAATTTCATCTGTTGAGACGGGTAAGTCAATCAACAGTCTGTATTTGGAGTGTCCATTTTCTGTTTATTGTTCCATTTCCAAAAAGCCAACACGTGTTTCATCGCAAGGAACAAATGCGAATCTTCAGGGCTAAACAAAAAATACAGGGTCTGTTTTTACTACACATGTTTGGTTTATAATATCTATGCAGACAATGGGTGACTCATGGTGTCACCCTGGTGGACACGGCATGCGCAGAGGGTGGTAATGTGACTTAGTGTCCATGTGAGGAACAGTCTTGGCACACATGACATAAGTGACTTGGTGGTTTGTGTGGTGCCAAACGATATTTACTCAAGAACAAGGTGACTGGTGTGACTTGTTGATCAATACTTGATCAAAACCTGGCCGGTTGTGAAAGTGAAGTGATGAGATAGGTGGTATGTGGTATACAAAGGACGGTTTCCCAAATTTCTTGTGCGTGACACATGTGAACGTAATTGAATCACATTAGGATTGACAATATTAGAAAATACAAAATAATTGTGGTTGTCCATTGTATAGTGCGTATAGAGTATAGTATCCATAATTGTTTTTATTCTAAAGTGCGCACTTTATTAAATTGGTTTTGTGCTGCTGGACTGCAGTTTAAGCATCCCAGACATACCTGGAGAATGACTTTCAGGCCAGGATGTGCTGGTTATTAGTGGACATACAAAGGGCGCGAAAGGACCGGTCAGGTCGTGGACTGTGTTCATCGTTAGTGAAAAGGTTTCAAAGCGACAGATGAAAGAGAAACGGAGGAAAAATTATAAACAATAGATTGTGGAGAGCTGTATGAATTACAGCACAGTGAGAAACACGCTGGGCGTTACAAATTATTTTACCATTAGAGGCAGGCGGATTGAGGTCTGGTAATTACCAATCGCTAGTACCCCTGGGGGCCCTTTACCACATCTAACTTTGAAACATGACTAAACACCGTTGAACGGTTAGGCTAACTGTGGAGTGAGTCGCTGCACGTCCCCTACTGGTATATATTTAAAACTATACTTTTTCTCCCCATTTCAGAAACGTGGGAAACGGAGCAACTTTACCCATGATTGTGCCGCTCTTATGAATGGGATTCTTCAAATAAATTGAAGTAAGCGCTCATTCGGCCTATTCCATAAATGCTGACCTAAGCGACACGTGTTTGTCATTTCTATTGGATCTCCTAGACAAATGTTTTTACCATTTTAGATCACGGCAAGTTCACCCATAACGGGTTACCTTTCTAAAGCATGTGCCTCTCTCCAGGGACTTGAAGTAAGAACCCACTGTGTATGCCTCCTCTCTAATGCTGACTGTAGCAGTACGTGGCTGTTAACTTAATGGGATTTTTTATCTCTTCATTAGTATAGATCACGGTATGATTTTAATTGATCTTCCGCTGACCGCTCATGTCGAAAGCTACTCCATGACCTCTAACATCTAAGAATTGATTATGACACTGGGCTTCTTCAACTACTACTAAAGGTATACTTACTCAAGGATAGATGTCCCACAAATACAGACCCTCTCCTTAGGACTTATGTTTAGCTTTATACTTAGGGGTCTGTTGGGCTAAAACAAGTAATTTTTTATTTTATTTTTAGCTACCTTAAGGAAAAATAGAATACCTCGCCCTATTACAATCACGAGAACCGGCTTGTCATGACTCCATCGCTGTTGGCGCAATTTTGGTAAGCTTACCGGTTTTTTGCCTTTAAGCAACAGGGCCATCTGGTTATGGCCTTCCCCCATCATGTTGGTAGCCATTGAGAATATGTTTTACTGCCACATGACTTTGTCATTCTGATCTATGTATTGTTGCAGTCTTTTGATTAGATAACCCAGACTATGTTAGCATCCCTTATTAGTTACATGCATTATATATGGTTTTGTGGTCTAGCTGATGAGCTTCTGGTCCATGTAACACAGTGAACAAATTAGTGCTGTAAGATGTTCAAATTATTTTGGGTGGTGACAAAATGGTGATTTGTTGTATATATATTTTTCAGATCCCTTGGTATTTACTGTATCACGAGGAAAAGGTCCTGATGAAGGCGGCCGTGTGCTGCCGAAACGCGCGTAGACCTGCTGCGATGGCCAAATAGTACATCTGGTGGCCAATATTCTAGCATTTGTTACTCTGCTTTTTGTCTATTCAGTTCCTTTCTCCATTTGAGTATGAGGTTGAGTGTGGTATGATTGTTAGCACGTGAGTATGTTGAGAGATATGTTTGTCACCAAGGGTTAATTAATTTTATATATTATCTGTGTTGTATTTATTTATAATTCAATTGTTTTTTCCTAGATTTTGTGATATGAATTGAAATTATTTCTTCTGTGATTTTTTGAATGAAAAACAGTATCTATATGAATTGAAAAAAATGAAAAAATAAATTTTGTAATGTTTTGAATCAATTTAGTATGTTGTTTGTATTCACCACCTTGTATGAAAATTTATAGACGGATTTGTATAAATAAGGTATAAGGCCAGTACAGGAACGTCCTTACATTGCAGTGTTCATGCTCCCCTCTGTTCCTGGGCCATATTTAACTTCTTGAGGGGGTCCCTTTATACATATAGAATACATCTGCCCCAGGCTCCATCTCTTCGAGTACCACATCCTTAAACACTGTAGGTACTAGCGAACCAGAGACAGAAAGTGAAGATAATTTAGACGCGAACAGCAATCCTTTTTTAGTGGAAATGGAACGCATTCGCAAAGGGAACAGGGCGCCATCCCGAAGAGGTCCTACACCTCCAAAACCCACAGAGGGTCCAGGGGAGGCAAACAACGAATATCGCAGAAAACTCAGATCAGGGAGAACACAGAAATAAACAATACCAATACGGAAGTACAGGTGATCAACCTATCCTCCTTCCCCCTCACTTCTGATATGACTAATTTACTCTCTAAAGGTTTGAGTTTCAACCCTTACTCCACTGGCGACATATGTCAAATCAAAATAGATCTCTTCAAATTTGTCCGTAACCTTAAGATCAAAAAATACTTTGCAGGGAAAATCCCGACTAAGAAAAATATCAAAAACATTCCTGATGTATTGAGTGATAATGTTGTAACTACAATAAAAGATATTCAAGCAGTCCATCTACTTTTGTCAATCACTGAACTAGAGGATAGCCCTATGGAAATGGGGCAACTTTTGGAAGAACTTAACATTGATATGGATTTTGGGGTAGCCAGTGGTCTCAAATCCAAGTCCACATGGACTCCTACCCTACCAGGCGGTAACAGCATTGACAATTTTCATAGACATGTGTTAGAAGACCTGAACAAGGTCGATACTAAAAAATTACAAGAAAAATTCATATTCAAAGATAATTTAACTAAAGGAGAGCGTCAAGCTCTATCTGCACTGACGCTGAATCCCTCCATCATTATTCGTGAGGCAGATAAAGGAGGAAACATTGTGGTAATGAACGCAGAAGACTACAACAACGAAATATTGACCCAATTAGCAGACCTCTCCTGCTATGAACCTATTGCATCCAACCCTATGGGGGTGCTCACAAAGACGATTAACGACCATCTACTCAAATGGAAAGAGGATGGTCTCCTTAATGATGAAGAATACATGTACCTGAAAGTACTGAAGCCAACGTATCCATGGCTTTACACACTACCTAAGATTCACAAAGATCTCCCATTTCCCCCTGGTAGACCAATAGTATCAGGAAATGGAGGTCCAACTGAGAGATTAGCGGAATATGTTGACCTGTTTCTGGGCCCACTTGTCAGAAATCTCCCCTCATATATTCAGGACTCCAAACATATTCTCAGCCTTTTAGGAGATTTGGAATGGCAACCAGGTACCACACTAGTCACTATGGATGTGGTTGCTCTCTATACCAGTATTAACCCCAAACTGGGCATTGAAGCAATCACCAAAGTTTTGTCTAAACGGCCCGCATCTCTCTGGTCGCACACTCAAATGCTTATCTCTATGATGAGTTTGATCTTGGATAACAACTTTTTCATGTTTAAAAAGCATTGGTACCAGCAGAAACGCGGAGTAGCCATGGGATCCAAATTCTCACCCTCTTTCGCTAATCTCTTCATGGGAGCATTTGAAGCAGACCATCTCTGGGGTACTTCCAGTAGTCTATACACAGATTCCATTTTGTTCTGGGGTCGCTACATAGACGACTGCATCTTACTATGGACCGGAACTGATGCTCTACTACAAAGTTTTTTTAACTTTCTGAACAATAATCTTTGGGAAATCAGTTTCACTATGAAACAAAGTAGATCGCACATTGAATTTCTAGACTTAGAATTCTATGTAAGCAACAACACCCTACAGAGTAAATTGTATAGGAAACCTACATCTTGTAATTCAATTCTAAGAGCAGACAGTTTTCATCCCGTCCATCAGATCAATTCTATACCCTTTGGCGAGTTTCTTCGTGCAAGACGCAACTGTAGTGATGACGAGCTACTGGATAAGACAATCGATGACATGAATCAGAGATTTACCAAACGAGGCTATCCGAAAGCAATTTTGTCTAAAGCAAAATCAAAATTAAACAAAATAAAGAGAGAGGAAACGCTTAAAACCAAAGATCCCCAACTCAAGAAAGAGAGTACAGTAAGAATGATAACAGAGTATAATGCTCTACACAACTCGATCAGAACCAGCTTGACGAAACACTGGAAGCTGTTAAAAGAGGATTCGACATTAAAAGAAATAATCCCAGCCACCCCTCAAATTACATTTCGTAAAGGGAGGACTTTGAGAAACAGGCTCAGTCCCACAGTGCCACGGGTAGATAGAAATCCCACATGGCTAACCCAACGGGGCAATGGTTTTTTCAAATGTGGGTTATGCCCGATGTGCAAATGGGCCAAGCACAAGACTAAACACTTCACAGGCCCCTCAGAAGACTCATACGAGATCAGAACCAACATAAACTGTACCACCAAATATGTAATATACATTATCGAATGTCATTGTGGGAAAAAGTACGTGGGCAGTACAATACGAGCGTTGAAAGAAAGAATCTCCGAACATATAAGAGCAATCTTGTGAAGCAGGATCCAAAATACCCCGTGGCACTTCATATAGCCAAGTGTCAACCTAATACAGACGACTTTCAGGTTTCTTTCTATGGAATAGAAACCGTACCCATTCATGTGAGAGGTGGTAATCGGGAACTACTTCTTAGACGTAAGGAAGCGACTTGGATTATGCGTCTTCGTAGCATTGAATGCGGTTTAAATTATGACCCTGAACTGCAATTTTTCCTGGGCAACTAAAATAATTACCTGTGTACAATTATATTTATGATGCTGTATCTCTCTTTTCCCCCATACAGTACTCCGAATTGAATATGTATATGTATATAACCTACTGTTTTTCATTTATACCATGTTATTGTTTGCATTCTGCGTTCTGAACCGGCATATATAGTAACGAGGTTCAGGAGTAATTAAAAAGAAGTGGTGTTGCTCCATCCGACCACAATCACGTAGTCAGGATCAACTCCTGATCCTCTTGGCGATGGAATAATTCGTAATTCGCGATCTTTATAATGACTTTACCCCTACCCGGAGAGTCCAATGCATTGCATTTCGCATACGTCTCCACACTGAGACTTTCGATATTTACAACATGAATATTATCTTATCTCGACTTGTAAACACACTTACATGGTTAAGCTCCTATTCACATGGCTGGGTGTTCAGTTACATATTTTTATTCATCCCATCGTGTACTTGATGGTTTAGGAATGAGGTTGCAGGTGGGCCTCACAATACAGTTGTACATATCACCTCCCTAAGGTTTCTTATATTTTGCAATATATTTGGTTAAAAACGCGGTGTATTTCAAGGTTGGCAACACTGAACTAGCAACGAAAATTATAAATTATATTTTTTTCGCGCACGAGTAATAGTGTGTTTTGACACCACAATTCCGTGCTAGACTTTTGCGCGTCGGCCAGAAATTAACACCTTACTCTTCATATGGAAATTTCAATTTTTAATTTTACCCTCCAACTCGGGGTAGTAACTCTTCTTTTTTGGGCCACTCGTATCTATTTGAGCTCTAGGACTACTGTTCTAGTCTCTGAACTCACCAACACGGAAATAGTATTTAAACGACCCCCGCTTCCGGTCACGTGTCCGTTTACGAAACACGGCGCCGGGAAACTTCAAGAGGGGGAATTTCGTCCGACAGGTAAGCGCATTCATACCCGTAATTACTGCGACCCCTTGTCAATCAGTATCGGAATATGAAAACGATATGTTTTCTTCAGAGTACTCGGAGTCTAACACTCGCCCGTTTTTACTCTCGCCAATAGGACGAGGCTCTTTGTGGGTCAAGAGCGCACCCGCCCTGAAACCACAAAGTCCTCTCTCCTCCCGGTTTCCACTTAACCCACCTAATACCAAGGTAGGATTTCAATCACTACTATGCGCCCTTGAAAACAGGTTGTCTTCTTGACGTAGTTATTCAATTATAGTAAATGCGCTGTATTTCTTATTTTTGTTGCAGTTGTGTTTATCCACACAGCAGGTATCTTTGTTAATAACGCGATACTGCCGCTACCGGGGTAGACACCCCCAGTGCGGGGAAGCCAGATAGACATCAATATTTGGTTAGCTTGGTGAGTTTCTGCACGTACAATAATATAAATTCATTTAATTTTTACTTTTTTAATCTTCTACTTTTGCGATTGTTGAACGTTTTTTCAAAAAATACCCCTCCGCATAACTATTGGCTCGCAATCGCATATAGCTCCGGGTAGTGGACCTTACTGATATTTTGGTTCTGTAGTTCTGTTTAAGTCTTAGATTTGGTCACATCAGACCACTGCATCAATCCTTATCCCTCGCATAGAATATGCATGATTAAACTCAATCCGCCTGCCTCTAATGGTAAAATAATTTGTAACGCCCAGCGTGTTTCTCACTGTGCTGTAATTCATACAGCTCTCCATAATCTATTGTTTATAATTTTTCCTCCGTTTCTCTTTCATCTGTCGCTTTGAAACCTTTTCACTAACGATGAACACAGTCCACGACCTGACCGGTCCTTTCGCGCCCTTTGTATGTCCACTAATAACCAGCACATCCTGGCCTGAAAGTCATTCTCCAGGTATGTCTGGGATGCTTAAACTGCAGTCCAGCAGCACAAAACCAATTTAATAAAGTGCGCACTTTAGAATAAAAACAATTATGGATACTATACTCTATACGCACTATACAATGGACAACCACAATTATTTTGTATTTTCTAATATTGTCAATCCTAATGTGATTCAATTACGTTCACATGTGTCACGCACAAGAAATTTGGGAAACCGTCCTTTGTATACCACATACCACCTATCTCATCACTTCACTTTCACAACCGGCCAGGTTTTGATCAAGTATTGATCAACAAGTCACACCAGTCACCTTGTTCTTGAGTAAATATCGTTTGGCACCACACAAACCACCAAGTCACTTATGTCATGTGTGCCAAGACTGTTCCTCACATGGACACTAAGTCACATTACCACCCTCTGCGCATGCCGTGTCCACCAGGGTGACACCATGAGTCACCCATTGTCTGCATAGATATTATAAACCAAACATGTGTAGTAAAAACAGACCCTGTATTTTTTGTTTAGCCCTGAAGATTCGCATTTGTTCCTTGCGATGAAACACGTGTTGGCTTTTTGGAAATGGAACAATAAACAGAAAATGGACACTCCAAATACAGACTGTTGATTGACTTACCCGTCTCAACAGATGAAATTGTCACTGAATTACAGTTCTCTACCAATTGTTTAGATTGATGTGCTATATGTCACTATTGCATGCATACAATCATATACGAATTTTGAAATTGTACACATTTGTGTAAGTGCAGGGGCACAGTTGTTCATATTCATTGTAGACCAGGTTTCTGGTCTTCCAGAGTGGTTGTGAGGTATTACCACTCGCCCCATTGCCTACACCATTTTTACTTTTGCTTGTCACCATTTGCGGTTACCAAGGTGTGCGCCCAGTGTATCTGGAATTCCCTAAAAGACCTCAACAGGTGCTATTTGCCCTTGGGGCATGTATGTGTGCCACATGGGTACCCATGCATATTTCAGGGGTGCAACAGGGTGTCCTTTGGACACCCCTGCACCCTTGAAATGATTCTCAATTTGCGATTAGCAAATTGCGAATCGCAAATTGAGAATAATTTCCCATTCATTCCTATGGGCCTCCTGGCCCATAGAAATGAATGGGAAAGTATTCCTTAGATGCGATTCGCAATTTGCTAATCGCAATTAAGGAATTTTAAGAAATCACAAATAAAATGCGATTTTGTACATACATACCCATTTGCGATTCTCAAATAGCGATTTCTTAAAAATAGCTATTTGAGAATCGCAAATGGGTATCTTGATACATATGGCCCTTGGAGAGATAATAAATTCTGTCCCTCCCAGAGGCTGCTACAGCTCAGAGTTTCATAGCACAAATCTGAGGAGTAACAGAGGTCCTGATAGAGGAGGACGAGGGAGGATCACATGGGAACCTATGAAAATTCCTCTGCCGGTGAAGTTTAGTTACAGGTAAGTAACTTGTTTTTCTGCAGAACTGGACCTTTCATACATCCAAATTCTTGCATTAAGACCAGGGCGAATTAGAAAATAGCAGTGCACAGCAGGATCTAAGTGGACTTGTTGGAAGTCGTTCTGGGAAATCACTTGGCCAACTCTCATTTCCGATTCACGAGCAACAGCTCATCATCAAAATATGGGATGACTTGCATGTTGCAACTTTGTCTACATGTGTAATGGGCACCCTTGTAAACAGACCTGCTATTACTGGCGTCCCTTTAGGTGGACAGTGCCTTTAACCATTTGGAGAGTGGACATGAAGCAATTTATGGAGCACAGAATTAACTGCTGATTTGATTTCCAAACTTGTAGGCCTGAATAAAATTGCATATAGCCATGTCTGAACTGGGGTGGCAGAGTGGGCTAAAGAACGGTGATGGATTAAACCCAGATCTTTTGACTGGGTGTGAGTGTTTGATTGGTTCAGATGCTCCGTCCATTACCACCCCCTTTTGTACTGAATAAAATTCCAGGCATCTCTTGATATCTGTTGTGAGTAATGATTTCTCTGCTGGACTCTGCTGAACTACATTACAATATTCAGCACTATTTTGACATATTCAAATCTGAGATACGGTTCCCTGAAACAGACACCTTATACCTCCATGTCGTGTGGACCTGGTGGCTAACAGCAATGTCATTGTACATTGAGACAAACTTTATGGTGTTTGAATCTGCTCAAAGGTTGGGGATATGAGCTTGCCAGTGGTGCAATTATTCATGAGGTGGAATCAAGGATCAGAGATGTATGGCGGTGGAATAGAGTCATGAGGTGGAATCAAGGATCAGAGGTGTATGGCAGTGGAATAGAGTCATGAGGTGGAATCAAGGATCAGAGGTGTATCAAAGGTTCAGCAGCCTTGGAACCATCACGTCGACATTCAACAGCACCAGCCATGGTAGTTCCAAGCAAAGGTTTGGGCATAACACTTATTCTTGTATACATTAACCACTGGATAGAAGAGAGCTCCTTCTAACCTACAATACTTATCACATAGGAATAAATCCCACCTTAAACAAACCAACTTTGAAAATGTATTTCACAAAATTCTGATTTCTTCAATTTTTACATACATTCTTTTTATAATTTTTTTACATACATCATTTAGGCATGACTTTACATCTACTGTAGAACATTTACATTCATTTGCTTAATTTGTAAAAGACATTAGCACCAGAAAATTAAGCGTTAACAGAAACGCAACTGTGGTGTGTAAGTGCGTGGCTGCAGCGTAAATAAGAATACAGACAGCATTTACAATGTTTGCGAAGTAGAATGCCTGCCTACTGGATTGAGCTTATCCTGCTAGTGAAAAAATACAGCATGAATCAAAAGTGAAGGCTTATCCGTTTAGCGTACGGGACTCGAACCTGGACATCCAAGTGAAGGGTATCCTCAGGAAAACTCAGAGAGTGCACTGATGTATGGCAAGCAATTGAGATTATTCTCACCCTTGATCCTATGAGAGACATAAATAAACAAGCTCTATTTCAGACAATCAATTCATGAGAATTTCCCAGTTTTCCCCCTGATGTTTTATGTATACAGTAAATGCTAATACTGTCCTGAAGAAGGTGGTAGATCAATACATATCCACCGAAACGTGTAAAAGAGATTAAACTCCACCGGTGTATGATGAATACTTTTTTCCGGACTGATGTATGATGTATGTGTGGGATGTGGAATGAATGGTATGTTAGATGAGAGGGTGATACAGGATTGCTTATGGGGTGTGTGTTGAATTTTGTAGTGATGTGGTATTTTTCAAATTAGGCAAAGGGGAATGTATATATTCTTCAACAGATGTACAGTCATGCCTAAATGATGTATGTAAACGATGTTATAAAAAGAATGTACGTGAAAATTAAAGAAAACTGAATTTCATGAAATACATTTTCAAAGTTGGTCTGCATTTGCTTACCGTGGGATTTATTCCTATGTGATAAGTAATTCAGGTTAGTAGCACCTCTCCTCTATTCAATTCGTCACTTTTCAACTGATAGCTGAACTAGTGGGGGGGGGCCCTGTTATGTATTTTGCTAAATTAACCACCGGACCGGGGCATCTCCAGCTCCCCTCCTAAGCAGTTGGTCACCTATGTCCTTGAAGTAGGGTCTTGGCAGTCTCTGCTGGCAGACTCCTCAAGTTTCTCCAGCCTTCTGGTCCCAACCCTAACACAGGGAGTTGGGAGCCGTTTACATAATCCTGGAGCTTCAAGGATTATCCCGTCCTCCTCTGGTGTGTGACCCCTATCCCCCCCCCCAGGCTGTTGGCACACTGACTGGAACTTTCTGCCTTGTCTCCCTACTCAACTTGCAGACAGGCGTTTGCCTATTCCAGTGGTTCGGTTCTGTGACAAGTTCTTGGCAGTTCCTCAGTTTTTTAAGTTCCACACGGACATGTCCAGCTATGGTCTTTGTTTAGAGCATAAGCAGTAGGTGGAGTGAAGCTTGGTGGGATTCTCTTTCCTGGAGAAACCTGAAACAAGGGCATAGAGGTAGGGGCTGATGCACATACAAGGTGGCGCGTTGGCTTAAGCTCCTGGAAACAGTAGCATCCAGCCTGTACAATCTCCTCACCCATCCGGACCCTGTGGACAGACCTAGCAGAGACAGTGCCATCAATGAAAGAAATGAAAACAACTACGGGATGGCTCTGATCAGCAAGGCTGAGCCAAAATACCAATGAACAAAAGAAGGTGCCAGTGCTGATATAAGTAGAATTCGTGCAGCAAATGACCAAGACAGGACTTGAAAAAATCAAGAACGGGAATAACTATTTAATAGTTTTTTTATTTTAGCAGTGTTTTGGAAAAAAGAAGGCTTCTCTATTTTTTCATTTACAAGGGGACATGTTTACAAAAGGACACATAAAACTTAGAAAAGTGGTTGTGGTTCATCAATCAAACCGTATTCCAGACATATCACAGACATTCAACACACATTCATACCACTCAGTGACGGGGATATAATGGATTTACAATTCTTAAAATATGAACACAATATACTACAGAATGAGCATGGTGTATACTACAAGATGAACATGGAAACAGGCCACAGTCTGCGAACAAAATTTACAGAAAATGAAAAAACAATTAGTTTTTTACTGTACAATCCTCACTGGATCTACAAACAAAACTTTTTTTACTAAGACAACTAGGTATTGTACTGGCGACTAAGAGGGGACAACTGTGGACTCTTGTCGCTCTTGCAGACACCGTTTCCATGTTCATCTTGTAGTATACACATGCTCATTCTGTAGTATATTGTGTTCATATTTTAAGAATTGTAAATCCATTATATCCCCGTCACTGAGTGGTATGAATGTGTGTTGAATGTCTGTGATATGTCTGGAATACGGTTTGATTGATGAACCACAACCACTTTTCTAAGTTTTATGTGTCCTTTTGTAAACAAGTCCCCTTGTAAATGAAAAAATAGAGAAGCCTTCTTTTTTCCAAAACACTGCTAAAATAAAAAAACTATTAAATAGTTATTCCCGTTCTTGATTTTTTCAAGACCTGTCTTGGTCATTTGCTGCACGAATTCTACTTATATCAGCACTGGCACCTTCTTTTGTTCATCAATGAAAGAAGGCAGCCTACGAAGGGCTCCTTCGGTGGCCAGGATCACTGATGTGGGCCAGAACTCCAGGATGCAGTTTTCCAGATGGAGCATTGTGAGCCCGCCCCTGGGGGACCAAGTACTTTGTGCTTTCCCCGGCAGAAGTCTGGAAAACTGGTGTGGCCACCAGCTGGAGGGGAGGATAGCAGGCAGAGTTCAGCAGAGAGGAGATGTGTCCCATAGGAAGAAGCTGATTGAGAAGTCAGTGCCGGTTTGGGCTAGTGGACTTACCTCCCTCCTACATGGGGGCATCACAATAGTAGACCCCATAAATGGAAGGTACAGCAAGGCAGCGATCTAACTCCCCGCTTTGAAACCGCTCCCAGGACTATGAGGCCCAGAGTGGAACTATGGACTCAAATATGTCAGTCTCGGTCTAGTGCCTTTCCTGCCTTTCACCTCTTCGTGAGTACATTGCATTGGTGAAAGGGGCCGCTTAAAGCAGCAGCAAAGAAGTCTTATCTGAAAATCAGCTGAATGGGGGCCAGGAGGGAAACCAACCAACTGAAGAACAAGAAGATAGGAAATCATGGTCTTTACCATAGAACACAACTCAGACATAAAAACAAGTAGGAGAAAACGAAACTGCTGACTGATGGAGCGAGATAGAAAACAAAATTTTGTTTAAACTCGTGAAGTCACATTTCCATAACATGAATAATAATATTAATGATTTGTGATATGTCGTGCTAATACAACTTAGATTAAACTTTACACATGGGGGGACTAACATGTGTGCTCATAAACGTGCATAATTGTTGCATCTTTTTGTTCGTGCAAAATAATAAAATAATTTATTGTTTTCGTTTTTGTCATTACTAACTGCTGCAAACTTAAAAGAAGCATGTGCTTGTTTTGCTTTTCCTTGTCTGTGTGATGTCATTTCTACTATTCTAGGTGCATATGAGTCTCATGGAATAACGGAGACTGGTAGATATAAACGCTGCTTTATTTGTTTGCTTTGGCTAGGTAACATTTTGATTAATCGGGTGGGTTAATTAATTAGTAAATCTTGGGGTGGATACAGAATCTACATTATTTCTTACATTAATACTTTTCTTGTGTTTGTTTTATATTAGAAATCATAAGTTGCCTGCTTTTGGGCCTAGTCACTTGAGTCGCAGAAAAGAGCTGACTTGTAATTCTGCAAAAGTCACGAGACGCCCATTCTGAATTATTCGTCAAAAGCTGCGTTCACAAAGCAAAAACTAACGTGCTATCGTCATTCTGTCGGACATGGCCAAGGTCGAAAAAGAACATTTTGTCAGTCCTTAACTTGGCATCCGCGGAAGTCAATTGAAAGTCAATGGACGCTGCGAGAATGACTTTATACAATTGTTGCAATACAAGGAAGCTCCTGGTTGCACTCGGAAGGGACAATGGTCTCTAAGAAATATGACTTAATGGAAGTTTTGAAAAGTGGGTGACATGTCACTTGTCACTCTCAGCCAATGGGACGTCGAAGATTTCTGAAAACTTTCCTTTGCGTAGTTTAGTTAGCCTAGAAAGGTATAAAAAGTCATGCCCCTAGGGATGGGCTGGCTGCTGCTTTTTGACTTTCCGATGAGGGTGATGTGCTGTCGGACTTTGCGTGGAGCACGTAAGAATCCTCAAAGAACTTTACTTTAATTTCTATCTATTTAGCTCAGTTAAGGAATTAGGTTTTAGAAATGCTAAACTTTAAATATTCACTTTGATTTTGATTCACTTGCTTAAATTGTATTTTTCTCATATTTCTTTACAATCATGCTTGCTTTATTGCAAATAAAATTCATTTATAAAACTATCAACTTATATACCATAATTTAGTAAATAAAATCTTACTTTTGACAAACAAGCTGGTCTTGATTATTCAGAAGTGTAGGTTACTATTAGCTAGATCACGTCGCCAATGGTGGTCATTTAAATGGTTAAGTTTTATTCTAATGACAATATTCCTTTCGCAGATGTATAAAATGTATATAGTTTGTAGATAATGTGTATATAGATTTAATCTGACCACCTGATTCAGTAGGCCCAAAATATGTCAGGTTTATAAATGGGTCCATATTTAGTATAGAATTTTGTTTATAGGTTATGAAGTTGGGTAGCGTTGTTTATGATATATTTTCTATAGGCCGCTGGATCAATTCTCTGGTAGCAGAAATTGATGGTTGCTAAGAGTAACCAAGGTAATATGGTGGTTGCTAAGGGTTACTAAAGTATTATGGTATGGAAATAGGATCGATGTTTTAACACATGTTGAGTTCGTTTTTCGTGCTATCTGTAAGCTATACCGGTATAGATTGTGTGGCGAGAAATTAGTCACGCAAGCCATCTGTTCTGTTTGTAGTGATATCGCCGAGTATCACAAGAGGTATCGCCGTGTACCATAGTGTTGTCGCCGAGCAGCACAGTTTTAGGGCTAGGTGTGAATCTTGTATAGTGAGGGTTTTCTAAGAAATTAGAGCAGCATGAGAATAGGGACAAAGCGCCTTCCATAAAACTCACTGTAATGAGAGTATTAGTTATATCCGAGCTTGAGTGAAGGGTAAATTAGCGTCGGTGCATGATTATCTATAAACAGGTTAGAGTCCTGTACGGGTACATGTTTCATATCTATAAACAGGTGAGAGCCCTGTACGGATAACGTCGTTATTTTGCTAACGGTGCATGATTTCTATAAACAGGTGAGAGTCCTGTACGGATTTCATGTGTGTTTGAAATTAGGGAAATTTCAGTGTGAAAGTGCGAGTTTGAATTGTATTTTATGTTCAAGTGGAACTCTTAGAACTTTCACTTCGCGGTGGGTTCAGAGCAAAGCGAGTTCATAATTATACGTGTTAGAAGGGTGGGGTAAGGGTTACTCTACTGACAATTGAATATTATCCTTAGTGTGAATAGCGCCGTCTATTCCGAAGTGTGGATACTTGAATGTATGTAAACTATCCTAAATAGTGAAACGAACAGATGTTGTCTTTATAGTCATCGTTAAGAATTAATTTACACTGAAAAGTGTTCTTAAAATGGCGCTGTGAAAAGATTTTGTGAAGGAGGGGTAAGCGCCAGGAGTGAGAAACGAGAAACCGCAGCTGCTGTGTACGTCACAGAGCCGCGCTGGGATTGGGTGACCTACGTCACAAGCTATATTCTGATTTGGCTCTTGAGTCTCTGACGGCCTGTGAGCTGATTGGTCCTTCGGAAAAACTCCAAATTTATTGGTTGAGCAGAAAAGTGACGTAGCTCAACTGTCATTGGCTTGTTGGTGTGTTTCGCGCACGGATTGGTTGTTTTACGGAACATCCCGGAAATATTTTACGAACGATTTTGTGAATTAGTTTTAACTCTTAAAAATGAGTTATCATTTTAAACATGTTGAGAAAAAGCCAACATTATTTCAGAAGTTCAAGAATTTATTTTCACCTGACAAGAAAATCGAAACGCGAGGTGGTAAACTACTTCATAAGTATAAAACACCTGCAGCGTATATGGAAGGTGAATATGGATATCATACTGTCTTATGGTTCGATAGTTGGAAACGATATACTAAGAACGACGGTGTTTTAACTTGGCCTGATGATGGTTCATTTAATGTAAAAGTTTTAAGAAATTTACGAGAGAAAATGAATGCTCTTGTTCCGAAACCGAGACCAACTCAATTTGAAGCTTTAGTTGAGTGGGAAGACGAGATGTATCAGTTACAAAGAGAAGCTAGTGGAATTAAAAGACCTTCTAAAAATCCACCTTGGAGAAGAGAAACTCATGAAGATAGATTGCGAATGTGGAGACAGTGAAACATGAGTGAAGGATTGTACTTAATTCATGAAATGGTAATGGGTACTCCTACAGGGAAATCTATGGAAAGTGAATCTGAGGATGCAGTTATGGAAGAAATATATACAACTGCTAGAAAGAATCAGCCTTTGAGACCTCCTAGATCATGGTCTACTCCGGTGGTTTCTACTGAAACTTCACCGAGTGCACCTCCAATTAATGAAGCTCCTAAACTTTATCCAAATAATTGTGAAATCATTGAAACTCCTAGAAGACCAGAATTCGAGAATGCTCGAAATGAAGGTAGACATTTTACAATGGCTCCAAGAGCAAGAGAACCTCCAAAAGATTATACAAGAGAGGCAAGAAATGTTGAAGATGTTGATTATAATGAATATTTAAGATCTAAAGAAGAATTAATAAAAAGAATGACAAAAGGCATGGAAGCTGTGACAGTTCCAGTAACAATTGGTCCTGTTCAACCCGTATTTGATCAAAAGGAAACAAACAAAACTGGATTAACTATTCCTTTAAATACAGAAATTCAAAAGGCTGCTGAAAAATTTTATTCAGACTTATCTGAAATAAACTCTTCTAAATCGAGAATGCCTGATTTAACCTTTAATGAAGATTTATCTCCAAAAACACCAATGGGTGCTATATCAGATATAGGGAGTCCTGAAGTCAGGGTAACCACACCAAAACTTGATGTGGCCAAATTAAAAGCGAATATCGAAGAATTAATAATTGGAACAATCGGTCCTGATAGTTTAAATTACTATCGAGATGATGAACTACTGTTCATTTGCAAAAGCATTCAGTGGAAAACGAAAAACAAATATGATCAACTAGAGGATCTAGCAGCAGAACTTGAAATTGATGTGAGTAAACAAAAGAATTTTGCGAAACATTACAGATTAGACTTTTCAGAAAGTGACATTGAGAGTTTAAACTCAATGGGAAGAATAGTTCATATTAAAGATTTGATTGTCTATATCAAAAAGCTAGGAGAACTGAACAAATGGAGAGTAAAATGGACGAAAAAGAAGGAAGATGAAAGATTGGAAAAATTGTCAAAACAATTTCCAATGAGAGAAATTGCAGGTGGAGGATATGTTCATGTCCCTTGGTCGAGACAGGACATTCTGTTATTTACAAATGACTTTCCGAAATTGAGGGAGAAACCAGTTGAGTGGTACAGGCAAGTCGATAGATTTATCAAAGTGTCAAAAGTTCTGTGGATTGATTTAGATGGATTTTTTGACATTGTCGTTCCATCTGATCTTTGGACAGAATGCAAGATATCGATTAGTTGGCCAAAAACAGAACCTGAGCGAATAAAAGAAACAGGTGCTCCAAATCCACTTGTAATGGATTTTTATGAAAAAGTAATTGTTTGGATGAAAAACAAAATTCCACCCAAAGAAGTCGATTGGGTTAAAATAGAAAGAACAGAACAGGAAACAAAAGAATCAGTTCATTCTTTTTATGAAAGACTACTGTTAATTTTTAAACAATACAGTGGTTATGAAAAATTAGATGAAAAAGACATGAGTCATTTTGTCTATAGATTTGTTTATGGACTAAAACCTGAAATTGGAGAAATGATCAGAAATAGTATTGTCGGATGGCAATCACTATCTGTAGATGATATTCTAAGAAAAGCAAAGTATTGCAGTGATGAAATAGAAGTAAAACAGAAGAAGCTGAAGGAGAAAGCCATGTGGGCTCAGGTAAAGGTGGCTGAGCAACAGATTGCCAGCATGGGAAATAAGAACACTAATTTTGTTCAAACTGGAAATACAAACCAGATACAAGGAAAGTTTAAAAGTAATAATTTCCCAAAGAAATTTAGCCCAAAGATTGAGGAGTTGAAACAAAGATTACCTTGTTTTAATTGTGGCGAAATTGGACATTGGAGAGACGAGTGTCCTCATCCTCCTAAAAACTTAAAGAATCCCTTATTGAATCCACAGATGCAGAATGGTGTTGACCTGCAGCGACAGCTACAGATGCAACAGGGGTTAAACGAATTTAATATTCAACGACAGTTACAGCAACAGCAACAACAACAGGTGAATAATCGTCAAGACCAATTGCCACAACCACCTTTTCCGAATTGTGGGGGAGTTCAAAAATATAATCCAAACGTGGGATTTCAGGGAAGTGAACAGGTAATAAAACCACAAAAACAGCAAAAGCAGCAAAGGGTTCAAATGCAAAATGCTTCACAACAATTTTTATTAGCAGAAAGTCAAGACAGCGATTCTGATGATTATTGTTGACGGTGCCCGAGAGAGGAGGAAGAGTGTGTTGTTGGAGCCACTCTTGAGGTTGACCAGTCTGGTCCTTTTGTAAACGGGAAAGTTAATGATGTAGACATCACTTTTCTAGTGGACACTGGTGCTACCCGTTCTACTGTTAGATCAGTGGAAATTGAAAACCTACCTCTCTCTGGGGATACCATCCAAGTTGTCGGAGTAAGTAATCAGCAAATTAAAACTGACTTAACTGATCCAGTACCAGTTGAAATTGGAAACTACAGAGATAAACACAGATTTGTGGTTTGTAATAGTAGTCCAGTAAATCTATTGGGCAGAGACATCCTATGTAAAATGAATTGTAGAATATATTGTTCTCCTGATGGAGTTGAGTTACAAACAATGGAGGAAGATGGTTTATACAGAATGACAATGATGATGATGGAAGCAGAAGAAACAAAATTGTTTCCTGCATTTGAAGAAAAAGATTTACCTGAAGAACTCAAAGAAACAGTGAAATCTGAAATATGGGATTTTACTGGAAATGAGATGGGTCTGATGAAAAACGTAGATCCAGTAAAAATTACATTGAAACAGGGAATAGAATTTCCAAACACTCCACAATATAAAATGAAAACAGAAACAATTGAAGGTATTACACCTATAATTGAAAAATTAATCAAGCAAGGTGTATTAAAAGAAATGGAGAGTAGCTCTTGTAATTCACCAATTATGGGAGTTAAAAAGTCTAACGGAACATTTAGAATCGTACAAGATTTGAGAAAAGTTAATCAAATTGTCGTTCCATGTTGTCCTGTGGTTCCAAATCCAGCAGTAATTCTATTTCAGATTCCACATGATGCTGAATGGTATACAGTCATTGACCTTTGCAATGCATTCTTTACTGTTCCCTTACATCCAGACAGTTATGAAATCTTTGCTTTCAGATTCCAAGGTAAGACCCTCGGATGGTCAAGAATCCCTCAGGGCTATACAGAAAGTCCTTCAATTTTTAACGAATTGTTAAAAAGATCATTAGAAGACCTAGACTTACCTGGTAGGTCTACGCTAGTGCAGTATATTGATGATTTGTTAATAGCTGCAAAGACAAGAGAAAATTGTGTAACAGACACAATAATTCTGTTAAATCGCCTTGCAGAAGAAGGACATAAAGTGTCCCCAGCAAAACTACAGTTTTGCAAACAAGAAGTAAAATATCTTGGTCACAGAATTGCAAAGGGAAAAAGACAAGTAACAATAGAAAGAATAAAAATGATTCAAGCAATGTTACCACCAAGAACACAAAGACAGGTCAGAATGTTCTTGGGAATGGTTGGTTACTGTCGACAATGGATAAGTGGATTTTCAGTAATTGCAAAACCACTACAAAGACTGACAAAGTCAGATGTAAAAGATCCAATTATTCTCAATGATGCTGAGATGGACTCTTTTGAGAACCTGAAAAAGAGCTTATGCCAAGCTCCTGCTTTAGGTATGCCAAATTATGAGAAAGATTTTGAACTGTATTGCAGTGAGAGAGAAGGATGTGCATTATCTGTGTTAATTCAGAGACACGGAAATTTAAAGAAACCTATTGCATACTTTTCTGCAGTTCTTGATCCAATTGCTAAAGCATTACCAGGTTGTTTGAAAGCAGTTGCAGCTACAAGTATCAGCCTCGAACAAAGTGAGGGGATCATTATGGGATTTCCTGTGAAAGTTTTTGTGCCTCATTCAGTTGAAATATTACTGACAAGAGGTAAGACTCAACATCTAACAAGTAGTAGATTGACAAAGTATGAGAAAATCATACTGGGAGCAGATAATGTTTCGATTTCAAGATGTTTAAATCTGAATCCTTCTACATTACTGCCTGATTCTGAAATTGTTGATGACATTGAAACAGAACATGAATGTTTAGATGTCATGGAATTCTGCACTAAACCAAGAAAAGACATCAAAGACAGACCTTTGTCTGAATCGGATTTTGTCTACTTTGTAGATGGGTCATGCTTAAGATCCGAAGGGGGTGTCTTAAAAGCTTCATATTCAGTTTGTACAGTCGTAGATGTTGAAGAAGCATCATGTCTTGAAGGAGTTCGTTCAGCACAAGTGGCTGAATTGATTGCTTTAATTCGTGCATGTGAAATATCAAAGGATATAAGAGTTACCATCATTACTGATAGTCAGTATGGGTACGGAGTTGTGCATGATTATGGACAACTCTGGTCACAGAGAGGATACATGACATCAGCAGGATCACCAATTAAAAATGCAGTTTTCATTAGGAGATTAATTGAAACAATACAATTGCCAAAAGAAATAGCCATTGTTAAGTGTGCAGCGCACACTAGAGGAACTGATTATATTTCAAAGGGAAATGCCTTCGCAGATGAAACAGCTAAATACTGCGCAAGGAAAAATTATTCATACAATCGGGAGAGGAGTAAAGAAACTGATTCAAATTCATTAATGCTAACAACTGTTGTAGAAACATGGCATGAAATTAGAGATTTACAAAATGAAGCAGAAGATGAAGAAAAAGACTTATGGTTAAGATCAGATTGTAGACCACGTGAAGAAGATGGAGTGTGGGTTTACAAAGATGGCAGAGTAGTCTTACCAAATTTTTGATTGCTGACATGGCCAGATTATATCATGGTCCAGCACATCTAGGAAGAGATTCTATGGTTAGACTTTTCAGAGAAACATGGTTCAATACCAAGTTTAGAACTATCGCTGAATCTTTTTGTCAAAGGTGTTTGTCATGCCAACAAATGAATCCAAACAGAAAATCAGTGGTGGGGACAGGAATAATTGGTCGAGAGGGTGGTCCCTTTACCAGGTTACAAATGGATTTCATCGAAATGCCATTACACAATTGTTTGAAATATGTGCTTGTAATTGTATGCTTATTTTCAAGATGGGTAGAGGCTTTCCCTACACGACATTGTGATTCAATTACAGTGGCAAAACTAATGCTCAGAGAAATCATCCCAAGGTACGGTTTTCCAGTCACTATTGAGAGTGATGGAGGAAGCCATTTTGATAACAAACTGATGAAGTTAATTTGCGAAGCTTTGAGTATTGAGCAGAAAATACACTGTGCATACAGACCAGAGGCATCAGGAGTAGTTGAACAAATAAATGGAACAATTAAAAACAGAATTGGAAAAATGTGTCTTGAAACAGGTATAAAGTGGACTGATGCTCTTCCACTTGTTTTGATGTCATTAAGAAGTACACCAGATAAAAAGACAGGTTTGAGTCCTCATGAAATTTTAATGGGAAGAGTTATGAGGCAAGCTTTTGTACCTGTAGGTAAACTGTTGAGCATAAATGACAGTGCAATTTTGGATTACTGTAAAAGGTTATCTGATATGGTAACTTCTGTGTCTAATCAGGTGGGAACTGAAGCTCAATCAGATGAAAAGGTTTTGACACATGATCTGAGACCTGGCGATTGGGTCAGAACGAAAGTACATCGGAGAAGGAATTGTCTAGCTCCTAGATGGCAGAAACCTAGGCAGATAATTTTGATCACTACTAATGCTGTAAAGTGCAGAGGATTGAAACGTTGGATTCATCCTAGTCATACTATTCCAGTACCAACTCCTGAGAGTTCTGATGTTGAAAGTGATACCACAGACGATTCTGATTCTGAAGCAGAAGGCGAAACAGAAGGTGAAATAATTCCAGATTCTGAAGATCGACAAGAAAGTCGACATCTGGAGACTGTGCCAGTGAATGGAAATTTGACAAGAAAAGACTTGGAAATAATTGAAATAGATTCTGAAGGTGAAGAGAATCTGTTAAAAGGAAAGATAACTGAGGATTCGGTTGTCTCCATTGAAGACAAAGAAGCAAAACAAAAAGAAGTTTCAGACCAGGAGAGTATCGAAAGGCAGAGAACAAACTCTGAAGTAAGGAACAAAAATCCGAAATCTGGGAAGTTGGGGGTAATTGAGGAAGAGGAGGAAGACGAATTACCGAGTACCAGTGATGGAAGACAAAGTGAAGTTCCTGAAGGAGTGAAATTGCCGAATAGAGAAGTTCCTGAGTCAATTGAAATTTCAGACTACGAAACTGAAGAAAGTGACGTGGAAGGTGAAAGTGAAAACAGAAAGAAAAGGACTTGGAAGTCAGAATCAAATAATTCTGAACCAAGGAAGAAGTACGTGAGAAAAGCAGACTACTGGCCAGGTGGAAGATTGAGAGTTAGATTGATCAAAAAGCCAAAAGAACAAGTTGAAGAAATCAGTAGTCAAAAGAGTCCTGGAAAAGAAGTTGGAGTTGGAAGAAAAATTGAAGTGATATCGAGAAAAGGGAAGAGAATAATAAGACCAAACCAAAAATACAAATCTCCTGAGTGGACTTACTTAGTAATTCCACCTGTTATTGACATATATGATAGTAGTGAAGAAGAAAACGAAATCCAAGAAATTAGTGACAATGATTGAAGTACAGAAATATTAAATTGGCAAAAGGCTGAAGAAAATTTGTTAGTTGACACAAGGTCGAAGAAAAACTGTTTAGTTGAAGAAAACTTATGTATGACATAAGGTCGAAGAAATCTTGTTTAGGGTTTTAAAAAAAAAAAAAAAAAAAATATTTTAAAAGGGGGGTGTAAATATAAATTTAGAATTTTAAAATTTATTTTTATTTTTTTAGGCTAAACTAACCAAAAATGCCTTATGTTAAGGAGAGCACTTCAAAGTGTTCTGTTTTTAAAAGATGCTGTAAGATGACTCTGGTGTGTCTGCTCATTTTAATTCTGCTCTGGTTGGTTCTAGCTGTAATTATCCCTTTGGAGATGAATAGAGAATTACACAAAGTTAACATAACAAGCAAAGCTCTGGTTAGCCAAACTAAACATAGTGCGTCTGCAAAAGTTATTGATCATCAGCCTAACATTCATCAAGATAAATCAATTGGTGATTTTTCAAGTAATACATTCACAAAGCTATTGAGTGAATATGTTAAGGTAATGGATGCAAAAGACTGCTACGTCTGCGTTAAGTTACCTGCTTCTGTTTCTGAGGGAGTAACATATAATATGCTTCCTCTCACTTATGCTGTAACATGTAGTGTATTAACTAGTTTATTTTATCAAACTGGACGTTTAGAATATTACTATTCAAATTATGATGAAATTTTTGCAAATATTAAGATTGATAATGCTTTAAATAAGCATAAGAAAGCAAAACAAATGAGAGAATTTTTCCTTGTTACTAATGAACTCACTTACGAGTATGCTTACAAGAATAATCTAACATGTAAATTAAGTGCTGAAGGAAAGAAATTTTTGAACATGGTTGAGGAGAGAAGAGCAATTTATAAGAGGAATGAATTAGTCAAGCAGACTAAGTCAGCTTTCTGGCAGAGAGAAGATGAGAAATTAAATGGCAAAATGCTTGAAAATATTGCAATTCACATAGACAAACCAGTTAGTGGAAAACTTTGCATTAGAAGAGATAATACACTCTTTGATAATTATTTTGTAGGTGCAAGTAACTGTGAAGATACTTATCAGATTTTGGGAGGTTGGGGATTTAAAGGTGGAGAAGATCCTATCTTTCCTGGGATTTATTTTGTTTGTGGTGACAAAGCCTACTACAACCTTCCAGACCACTGGTATGGAACTTGTTATGTGGGAATTGTTTTTCCTAAAGTGTTTCATGTTGACAGAGATTCAGAAGGATTGTTTAAAATTCATAATTATGTAAATAGAGTTAAAAGAGAAACTTTTACTGAAGTTCTGGGAGATATTTTTCAAGCTGTAATACCTTTTGTTGGTATAACCCTAAATGCAGGGAGAATCAGAAAATTGTCCACTATAGTTGATAGATTATCAACTGACACAGCTGATGGGTTTCAATTAGTGAATGTTGAAGTTATTGCAATTAGATCTATGGTAATTCAAGACCGCCTTGCTTTAGACATACTCCTAGCAAAAGAGGGAGGAGTCTGTGGCATTTTACATGTACAACATTGTTGTACATATATACCTGATGAAAGTAAGAATATTGAAATGTATATTAAGAATATTACACAAATGCATTCAGAGATAATTCCTTTAGAAGAAGATGATTTTACAGGGAAACTTTCAAAAAGGTTTCAAGCAATTAAAAACTGGTTTCATAATATCGGAAGTTCAATTCTTGGCAAGATTCTGGCACCTTTGATTATAATAGTATTCATTTTTATTTTGACCAAAATAGGTTGTTTGTTACATAAAAGAAAGAAACAGTTGAAAGAAAAGAAAAGAATCTATAAACTCAGAAAAGAAGAAGAAAGAGAGATCGAATTACAGGAGTTACATAGAGAGCGTTATGCTAATTCCAAAGATTATGCAGAAACAGACTTTTAGGTTTACTGATACAAATGAATTTGAATCGATTTCTTAAAAATTTAAATTATCAAAATTTTGAGTGCTGGTGTGGTGATTTGTTAATCACCAGATGAGGGAGTTGATGGAGCGAGATAGAAAACAAAATTTTGTTTAAACTCGTGAAGTCACATTTCCATAACATGAATAATAATATTAATGATTTGTGATATGTCGTGCTAATACAACTTAGATTAAACTTTACACATGGGGGGACTAACATGTGTGCTCATAAACGTGCATAATTGTTGCATCTTTTTGTTCGTGCAAAATAATAAAATAATTTATTGTTTTCGTTTTTGTCATTACTAACTGCTGCAAACTTAAAAGAAGCATGTGCTTGTTTTGCTTTTCCTTGTCTGTGTGATGTCATTTCTACTATTCTAGGTGCATATGAGTCTCATGGAATAACGGAGACTGGTAGATATAAACGCTGCTTTATTTGTTTGCTTTGGCTAGGTAACATTTTGATTAATCGGGTGGGTTAATTAATTAGTAAATCTTGGGGTGGATACAGAATCTACATTATTTCTTACATTAATACTTTTCTTGTGTTTGTTTTATATTAGAAATCATAAGTTGCCTGCTTTTGGGCCTAGTCACTTGAGTCGCAGAAAAGAGCTGACTTGTAATTCTGCAAAAGTCACGAGACGCCCATTCTGAATTATTCGTCAAAAGCTGCGTTCACAAAGCAAAAACTAACGTGCTATCGTCATTCTGTCGGACATGGCCAAGGTCAAAAAAGAACATTTTGTCAGTCCTTAACTTGGCATCCGCGGAAGTCAATTGAAAGTCAATGGACGCTGCGAGAATGACTTTATACAATTGTTGCAATACAAGGAAGCTCCTGGTTGCACTCGGAAGGGACAATGGTCTCTAAGAAATATGACTTAATGGAAGTTTTGAAAAGTGGGTGACATGTCACTTGTCACTCTCAGCCAATGGGACGTCGAAGATTTCTGAAAACTTTCCTTTGCGTAGTTTAGTTAGCGTAGAAAGGTATAAAAAGTCATGCCCCTAGGGATGGGCTGGCTGCTGCTTTTTGACTTTCCGATGAGGGTGATGTGCTGTCGGACTTTGCGTGGAGCACGTAAGAATCCTCAAAGAACTTTACTTTAATTTCTATCTATTTAGCTCAGTTAAGGAATTAGGTTTTAGAAATGCTAAACTTTAAATATTCACTTTGATTTTGATTCACTTGCTTAAATTGTATTTTTCTCATATTTCTTTACAATCATGCTTGCTTTATTGCAAATAAAATTCATTTATAAAACTATCAACTTATATACCATAATTTAGTAAATAAAATCTTACTTTTGACAAACAAGCTGGTCTTGATTATTCAGAAGTGTAGGTTACTATTAGCTAGATCACGTCGCCAATGGTGGTCATTTAAATGGTTAAGTTTTATTCTAATGACAATATTCCTTTCGCAGATGTATAAAATGTATATAGTTTGTAGATAATGTGTATATAGATTTAATCTGACCACCTGATTCAGTAGGCCCAAAATATGTCAGGTTTATAAATGGGTCCATATTTAGTATAGAATTTTGTTTATAGGTTATGAAGTTGGGTAGCGTTGTTTATGATATATTTTCTATAGGCCGCTGGATCATGACCAATGAAACCACCGGGTATCAGCAAAAGCAGAAGACTCGGAGGGCCGCTCTCATTAAATATTTGCCTGCTGGAGGTCCTGGAAAGGGAAGAGGGAACCTCTTTTCTTGGAGTCCTGCAGTCTTGCACCTCCACCCCATCATCCAGTGTTACTGCTGTTGAAATTTTTCTCCACTGAAAGAGTTCATATGGCCCCTGCCCCAAGTTGAAGCCCAGGAGCCAACCCAAATGAATAAAGCCAGCATTATCCATTTCAGGGACATGCCATATTGGAAGCAGGGATGAGTACAGGTCCACTACAGTTCCAAAACACCCAGATACTGATCTACTGATATTCCTGGAGCTCACAAGAGAAGTACAGGTGCAAAGCAGAACCCCAATGCTTTGGAAAAAGAACCAAGACAAGCAACTGGAAATGCTTGCTGTTGTGCACCACTAAGCTGAAAGTCCTGGCAGGGGAACATTCTGGCATTTGCATCCATGGATGAGGCCTGGGAAGGGAATAGCACACAGTTGCTGAAAGGCTAAATGCCTCGCTGAAACAACAAAAAGACCCCGGATGGCGCCTGGAGATAGGGGCTGAAGAATCACCCACAGAAACTTACCAAACTTAGAGAAATCTAAAGCGGCGCCTTTAGAGACAGATGGGGACCCATCGATAGTGGGGGGCTTTATCTTGAATGTAAACACGGAACATGAATAGGGACATAGCTGGTTAACTGACACACTATGGCATGGGAATGAAACATGTATTAGAATGAGGAAAGGTATGTTATCTTTCCCAAAAAAATAAAGAAATTGTAGACATATACAAAGCTTCTTATCCTTTCAAGGGGAATGGTCCAGAGTAAAATCAGTTCCAATTGAAGAGCAACAGTTGTGAATGAGTAGAGGGCAATGATTACATGATAGGATAGGAATCTTCTCCCAAAAAGTTTCATTGCATGTGTTTTGGGAAGGGCATATTGAGTAACCCTGGGCGAAGTACAATGCTACGCTCGTGTAGTTTGCGATGTTTGCGCTACTTTGCACTATGTGAATTGCACGTAGCACAGTACAAACAAGCGTAGCGGTCATTTTTTGCTTGCTTGTGGTCCTCAACGCCAAGTTGGCGACCGCAAGGGAGCAAAATGACATCCCAGCGAGACTTTTTCCTTGTTTGCAATCCGCAACATCAAGTTGCCGATCGCAAGGGTGGAAAATAAACCTCCCGGCGAGATTTTCAACGCGGGGAGGTCAGGTTTCTCATTGCGAGTGGTCGCGTATGCTCGCGACTGCTCGCGATGAGAAACTACCAGTCCGCATTGAGAAAGCTGCTGCTCGAGTAGAAATCTACTCAAACGGCAGAAAACGACCACTTGCACTCTGTAAGATGCGGTTTGCACTGATTGCACAGTGCGGACAAGCATCTGGCGCTGTGCAATCAGCGCGAACAGCATTTTGCACAGTGCACTACGCAGTTCGCGTAGCTACGCGTAGCTCGCGTGGTGCGAAGTGCACTTCGAGTAGCTACGTGTAGCACTACTAAGCGAACTACGACCAGGGTTAATGTTGAGTGGAGAGGGAGGGGGCAGTCTGAGGCCCACGCCTTGATGTGAGGTGTTATAAAGTTGAGATAGTTTACAGTTATAGCCTATCTGTGAGGACTATAGAGACATTAGTATGGTTGAAAAGGGGTACTACTATTAGGTAGACTCCACCAGTTGTGGTTACATCAAAAAACACTATTTGCCCCTAAAATGGCAAAGTCCTTGACATGCATGACATGGAATATCCTTTGTCTTTAAAACAAGGTGTGCTCTGAAGCCAGGAAGCTGACCTAGGGTACCTCCAGATAGCTAATGAATGGAAGTTCATTGGGAAGGAGAATTACAGGGTAGCCTGAGGCTCAGGATACACCACCGGCTCCAGGAAGTCAAGGTAGTAACTTAAAAAAGCAACCTCTTTACAGCCATATCAAATATTGACCGACCAAGCAGGATGATCCAAAGGTATGGTGGGGACTGGGGAGGGGGGACAAATGCTCCTAGTTAGAGATTGTACCCCCAGACATCCAGTGCAATACACTACAGGCATTAGAGCACTGTGGCAGACCTTATGGACGCACTGACATTATTGGGCAGCGACTTTAAATTAGTTATGGACCTTTGGGAGCTATGAGATTTATTAACACATGGAGGGACCTGCACAACACTGAGCAGTGTCTCTCTTATTACTCTGAGGCTCAAGAAACGTTTTTGCATTGCGACCATCAACAGATTCACAGTCACCAGGTACACTACCTGGGAAGTAGCCGACCAGACCCAATGGTAACTTTATCATTAGTATCCAGGAAAAGATTTGGAGATTGGAGGCTAGCATCATAGCGCCTGACACACACGTAATTGGCAACCTGTTTCAAGCGACAGAAAAATAGTTCACTTACATTGAGAGGATGGTTGAAAGTATGGCTATATTTGGCCCTACTCGTTCCTAATAAAGGGGAGCCTAGTTGTTGGGGAATCTGGAGACACATGAGAGAGAAGGTGAGAATGTAGCATAGAACAAAAAATCTTACAGCTGGGGAAGCCATGTGTGCATGACCCATGTAAACAACTAACAAGGCAGATGTACAAAAAAAATGAAGACACATCACGCTCCCAAATGACCAACAAATATTATACCTGAGCAAACAAATGAAAGTATATAATATAGGAGACACCACCAGAAGATGATTGGATTGGCTAAGAAAGCAAGAAGAGAGAATAATACAGGTAAGGGAGATTAAGTCATGTGGATTTCGTAGCTCCAAAATGATAAATCTTTCAGAGAAGTGTGGGGATTCATATTAGATTCCTCAATCTAACAACCAAGAGTGTAACAAAGATTGCTCATAGATGGAGAGATTGCATTGGCTAAATTGGCTATTATCTCATTATGATCTGGGAAGACCAATGGGCCAGAAGGACTACCCATAGAGTTTTTTAATAAAATGCCTCAGAGACTTTCAGTAGACTCGAGAACAACCAACGTGGTTCCGATCCACAGAAAGGGAAAGCCCATGTTCAAACGCACATCATTTCACTGCTTATCATTACTGAACAGTGATATTAAAATACTGGCCAAAGATCTAACCAACACACTTGACCACTAATCGCTGACCTGGTTCACCCAGACAATGTGGAGTTTCTACCTCAAACATCAACCATCCACCCTTCATAAGAAGTTCATCAAGCACAGTGACAAGGAGAAAATGTACTTTCTTGATATTTAAAGCACAAAGTTGGCATGCTCTGAACCTTGCTGTGCACTAAACTCACAGAGAGAAACAACGTATTACTCTGCGGGAGCTATCATACAGCGAGCCTCAGGGATCATTTACACAATGGTCAATTTCTAAGGACCTGCCACAATTGCACCGATAAGTCAGAATATTATAAAAAATACAGCACACTTAGAAAAAGGAAAAAACCTCCAAGGATTAACGGTCCTGCCTGCATTGGCGCTAGGCAGGCACAAGTGTGCCAGTGCAGAGAGAGAGAGAACAGGAATTTGCTGTATCTTAGTAGACATGGAGCATTCCTGCCCTCTCCATTTGATGCAGTGGCAAATGTTAGTAAATCTGCCCCCAGATGTGTGGCCATCGTACGGGCTGCCGAAAATCACTAGAGCTTGATGGCCAACAGACCCAAGTAAGGGGGCAAGCACAACGTTTTTTTTTCCACCTGAACATTGAACACATGACTGCATTCAAGGCTGCCTGAAATCCTTACTGGACCAAAGAAAGAGAGTGACCTAATCCTTTCTATTTTGTTTGGCAATCAACCGAGGCTGCAGTGTGAGCCCTTGACAATACTGAAGCTTGAAGGCTGGTAGACCCAGGTAATAGGTGGTCAAATATATCTTCTCAAGCCTGAAGTTCAAGAGTAAGGCTCCTTACTGAGTGGCCGCAGAGCCGGGTCACCATATTCATTGGTTTTTCTAGATTGTCTGTAATCCATGGAGCTGGCAGGTAAATAGGCCAATGTTAGGGAGAGGAGATTGAAGGCAAACAGACTCAACTACATAACTTGTATGTGAACTTGGAATTGGCCAAGGCTCCAACTAAGACTTTGTAAAAAGTGACCGTGAAACACTTGAACCTGAGGTGTGAGGTGTTGAAGCTTTTTTGGGGCATTCATGCAGAGGTCTGTGTCTGTATTTTAGCTCTATTAAGAATCAACTGCCAGCATCATCCAGTACGGGATAAGGATGAGGTTGTTGGAACATCACAAACACATAAAGACTGACAGAGTATTAGTACCTAGTCAAACTACAAAGCTACAGGGTTCCAGCTCATCCAGCGGGCACTGCTCACCTTCCACTGCTTGTCATCGGTGAAGATGTCACTCTTTGCGATATCCACTCTGTTCCAGGACACGGCGAGCTTCAGTTGGTAGTCCCAGTTCTCATGGCCGTGGTGATCAAGGCGGTGAGAGGCTACAGCGGCAGCAAGAGGGTATGAAAAGGGAAAATGTAATTTGCTGTGTGACAACTATGTTAACAAGTCGAAGTGGCAGTAAAGTTTCAAACTACCCTATACAAAACCATGACAGACAGCAAGGAAGAGCCTCACTTTACCATGCCATCTACCTTTGCTGTAACATTAAGCAGAAGATACATGGGAAAAAGTCATTGGAATTCTAATTATATTATTTATAATGATAATAGATCATATAACTGATTAAAGCACATGGTTTTAGCACGAATCATGTCACCAATACAGTAACAAATCAGTAACTAACTCATATGTCATACATAAGAGCAGTTTTCCTAATTTTGGTTGATCTTCACACGGGTCAAGGAATAGGAACCTTTTGTCATTGGGGACCGGGATAGAATGCCTGCTCTTGGCCATAACTCTTAACTGAGAGGATGACTAGTGCAAGCATGGTAGAGTGAACAGAGAGTGGACAGGTAGTAAGATTTCCTTTGCACTAGGGGCCCGATGTAGGTCGGTCGGTAACGGCCGAAAATCGGTATTTTCGGCCGTTACCGACCGGTATTCAGTAAATGGTATGTAGGGCCACATATTTCACAGAATCGGTAAATTTACCGATCGGTAAATTTACCGATTCTGTAAAATACCGAATCGGTATTTATACCCGATACCCTACCAGGCAGGCTTTAGGCGGGCTACCAGCACGGTAGATCAAATATTTCGATTTACCATGTTGCGGTGGGGGACGGTACTCCTTGGCGAAGGCAGCCTATATGTCGCGTTTGTAGACTTGAGGGCTGCCTTCGACCTGGTCCCAAGGAGTAAGCTTTGGGCAGTTCTGAAAGGGATAGGGGTCCCACCCGAGTTGCTCACCTTAATAATGCGACTTCATGAGTGTAACTTTGCCAAAGTCCAATGGGGGAGGAACGGGGAATCTACTGTTAATTTTCCCGTTGAGCGGGGTGTACGGCAGGGATGTGCAATGGCACCCCTGCTATTCTCCTTATTCATTAATGGTATTGTGGATAGGATGTTGGACGCTAGCATGGATGCACCTTCGCTAGCGGGCATCAGGGTTCCGATCCTGATGTTCGCTGACGACACCCTAATTGTGTCCAAAACCCCAGCTGGACTCCAGCGTGCCCTAAATATATTTGACACTTTTTGTAGGGAGTATGGCCTTGAAGTCAATGCTGGCAAAACAAAGCTGATGGCTTTCTCCCAAAGGCGCCGACCCCAACCAAGGGTATCTCTGAATAACATTGAGCTCGAGGTAGTAAATGTTTTTACTTATCTTGGGGTAGAGATATCGAGCAAGTTAGGTTGGTCACGCCATATAAAAAAGGCGGTACTTAGACATCAGCAGATTGCCGGGGCGCTTCGGGTAGAGCAAGCTAAATCAAAAACTAGGCCTATAAGACCGGTCCTAATGGTTTATGATGCCAAAGCTTTAGGGGTAGCCCTATATGGGGCAGAAGTATGGGGTTTTGAGAGGCTTCCTACTCTACAAATATCAGAGAATAGGTTTCTGAGAGGAATTACGGGTCTCCCCCAGAGTGCGCCATTAATCCCGCTTGGCCTTGACCTAGGGAGGAGATCGGTTAGTGACCGTGCTCGATTAAGGCCTATCCTCTATTGGAGACGGCTTTGGACGACCCCAGAGATCCGACACTATGCTGATGGGTTTGTAGCCTTAATCAAATCAGACACGTTTCACAAAATATCATGGTTAAAGACGCTCAGGGTTGTTCTTGGTGAGCTTGGTCTCTCTAACCTTTGGGAAAATCCCTCTGGGGAAGTATTCCCAAGTAAAAACATCATCAAGGCCATCTATTGAGATCATGTAGAAGAAAGGCTCTGGAGGAGTACACAATCAGAAACCAAGGGGGGTAGATCCCTGGAAATAAAGCCGAGACCTGTACTAGAAATGTATTGGGACAGTATTACTGTCCGGATAGACAGGAAGTTATTTTTCCAGCTAAGGTCAGGTTCTCTCCCCCTGAGGTCATTGACGGGTAGGTGGAGGAGTGCTAACACCTCATGTTGCCCGGTGTGTGGTGCCCCCAACGAAAGCATAGCTCATTTTTTATTTCTGTGTGAGGCCTATGCAAATCCAAGGAGAGTATGGTTGGCCCCAGTCTGTAGAAACCTTGGGGTATCAAGTGGTGTTGAGGGGTTGAGAATTATTTGTACCTCCACTGACATGCCCATTGTGCTGGGAACAGCAAAGTACTTGGGGTGGGCATGGTCCATTAGGCGGAGGGCTTTATCACTCAATATGAATTGAAATCTTATAGTAATTTTAAATATTCTTCTTGTTAAAGCTTGCACAACTGCTTAAAATGTATTTTTTATGTATGAAATATGAATTTTAATTGCAATGTATTTTAAAATGTATGACTTTTAAAATGTATGTTTGTGCTTTTATGAGTTTATAACTCGAATAAAGCTTTTTCAAACATTTATACTTATTCGGTAATTTTGATATGTAGGTGGGACTCTTCTGAGTCCCACAACCCTTACCGAATCTGTATTTTACCATCAAATATATTTGATGGTAAAATACCGATTCCGGTGTGCATGCACATGTGTGCATGCACACCTGTGCCATATGACAGGCAGACCTGCCCTTAGGGCAGGTATGCCTGCCACATGGCCCCCGAATCTTTTTTGGGGGTGCTAGAGGGTGTCAAAGTGACACCCCCTGCACCCTTGTCAAAATCTGTATTTACCGATTCGGTAAATACCGACCGGTAATGCCCCATTCATTCCTATGGGCTTCAAAGCCCATAGGAATGAATGGGGCTTTACCGGTCGGTATTTACCGACTCGGTAAATACAGATATTTACCGATTCTGTAAAAGGAACATCTGGATGTTCCTACATATCCACCCCTTAGATTTACCTACATCGGGGCCTAGGTTATTAGCATCAAGTACAAGAGATAAGCAAATTTGGGCCACCTCCTTCCATGAGGAGAAGAAACTCATGGCCTTTCATCTGTAGTGCACGAGAGAGGAGCCCAAGTGACCCCTTTCTTATGGGTTCACTCCAATACTGGCTCATTTACTGCAAGGCAAAAGAGAATTGGAACTTTAATAAGCCATCCCATCCTGTTGTTAGCAAAAGATGCATTGGGCATCTGGTCAGCCAGGTAGAATAAGACTAGGGTATTACACTCAAGATGGGAATGTAAGCAAATGGGTCTGGCTGTCCAAATGTAGGTGTCTGTGGAGTACTGGGAGGTGAAGCGGGGAGCGTGCAGCCTTAAATGTGATATGTACTAATTAAATTTTGGCAGGGTTACAATCCCTACATCTGTCTGATACTCCAGTGTTACACGGACTACATCATTTGTTGAATTTGCTTGTATAATAGTCGTATGCTATAAGCATTGGATACCAAGATGCCTGATGAGTCTTTAAATGAAAAAACATACATTTATCTGATTTCTTGTTACTGTGCATACATTAAACCATTTTGTCCTCGATTCGTTATCCTGGGCTTCCATATTTGTTCTCTCTTGTACAATATGTACTTCTCCACAAAGAGCACAGGGTTGTTGGGGATGAAGAAAAAAGACACTCTCAAACTGAGGAACAACCTAGACTCTTCTAAGCCCCAAAAAGCTAAAGATGCTAATACACTAGAAATCACAATAATCTAAACAAATATTGTTTAATTGCAGTCTTCATTCCTATTGCAGAAATTCAAGGAATTCATGCTGCAAAAAGGACACTTTAATCAGCATAGTTCATTGCATGCATCAAAAACATAATAATATAAACTAGACAAACTAACTACATAGCCATAAAACACCAAAACAAGCTAATTAGATTAATCTAATCAATCAAATTAAAGTTAAAAAACAAAATCCCTATTGTGAAATAAAAGTCCAAGGTGATGAAGGAGGAACCCAGTCCAATTTTCTATTCCTCCTTTGGTCCGGACAACAGCGGAAAATCAAAAAATATCAATGCACATTTCAATGGGTTGTTAATTATACCACCTTCATCAGGACTAGTCATACTCTAAATGATGAAAAAACTAGCAATTACACCTAAATGATAATGCAGTGGAGTCTATCACAAAATAGTAAATTGTCAATCAATATGAATACATATGGACAAATCATTTAGCACAAGATTTTGGGCTGGTCAACTACATTTAGTACCATTGCATTCCATGTTCTTAAATATAATAATCTCACAAATAAACATTTAATTCGAGCCCTGACTTTTGAGGTGTAAACAGTGCGTAAAGATGTACCTTGTTTGAGTATGAAAAATAGGCCAATGTACAGTCACCACAATAGGTCTCAGAAAATTTGACTGTGTACTCCATGTACGTTATTAAACAATATTTTAACATAGGCAGTTAGACCTAAACATTTATCCTTAGTCCCATTCCAATCCATGATCTTGCTGATTAAAAAGGACCTCTTTTGTTTTAGGAATTACTTGAATTTCTGTAATATGATTTTTTAAATTAAAATACGAATAAAGTAAGTACTGATGCAATATTTGTTGACATTAATGTGATTTTCTAGTGCATCTTAAGCTTTTTGGGGCTTAGAATGGCCTGGATAGTCTCTCAGGATGAAGTGCTCCTCAGCATAACCAGTTATTTGACTCTCCCTTTTACAGAATCCCAAGTATTTTCTACTACACTTGTACTCTCTCCACCTGGCATTTCTTTTCTGCAGTTCCAGCTTCTTGAAAAGCTACTTTTCTTGTTTTGCTGCTACAGTTGCTTCTATTTACCCCAGGATTAAAGGGATACCTACCATGCCATCCATTTTGCGGAATACTTACACATGTTTGATAATGAGAATTGAGGTGTGATTCTATTTTCCATTGCAATATCTTTTATAAATGGGGACCTTTTGATGTTGTTAGGTTTGCTTCTAGGCCTGGGCTGACAGGTGGAGCTGGTTTTAGGATGGCCCAAGATCCCTCCAGCCCTTAGATGCATAATCTGTAACTTCGAAGGGTTTTTGTAAATTAACTGGTGGCCATGCAATAGGTTGCTCCTTTTCACTATAAAGAGGTATTTATCAGTTTGCGGCCAGTTTGTCATTCTGAGGGTGAGAAGTATAACAGAGATGCCAATCTGATGTCTAACTCCTATCTTGTTACAGGTTTATTTACATCTCCTGCAGTACATTTTGCTAATGTCTGGTCCTTGTATGTGGTCATAGCACCTTCCTATATCTCTTCGTGTTTAAACACTCCCTCTGGGAAGAGTTCTTCAATGCAGCACTCTTTATCCTTGTCAATGTTTTATGATTGCTTTACCCATTTTTTTCCCATATTGTTTTCCCAAGTGGAGTTCCACTGTCCATCCGTTTTCAGTAGACTGATGTTACTGCACCTTTATTTCCTGGGTGTGTAAATCTCAGCTTGATTTTACTGGTGGAAAAAATGTGGCGGGGGAACTAGGTGCATTGAAGCAAAGATCCTTTCCCTGGTCAGTACCCATAAGCCTCTCTGTGAGTCAACATTCTCCCCTTCCCCCACCTCAGCCCTATTCACCCTAATTTTGACTTGTCCCTCCCATTAGTATAGCTTAATTTCCCAAAGTTTCCATTCTGCCTCTTCATGATCTGTCCATAGAGTCCCCTCTTCACTCAGGGCTCTTTGCCGTCCCACCACAAATTGTGGCATTCCATTGAGCTTGATTATATTCTTTAAAGATTCTGCGACAGCTATAAATGTGTGAACGGCCAGAGACACTAAGCAGTTCTGGTGATCTTTTCATTCACTGACAGTGGTAGTTTCTTATCAGACAAGGCGTTGACGTTGCTGGAACACATAGAATTCTGATTTCACTAATACGGTTCAATATTTAAACCCACTGGGGTCTCTTCTGAAAGCGATACATGTCTAGTCATCCCATTGTTTTGTATCTTTAAGAAATATCTCTTGGTCAGATGCGGTCCAATTTATTGTCAGCCCAGCCATTGTGGCAAGTGTAACCATATCTCAACTGACTAGCATCATCCTCTTTTATTATTCTAGATTCATCTTCAGTCACACTGGGGAAGCCGACCTTCAGTCATAGATTTTGTGAGGGTGGCCTTTAGGGAATGGTCTTAGGTGCAGACCTTATGCTCCACTAGCCTGTGGAGCTTTCCATGTGACTGCTTTGGAGCACATGCCATGGCTTGCTGTCCCTAAGGTTCATGCGTGAGTAGACTGTTACCTTCATCTCCGCTTCCTAAACCCTCACTCATGAAAAGCTTGGCCTTGGAAGAGCTACGTTGTTGGTTCACGCTGACAATGCATGCCCATGGACTCAGACAAAATTGGTCTCATTATAAGCAAGACTGGTACCTCCGGCTGCCAGCCCATCAAAGTATATGAGCCATTTGTAATTAGGACTTAAAAGAGAAAATATGGGCCACTGGTAACACGTATGTGCAACCACAGGACAAACGGGATTTCAGCTAAACTACAAAATAATAAGTTCTATTAGCACAATCAACATTATTGAAATGCAAGGCACCAAACTACCCAGTGGTCATTGGTCTGTAAAAGTCTGTAAAATGTATCTGTCATTGGAAAGATTTTATTTTGTACTTGAGGCACCTTTTTGTGTAAAATATATAAAGCTTCCATAAGAATCTAACTCTTCTTAGAGAATCTCACTGCTACCAACAATTTGACCTCCTAAGACATATTTTTCATTACACAAAATAAAGGGGCCAACAGGTGTGACCGTGTACATTGACAGTATGGGTTGAATCAATAGCTTCTGACCTTGATGATGAAACTAGAGACCTGTCTGGTGATACTGCCTCCTTCTTCTCCAGTATCTCGTAAATCTCTATTTAATTTAAAATACTCTGTGAGATTATAGAATTAACAGATAAATGACTGGCCATTCCTGAGAGACCTAAGATTCCCTGAATGTCCATTGAAGAACAATGCAGGTGCATCAATCCTCGTCCGCATCCTCAGTGGACCCACACATAGGGATTTGAAAAGTATAAGGGGGAAGATGAGAATGAATAAATAAAGTTACATCTGAAGCTGACATTATATATCACAGTTTAACCGCATCGGTGCGGCGCATTTTCCCGCTGTGCGCTGACTTTTTGAAAAACCCGCGGTTCATGACTAGCTCAGCTCGTCATGAGCGTACGAGAGGTGTACCTCATGACGAGCTGAGCTCGTCATCAGCATCGAAGGGGTTAAATAACAAACACATTCTCTGTATGTCTCAGATAGGTATAGAATTGCACTGATGATTGAGTCCTTAGCTCTCTCACCACCCTTCTATATCATTATAATTCTTTTAAGGATTGAATCAACCTCAACACATTTTGAAGGGTCTAGCACAGTTTATTATCTTTCAGAAGAGCAATGGAGTCATACAAGGCCAAAGAGACTTCAAGAAGGGAGCAGACCAGCTCAAATGCAATCAGAAAACCCATATACGTCTCCTGACAGAACCTCAGACACAGACCTGTATTAGTTTAGATGGTCTGAACATAACAGCAATGTTTAATTTCTTAGTGTGAGTTCACACTTGGCAACACATTACTGTCTCATTAAATACAACAAATGCAGTGTCACATTTTAAAAACGGTGCCTGAAATGAGTGTTCAGGACTGTGATAACATATTATTGAGAAATTGCGAAAGATGTTTTCAATTTCTTGATATATTCTTACCAAGAGGACTTAGCAATCAATTAGATTAGCATATATATGTTTTTATTTTGAACTACAATGAACACTAGGGAAAAACAATTAAAATTATTTTTCGTTGGTCACCTAATTGGACTTAGTGGTTTGAAACACATCTACCACAGTCTGATCTAAGTCCATGAAGATGTAGCCTTTCTGCACTCAGGGACAGAACATTTTTTTCTTGAATATTTTTTATGTTCCAATAACCTTTAGAACTGTAGTGACTTTGGTAAATAGCAATAGTCTTTCTCTTTGAAATCTGCTCCTACATTTTTTCAAGTAGTAGATTTGTGTGCTACAAGCGAGGGGGATTCCACCAGAAACTAATTGGCTTAGAAAATTTGGAATATATAATGAAGCTAATTATAAGATTTACAGAATTTAAGAAGTACTGAACAATGATTCCAATATTGTGCGCTACTCTTCCAGAGGATGGTACGCTACAAATGAGTTATTTGCCAATGCCCATAGAGAGAGTTTGTAGGTGAATGTACCATAATATAAAAGAGGTCATATACATTTAAAACAAAACAGATGTGCAGTCTTACAAACGAAGGCCTAACTGTTCAGCCATGTGTTCCTCAGATTCAGTATCAATCTTTACCGTGCAGTCAAAAAGACCTCACCTTTCAGGAGGGCCTGGAGAATAGCCACATCCATATCCTGGGCACCATCCTTGTCCTCTCTGAAGACGGTGAGCAGCTGGCTCATGCGCACAATGTCTTGGATCTAAAAAATTTAATTGGAAAGAGATTAGTGATAGAGCAGTCTCATCTTCTGTCTTCTATACTGAAGTTGCATTATCGACCCCCATACTGTATCATGAAGGTGTGATGACTCTTTTTGACCTTCATTTTGAGTGATCACAAATGAATGATGAGTTTTTAGGAAGGACAATTTTCAAAGAATAACACACAAAGAGAGTGCGAGAGTCTAGGAAACACTAGTTGTGTCCTCCCAAGCACAACATCAAACATCAAATAGGTAACTAGGTTTGACTTCTGGGATAGGTCCTGTAGATAATCAGTAGATGTTAGGAGTGGACAACTCACCCACTCTGTATAGTGGTATGCTTCATCACCAGTGCCTATCCACACCCTGTAAGAATAATATCACCATGGCGGACTCAACCAAAGTATGGAGTTCTTATATAATTCCTTAGGGTATACCCAAGGAAATTTCCTTTATTGTTTGAGTACCCTAGACATGATTAAAAAACAGTTTGGGTTTTTTGAGTGCTACTGACGACTTATTTAGTTTACTCTCAGGATCAGGACATGTAAACTGGATTAAACGCTAGATGAGTGCCATACTTTCAAAGAAGCGGTACAAAAGGGGGTGGTGATGGACGGGTGGCAGAGTGGGCTAAAGAACGGTGATGGATTAAACCCAGATCTTTTGACTGGGTGTGAGTGTTTGATTGATTCAGATGCTCCGTCCATCACCACCCCCTTTTGTACCGCTTTTGGCCGCCATAAGTGTGGCAGGGTATGCTCAGACGTGAGTCCCTTGCTCACTTTGCCACTGGATTCAAGCAAGCCAGGCTGAAGACGGCTGGAATGCCAGAAACCGGTCCTCGGAAGCTTGTTTCCGGTCCAGGGAAGACATGGCTTGGCAGTTCGGGCTGGACTGTTCCCATGAGGCACAGGGTCAGACTGATTTGCATATAGCCATGTCTGAACTGGGGTGGCAGAGTGGGCGAAAGAACGGTGATGGATTAAACCCAGATCTTTTGACTGGGTGTGAGTGTTTGATTGATTCAGATGCTCCGTCCATCACCACCCCCTTTTGTACCACTTTTGGCCGCCATAAGTGTGGCAGGGTATGCTCAGACGTGAGTCCCTTGCTCACTTTGCCACTGGATTCAAGCAAGCCGGGCTGAAGACGGCTGGAATGCCAGAAACCGGTCCTCGGAAGCTTTTTTCCGGTCCAGGGAAGACATGGCTTGGCAGTTCGGGCTGGACTGTTCCCATGAGGCACAGGGTCAGACTGATTTGCATATAGCCATGTCTGAACTGGGGTGGCAGAGTGGGCTAAAGAACGGTGATGGATTAAACCCAGATCTTTTGACTGGGTGTGAGTGTTTGATTGATTCAGATGCTCCGTCCGTCACCACCTCCTTTTGTACCACTTTTGGCCACCATAAGTGTGGCAGGGTATGCTCAGACGTGAGTCCCTTGCTCACTTTGCCACTGGATTCAAGCAAGCCGGGCTGAAGACGGCTGGAATGCCAGAAACCGGTCCTCGGAAGCTTGTTTCCGGTCCAGGGAAGACATGGCTTGGCAGTTCGGGCTGGACTGTTCCCATGAGGCACAGGGTCAGACTGATTTGCATATAGCCATGTCTGAACTGGGGTGGCAGAGTGGGCTAAAGAACGGTGATGGATTAAACCCAGATCTTTTGACTGGGTGTGAGTGTTTGATTGATTCAGATGCTCCGTCCATCACCACCCCCTTTTGCACCACATACTTTCAAAGAAAGTAAACACAAGGAGATGATGGATGGAGCGTTGAAACTTTTCAGACACTCACCCCCAGTCACAGATTTGGGTTTGATCCATCATCGTTCTTTAGGTCACTTTGCCACCTCAGTTCAGACACAGCTATATGCAAATCAGTCTTGACCCTGTTCCTCATGGGAACAGTCCAGACCGAACTGCCAAGCCATGTCTTCCCTGGACAGGAAACAAGCATCCTGGGACCGGTTGCGGACTAACAACCCTCATCAGCCAGGCCAGGTTGAATCCAGTGGCAAAGTGAGCAAGGTACCTATGTCTGGGCATACCCTGCCAACTTAAAGCAAACAAAGCAAACACATGGGGATTATGGACACAGTGCTGAAAGTTTTCAGACACTCACCCCGGTCACAGATCTGGGTTGAATCTATCATCGTTCTTTAGCTCACTTACCAACCCCAGTTCAGACACAGCTATCTGCAAATTAGTCTTCATGCTGTGCCTCATGGGAACATCCAGTCACAGTCTAGGACTGTTCCCATGAGGCACAGCGTCAAGACTGATGGATGCTGGTGCTCCATGTTTAGGGGTTGTGTTAATGTAGAAACAGTACATTGGGACTGGACCCTAGTTGCATATGAGAGCCACTCTCCCAATCTCACTGAACAACGTTAATCCCATATCGAAAAAGAGGCCATTGCTTTCTTATAGGGGCACAGAAATCTGTAGTGTCACTTTCTTTTCAGGCCACTATAAACCTTTAAACTCTGGTGCCACTATGTCAAGGGTCTACCTTACAACCACCATTCTAAACCAAAAAAACTGATGTTGCAACTGCAAGAGTATTCATTCCAAGCAGAGTATCTGTCTTCCCACCCCCAGTCAATGTCCAAAAAATCACAGTAAGCAAATGGCCTCTAACAATATGGACAAAGGTGGTTGAGAGCTCCAGTCACATTCTATCAACGCTGATGACATAAAGGCCACAACCATGAACAATAACAAGCAATCCTTGGTTTATTCCAAAATGTATAAATAGTAAACTTTAAGTTCACCAGTTTGAATGGAAATGGTGTAGAACATACTATAAGTAACTCTCAGTACCTTGGCAATATGTACAATGATTTGATTTGCAAAAAGTTCTTGCAAAATGCTCATCGACGTTTTGCAAACCGATTGTATATTAATAGGTTAGCTTGCAAAATATGAAATCGGAGTGGGTCATAATCCAACATATTTGAATAATATTAATGAGGTGAGTCAGAAATTGCAACGCACGTTGATTGGCTACAATCACAGGGATAGTGGCCTGCAAGATTCAGCCAAATGCCATATCTGTGATTGAGTTTTAATATAGAAAACAATTTTGTTTTGCAGCCCAGTTCCTTAAAGGAAATGGGACTGTTTTACAAAACGTTTTTTTTTTTTTAATTGTGTGAGAGTTGGAAGTAGTCCACTGGTTCACTGAGTCTCCATCCAGACCTGGATAGCCAGCATCTGCCTGAAACTCAACTCAACCAAGACAGAATACCTATTATTTGACAAGAACAACAAACAAGATCAAGTACAAACCTGGCTCAATAACATGAACCTGCTGGGCTTCAAAACCCAACTTTCACAGAATGTCAAGTAATTCGGATTCAACCTGGATCCCAACCTCACCCACAAGTAACCCACTGACAAAAAACACAATTCAGCCAGGTACAAGCACTTCCTCTTTTCTAAAGAAAATCAAACTATTTCTCCTAGGAAGCGACTTCAGAACTGCTGTTAAAGACTTTGCATTCTCTCACTTAGCTGATGGTAATGCCTTACTCCGTGGCCTCCCAGGGTGTATAGAGACACTGCTTAGGGTCACCCTATATGTCCCAGCACATCTCATCCAGGGCCTGAAGAAATATGATCACATCACCCCCATCCCGAGTGGAACTCGGGTCGGCTTCCCTTGCAATCCTGCACCATCTTCAAAACCAGCGGCATCATTTACAAGCCATCATGACAAGAGCACCATCTCTGGTGGAACTCGGCACACCCACAGCCAGGACATCATCAGACTACTGGCTAAGAAATGTAATAAGAACAAACATGACAGCAGGCCATTCAAGAGCCATCCCTAGCTTATTCCCAAAAACAGAAATGCCTCCTGCCTCCAGCGGGGGAAATCTCCCAACTCTGTTCAGAGCTATCCGGAAGCAACATGTGACTGTAACCCTCTGACCCATGCCTCTTACGTCCACTTGACTTGTATAATGCATGCAAGTGTCCTGATTTTACCAGGCAATGGACAAGAGGTGCAATGCAGGCCCGGACTGTCCGTTGCAGGCACCGGGCAATCCCCCGGTCGGCCGCGAGGGTGGGGGCCGGTTTTGGGCCCCAGGGGGGCGGTTTTGTTACAGGGTCGTTTTTTGCAGCATAGCTGCAAAAACGGCACTGTAACAAAATCGGCCGAAAACCGGCCCTAGCAAAGAGCGCGGTCGCAACCCCCAACCCCCCCCCCCCCCCCGGGGGGAGGGGGGGCGCCGCCCGAGCACTTTGCCAGGGCCGGTTTCGGTTCCCAGTCCGGCCCTGAATGGGAGCAACAATGCAAGCCAGTGGTGACCCCACCACCCCTTGAGATCATGAGGTTGCCTACTGACTGCAGCATATTAGCTGTGGGTTGGTTTCTACAGCTTGTTGTTAGTACTATAGGACTCTGTAGCAGTGTCAGATTTCTCCCAACAGTGAATTGCAAAAGCAAGAATTTTGGGCACTGAACGTTCTCTTGGACTATACAAATTTCCCAGAATGCAGAAGGAGAGTCTTTCACTATTTTTAAAATCCTGTATTAATGTCACAGGGCAGGGTGTACATGCTTATTTTCATCAGAGTAGTTAAAAGGTATTTTGCGTGTCGCAAATAAATTGTGACTTGCAAAATACTGTTTTGCGACTCGCTATTAGGAAGGGGCGTTCCCTTCCTAATAGCAACCGCAAAGCTATGAACCAATGTTCTGCAATTGCGATCGCAAAACACTCGCAAATTACCACCTACTTCAAATAGGTGGAAATGTATTTGCAAATGGGAAGGGACCCCTTCCCCTTTGCAAATACATGCAATATTTTTTTGTAAGGGCAGACAGTGGTCCCAGGGACCACTGCCTGTCCTTAAAAAATTAAACAAAAACGTTTAATTTTCTTTTTTTTAAATGCATCCCATTTTCCTTTCAGGAAAACGGGCTACATTTAAATAAAAAAGCTGCTTTATTTCAAAGCAGTCCCAGATATGGTGGTCTACTGATCCCAGCAGGCCACCATCCCTGAGAGGGCCTGTCATTTCCAATGGGCTCTTAAATTGTGAGAGGCTCATTAATATTCATGAGCTTCGCAATTTGCGACCCATAGGGAATCGCATACAATGTTAAACACACTGTTGTACATGGCAAATAGCGCCTTGCAAATTGAGAGTTGCAAATGCGAAGCAATTTGCGAGGTGCTATTTGGCAGGTCGTACATCTACTTGAAGTAGGTGGTAATTTGCAAGTGTTTTGCGACTCCAATTGCGGTCACAAACCATTGGTACATAGCTTTGTGGTCGCAATTAGGAAGGGAACGCCCCTTCCTAATAGGAAGTCGCAAAACAGTATTTTGAGAGTCGCAATTTATTTGTGACTCGCAAAATACTGTTTGTACATCGGTCCATGCTTTTTAACATGCACAAACGTATTTAAGATATGTTTGCGCACACTAAAAAGAGTCGAACGTCTGGCCCTTGACACCATGTCCTCCCTGGCCTAACTACACACCCTAGTTCTGAGGTGTCAAGATTATATGGTCCAGGTCCACGCTAAATTTTCAGAATGGGAGAGTAAGCATTATGCAAATTATTCCATGTAGATGTATTGTTTGTAAATAGAACCCATGTGAACATCCTAAAATCCTCTTTGGATTCAGCCCTAGTGGTAACTTTCTTATATGATGGAGGAATTAGGCCCTGCTGATCGGGAACAACTCAAGGTTCCAACCAACATAAGTGAGGGTAGCCCGTCAAGAAGGTAACTCTGCCAGGCTTAATGGAGTACCAGTCACTCTCAGCTGATTCTCCAACTCAATACTTGTCAGAGCCGATGTCAGAAGCAGCGGTGCCTCCATTGGTAGCATCTCCGCCACTTACAATAGACTAATAGAGTGATACAACTACTGAGCAAAATTACTTTTTTTCACAAATCATCGATTACGCCCTGCTGAAAATCAGGCTTCAGTTCTTTAAAAATAAGTTTAACTATAACAATTTTTAGATATTACTTGAAGAGCCTCTTCAGGAATACACAGGGTCTGAGTGCAAGCAAATTGGCAAATCAGCAAATTGGCGTGGACACTCTAGCTTCACCTTCTTTGCCTACTGCATATTATGTATCCAATGCTCTCGTACCCAACCCCCCTTTCCCGTCCTTCTGTTGTTACCCAACACCTAGCTCCACCATCACCCCTTATGTCTCCTACCCCCTACCTCCTTTCCCTGACTCACCTTCCCCATCTCCCATGTTTGACGTCTACACCCAATCGCCATTTACTACTCTAACCTTCAATCCCGTTACTATCAGTGACACCCTACCCCCCCTTGCTCCCTCTTCCCCCCGCACTGAATCTTCCACGCTTCCACCTAACAAAAATGCTCATCCCCTATCACAATTGACCTCCACAGCCTACATCTCTATTACTAGTACCGACTTACTTCCCCCATTATCCCTTCACACTGTCTCCCCCTCCTCCTCCTCCAATCATGATGACTATTCTCCTTCTCTACTTACCACCCCAACTCCCAACTTTACAACTTTTTACGACAACCGTTCATAGATATATCCTATTGTTTATTCCTCCCTCCCCTCCTCCTCTACCAATGCCGACCCCACCCCCTCTTGTGATTCTTCCACACTGTCTAATACCCATCTTATCCACACATCTACTCTTGCTTCCTCGTTAACCCTGAACTCTTTGTGCTCTGATTTACGTTCCTCTCCTCTTGTTCGCCACTTGAACTATCCCCCCCCTTCTTCCACCTCATATAGCCCCTCAATTACTCCTCTAGTTCCTGCCACTCACCCCCTTATGTCCCCCCATACCACCAACACACCTTATTCTACTCATCTCTCTCCCTTTGACTTCCATTTCAATTCACCCTCTGATTCACTTTATCCTCTCCTTCCTCTAGTAACCGACCCCCAAACCCCCTCAATAGCCCCCACATCCCTGCCACCAACTCCTCTTTTTCACACCCCCGTCTTCCCTCTTGCAAACAATAACATACCAGATTCGCCACACATTACTATCTCTCCTCCACAATCACTGAAATGCCTGCCTAAAATGAATACCTTAACTACGTCTACCTCTGATGTCCCCCCTCTCCCCAAAATGACCATCCCCCACATTATAATTCCCCCCCCTCCTTCCCCCCAGGTTTTCCACCCCTCCCTCCCTACTATTCCACTCTCCTAGATAACTCTAACTCCTCTAACTTCCTTATAACTAATGATCCACTCCCCTCCTCACTCCTCACACAAACACTCCTGAATGTTGAACTTTTCCTTTCGTCCCTTGTCTCTGAACTCGCCTCCCTCAGAACTGATGTCTCACTACTTACTAAAACCCTCTCTTCCGATCACGCCCCTACATTGGTCCCCTCACAACACATCCTATCACCACACATCAACACTCCTCTCACTTCTCCTACTAGCAGCTCTTCTAGCATAGTTTCCAACAACTACAATCCACCCTGCTCACACCCCCTCCTAACTACACAACCTCATCCAAACCCAGTGAACTCACCAAAATATCCCACCATATACTGACAACGTATCCTCCCCGCCACTTCTTGACCCTTGTCCTTTGTCCTTGGGAGTTAACTTTTCTACGAACTCCCTTGTTTCTCCCTCGTCATCCACACCCACCACTCCACCTAACCAGCAAGCTGCTATCCCAATTCTCTTAGGAACAGCAGACTCAACAACTTAGACCTATTCCCCCTTGCCCCCCCTCCCAATTGCCAGACCCCACTCCCCTCTGTTGCATGCTGATCAACTGCAGATCCCCCTCCTGCCACGCAATCGAGATTGCTGAAACCATTCTTAGTGAAAATATTAACATTGCTTTCTTAACCGAAACTTGGCTCAAACCCCACTCCACTCCTATCCTTGACTTGCTAATTCCCCCAGGTTATTCCATCATCAAGAAAGATAGAATCGATCAAATAGGAGGTGGCCTTGCCCTAATTTTTAAAGATGAACTTAATCTCTCGCTAGTCCATCTACAAGACCCTTCCTCCTTCGAATACCTTTGCGCTGATCTCAACATTCCTGGCTCACCCACCATTCGGTTACACACCATTTACCACCCCCCTGGTAACTGTATCTCTTTTACTGAGGAGATGTCTAATCTTATTATCCAAGCATCGCTCTCCCACTCCAAGAATCTCTTTCTTGGTGATTACAACATCCATTGGAATAAAAATGATGACCCTGCGGTCATCCTATTTAATGACACCATGGACATCACTGACCTGACCCAACTCTGCCAATACCCGACTCACAACAAAGGTTCCACCCTTGATGCTATTTTGACTAAGAAGAATCTCGCCGCTCTCTCTAAGATCATCCCCGTTGACTGGTCAGATCACCACCTTATCCTCTTCTCCTTGAGTAGCTCCATTACCCGCCCCTCCCCCATCAGCAGTTTACCTACGAAACCTACTCGTAATCTACACCTCATTCCACCTGGGGAATTAGAATCCTCAATTAAATCACGCTTACTTCTCCCCCCTCTCTCTCACAATACCAATGACCTAACTGAACATTACAATAACTCCATTCTTGATGCCCTCAACTTAATTGCCCCCATCAAACTCAAACAACAAAAAAACATCCCTCCTAAAACGTGGTTTAACTCCGACCTTAACAACGAAAGACGGGCCCTCAGGCAATCAGAACGTGCCTGGAGGAATCAGCCCACCGCTGAAAATCTGACTCTCCTTAGAACTGCCAGAGCCAAATACAAAAAACATATTTTCAATGAAAAAGCCTCCTTCCTACGTTCTCAACTTGACCAGGCTAGAAACCGACCCAGAGAACTCTTTAACATCGTTAAAAAACAAACTTCCTCTGACCCTCCGAAATTATTAGCCACTGTAGAAAGATGCGAAGAAATCGCCAGCTTCTTTTCAAATAAAGTTAACACGATCGAACTATCCTTCTCTTCCCCCCTCTCTCACTCCAATACCCCCTCGGCCAATTCCCCCCCCTGAACATTCCTTCTTCACTGTTATCCTCCTCTCCCACCTATCACGAACCCTCTCAACACCTCCCCACTCCCTGCGAACCTGACTCCACTCACATTGACCATCATGCCAAAAATAATGCCTCCTGGAGTGAATTCAGTATGGTTTCAGAAAACACCATCATCAACATCATTTCTAAACTCAAACCATCTTCTCATACCAAAGATCCTCTTCCCTCCCATTTGGTTCAAGAACTCAAATTCACCATCGCCCCAATATGGACCAATATCATCAACTCCTCTTTTTCCACTGGCTGTGTTCCTGCTTCCCTTCAGTTAGGCCAAATCTCTCCCATTCTCAAAAACACCTCCGCTGACCCTAATGACCTTAACAATCTACAACCTATCTCAAACCTTCCTTTCCTCTCTAAAGCCCTCGAAAAATGTGTCCTGTCTCAATTAGATAACCATATTGTCTCCTTCAATCTCCTCGACGCTTTTCAATCTGGTTTTAGAAAGGGATGCAGTACTGAAACTGCTATGCTCAATATCACAGATGACATTCATCGCTCATTAGACAAGGGTGAATCCTCACTACTTATCCTCCTCGACCTCTCAGCTGCATTTGATACTGTCCACCATCCCACCCTCCTTAATACTCTTAAAGATCGCTTTGGTTTTAAGGGCACTGTATTCAAATGGTTCTCCTCTTTCCTGCAAAATCGTTCCCAACAAATTAAGCTCAGTCACTGCCTCTCCAAACCTCAAGCGGTCTCTCTTGGGGTCCCTCAAGGTTCTATCATTTCCCCAACCTTATTCAATCTATTCATGGAGCCACTCACCCGCATTCTCAAACATGCTAAAATCAGTTACCACCTATACGCTGACGACACCCAACTCTATTACAGGATCAAATCCCACAATGACATTCTTCACCTCAATGATACCCTGAATAAAGTCCAATCCTGGTTCCACCTTAATCATGTCAAATTGAACCCTAAAAAACCTGAAATCATCCTTTTCACTCCTAAAAACAACTCCCTCCCTATCCAACTCTGAATCACTGACATCAAAGCACTTAACTGCTCCATCTCCATCTCCAATTCTGTCTAATCCCTAGGCATCAGCGTCGATCTTAATCTGAATCTTACCCCCCACATTAAAAATGTAGCTAAAGGTGCTCTCTTCACCCTTCACCACCTCGAAAAAATTAAGCCTTTTATTCCAGCTGATGACAAAACCGTTGTCCAATTGCTTGTCCTCTCCAGAATTGACTACGGTAACACCACACTCGCCGGACCCCTAAAGCCCATCTTGCACCGATCAAATCGGTCCTCAACCTAGCTGCAAGACTTATTTCGGACTGTAAAAGATTTGACCACATTTCCCCTGTCCTCAAAAATCTCAATTGGCTCCCAATAGAAGGAAGATCTACTTACAAGATTGCATGTATCACGCACAAAGCTCTTCACCAAAATACCCCCTCTTACCTTTCGGACAAACTACAAAGAGCTGGATGCTCCAGATCCCTGAGGAGCACTAACTCCCTTGTCCTTATCCCTCCTAGACTTAAATGTAAAAAGACACAAACTTGTGCATTCTCTGGTAATGCTCCCACGATTTGGAACTCCCTCCCCAAAGATCTTCGCTGCAACCCCTCCAACCCTCTCTTCAAAAAAAGACTCAAAGTTCTTCTTCTTAACAACTACTGGGGTAACTAATTTCACTGAATTTGACTCTGATCACTCTTTTCCTCTAGCTCTCACCTCTACCCACCCCCACTCCCTCTTTTCTTTCTCTCCCTCCCCCTCTCTACACCCTCTTTTATCGCCCAAAACCTCAATATCCCTCTCCCCCTTATCTTATCTCTCTGCCCCTGGCCACCATCGCGCATTTGATTACTATTTAATACCCTATGTTAGCAAACTGCACAATGTTTATTCTGTCATAATATGCTTACCTGTCTTGTAAAGCGCTCTGATACTCTTGGGTCCAGTAGCGCTATATAAAACCTTTTAAATTAATGAATAAATAAATAAATAAATAAATAAATAAATGTTTGCCCACTCCATGACCCGAGGTTGGAGTATACATTCAAACCTTACCTTCTTTGTCCACTCTATGATCTGAATATCTGAGAAGTAATCACAGGCTTCAGGGAACAGGTTGCGCAGCTTGTCCTGAATTAGGGAGATGGTGATCTTTGAGCTGTGGAGAGTGGCCACTTGGCCAATGACATCAGCCATGCCGCCCAACCCTTCCACAATAACACACGGTGTGTTTTCGGTCATAGTGCAGTGAATCACCTGAAATTCAAGAAGGAAGATACTGTAAAGCAAAGAATGGGGACGCACATATCCAATTGACTATCCCTGACTGAATCCTATGGTGGATCTATCTGGCTGAGGGAAATATTAACAACATAATCGGTAGAAAGTAAAAAAAAAAGGAAAGGAAAGCCTAATAAAAGCATACTCAAAGAAAGAGGTAGAGATGGTAAAGGCAAATGAACTAACTTGATAATATTTTCACTTTGTTGTCATTAATAAAATGTTAAGCAGGAGTTCTGTGTTCTGTGAGAAGCCCTTCTTAACCAGCAGCTCATTCAACTCTGTACGAATAATCACCGGTCCCTCCAGAAGGGGATCAGCTTTATAGTTAGTCTCCGGAATAAACCCACCGTATTACAGTAGTAAGAGTGGTTTACATCTTCATTGTGACTCTTGAGCTCACTCTTGCCAGCCTGCAGGTCAGATCCAGGAAGCAGTGCACTTCTATTCCAATACCAGTCCTTGCTGAACCCATCACTGCTGCCAACAGCGATTCGCCAACAGACCTTCTGTCAATGGTAGCAGCTGCCCGAGTGCAAATCATGCCTTAGATATTGTGGTTTTCTTTACTCATATATCAGTATATTAACAGCAAACTCATTGTCCGGAGCTTTACCCTAAAGGAACTTTCACTTCATCAAAATAAAATATTTGGTTGTAACTTCTCGCTTATCTTTTGGCTATCCTGGTGTAGTTAAGTGTCTAAACCAACACCATACGCATTCTTTTCTGTACCCCAAGTGTCTTCCCCTCAAAAATCAGTATCATCAGAAGGAGCACTTGCACGGTGTAACAACTTAGCAACCTTCTTTTACCAGAAGATTCAAACTATTTATGCCTCTTTTGCTCCCAATAATTCTGAGCTAGATGCAGCTGCAATAGTTAGCCCTAGCTCTCTGTCTACCTGCATGCTGGAACAATTTACTCTCCTAGACATTGCTTCTCTAGATAAAATAATCTCCAAAGTCACCTCAGGCTCCCCCAAGGATCCAGCACCTCCACAATATCTTATTTCGGTCATTGATTCGATCCGTCCAGCAATCCTTGATGTCCTTAACACCTCGATCACCTCGGGCGTAGTTCCCACATCATGGAAATGTGCAATGGTCCGGGCTCTTCTGAAGAAACCCAATTTGGATCAATCCAATGTATCCAACTACCGCCCCATCTCCCTCCTGCCCTGGATGAGCAAATTGGTTAAGAAGCATATGAATAACATCCTAGTTGAGTATCTAGAGCCCAACAACTTGCTGTGTACTTCTCAGAAGGGCTTCCGTCCCCAACATGGGACTGAGACAGCCCTGCTGGCAGTGACAGAGGAGACAAGGAGTTTGCTGGACCAGGGAGGGAAAGCAGCTATCATTTTGTTAGATCTCAGCGCTGCGTTCGACACGGTCAACCATGCCATTTTAGTCCATCGACTTAGTGGCATGGGAGTGTCGGGCGCAGCACTGACATGGCTTGTCTCCTTTCTTGACGAGTGCTTCTTTCGGGTTTTTGAGGGAGAGGTTGTTTCCACCAAGCTACACTCAGCTGTGGGGTTCCTCAGGGCTCTGCCCTGAGCCCCACGCTTTTTAATATCTATATGAGACCTCTGGCAGGGCTAGTCGATCCATTTGGCATTAAAATTATCACCTATGCAGACAACACTCAGCTTGTGGTTTCACTAAATCAAGCTGAGGGGTCCTCTAGCACTCTGGGTCCCTGCCTAGAGGCAGTAGCCAGGTGGATGGAACTCTCCTGCCTCAGACTAAATGGGGAAAAAACAGAAATCATGTTGCTAGGCAATCCATCGGCCAACATTCTTGCCCCCCTATGGCCAATCTGTCTGGGACCCCCCCTCCCCCAAAGACACAGATAGAGAGCCTGGGCATATGGTTGGACAGCTCCCTGGATTTCACTTTTCAGGCCACCAAAACCTCATCTACCTGCTACGGTTTGATGAGAATGCTCCGAAAGATTCTCCCCTTACTCCCGTTCCAGGCAAGGAGAATCATGGTCCAGGCTTTGATACTCTCTCGCCTGGACTATGGTAACGCTCTCTATCTGGGAGCCCCCTGGCTGCAATTAACAAGCTTCAGGTAACCCAGAACTGTGCAGCTCGACTGCTTTACCAAATTCCACGCTGGCAGTCTGCCAAACCTGTCTTGAGGAAATTACATTGGCTCCCTATTGCAGCCAGGATACAGTTCAAAGCCATGTATTTGACTCAGAAAGCAATATGGAGGACCGGTCCAGCCATAATGCATCCTCTAGCCACTCCCTACCTCCCCCACAGAACTTTGCGCTCCAGCTCACTACACTTGGCCACCTCAAATAAGATAAACAAGGCCCGCTGGGGTGGCCGTTCGTTCTCATTCAACGCCACAAACAATTTGGAACTCCCTTCCCCATACCCTCAGAGAGAATAGCAATCTGTTGGCATTTAGAAAGCTCCTAAAAACTCATCTGTTCGGAACTATCTGCTAGCACCTTGCCCTGTTGTTTTTCTGATTCTAGCCACCAGTGCTGCGAGGCCTCAGGGTAGTTTATGCGCTATATAAATATAATTTCAATTCAATTCCCCACTTTGTGAAAACAAACCTCCTCTCCCAGAGCAGAGAAAACAAGTGTTTACTCTGTCTCTGTCTTTAACACCCTCTGAATCTAGGCTGGATTAATCCATATTCACTATCTCATGGCATAGTTTGAGTTCCATTCACAGTACAGTCTCAGAAGCAATTCCTGCAGTGCTTTCAACCACAACCACAAGATTAAGCCACCTATCTGAAATAAAGGTGCACTAAAGTGAAAAGCAATACTTGAGGTGGAGCAAATACTCAATTGTATTTCTTATGCTGCGCTGCTGGGTCTGAAGGAAGATGTGACAATTTTCAGCTGTGTTCCCTCACTCCCAGTCAGGACGCAACTCTTACAATAAGTACTGCAGTTTTTTTGTCAAGTACAACAATTGTAGGGATGCTTACCTCTCCTCTAATAGTATCCACTTACCAAAAAATAGCATTATACAGTTTATTACATAAGACTATTTAAAATGATTGTAATAAAAATATTCATACTGCACATTATTGCCTTCTCAATTGGCCACAAATGTAAATAAATATGGCCAATATCAGTCACATTATCTATTGACTATGTAATGCCTCTCCATGAGATAACAAAAATAAAAGAGGCATTAATAAAGTCATCACACACTACTGGCTAAGGTCTCAACTAAGTGTAACTGAATGTTTCCAAGCCAAAATATCTTTATTTTCAGCATTGAATATTTATTTACTTGGGCAACTCCATACAGTTGGATCCATGCACTCAAAGATAATTACTAATGCATTAAGTATTGTTTTTAAAATGTTTCCAAAATACTGGAATCAGGCTTAACATTAGTCACTTTAGAAATTCATTCATGCAAATTTGCACAACCGGCACAGTAAGATAAATTTACAGAAACACACCTCTATAGGTGCCTAATGTGTGAACAGAAGTGGCGTCTTAGGTGCACCTTATAACAGGGACACACCCAAAGAAATATACTATATCACATAAAATTTGCAGGTAGCTGTACAGCAATTTTAATACTCTTCTTGAATAGTTCTTTTCTACTATCACATAAGCTGCCAGTTCTGGAGTTTGAGTTTACCGCTATTCTGAGGGAAAGTGGATGTCTTTGGGGAGGGAAACAGGATGTTAACTATGGAGTGAAAGTGGATGTTGATGGTGGAGAGAAAGTGGATGTTGACAGTGGAGCAAAGGTGAATGGTGATGGTGGATGGTGATGTTGGAGAGAAAGTGGATGTTGATGGTGGAGAGAAAGTGGATGTTGATAGTGGAGCAAAGTTGGATGGTGATGGTGGATGGTGATGGTGGAGAGAAAGTGGATGTTGATGGTGGAGAAAGTGGATGTTGATAGTGGAGCAAAGGTGGATGTGATGGTGGATGGTGATGGTTGAGGGAAAGTGGATGTTGATGGTGGACAGAAATGAGGCGCTTGATTAACAGGTAGTTCTCTTTTCATTTGGCAGCTATGGGTGACAACCTTCTAGGAAAAGAGCAATGGGAGACTAGAGTATCTAGCCCTGTTGAATACTGTGTCTGCAGGGAGTACAGAGGGGGATTAGCATTGTGGTTGGGTATTGACAGGTTTTACCAAATTCGATTGGACAGGGCTCAAGGGCAATGTACTTAAGCGGTTTACTTCTTTCCTTAAAGTTAGAATCTGATGAGTGTGCATCAAAACAGCATAATTGAGTTGCAGGGTCCTTCAAGAATCCATTTTAATGCAAAACTATTCACTGTCTACATGAAACTCTTGCATCAATGTACACCAATATGTATATGATACGTCCTCAAACTTTGACTTTGCCCCGGTCAAGTGCAGCCAGATGTCCCAGAGTGGCGCTATATGTTTTTAAGCACTACAAAGTGGTTAATCTTTAAAAATGTATACCTCCGATTCTCTACATTGGAATTTTGTCGTTTTTGGTGTCAATTTGTTCACAAAAATATTTGTTCAAATTGGTGTGATATTTTTATTGTGTGTTTTGTCTTACTTATTTCATGTATTGGTGTTTTTAAATGCTTTACACTCCTGTTTCCTAAGTTAGGACTGACTGCTCGTTGTCAGCTACCAAGGGGTGAGCGAGGGCTGATTTACTGAGACCTTTACTAGACCCTATACTGTGTTGGTGGCCTTATTAATAGTAGTAGGAGCATACTTACCCCTACCAATAATCCACTTTCCAACATGTCTCCATCCAATATGGGGGTGAGCAGGGTAAAAGGATGACTTTCTAACAATACAGAACTGTTGCTGTAAACCTCAAAGACTCAGGACATAATTTCTCTTACCTACAAGACTTGATAAAATAAAATGTCCTCCTGCTAAACTCAGAGACCTTGCAGAATTCTTCATCATCTCAGCAGGCTCTAGAGTCCTTGGAAGATAAGACTCTTTCTCTTGGAAATCCCAAAACTCAACAAGGCCGTTTCCATCCAGCAATCCTTCTCTGAAGTTGCTGTATCAGCCTGGAACTCCTTGCCAACATGCTGCAGGAAGCTTACTTCTGCTGCCTTTCAGGAAACAACTCAAGACTTACCTTTCAGGCACTTTCTGAAACTCCAATCTATTCTATTCCTAACCCATAAGCAAACCAACTAAATGTGTATACTCAACTGCCTCGTGTGGCTCTTCTCATTATTCTACGCCTCTGTTCATATCCTCAGCCATATGATGTAACCCTCAGTTTAATTTCCTATGATGCAAAGTACCCTTCTCTCTAATGATTTTTTCTTAAAGTGTTCAGTAGAATCTCCTTCTGACGCCCATCTATTGTGCATGCATTGTGTTGATATTAAGCACAATGCCTAACCTACCAGATGTATGGTGTGGACCTTGTTCTCAGAACTGACTATCTTACTGCATGTCTGTGAAAAGGGTGCAGATAATACTCCTGTCAGTCACTCATGTAGCACCATGTCACTTGACAGAGCTGACCATTTGCAGTCTGAGAACGGGATTCACTGATGTGGAAGAACAAACTGTATGACTTCATATGTCTGATGCCCATTCCACTTATTATTCACATATGCAAAATAAGGTTCCACCACAAGTTCTCTCAGGTCACCTAAGTCTTTGGAGAACACAACATTGGGAAACAATCTTGTGTTGTCAGTTGTGCCAAAGGTGAAAAAGGGAAAAGCCCAAACTCAAACTGGTTCTTGGTCCAGTAGAGTTCCCAGTGGAGTACAGAATCAGTTAAAAATTATAGGCAGAGAAAGGAAGGAAGATTGGTCAACTACAAAAGATCCCCCAAACTGTTGTGTTGCTTGTTCTAACGCGGGGAAACCATTATTCCATTAAAACACCCCATTCTGTAGGAAGGCGGGGCGGAACACAGCACTTAGCTCTATGGCATTCCTCCTGCAGAGTTTGCTTATTTAAAAGGTGTTATTTAATTTGTACTTTAAGGCATCTGATTGGGCGGCCTGGTGCTGCATCATGCATATCTTCTTAGTATTGCTGAGAAACACGTATCTGAAGTTACACCTGTGGAACACTTAGGTGAAATCTCAGGGGTCTGAGTAGAGGCTGCCAAACGTCAAGTTCCCCATTGTGTTCATTAAACACATCCTCTGAGAATGATATGGGTGTTACCTAAACGTGAAGTCATATGTCATAACTATGTACTAGAAACAGAAGACCAGCCTTGTATCCTAGCTCATAACTAAGCAATGCCAGATTTAATGCACCTACCAGATGTTTGAAGAGTGTCTAAATTGGCAGTCTTTCTAATAGAAATGTTTTACATGTGGTTTTCATGGTGTGAGATAAAACCTGACAGGTGATGGGTGAGCTGACAAAAAGTAATAAATGAATGTATAAACAAGTTATACTTCTCTGGGCTCCAAGGAGTTAGAAAGGAGGGGCTATGGGACAGTATGTGGAGGGTTGAATGAGATCAGTTCAATGGATCTTGTTTCAGCACTGTCTTCAATGAAGGGAGATAGAGGTGATAGCCCACAAGTTAACAATGCTCCAAGAGACTTGGCCGAGAAAGCTGAAGTCAGAGCAACATATAAGCTACAAGAAGAGTAACGTTAAGGCTCATAGCAGTGGGAGTGCATCTGTTGAGTGTTTGTGAGACATGTTGGCTATTCCATGGATTGGTTTGAACTTGTAGGGCACGGGATTCCAGGCACCAGGCAATTGCTTTGGGGTGCTTCTGCGGTGTGGACTAAAATGCCTCAAGATACTCACATCAAGCGTTTCAGGTTCTCCTTCCAGCACTACACACACAACAGGGATCTTGAGGTCGACACCTGTAGGAAACAGATAAAGAAGCATGTTTGTTTAGATCTTCAAGATGATGATCCACATTCCTTCTTCACATAATGTTTTGTTCATCACATCAGTTTATAAAATGTAATGAATGTCAGACCTGTCCTTGTAAGTGACGGCCCACCTATCTCATTTACAGTCAAACAGACCATAAGTATTCTGTTAACCATGCCTCCAGCATCTTACATGAGTACAGGCCATCAGATGAAGGATTTTACACCTTCTGCCCTGGTTAGGGTGGAAGGTATAATTACTTTTTAGGTCTCGCTGAACCAGCGCATGCATGCGCTGCACTGCGAGACATTAAGTAAGTGGGTTTCAAAAGTGCTACCCACCGGCTTTTGCTGGCCTAAAGCTTGCGTTCACGCAAGCGTGAACATGCACATCTGCCAGCATGCAAGCGTGAACGCGCGCAGCTGCCATGCGATCGTGTCACTTTCACGGCTGCGCGGCCAATGCTTGTTTTTTACGTCAACACTTTAAAGTTTGTTAATGTCATCCAATTGCTTTAAAAAACCTGAACCTGTAATTCATACATAGAATATGCTGCTAAGAAAAGCCTAGGATTTAGTAATGTGGTAACTTCAGTTTGTGTTTATTTGTTGTAAATACGATTATTGTACCATAACGACATCAATTTCAGATTTTCTGTATTTTGAAGTGAGTGATTTCTCATTGAAACCAGGGCGATGATAGTCTTTTTACCTTCCAATATCTTTCAATTAGAAAGCAGTACTGCTTTTGGATGGTAGCATAACACAAGCTTTTGAGGCGGAGGGGCGGGTGGTATGAAAGGCAGGAGCAGAATGGCTATCGGACATGAGGGAATGTTTATATGTGTGTAGCTTGTCCACGACTCGAGCAAAGACCACATAAAGGCTGAACCAGCGCCATTCGTCCGCTCACCAATAACAAACAATTGTCTATCCCATTCAGGATTGCCTGTGCCAGGATTCCTACATGATCTTGCTCGAGCCAATCTTAGTGAGGGTCGTCCACAGTGTACAAGAACAGTCTTTACTGCTGTGGGGTCCCACCGGCTTAAGTACTCAAGCCCTACAATAGAGAGGCTAAGCCACACATTTAAACTAAGGTATACATGTAATACAATAACCAGGATGTAGGCATTCACTACTCACAGCCCTGCCAAGTACCATGCCTCAGGTGTTAGACTAATGCATTTCAGTGTGTAGGTCCACATCACTGCACTGAAATGCTTTGTCATGCATTTATAACACCTCCTCAGCGAAATTGAGCGCTACTTAAGACTGATGAGTGTCTCTGCCCATACCAGTGCCATTTAGCACCATGCAGAGTGCACACGAGCAGCCATTAAGTTTTATTTTTATTTTAATAGCCCTCACCCATGTGGGCATGTAGATTAAACAAACCAATAATTAAAACCCTGAAGAGAACATCACTTCTATGTCTGTCATTAAGACCCATAGAATAATCCACACCGTTGGTTCTAAACGGGAACAATCAGGCCTTTTTCTAAAGTCAACTTGCTCTATTGAAAATAGGCCAGAGTGCACCGGGAAATAATTCACTAATCATGATAATTGACCTGCTGTTTTAAACAAGCATTGGCATAGCCAATAGGTCTCGCCTTTGGGACCTTATAAGTATTTAGTATTGGTGCAACAACATTAACTGTTGCATGGCTAAACACTTTTTTTTTTTAGGAGTTCAAATTTCTTTATTTCGGCAGAAAATGCCATAAAAGAGTCAAGCACAAAACATTACATTTATAAAACATTTTTAAACAATTATACATATACATATATTTAAAAAAATTTAAGCACGCCTTTAGAATATGCCAAATAACCCCCCTTTATGAGGATCGTCTGCTGATTCAATTGTGGGAATATACATCAATCGTTTATCTGTTGTCCCTTTTTTTTCCTTAAGAAAAATATTGAATGTAAGAATCGGCTAACAATGAATATTATTACTTGGTTAGTGTTAGTTTTAAGTATTCTTAGAGCCTGGTTACATGAGTTTAAACCTAACAGTAAGCCTAGTGGTTTGATCCATCTTTTTCTGGGTATTGTATAAGCAGGACAGATGAAAAACATATGAGCCTCGGTTTCAAGATGTTTACATTCACACATGGTACATAAATCATCAGCTTCCACGGACGGATCAATTGTCCTCCTAGACCATCGTGCTAATGTGCTTTTAATTAGCAAATTGCCATACCTAAGTTTTAAAAAAGGGTTTTGGCTAGGGGAGGTTCTATCTCATCGAGAAAAGTCTCGAATAGAGGCTCATCCTTAAAGCTCAAAAATGTGGTTACCAGAGTTCCAGCAACCGAAGCATTTGTTGCCCTGCTTACCATGCAACTCCAAAATGCCCTTTTTAAAATTAATTTTGCATTGGGCGGTAGAAGTTCCGGATTTTCCCAGAAATGAATTAGACCTATTTCGGTAAATGAAATCTTGACATGCTTTATCCATGGGATAGTTAATGAGTTGCCATATTCCATAATTTCTTTTAACCCATCCCTGTAGTCCTGTAGTTCGGGCACTCTCCATAATCTAACCCATAACATCAACGGGCGGATTATGGTATAATGGTCAGTTCTTTTGACGTTCAGGTCCAATTCGAGAGGTACTAGAGGAGTGCCTTTTGGGACTCTTACCAAACTCCTCATAAAATTATTGTCCAGAACGCGAAAGGAATCTTTTGACCCTGGCCCCCAGATTTCTGCGCCATACAGCGCTGACGGTTGAACCTTAAATTTAAATAATTCAACTACTGGGGACACCGCTTTGCTAGTGCTCAAACTTTGTTTTCTAAGGATTGGCTTAACATTCTGAATAAATGCTAGCTTACTTTTTTCCCTTTGGGCTCTCCAGGTGAGCTTCGAATCTAAGGTAACACCCAAGTACGAAAAGTGCGAGACCGATTCTAGTTCAATTCCATCCAAAATTAAGCGTCCTTTAGCTGTTTTTTGTGGATTAAGGCACATACATTTGGTCTTATTCCCATTTATCTCCAGGCCTTTCTTCCTACAATAACTACTAAAAGAATTAAGTAAAGCTTGGAGGCCGCTTTTTGTTTGGGAAATCAAAATAGTGTCGTCAGCAAACCACAATGATGTCACCCTTTCGCCATTCAATTTAGGTGAGTCGTTTATGCATCCTTCTAGATGTTTTGGGATGTCATTCACAAAGAGTGAAAAAAGTGTGGGGGCCAAGACACAGCCTTGGCGGACTCCGCGCTCGATAGGGATTTTTTGGGTTAATTCCCCATTTGGACCCCATCGGATTTTCGCAAAGTTCCTTTCGTGTAGTTCTTTTATCTGTACCAAGAGGCTATTTGGCAATCCTACATCATTCAATGTTTTCCATAAAAGATTGCGGGGCACTAAATCAAACGCTGCTCTCAAATCAACGAAAGCAACGTATAGATGACCCTTTTTGATGTGTACATATTTCCAGTAGAGACAGCAGAATCTAAATATCTGGTCAATTGTGCTTACTTTGCTACGGAACCCGGCTTGAAATTTCGTTAAAATTGCATTCTCGTCCATCCAGTCACTGACACGGGTTAATATGTGTCGTGAATAAATTTTCTGGAGGATGTCCAACAAGCTGATTGGCCTGTAGTTAGAGGGGTCCATCCGGTCCCCTTTTTTGTAGATTAAAACAATTTCTGCCCCACGCCAACGTTCCGGGAAATCTAAGCAAAGGGATAATATATTACACAAGTAATTTATATATGGTGCCCAGGTTGTTAAGTCATGTTTATAAAGATCACCAGGGATCTTGTCCAAACCTGGTGCTTTACCTGACTTTAATTTAATTGCCGACTCTGTTTCGGCTATTGTGAAACCCATACACTCTGTAGGGTATTCAAGACATGGAGCATCCACATCTGTTCCGATGTCTTCATATTTTTAGTAGAGGTTGGTAAAGTGGTTGACCCAAGTTAATTCGTCCAAATGGACGTCTTTAACCACTCTCCCTACATGGTTCCTATTGGCAACTAACCTCCAGAAACCAACATTATCGTTGTTTTTGACAGCCAACAGCATATCGGCCCATAATTCTTCCTCCCAGGCTTTTTTGGAGGCCTTTTGTACTTGCTTATAATTATTCCTAGCGGTTTTTATCTCAGGTAAAATATTAGATTTTATAGCTAAAACGAGAGCCTTTTTAGATTCCCTACAGATTCCGTCATACCATGGTTTGCTATGGGACAGGTTCTGTGTTTTTTGTTGGTTTTTTTTGGGCATTTTAGTTACAAGCATTTTAAGTTCGTTAAAAAAATGTTTGTGCAAAGACATAAAATGAATGGGATTTCCTTCTATATCATTGGTACCTACAAATGAATCAAAAGACCCTGCGAGGAGTGTGTATATCTCCGCCAGGATCTCACCATGGTCCAATATAAATGGCCATTTGAGGGCTCGTCTATTATTGCTAACGTGTATCTCTGTGTTGGCGCCATTGTCTGCTAACAATATACCCACATCACCCTGCAGCAACGAATCTTCTATTAATAGACTCAGTGGAAAATGATCACTTTCTGTTCTATCCTCGACCTCAAAGTCCTGAATGTAGTGCCAAATAGGGATAGAGACAATTACAAAATCTAGATTACTCCTGTAATTGTTTCTACTGAAGGTTGTTTTTTTCAGGATATCAGACGATAAACGTCCATTACAGGCCCTGAGAGAATAAGCCGCACATATGTTTGTTATCTGGACTGCCAAAGTTGAACATTTAATCGGTTTGGCGTCCTCTAGTGCAGGGATTTTGTTTACGTGATCCTCATCTTCAAAAATATCGCTGAGCCCCAGGACTGGTTCATAATTACAATTTAAATCACCTGCCAAAATGTCATAATCGCCTTTACTATCTAACCCACTTAGGAAAAGGTCTAATTTGGCTAGTGTTGGCGAAGCTTTTGATAGAGGTGTTGGTCTATTGTAAACATTTATTAAATATAATTTTTTCCCTTCGCGTGTAATGATCTTAAGCACTATTATATCGGGTGAGTTTACATCTACCACCTCAATTTGAACCTTTAATTCAACTTTCACCCAAATTAAGAGGCCCCCCGATGGCCTTCCGCTCCTAGATGGGGTGGCGCCTATTCCAAATGTTTTATACCCTATTCTATGGGGTGTTACCACTGCCCATGTTTCTTGTAACAAGCAAAAGTCATTAGTATCAACAAATCCTGCCCATTCTGGATCCCTTAGATGTTTTGAGACAACGGCTATGTTCCAGGAGACCAACCTTAGGGGCTCTAGCACATCGGCCGAGGTCATGGATTGCACTACCAAAGTTGTCTCCTCGGACATTGGTTGGCATCTCAGCAATTCTTCTTCCACAGCACCCAGTACATCATGTCCCATTCCATCCTCCACCCCAACATTTCCATCCCTCAAAAATGCATTTGATATGGGTCTGTGCAAAACATTTAAACAACCCGAAGCAGCCCCAATAACTATATCTTGGGGATTTCCCTTACATCTCGATTCATCCAACTCCCTTGTAGGATGTACTGTGTTTAAATTCTGATGAGGGCGGGCATCCCCAGATATATTTGTGAAAGCTTGGAGATCGTCGTCGCGCCCAACAGGTCGCTGAATACTATTGCTCGAGCTCAAAGCTGGTGTAACCACAATTACAGCCGGGTTGGTAAAGAGTATTGCTGTTGTTAAACAATTTACCCCTACACTCTCCGTCCCTTCTATGCCAACAGCTTTGCCATCTACTCTGGTGGGACTAATTCCTCTTCCATAATTCCCTCTGCTCATAGAGCGTCAATCACAGTCGTCTAGACCGTTGAAAATGTCATATCTGTTGGTGGTCTCTAGGGGCGTAAATGGGTTTAAATAGTCCATTCTCCTGTTGGAGGAAAGAGTAGACCTTGTTGGAACTTGGTTCCAGCCATAAGGGTCTGGAGCCAACGGAGGATACGATGGATAAGGGTTCATCCTAACATCATATGCGATTGAAGGACAAGCTTGTGTTTGCATGGGTTGAGGAGGGTGGTACTGAGATGGAAAAACCACTGATCTGGGATAGAAGTATGTTAGTGGTCGGGGAATAATACGATTATTAGTATTACCTGCATGCCAGTTTAATATAAAGTGGAAGGGTTGGGATCCCTAAAGTTCACCACCACCACATCACCCTTTGTGTCCTTATGTCTACCACCCAGCCACTGTGTTCGGCGAACATTTGTGATGTCGCCATCGATACCACTTGGAAGTGGCCGATTAAGCCTGAGCCAATGAATGATCTTATTTTTCAATTGGACATAGCCTTTCCGCTTGTTTTCTTCTAATACGGGGACCCCTGTTAAGACAACAACAAAGGGAACTGCTTCCGGAGGTAATTCTGGAAGTGGGACCCTGTATGGTCTTCCCTGCTTGTGCCTAAGGCCCTCTGCTTCCTGTGATGGTTTTTTCGGTAGTGTTCCTCCTGTCCCGATTGATGGTTTACAGGCTATTGTAGCCACAGTCTGGGCAGATTGAGGCTTTGGCAGGGTTGATGAGTGTCTCCCACCTTGGTTGTCAGTTATGTTCATTGTAGTTGGGGCTTTGTTGGTGGCAGAACTAGGGGCAGATGTAGTGGATTGTGCAGGCAATGTATTAGTTTGAGTAACCATATTTGGAACTAATAGGGTCGAAGCATCCTTCTTCCCCAGTTCCTTTTCCAAATTCCCAAGTCGTTCTTCGACCTTGTCCAATCTCTCTAGAATTACTAAAGAGTAATTTTTTATTCGAGTTTCAATACTTTCCAGTGTTGCAGGAGTTTGGACTGTTTGGGATATGGTGGTATCTGGGCAGATGGCAATATGGGAATCCCCCTTAGATTGCGGAGTGGCTAACGGTTGGGACATTGAATTTAGTGACTGTGATGCACCTATTCAGCCTTATCACACCCAGGAACAGTTTTTGCCTTTTTACCAAAATCTGAGTGGCTTAGGTTTGGTTGTAAGAATTCCCCCCTTTTCCGCCTTTTTTTTGTCGGGGGTGGGCCATAGTTTCTAACTGGCGCAATTTTGGCATTTGCCTTATTCCGTGTGCTAATGCGAGGCGGAGGTGCGGGGGTGATCTGGGCCTTCGTTGTTATAGGCGTACTAATACAAAGTGTGGGGGAAGGGACAATTAGATCTGATTTAGGAGAGGTGGCAGGAGTGGATGTACTGTCTCTAAATACTAAGGGTAAGTCATCCGTTTTTAATAGTCTTTCGTTGCCATTTGGGCTCCTTCGATCTATAAGGACAACAGGAACAGGTGACTGTGATACCGGCCTAATTTTCATACTTTCTACCGAACGACGGCGTTCTGCTCGTCGTTCTGCTAAAGTAGTCTCCCTCAGGTCGTCCCCCACTGGTTTAATAAAATAATTATCCAAGGTGCCATTAGGCGTCCCCCCTGTCTTGTCGAGCATATCTGTGTCCACACTTAAGGGTAGAAGTGACATTAATAATAAACAGCCAAAATTAGCAGGACACGCAGGGTAAACTAGATTACAACTTACGCAAATGGATACAATTGTTCGAAGAGGCTTGCCCAGTCCAGTCTCTTCAGGCCTCTGAGGGCCACAGAGGGCCCGCCCTTTGCCCGGGCTTAGCCCCGGGCGCTCCCGCGCAGCGGGATGCTTAGATTGCTTATATATGACGCCCTTCCGTTGAGAGAAGGGGCGGGGCCCAGAGGGAGAGCAGCCCAGGTGTCACGGGCGCGGGTTTGCCAGGGACTCCTGGGAAAGAGAGTCCCAACCCGATTGCTCGCAGCCCTCTGCCCTGGACCTCACAGGCAACAGCTCCGATGTGGCATGCAAGCCCCAGACGATGCGGGACCCGCGGAGCGGGTACCGCGAGGCGTGGAGAAGTAAGTGCTGAGAGTGCAGTCCGTTCTGCAACAAGCGTCAGCTGCAGGCGTTCAGATGATCCCATGTGAAAGTGGCAAACAGGGTCTTTTATCTCGCTCCGGTAGGGGCGGGGCCCAGAGGGAGAGCAGCACAGGTGTCACGGGCGCGGGTTAGCCAGGGACTCCTGGGAAAGAGAGTCCCAACCCGATTGCTCGCAGCCCTCTGCCCAGGACCTCACAGGCAACAGCTCCGACGTGGATTGCAAGCCCCAGACGATGCGGGACCCGGGGAGCGGGTACCGCGAGGCGTGGAGAAGTAAGTGCTGAGAGTGCAGTCCGTTCTGCAACAAGCGTCAGCTGCAGGCGTTAAGATGATCCCATGTGAAAGTGGCAAACAGGGTCTTTTATCTCGCTCCGGTAGGGGCGGGGCCCAGAGGGAGAGCAGCCCAGGTGTCACGGGCGCGGGTTAGCCAGGGACTCCTGGGAAAGAGAGCCCAACCCGATTGCTCGCAGACCTCTGCCCAGGACCTCACAGGCAACAGCTCCGACGTGGATTGCAAGCCCCAGACGATGCGGGACCCGCGGAGCGGGTACCGCGAGGCGTGGAGAAGTAAGTGCTGAGAGTGCAGTCCGTTCTGCAACAAGCGTCAGCTGCAGGCGTTAAGATGATCCCATGTGAAAGTGGCAAACAGGGTCTTTTATCTCGCTCCGGTAGGGGCGGGGCCCAGAGGGAGAGCAGCCCAGGTGTCACGGGCGCGGGTTAGCCAGGGACTCCTGGGAAAGAGAGTCCCAACCCGATTGCTCGCAGCCCTCTGCCCAGGACCTCACAGGCAACAGCTCCGACGTGGATTGCAAGCCCCAGACGATGCGGGACCCGCGGACCGGGTACCGCGAGGCGTGGAGAAGTAAGTGCTGAGAGTGCAGTCCGTTCTGCAACAAGCGTCAGCTGCAGGCGTTAAGATGATCCCATGTGAAAGTGGCAAACAGGGTCTTTTATCTCGCTCCGGTAGGGGCGGGGCCCAGAGGGAGAGCAGCCCAGGTGTCACGGGCGCGGGTTAGCCAGGGACTCCTGGGAAAGAGAGTCCCAACCCGATTGCTCGCAGCCCTCTGCCCAGGACCTCACAGGCAACAGCTCCGACGTGGATTGCAAGCCCCAGACGATGCGGGACCCGCGGAGCGGGTACCGCGAGGCGTGGAGAAGTAAGTGCTGAGAGTGCAGTCCGTTCTGCAACAAGCTTCAGCTGCAGGCGTTAAGCACTTATAAGGTCCCAAAGGCGAGACCTATTGGCTATGCCAATGCATGTTTTTGTGCTGTCTGTCACCACCAAGAACAACTGCCGTCTCAGGAAGCACTAGACTTAATCGAATCATTCTTTGTTCTTCTCCAAGAGGAACAATCACTCCTGAGCTGCAAGGCCATGTCTGCTCTGAACAGGAAAACAAGGAAACCCACCAGATGTTTGGCATATTTGGGCCTCACTAGTATGGTGCAACTTGAGCCCTATTTGACAGTAAACATGGAATCCGTGAATGGCCATACCTTTCACACTTAGGGTGTTGGACTAATGAAAACAAAATAAAATAGTGGGTGTATTTTCGAATTGGTCTCAGGCACTGGTAAGTACTGATTGCCACATTCCTGCCCATCTTTTTTCTGTCTTCCATGTCACCACATAGAGGAACCGGCCATATGCAAACCAGGAGCCATTTGTGACTCATCAATAGCGCATGCCTAGACAAAGGCATCCATAATTTCCTGGAGACATTGGGTTATTTTATTACATTTAATAAGTGCTAACGTTTGATTTGGGACAGATGGGAACATCATGTTTGAACTCAAATGAGTTATAATTTAAAATCCTCTTTGATGGTAAAGACAGATCTTAAGCCAGAATTCTGAAAATGGCACATTTAGAAAGTTGGCATTTTCTTGTACTAACCATTTGGTGCCTGCTACCAGTGTCCTGGGTCACATGACTGTATATGGCTTAGCACTTGGGTTTTGTGTATTTTTCTAAGTCAGTGAGGCAAAAGGGGGCTAGATGTTGGCAGGATCTAGGGTGACCAACCGTCCGTAAATTTCACGGACAGTCCGTAATTTCGGCCGTCTGTCCGTTGTCCGTGAAGGATTCTTTAACGGACGCCATTTGTCCGTAATTTTAACCTCGGGCACCTGTCGCACCTCCCTTAAGCAGGCACAGCTTCCACCCATCTCCCACCTGACATGACGCATTCAGGGCTGTTTGCATCTGAATAGATGCCCCTGCTCTTGAAGCTGCAGCCCCCACCCCTCACACCTCCAGCCCTTGATGAGCTGTTAAGAGGTGCTTCGAAGGTGACTGAGAGGGAGGGGCGGCAGCTTCAGGAGCAGCGACATCTATTCACATGCAAACAGCCCTGAATGCGCCATGTCTCTGCGATTAAGGAGTGCTTCACACATTCCATTTCTGCCCAGGGCCCCAAAAATAATAGAACCGGCCCTGATTACACTGTGCAGCACTGATTCGCTTCCCAGAGCTTTAATACTGTCACTAAATTTTAAACAAACCTGGGTTCTTCTAACATGCAGTCTTAATGTAATAAAATTAAGAAATGGCACAATCGCACCCACACTGATTAACGAAGTATGGAGGACAATCAGTTAAATCAGTTCTCTTGGAGTATCTCCTGTAAATACTGTACAAGACAGTGGGGGATGGCAAAACTAACATTTTGGAAAGAGACTGTCTTCTCCTTGTCTTGTCCAGGAAGGGGTGAGGAGCCCTACCCCACCCTGGAAGAGACCAAGATGATACTAGAATACTGCATGCCCACCCCTGTGCCCACCCTGGTGGATCCTGTTCCTCCTCCTGTGATGGCTCCTGCTCCAGCCCAGTGATGGCTCCTGTCCCCCCACCTGCCCCCCGCCTCCTGGTGAAAAAACGGTTCTGGGCGCTTTAGAGCGCCCAGAAGCAAACGTAAGGGGAATGCCTCCCGCCAAAAGGGAGAGCGCCCGATGGCGCTAAAAGGCGACCAATGGGCGCACATCGCAATATTCGAACCCCCCAATCAGGGGGTACCACCTGAAACCCAGGTTGGCGGAAGTGGACAATATAAGCCGTCGCTCACCCAGGTAGCTCCTAACTTCGTGGAGCAGGGCGAGCGGCGCACCAACGGAGTTCTGCAGACCCACCCACCCACACCTAAGGAACAGCAGTGTCGCAGGGCTGGTTAGTGGCAAGGGTGATTGCAGAAATTGGTGCAAGGATTGACTAAGGAGACACACCGACGGGCGGTGTGTAGGATGGGGGCCACTCACTTTGGGATGCCGCACGGCAGGGTGAGGTGGCCGCGCCAAGGAGGGGACTAGCTAAATCACCCTTGCTACTAACCAGCCCTGCGACACTGCTGTTCCTTAGGTGTGGGTGGGTGTGTCTGCAGAACTCAGTTGGTGCGCCGCTCGCCCTGCTCCACGAAGTTAGGAGCTACCTGGGCGAGCGACGGCTTATATTGTCCACTTCCGCCAACCTGGGTGTCAGGTGGTACCCCCTGATTGGGGGGTTCGAATATTGCGATGTGCACCCATTGGTCGCCTTTTGGCGCCATCGGGCTCTCTCCTTTTTGGCGGGAGGCATTCCCCTTACGTTTGCTTCTGGGCGCTCTAAAGTGCCCAGAACCGTTTTTTCACTGGGGGGCACGGCGCGGGTTATGGCGCCGGCCCCTGAGCCTCCACCCCCCTTCGGGAGGGTGAGGCGGCCTCTGCAATAACCCTCGCACTGCCCCATTCCGTGAAAATGTATGCCCCTCTACCCCGCCCGTCCCCCATCCCAACAAAGTTTAGCCAACAATACGTGCGTTTGTTGTGGTCGCTTTGGTGGATCCTGTCTCTGCCCTGGGTGGCTTCTGTCCCAGTCCTGGAATGGCACCTGCAGCGAGGGTGAAGTTCTTGATGGGCCTCTTCTCAAAAAGGCTCCGCTCAAAATTTATATGAGTGGATGGGTGGATGAATTAGCGAAAGGGTAAATGAATGAATGAAAGATTGAATAGATGGATAATGAGAGAGGATGGATGGATTGGTGAGTGGAAGGATGGAAGAGAGAAAAGGTAAATGGCTGGATGTATGGGTGGAAGGGTAGCTGGATGGGTAAAAGGGTGGATGGATGAGTGAAAGGATAGATGAGTGAAAAGGTGGATGATGAGTGAGTGGGTGGATGGATAAGTGAAATGATAGATGGATTGATGAATTGATAAATGCAAGGGTGAATGGATGGACGAATGAGTAAAGGGTGAATGTAAGGATGGATGAGTGAGTGAAAGGGAGGGTAGATAGTCAAAATGATGAATAGATGAGTGAAGGAGTGAAAGGATAAATAAATGAGAGAAAGGATGGATGAGTGATAGGGTCAATGGATGGATTCATGAGTGGATTAGTAGATGGATGGGTGGGTGGATGGATGGAAGGAAGGATTGCTAAGTGAAAGGGTCGATGGAGAGAGAAAGGAAGGATGGATGGATGACTGATACAGTGGAAGGGTGGAAAGATGAGTGACTGGGTGGATGGATGAGTAAGTGAAAGGATGGCTGAAAGGGTAAATGGCTTGATGGATGAGTGAATGGATGGATGGGGTGAAAGGGTGGATGGATGGATAATGGATGGATGAGTGAAAGGATGGATGAGGGGATGGGTGAGTTAAATAATAGATGGAAGGATACATGATGGATAGGTTTGCAAATTGTTGAGTATGTTTGGATATGGCTGGGCTTACTTCTATACTATTGCGCGACCTCTGATGTGTCTGTAAAACGTATCCAATTGTCCTGTAATTTTGTCCTGAATTTTGACCTCCTGTCCTGAATTTGTGTCCTGAATTTCGACCCTTTGTCCTGAATTTTTACACTCACCGTCCTGAATTTGCACCAATGCCAGTTGGTCACCCTAGCAGGATCTGCCACGCTGCCAGGATGGCAGGGGGCAGAGCTGTTTCCTACTTCACTTACCTTTTAAAGGGCTGCCTCCAGCATACACACAGAGGAACCTGACACTAGCCTTTAGACACCCCAGACGTCTTGAAGCATTGGCAGGGGAAGGAAGGAACTTCCACCACTTTAAAGGCCAGAACCAGGAATAAATGCTGGACCATTATAACACCTCTATAGTACTCTCTTGGACCTGTGGATGATATAGAAGAAGAATTGCCCTTTTCCCCAGACAAATGCCATTGCTTGAGGCCTTCTTACCTCCTTTCTCCATAGTTTGCTCTGAAATAAACTTTTCCAGCTCTGCCCTGAGTGTGGTTGCCGCCCCAGGTCTCCCGTGTGTCCCGTCATCCACCAGAATGAAGTGGGAGTGGTTATTGTTCAGACAGCACAGCTTCCCCTGGTTCTCCTCATCCAACAGGTACTGAGCAGGTGATCCCTCCTGAAGAAATAACAAAAAAAGAGCAAAGGATGTCATACATGCCAACATTTAGAAAGTAGAAAGGAGGGAAACTTTAAAAAAATGAATCAGGGGAATTTATTTTCACTATTGACTTGTAATGCAGGAGGGACAGTTACATTTAAGCCATTTTTGGCTTTTGTAAATCGCAAGTCTCCTGCCAGAATCGGGCTTGTTGATGTACTCTGTGCTGCTCCCCATCACCTCTGAAGGGGCTACTTGTGCTTGATGTGGCAACAAATACAAGTCAAGGTGACCATTAGGAGCACTTTCCCTTTTGTGCTGACTCTGTAAGCAAGATTTAGGGGATCTAATTTGGCGCCCTTCTAAATGATCTTGCCTCACCCTAACAGGATATGAAAATAAAACATCTTAACCCCTTCCATGCTCATGACGAGCTCGTCATGAGTTGCGCCGCTCGCATGCTCATGACGAGCTCAGCTCGTCATGTAACGCGGTATTTCGAAAAAAGCCGCACAGCGCAAAAATTACCGCCGCATGCATGCGGTTAAGGTCAATCAACTAATCAATGAATCAAACATTTATAAACCATGTCAAATCACCTGTGAGGGTCTCGAGGTGCTGGAGACGTTGGCAGCTGCGTGGTTGTTTGTTCATTCGAACATCCAGGTCTTGAGTTCACTGGAGGTCTCTGGAGATTGCATCTATTATCAAAGTTGCTTATGTATTTGTCAAACAGAGGCGCTGCACGTGGTTGCAGGAGCTAGATTGCAACATGACTACACATGGAAATGTGATGCGACATGGTGTACGAGAAGTGAGACGCTGATTGTGACCACGAGCACAATGAAACAATGGTCCATGGATTGCATACTAACACTAGCATGAAAGGTTAATTTAGCCATGCTGAGATTTAGGGGAGGGAGTTAATAAATGGGCAGTGGGTATCTGCCCAGATCCTCAAACCCTCCAGGCAGTGAGCTTTGATGACAGGGTGGATCCAGGCAGCGAGGTGCTAAGTGGGTGATTCTTGGTGGGGCATTCCGCTGAAGGGTTCCTAGATAAGATGAAAGGTGTTTTAGTGGGAACAGAAGCCTGTGGCAGACGGATTGCACAGAGCATGTATGTATGTATGTATGTATGTATGTATTGTAGTGTAGTTCCTATCATCCCAATAGGCTCTGCGCATTGGAATAATACCTACAGCAGTAAAGGCCTAGGCCAGACGTTAACTAGGTCTAATACTGTCGATACTAGACTTAAAGTTTTGGGTTTTGCCAGCTAGCTCAGAGTTCACTAGAAACTTTCTCGAATGTTCAGGAAGGACTTAACTTCCCTGATTAGACAAGAAGGGATTTAGTTTCTGACAACCATAGAACATGACAACTTTGCTCTCCCCTAATCAAGAGTATATCTGGAGAGTCGTGTGAACAAAAGGCAATTTATTTTACTCAGTCAGTACGTGCATTCTTAGTCTCATCAGATTGTAGAGAAAAGGAAGAGACGGGCGTGTTCAATAAAAAGGTGTTATTTATTGATCAGTCTCTTTTCTCATACAAGAGAAATGGATCGATATTATTGCAATACTTATAGCTAAGTAAAGTGCATACATTAAAAGCAATAGTATAAAATAATACTGTAAAAACATTGATATGGTTTCTAAGCCATAAGATGTTTTAAAATGAATAAAATATATTACATACACATATACATTTGACTAAACGTACTCAACTGGTGTTTCTAAATACGCCTACCCCGTGTACCTGACCTAAGCCTAATACGTGGGCGGGAATAGAAAGTTACAGTTTAAGTTAAGTTTGTTTTTGCCAAGTAAATAACTAAAGAATTCTCTGTGAGGGGTTATTCAGTTCTGTACCTGGAATCTAGGTTGAATGAGGGATGGTATCTCTCTCTCTGGTCTCGATATTCCAGGCTGCCTGCGAGGGCTACCCGGAAGCGCCGGTGCTGGATCTCTCGGCAGGAGAAATCAGCGCGTCTCGTTCTCAGCGCGTCAGGAAGGCGGGGCTGTGCCAGCGGGGTCTGCTCTGCTCTGGGCTTCGGCAAGTATGGCTGCTCCGTCTCGTCACCACCGCGTGTGTTTGCATAGGGCAATATCGGTAATATTTATACCTTTAAGGTGCCGAGGTTGACGTAAGGATGGACATAGATACGTCAATAAGGATGTCATACGACTTGCTCGTTAGCACATTCTTTTGCTGAAGTTCTCGGTGAAATCAAAACAATGGCCGCAGGGTTTTGCCCAGGTTGTCATAGGTTTGATTTGTTATGAGAACTCCGTATGCCTTATCAGGGGCTGGAGGAATATCGCTTGTCTAATTAGATCGCAAGCGTTATGACCTAATCAGATAACACGTTTCTGTGCCGTAGTGTGACTGCGTCAGATAACGGTATCTGCATCATGGGGGTTTTCTGCCTCATGGGCTGACTGTTAGTTAACTTGTTGGTTTGTTTAACCAGAATAGGGTCAGGAATAGGGGGATCGATTCAGAACCTATAGGAATACATCACACCCACTCCACGCTAACTATGGTCATATTTACTAAGCTATGCATAGTAAAACATAGTACAACATACTATAGAGTATTGTGTATACCTTACCACCCCAAAATACATAAATGCATTTTGAAATTTTCAAATATACGGAAAAGTTGCAACCATATGTATCGTATGCACTCAAGCTGTATAATAATGCTAAGGTAATCACGCATTTGTATACATTATTGCTTATTTGGTATATGAGAATATACACATGAAATGGCTCTTAATACAGAAAAAAACTCGAGACCATTCCATCACAGAATAAAATATCTAAAATATTTATGAACATACCAGCGGGCAGCTAATGTCTATAAGCTATGTCTATAAGCTATCTAAAATTTAGAAACCTTAGTTCTTTAAGAATAGTTCTTACTTTAAGCAGAAGATAGTGTCCCGAAAAATATGAAAAAATAATTTGGGGCTGCTGAAAAATTGCTGTCCGTGAACTGGAGGGAAAATTGTTCATGTGACTTTATTTTTAAAGTTGAAGGCCGAATTCAGGGAACGCCGTGTGCGAGCTTGTTCAAAAGTCTCTATTTCTGCTCTGGTGAGAACATCATATCATTTAGGCTTTCGAAAAAACTGTCAACAGCTTCCTGGGAAAGTTCCACTAACTCGGAAATAGGTGTAATCATGCATTCGTGCGCATGATTGTTTCCATTGACATTCTGATTTGCATTGCTGACAGAAGGTCGTACCTGATCGATGCTGCTTTCATCTTGAACTTCACTACCCATCAATCGTAGTGGTGAAGCTTCCACGAATGCCGTCATCAGGATTGGTAGCCTTTGAGGGCAGCACAAAGCATGAACCTTGATCGGGCTCAACAATGTTTCTGCATCCATTGGCGCATCCGATTGTAGCGTCAGACAGGTGTCTAACACGCATTCTTCTCCGCATAGCAGACACCTTAATACAGGTAAAACACATCTTTGCCACATTGGTCGAAATGATAGAAACCAAGTCATGTTCAGGTCTCTAAGCCGGGAGAGTCCCAGGATTTTTGATATCCGGTCCCGGTATCCAATGGCTAGGATTGTTTCTTCCCTTGTCGCAAGAGTTTTGTCTGTGACATGGGTTGCTATACCGAAAAATAAGGACCAAGAATAGGATTCCTGCAATTAGTCCCAAGATCAGGGGAAGTCCGCCAAAAATCGAATGGACGAAATCTGGAAAAATACCCAGTATGGCTTTGAATGGTGTTAATGCCATCGAAAATACTGTCTTAAATACCTTTGAGACCCCATTGGTATCAGAAATATTTAAGATTTCGTTTAGTATTTCTGCGAAATGTATGGGGGAATTAGTTGATAACAATGAATGTATCTCTGCAGTCGTCCTTGCGACTTGTAGATCATACGTTTCTTTTGATGACGTGAGCCTTGTAGGCGTCTGAAGAAGCACTGTTTTCATTCTGCTTAAAGTATCTATTCGAATAGAAGTAATTTTCAAATTGGGCCATGCCCTTGCCTCCCTGTCTGGAAAGGAGCTGGGGAACAATGAGCGTCCACAGCACTTGACCTTCGCAGTCGTAGTTACTAGATAAGGAGTCCCGGGCATAAGACTACAACATCTGCGGTCTACAATTAGAATGTAACTCCCATTATAGAGTCTTTGAAAGAATGGTTCTATTTCTGTTGCAGGTGCGCCTTGCTGGTGACATGAAAGGTTGTATGAATTCCCTTCACAGGCTCCATGCAAACTAATTCCGTTACACAGAAGCGTGCCGCTTAGTGACATCGCACAATTATTGCCACTAAGAAACACTTTCTGTCCTTTATTACTGACACATGCATGTGAATAGGGCAGGTTCCATGATGTTTTAATGTACCCCTTTCCCAATTTCTCGTACATGCCAGCCTGTATATATTTTTGGCAGTATTGAAACCTGAAGGTTGAGATTGGAATATTTATTATCCCATGTATTATCCATTCACTGACAGGTCGTTCTGACATTGTCACTGGTAATCTTTCGAGTTTTTCAATGCTCAAGATTGTATAATCAGCACCCTTTTGTGCCATACTGATTTGTCTATCAGTAAGGTTAAAGATTTGGAATAGTGACGTTGTGTTGATTAAACGCCAAGGCACATAGCCTGAACGCAGATTTTGTAACGTCCAGCCAAGCTGTACAATAGAGCGCAATTGTGACTGACCGTGTTGTAATAACAGTAAGTCTTGCGACAATATGTCGATTGCTGAAGACACAATGCTGTCCAAAGAAAAAATTCTGGAGGACAGAGTCATTAACCCATTGTCCACTACAGAAAGTGATTTTTCCAAATTAATACGGTCAATTTCCCGTATTCACTCTGCTGTTTCAATTTGAGTAACCTTCCAGGCCTCATTGTATGCTGCATATACAGAGGCTGCTATGAAACGTTTTTGACGCTGTTTGCGCGGTCCCATAATGAAATCACGCAAGTCAGCACCATCAGTAAGTAAAGTTAGGTGTTGTTTAATTTCTGCCAGTGTGGAAGTTTGTAGCCATTGAAGGCATAATTTGCCCACACTGTAGGTGGTTATTATCCCTGGGTGATGTCTTTGGGGATATCTAGGGTCTGGCCTGGTCATTTTGAACCCCTGTGTTTTGTTCAGGAATCTATCTTGACAGTTATTTGTATCTGTGGGCCAGATCAACCACTGTTTCCAATCAGGATGTGTTCTGTTTTGGTTTAATACATAATTTACGTCTATCTCTTCATCTGTAGAGCTATTGCTGAACATTGTTGGCTTTGGAATAGACGGTTTATTTAAGTCTTTGATTTTGGCTAGGCCAAGACAGGTGGATTGTTGAACAGTGTCATTTAAAAATATCATTTGTTCTGGGATCATGCAGGCTCTAAACATAGATTCTATACCCTGTACTTGCCATTCTTTTGTACCCCAAACACTTTTCAATTCAACATTCTTGTCCCAATAATCAAAACCAAAAGTATTCATTTTTTCAAAGAATGAGTCTGAATATATCAATTTTGTGTTGGTTATCATGGTCTTTGTCCCTGTCTTGTTTGACAATTTAAAATAGAATGCTTCAGCATTACTTGTGTTAAAACCTGAAAAGTATGAATATTTGTCATAGAAGGTCCTTGAGCTTCCTTTTGGAGGGGTTGCACAATGTTCCCATTGATTATAATTTAAAACATTTCTAGGTTGTGCAGATCTATGTAAAAAATGGTTACCATAGTGGTTATAACAGTACATACTATCATAATTTGTAGAACCCTGCAAATAATCATGTTTGGTAAATTTAGCAGACATTACTAAGTCAGACATCATATTATTAATGCTTTCGAAGTCCCAATCATCAGCAAATGAGCTTGGTTTTGCAAAGTCACTCAATGAGATCTTAATTTGGTGTGGATATTTCAGGATTTCGACCGGACCATAAATTTCATAGTCAGTGTTGTCCCAGGCTACCCCACCAGGTATCGGATTGGCTGTGAAGTTGACTGAAGAAAGTTCTCTTTTCTCGATGTGTGAAGATGTGTGTGGTTTGAGGATCAAGTTGATTTTCTGACTTGCTGTGTCCATTTTTGCATATTTTCCCTCAATGAAGCGTCCCAAAGTTAGTATCATGATGAGCCAAAGTATGAGGATAAATGCACCAAAACCCACCCAAAATTCAATCCATGGAGAAATCAGATATGTTTCTTTCAATTGTTTCAAAAGTTCTTTAGCTTTATCTTTAAAGGTTTTTGATGATGGCTGTGTCTTTGATTCACTGAACCCTTCAGAGGAATCATCGAAGTTTATGAAGTAGCCGGATGCAGTTCTGTCAATTGTTCCAATTGGTTCAGGATTTCTGTTTCTTGCATTTTCACTTGGTACTTCATTATAGATTGGTGTGTCTCTGCTAAATGTTTTTATTTGGGTTTTCAGAGGTCTGAGTTCTATTGCATTGTTGCATAGTCCTTGTTGTTTTTCTGTAGGCGTTTCAATTGTGATGAGCCTCTTCGTTAGGACCTCTGTACTGGTAGCAAACCTTGGTGTTCTGCTACTTATTGGGAGTCCACTTGGCCTACTGTTTGTTATCGGCCACATGTTGTGGTTTTACCAGGTCGATGGATACAACTCGGTTCTCCTTTTTTTCCAGCAAGTGGCGGTAGTACAACTGATCTTGTCCCGTTGACAGACAAGACAGGAACTGCTTTTCTGTAAGAAGGCCCAAATTCCTTCTTTACCGCGATCTTTTCCCTGACTAGATCCCCGACTTTTGGAATCCAGACAGGTCTTGCTGGGACAGGTGGTGGTTCTTCAGTGGTTGTTGGCTGTTGTTTCAATTTTATGTTGCTCAGGTCTTTTCTTGTTTTGTTTAAGTCCTACAAAATAGCCAAACGGTCTTTGATATCAAAGCTTTTTTCTTTCACCACTGAAGTCTGACTATCAATGTCAGAGATCAACATCCTAGTTCCAAATAATAATTCGTACGAACTGAATCCCTTCAGAGAATTTCTTGGCAAGTTATTTAGACTACGTTGGACACTTATTAGATGTTTGACCCACCCAGCTCCCGAACCTAATATCCTTTCCGTTATAGATTGCTTTATGCCTTGGTTTTTTCTTTACACCATCCCGTATCCCTCAGGAAGGAAGTGAGAAGATTCCCGCTGTGCTATGCTCATTTGGCCATGTTTCCCATCAGGCTGGAGGGCTAGAGTGAAAACAATGGTCAAACATAGCATGCTCTTAGCGTATATGCCATTTAGACTCGCAAATCTTTGTATAACAGTCCAGACGTCAGCCGAGTGCTGGTGATCTACATTATAAGTGTAAACTAGCCTGTATATGTTAATCGCAAGCCTTCCTTTTTACTCTTGATTTTTTCTGGAGTAAAACGACGAGGTATTAAACTGTTTCTCTCCCCACTGCGATCTCTGTTGCAGTTTGGGCAGTTTTTTACAAACATGGTGTGACGCAGGCTCATGCCTGGCCACCAGTACCGTGATTGTAATTCTTCCAGAGAATTTTTTAGTGTTAGGTGTCTGAGACCCTCGCCCATATGTGCGTCTGCGATTAACAAGTTTCTCCTGTCCATGTTTGGAATCACCCTATCCCCCACTCCAGGGATTCGAGCAAAAGGGCCGGAGTTTGCATCGATTATGTATGTATAATTGAGTGGATAGTTGATCGGTAACGCTGAGCAGTCGCCTTTTGATGACGTTTTCACTGCCAGTACTGTTTCACCGTCAATGTATTTTAATGTACGCTTTTTTCGAACTACGGGAGCCGATTTAGTGGCTGCCGCTGTGGCTGTCTCAGCCAATGAATTCCCTGCAACGTGAACGCCATCACGCTGATGACTCAGTGAGTGTGTCACGTGAGTCTTTGGTAGCTCTTTTTGTAAAAGAGCTATTTGTTCCCAAAGCATTTTCTGCTTTATTGTTGCATCTGTGTCATCTTTGTAACCGTTTTGAATCCATGTCTGCAAATCCTTGTTATATGATTTGACGCAGTAATAGGAATCTGACACTATAAGTGTCGGGAATTCGCGATCCGCATTATCTAGCGCCATTTTCAATGCTAGTATTTCAGTTTGTTGTTCTGAATTAGTTTCTACTGAGTGTGTTTTTGTTAATAGAGGTTTTAGTTTACCTCCGCGCCACACTTCTTTTGTAATCCCACATGTGGGGTTGTATGCCTGTTCTCCCCAAACGGGGGGTTGAGCATGTCCGTCTGTATAAATTACACAGGCGTAATGTCGTAAAGGCAGAATGTCGATTGGCAGAGGGAATGTTCTTTCATATTCTAGATTTTTTTAATTCTTCTAGTTCTTGGAGTATGGCACAATATTCTAGAAAATTGTCAGCCAGGCTATACTTGATAATTCATATCCTAAGAACAGGACTGTCAGATGGGCAATTCTGGATTTTTTAAAGTTGAATTTGTAACCCTCTGCTGCGAACCCAAGTATTATGGTGTTCACTCTTTTCAAGTGAGTCTCCAAGTCATCATCTGTTAAGTATATGTCATCGACATAAGATAATGCTTCATCATCATATAGTTGTAGTAATTCTGTTACTCTCGCTGAGAATACCCCCGGGCTGTTCTTGTACCCCTGGGCTAACCGACAGAATTGTTTTTGAGTGCCATTTATTGAGAATGCAGTTAAATATCTGCTCTCTGGTGCTATGTTTTGACAAAAGAATCCATTAGAGATGTCTAATGTTGTTTTGTATTTTTTGCGCACTATGTTATTCATTAGTGCAGCACTATGTCAGTTTTGCACTGCAAAGGTTTTGCAACATGTGTTAAGGTGTCGGTAATCCAAAACTAGACGGTATGAATTGTCTGGTTTGGAGACCGGAAACAAAGGGTTGTTCATTTGTGAGGTGCAAGTTTCAATCACCCCCTGGTATTCTAGCTGATCTAGTATTTCATTTACCTGTTTTTTAGCTTCTTGCTTAATTGGGTACTGCCTTTGTGCAGTTGGTTGTGATTTTAACTGGATTTTGTGAGGAGGGGAGTCCTCATCCCATCCCGCGTGATTTTTATATAAAGCAGGAGCTAGAGCCACTGCCCACTTTCTAGCAAGTGTGTATTTTTTATGAATAGGAATTTGATTTGAGAAGGCAGGCATAATTATTTCTTCGCCATGAGGGCACTCCCTGACAAACTCTGGTGGCCAGTCTTTTTCAGCTAGAAGGATATCATAGCCCTTGGAGAGATTATCCCAAAATAGTCCCCTTATTTTTCTAGTCTTATCCCCCTCTATACGCAATGTTATTTCGTATATTTTGTGAGGTTTGCTAACTCTGGTGTCCGCAGTTTCCACTTGAAGATGTCATCGGTGGCGGCGATGAGGGCGGTCTCGGTGCTGTGATTGGCTCGGAAGCCTGACTGTGAGGGGTCGAGGGATCCGTTCGTCTCGAGGAAGGCGGCCATCTGCTTGTTGACGGTCTTCTCGATGACTTTGGCTGGAAACGGGAGGAGCGAGATGGGGCGGTAGTTCTTGAGTTCGGTGGGGTCCGCTGTTGGTTTCTTGAGGAGAGCGCTGAGTTCGGCGTGTTTCCAGCTCTCAGGGAAGGTGGCGGTGTCGAAGGAGGTGTTGATGATGTCCCGCAGGTGGGGTGCGATGACAGCGTCGGCCTTGTTGAAGACGTGGTGAGGGCAGGGGTCGGTCGGTGATCCGGAGTGGATGGAGTTCATTGTGCGTATGGTGTCTTCGGTGCTGATCGGGGTCCAGGCGTGGAGGGTGGTGGTGGGGGGTGGTTGTTCGGTCCTGGTGTGCGTTGGTTGGTTGTTGAAGCTGTTGTGTATGTCCGAGATCTTGTTGTGGAAGTATGAAGCGAGGGAGTTGCAGAGGTCTTGCGATGGGGTGATGTCGTTGTTTCCTGCGCTGGGGTTGGAGAGCTCTTTCACGATGTTGAAGAGCTCCTTGCAGTTGTGTGCGTTGTTGTCCAACCGGTCCTTGAAAGCTGTTTTCTTGGCGGCGCGGATCAGCTGGTGGTGCTTCCGGGTGGCAAGCTTGAGGGAGGTCCTGTTGTCCGGTGTAGGTTCCCTTCTCCAGACTTTCTCGAGGGCTCGGCAGTTCTTCTTGGAGCTCTTGAGTTCGTCGGTGAACCACGGGGCCTTCTTGCTGCTGGGTCTGTTGGGCGGGGTCCTCAGCGGGGCGAGCTCGTCCGCGCAGTTGCTGATCCACTTCGTGAGGTTGTCGGCGGCCTGGCTGGGGTTCGCTGAGCTGGCAGGAGGGTGCTGGCTCAGGGAGGTGGCGAGCTGGTCTGCTGTGATCTTGTTCCAGCTTCTGCGGGCGGCCTGTTGCTGGTGGCGGTGGGTCGTCGTTCTCTTGAAGGTGAAGTGGACGCAGCTGTGGTCCGTCCATTGGAGCTCTGTGGCGTGGCTGAAGTCGATGTCTGGGCTGGAGGAGAAGACTGCGTCCAATGTGTGTCCGGCGAGGTGGGTGGGGGTGGACACCAGTTGCTTGAGTCCAAGATTGGCGAGGTTGTCGAGCAGAGTGCTGGTGTTGCGGTCGTTGTTGTTCTCCAGATGGAAGTTGAGGTCGCCTAGGAGGATGTAGTCAGCGGAGGGGAGGGCATGCGGGCTGACGAAGTCGGCGATGTCCTCGCTGAATTGTGTGCGTGGTCCCGGGGGTCGGTAGATCAGGGTGCCTCTGAGGGTGGTGTTCGGGCTGGTGTGGATCTGGAAATGCAGGTGTTCGGCGGTGGTCAGGGTGTTGTCGGTGCTGGTCGTGAGACGGATGGTGTTCCTGTGGATGATGGCGATGCCTCCTCCCATCTGGTTGGCATTGCGGTCCCTCCGGACGATCTTGTAGCCCTCTGGGATAGCGATGGCGATGTCGGGAGCTGAAGAGGCGTTCATCCAGGTCTCCGTGAGGAAGGCAACGTCAGGGGCTGTGGCGTCTAGGAGGTTCCAGAGTTCGATGGCGTGTCTGTGGACGGAGCGGGTGTTGAGCAGGATGCACTTGAGGTGGGTGCTGCTGGTGTTCGACTTGGCGGGTGCTGGTGCGAGGCTGGTCCGGATGCAGGTGAACTTGCAGGCGTGGCAGCTGAAGGGTCCGTGGGTGCGTCGTGGGGTGGCTTGGTGGCATTCTGGGAGTCGGCCGGTGTTGAGTGCGATGAGGGTGGCGGCGGAGTACGTCAGGCGGGTCGGCCGGGGTCTTCGGGGGCCAGGGGTCCTGGCGCTGGGCGCGGTCCAGGCGCGGACGGGCGCAGACGGGCTTACCTTTGGCGCGCCTTCGGCGCACAATCGGCGCACCCGCTGCGCGTTCGCACGGTCGCCATATAAAGGCGAAGTGCGCGGGTGGGCGGAGCAGCTGGGAGGCGGGAGCGGGGAGGGAACAGAATGAATCTAGTATCTAGTATCCCTGAACTCAGAATTTAATAACACATCTTTTAGGAAAGGTTGTTTTTAAATCCTGTGTTTGAGAACAGCACTTTTAGAAAGTTGCTGTTCTCTTGTCTGACCCTTCTGTGTGCCTGGGCCTGTTTGTGTATTGACTGTCTGGTTTGTGAGTGACAGGGGCTGGGGAATTCCCCAGCAGGATGGATGAGTCAGCACTAGGCTGAATGACTGCATTTGCAACTGGAGTGGTGGGAGGAGTTAGCACCTGGGCTGAATAGGGCTGTGCCTGCCTTCCACAATGCTGGCTCCACCCCCCTGCTGGGCGGCTGAGGACCCTGCCCCTCACTCTGAAAGGAAAGATGCAGCCAGCAAAACAAAGTGCTCAGGATCCACCCAGAACTGGTTCAGACCGGGCTCAGGGCCCACATGCACCAAGAGAACAAAGACTTTAGGGGTATAAGTACAAGACCCCTGACAACAGAAAATTAGATCATCCTGGAAATCAAGAAGGAACCTCTGCCAAGGAGAAAGCTGACTCTGAAGAAGGAAGATTGTCCTGCTGTTGCTCTGCTGGACTGACCTGCTGTTGCTTTGCTGCCAAGGAGAGGGGAAGGACTTTGCTGTGTGCTCTGTCCCCTGTCTTGAAGGAATCTCCAAGGGCCTGAGAATAGCTGGCTCCCTGTTTTGAAGTCCCAGGAACAAAAGGACTTCACCCCCAGCTTCCCTGAACTCTGCTGAGAGAGTTCTATCCCTCCTAGAGTGCTTGATCCAGTTGTGGGGCCTCTGGAGGTTGGACCTGTGCTGGGAAGCTTGAAACTAAGCTTGAGAGACTTGTTGAATCTGAAAAGTGTTGCATCGCTCGTTTGCGGAGCGCATCCCCGACAGTGCGAGAAGTTTCCCGCCGCTACGAAGGTCGAGATCGTCGCAGCGCCTGACGCCGCTGCCAGAGCCGTCGCATCCTTCGTTTGCGGGACGCACCAGACCGGTGCGGGAGAATCGAACATCGCTGCGAGTATCGTCGCAGAGCCTGTCGTCGCTGGGTGAGATCGCCGCACCGCTTGCTTGCGGACCGCATCACGTCGCTGCGAGTGTTGTCGCAGAATCAACGCACCGAGGAGCTGCGAGAGAGAGGATCCCCGCTGGACCGCGCATCGTCGCCCCGGAGATCGTCGCAGCCCCGACGAGATCGTCGCATCGTGCCTTTGCGAGAACAGACTTCCTATGGAACCAACGCACCGGAATCCATACAAGTGGCCTTCCTCCCCATACAGACCGGATTCGTCGCAACACGCCCGCTGCTGCAGCGGGGCTGTCGCATCGCCTCCCCAGGGTCTCAGGAGCAACGCATCGCTTGTTTTCCACCGCACCAGCTTCTGCTTTTGGAACTTTGTTGCAACTAAAGGTACTGTGAGTAAACGTGACGCAACTGTGAACTTTTCACGCATCTGTGGTTTATTTTACCGCAACGTGAAGAACTTTAACGCAACCTTAAGAACTCTTTTTGAAACCATATTCTTGAACTGTGTATGTTGAATTTTTGTCGTCTTGGTCTTGTGTAGTTTAGATTAAAAATACCTTTATTTTTCTAAACTGTTGTGGAGTCAGTTTGTGGTGTTTTCACTGTGTTACTGTGAGTGTTGGTACAAATACTTTACGCATTGCCTCTGGTTAGCCTAGACTGCTCGTGCCAAGCTACCTAGAGGGTGAGCAGGGGTTATCTCAGAGGGATATCTCCTTGCCCTGACTAGAAGCAAGGGTCCCTATTTGGACAGTGGTACCTACCTCTGCCAACTAGGGACCCCCAGATCTAACAGGGGGACCACTAGCAACCCTTTTCCTTCAGATCTAAGTAGACTGTTCTGGCAGTAGCCTTTAAACTTGTCCACCAGGTAGCTAGGGCTCGTACCATAAAGCGCTTTATGGGTGAGACAACAGATTTAATTACACTCTGCGTAATAGCCTCAGAGTATGGTAGCAAGTCCCTGTAGTAGTCATGACTTGATCCCTCATTGAGAGCGTAACATCAAAACAAATCTTTAGATTTTTTGCCACAGAATAAGGAGAAGGGATGGGGCCTAACTCAGCAGGCCACCACTTAGGAGACCACGATGCTTGAGACGCGCCCAATAACAGGATTTCGGTCTTGGCCGCGTTCAGCAGGAGATAATGTTCCGTCATCTACGCCGATATTGCTAGCATACCCTTTGTAAAGCGCTGATCGATTAACTCTGTGTCCTTATCAAAGGACAGAAGTAGTTGTAAGGTAAGGCCTGGTAAGGCCATGAAAGCCTTTGGGAAGATAACTTGGTGAGGTGCCATGTAAAGGACTACAGATCAGGCCGAGAAGATTGCACAGCGCCTTGTGTTCACCACTGGACTTGGTGTAGATAGTGAGTGTGAGTCGGGGTTGAAGCCCTGTGAGACCGACTGTTGGATTCAATAATACACCTTGTAAGTCAAAAGCTTTACTGATTGCAAATGGGAAGGGCAACAATGCATTTTCCTTAATGCTTAGTCACCGATCAATCCAAAAGTGGGGGTGATAGAGGACCCCAGACTTACACTCCTGTTGATACCCCAAAGCCAAGTCTTCAGGGAGGGGGAAATAATGGGAGTTAAGAAGGCGGTGTGGCCAGGTAAATAGATGTGGTTTAAGAAGAGTAGAGGGCCAGTTGCTCCTGGTCAATGTAAGTCATTCTAAGATCTTTATTTGTAGATGAGGGATGTATTAAAAGAATGAAATGATAATATACATGCATCAGCAGCATAATTTTATTTTATTTTATTTTATTGAGCTTAAACAGCGCACAGATACTCCAAGGAGTGTCCTTACACTGCAGGTTAGTAGACCACTGATTCTAAATGTATATATGAGGGGACTCAAACTAAAAGGCTTTCATTAAAAAGCCAGGTTTTTAGGCTATGTTTAACCACTTGGCTGCTAAGGCTTTTCCCGTCCTGTGCTGATATTTATTGAATCCCATTATACATGACGAGTCCACCTTGTCATGAGCATGCAAGAGGTTAAAAGAGCCTTTCTCCTTAATATTCTGCAGGTGCCAGGGGAGGGCATTCCAGCTGGCAGCAGCTAGTGCAGATAAGAAGGATCTTCCCTATTTCTTCTCCTTGTCTTAGGCACCATAGCCAGCAATGCGTCAGCCAAACGTAGGCTTCTGGAGGGCAGATAGTGAAAAAGTTGCTTACAAAAATATTTAGGACATAATCCATAGAAAAATGGAACATATAACAAAGGAGAAGATCATGATGTTATGAGAGGAGCTGGAAATGGTAAAGAGATAATGGCCAAGGACTGTACCCTAGAGGTGCCTCCAGGTGGGGGTGTTGGTGGGGAGTGTGTAGAGCACCAGGAAACAGAGAACAAGTATTGGTAATCATAGAACCATTATCAGTACAACTCAGTGCGAGTGATACGTGGTGAGTTCAAAGATGGAAACACAGTGGAGTGCACGTTGGTGATGGATGCTGTAGAGAGGACAAGAGGGGTGAGGATAGAGGAGAGGTGGCTGACATGCAGTGAGGGCTCATACGAGCTACAAAGCTCAGTTTTGGATGCCTTCCCAACCCCAACAATGCATCACATGCAGTCTCCTCATTTACCATTGTGCTGATCAGGCTGTCTCGGTTGTGTAGCAGTCCCCAACTTGTGATCCCAATGGTTATGATCTCGCTGTCCACCTGGCTGCTGCTCATGCTGACGTCTCTGACGGCTTCGCCGACGTGTTTGGTCACCCCGGTGTGTGTGCCACCAGTCAGGATCCAGGCTCCTGTGGAGACAAGAGAACAGGAGAAGAAAGTCAGAGGTTCCTCCTTTGCCAGTGCTTGGTAAACAGAGGAATAGCTCACTTCAGTCCTCTTGTCTATATATTAAGAGGCACAAGGACGGTCTAAGGGTCCGCAACAAGAGATATTGTGAATCCCTTACAATACACAATTTAGGTCTTCACTATCTTGGAAATACAAGTATAAATATCTTTGCTTTTCAAGGGGTATGAGGGAGCCATCTGGGAGGGTGGCTCTCTGGGCATGGCCACAACATGTAGCCACGAGGATAACTGTAAGACATAAGATTCATCCTGGTGGCCAAAGTGGCTCCCCTCACTCATCCGGCCTTCTTCGCAAGGTAGGTAATGGCTCTTAGCAAATCGCGAGTATGTACACTAGTAGAGCAAAATGTAGACACTTATTGCCCTAGCAGACATGCCTCACTAATAAACCACTTATCCACTGGGACGTGTAGAGAGGTGAGAAAGTGACATCTATCGGCAAGAGTCACAGAAAGAAGAACCCTCAGGTCTAAAGAGTTCAATGAGAGAGAGGGGTTATCCGAGTATGTATCTGACCAACCCCAAGAATATTCCTTTTATAAGACGAAATCCTTCACCCACCAAAGGTGGCATGATTCATCATTGGGATTCTCCTCGTACTGGGATGCCTAGTCCCGGCATGGGCTACAACCCCCTCACTGAGATGGAGGAGCTCATGGATATTTTGTTTCTAATCAAAGGTATGATAAATGCCACAATGAAGAGTGACAAATCGAGTCAGGTGAGAGATGCAGTGAAAGAAAAAAGTGATTGTAAAAGAGTAAAACTAGCTACCAAGTACATAATGTACATTTATTGACACATCATGGGCTAGGGTCAAAAACAGGACACTGGCTGGAATAACATATACCATCCATATGGATTACGCGCTGGGCTCCGACTGGTCGATGGGCTCTTTGACCCTGTCGGAGCCCAGGCAGAATGAGTGGCCGGTTTCACTTCCGACCACCTAAAACGTAATTAGGTGGTTGAAAGTAAAACCGACGATTTCGGTCAGAAGGCCTCTGACCTAAATTCAGAGGTTTTCCGACCGTGATCGTAATCGGCCCCTTAGTAGTTAAAGGAGGGGAATGTCTATGCAGTATTCATGCACCTTACCTTGGCATTTGAACTTGGGGGTCAAGGCCAACATTGAACATTTCCTCATACTATTGCATGCATAATGGGGTGAAAACCAGTGTCAGATATGGCACTAATTGTGAGACAACTAAACCTTTTTCAATCTCAAGGGGAGTAACATAGTGATGTGTCCTAATCCCTTTTTTTGTTTCACTATACTTTAACGGGTTAGGAAAATATCTGATCAACGTTGGCATTGATGTATTCTATGCTAGTACCCATCAAATGCCCGCTCTACTCTATGCAGATGACATGTGGATCTTGATCTCACAATAATTCAGTCTAAGACCCATATCAAGTCGAATGGTCAACAAATCAGGACCCCTCCAGGGTGTCAACCAGAAGCATGACAACCTCACACAACAACCAACCAGGCAAGAGCAACCGACCAGCCTAGTCGTTAATTTAACAGAGACTCCAATGACCGTCTGCCTGAAAGGGGTACTAGAAACAGGCCTAGGTTTTGTACCCAAAGCAAAATTAGACAAGTTCAAATTAAGTTGTTAGGTAAATTAATTCATAAGAAAGCTAAAATTAAACGCGTTTTTCACAGACAAACCAGAAACGGCAGAATAACAGGGGGACACAAGTCTTAAAGCCAAGTCAGCATTTGCCGCTTCCAGCCCAGTTGAGATTCTCGGTTTTGAAAAAGCAGTATTGAAAGATATAGGGGAAATAAAGCCTGCCACCCTTAAGACCTTTCACAACACTTCTAGAGAAGAAATGCAGGCAATCAGACAACTCTCAGATAAAGACGATCTAGTCAACAAATTGGCAGACAAGGGAGGGGCCATAGTTATTCAGACAAGGGACGCATACCAGACGGAATACCTCCGTCTACTAAACAACACCCAAAACTATAAACCCCTCAGCAGAGACCTCATAGAGAGAATAAGGATACAAATTGGTGGTATGATTGAAGAAGCTCTAGCCCATGACTGGATCTCCAGGAAGGGACCAACAAACATCCAGTAACTCCATATTTCCACACAATACCAAAAATACACAAGAATCTGCACAACTCACCTGTGAATATCCTCATCACGTGTACCCAGGACCACTAACATTATACTTTACACTTTGGAAAAGATACATAGATTACATCTTAGTAGAATGGGATGGTGCTGAAAACACAACTAATGATTTTTTTGCAATGACTGAATAGGCAGAATGACTTCCTCAAATTTACACACAGCATCTCCAGAACAGAGCTGGTCTTCCTTAACCTAAAAATGTTCCCACATGATGGAGGCCTGAAAACCACAACCCATTTCAAACCTACGGCAAAAAACTGTTTACTCTGTTTTGACAGTTTTCACCCTAGACCCTTTAGAGAAAACCTTCAGTTCGGACAATTTTCAAGACTCAGACGCAATTGTTCTGAGCTAATTGATCACAATACAGGCTGTAGATTTGGCTTCCAAGTTAGAAGCAAGAAAATACCCACACAGAATTGTGAAGAAAGCTATGAAAAGATCCAAGAACAACAACAGGGAAACTCTTTTGGAGCTTTCGGTACAAAAAGAAAAGGAGGTTCGCCCCATATGTATCACCACCTACAACTGTGCATCCCATGAAGTGAACAAAATGATCATCAAACATTGCTGAGTTCTGAATGGCAGTGATACTCCGGTACCAAAATCAATGTTCTCTCACAGGAGACGCAAAAGCCTAAGGGACATGTTGGTAAACACCCAACCACGTACCCCTAAGCACAGGCCAACGGGTCAGAGCTTTATTACACCTCTCAATGGACACCATCCTTGTGGTAACTATAGTCTGTGCCAACTGACACAATCAAGTAAAACCATCACTTTCAACAATAACACAACATGGGAGGTGCGACGATTCACCAACTGCAACTCAGAACGGGTGATATATATAATCACCTGCCTGTGTATCTTACAATAGATAGGGATGACGCCATGCAAAATCAAGACCAGAATCTGCAAGCATTGCAGTAAATTCTGATGCCAACAAGCAACAAGAAAAATGACTTCAGATTACATTGAACATCACCACACAATTAACGACTTATGTTGGGCAGTAATTGAACAAGCGAACCAAGAGCCCAAGTTGTTTGAAAAAGAACAACGATGGAAATGACTAACCCTACACCCACCTTTGTCCACCTATCAAGTTCCAAGCATTCCTTTTTTGACCTTCAGATGGCAACAGAGAGAGGTCAAATCTCACAGCCTTATCTCGCCCCTTTTTGTCTGCACCAACATCAGCACGCATTTTTCTACCAAGATAATCCTTAAATACCCCAGTGTGGGTCCACGTAACAACAGACAACAGACACCAAACAAGAACATATCAAGATATATATTTTTATTATTTCGGTATTATTATTTTAATTCTGCATTATTTTATTCTGTGTTTTTTTAATTCTGTATTTTTCCTCCAGGTGAACCCTGGTGCAGAACCCAACACAGTGGATGCGCCACGGCCCAGCTGGTTTCCACTTTTGCAACATCTTTCCTATAATTGGCAGAGTCCCAATCAAGAACACCCTGGCATTTCCGTTTTTAGGACGAGCATTCGAGACCTCTTGTATATACTCTAGTATATACTTATTATATACTTGCATGTGTATGTACTTTGTGGGCTCTGGAGATCAGCGCTAGTACTTACTTGTCTGCTTCTGCTTAGGGACTTTTTGTCTGTTCTACTGCCTCTGTTTAACTTTCTTGATAGAAACCAACCAGCAGAGGTCAGTAAAATACTAGAATCACTTTAGCATTCTCTAGATTCCAGTCCATAGAAATTGTCTTCCAACAGCACCCAATAATATTTTTTTCATATCTTGTATTTTCAGTGATATGACCACCAAAAGCCCTGATTTTATATTAAAAACAGAGCGTTGGACTTTTACCGTTTACCTCTGAAAGGCAATATTTCTCTCAGTGTGTTCCCATACCTGCCGTGTCACACAGTTTGGTGCTTACTTTCCCTTCATGTTAAAGAACAGTAGATGTTTCAGCACCCAGGCTAATGTGCTGTATAGCTAAAAATATATAAGGTTCCAAAGGCAAGACCGATTGCATTGCAAATGCTTGTTTACTTTGAGACTTTCCTTTTATCTTACACGATCAACAGAGAAATAATTTTTCCCATGAAAACCCAGGCGCGAACCCACATACTGCGGACGTGCCTCGGTTAAGAAGGGAGAGGGTTTTTTTCGGTTAGATGGGATGCGGTCTTGTGCCACACCACCACGAGGATGCTGATGGCGGCACATCTTCACAGTATATTACAGGACACAACACGCCGCTCTGGCATCTCTGGAGCCACTGGCAAACGGTTGACCCCACAGCAAGGGAGTAGTCTGGGTGAAGTAAGTCCTGCCATGACCATTTTTCTTAACCTGGTATTCAGAATTTGTGAAACTCTGCCTTCTACGATAGTTTCGCTTTCAACATCTAACTACTCCTATTGTGACACTTTGGGGCATATTATCAAGGGGGTTTATCTCCGCTTTTTTGGCTTTAAAAGCCAAGAAAGCGGAGATAAAATTATCTCCTTATTACCTAGCTGTCGCTAACACCAGTTAGCGACAGCTAGTAGGGGATAGCGACCATCTTGGGCCCCACTTTGCATGTCAGTGATATTTATCACTAATGACATGCAAAGTGGGCGTGCCAAGATGTTAGCGACTGGAAACAGTCGCTAACATCGCTATCTCCTATTACAAACTTTTGGAGATATTCGCGCTAAGCGCGAATATCTCCAAAAGCTAACACCTGCCCCTGAGCAGTTCTTAGCCATGTTATCCAATGGGAGGTGGATAACATGGCTAAGAGCATTAGCTTGGTAATGCATGAATATCGCTGACTTTTCAGCGATATTCATGCATTGCGGCCATCTGCGGTAAAAACCGCCGCAGCTCAGCGGTAAAATTTTCTCTCTAACCAAGCAATAGCGATAATTATCGCTATTGCTTGGTAATATGCCCCTTTGTCTTTATTCCAACAGAGTATGACTACAGGTGTCCTTCCCCGTTTGGACTCATGAGGCCTGATTAGGGCATATAACATGTATGTAATATAATGTGTGTTGTATTCGGAAGTATGTCTTATATGTGTTTATGTCTTGTGTGTCTGCTTTAACACTTACATTGAAGATCTTCACAGTGTGCTCACTTATTCAGAGTGTGAGAAATATATAATTTTCCACTTACATTAGTGCATGATGTAAAAAAGAGAATGCAATTACGAGGCCCATGGGCGGTGCATACTTTTAATGTCTCTTTTCTTTTCCATCCTGTGGAGAAGATATAAGAACAGACCAAATAGGTGCTGTATACATGTATTTTGATGATATCTCTACTTTCACTTATTGAGAGATTTCACAACTGGAGGAGTGGTAACAGGGAGTAGCCCCCTTAGGTCCTGATGAAAAGCCTTGGGGTAGGGCTTGAAACTAGTTGACCAGAGAAACTAATGGACCTTTATCCCCATTTTTTTAATGATATTGACTAGGGGATTGAATGAAATTATCCTTTTCCCACTAGCCAGATATTTTTTACTTGGTTTTTCACAAAAAAAGCACCACTCCAACATTTACGCAATCAGTGTTGGTGTATAGGCAACATACACGATCAGTGCTCCCACGTATCTGTCGGTCATAGCACGCCCCTTTCTAAAGCAGGTTACGGAAGAGCCCCATGATGAAACTTGCATCCATGGGGTAACCTTTTCACTGCGAGGTTGCCATCACCATTACATTTTTCTTGGGAGTAACTCTTTTTGTTTATTTACTGATATTATGGAGGATAAGTCCTCTCCATTTTCCGTCTATCGCTCTCTTTTTGATGTTTTGAAATAAATACACAACAGGTCTAATGTTGTTAGTCAAACTAATTGTTCCCCAGTTTCTACTTTTCCTTAGCTGTGAGTCTTCTTAGATGTTAAAAAAGGGGTATTTGCACTCCTAGTTAAGAGAAGTTCGTTCAAATGGTAAATCAGTTCAGTGCGTGCAACCAGGGTATCGCTTACTGAGCCAAAAGCGTCATCGAAAATAGAAACATCTTATATGTTACCTGTAGGTTGACCCCTTTGGGTTGCACTGGGGTGGCCGCGTAAGGGAGAAGCAACGAGGCATTGTTTAACTTTGCCACAAAGCTGGGTAGCCAGCCTGTTTCAGGAATGCTGATGGCCCACAAGTTAAAGGACCTTTCAGATGCAACGTACGATGTGGGCTTTGGAGAACACTGGACTATGAAGTTATTTGGAAAGTTGAGAACAGGTTTCTGAAAAGAGTGTTGTCCATTCCCCAGAGCACATCCACTTTTTTGTGTCATTCTGAATTAGGGATGGATTATCTAGTTCTCACATCAGGCTACGTCCATCCTTTTATGGTTGTCTATTTGGCCAAAAAGTAAAACATTTCCCTCAAATGCGTTTGAAAGATTGTTTTGGCTAGATGATATGAGGAAGATCCTATGGTTAGCCTATACGAGGAAACTTAGTGGAAGTCTGGCCATGCCAGAATTATTTAAAAGTCCAGCATATCTGTTCCACTCCTGTAAGAACATCATAAAGGCTTGCATTTTCGCGAGTCCTTGAAGCCCACAAATAGAAAGCATATGTTAATCACTACAAGTCCTGTACCTGTTTATTAAAATTAGCCATTACTATACTAGGCGCGATTACTATGCTTCGCTCGCGTAGTTTGCGAAGTTTGGGCTACTTCGCAATACGTGAATTGCACGTAGCACAGTGCAAACACTCGTAGCGTAGCGGTCATTTTTTGCCTGCTCGCGGCACTCAACATCAAGTTGGAGACCGCGAGCGAGCAAAATGACATCCCGGCAAGACTTTTTCCTTGTTCTCGATCAGCAACATCAATTTGGGGATCGCGAGCATGGAAAATAAACCTCCCGGTGAGATTCTCAAAGCGGGGAGGTCAGGTTTCTCATTGCGGGTGGTCGCGTATGCTCGCGACTGCTCACGATGAGAAACTACCAGTCTGTGTTGAGAAAGCTGCCGCTCGAGTAGAAATCTACTAGAGCGACAGAAAACGATCGCTTGCACTCTGCAAGATGCGGTATGCACTGATTGCACAGTGCGGACAAGCATCCGGCACTGGGCAATCAGTGCAAACAGCATTTTGCACAGTGCAGTTCGCATAGCTACGCAGAGCTCGCGAAGTGCACTTCACGTCGCTACGCGTAACGCTACTACGCAAACTACGCCCAGGGTTAATTATAATGTGATTTTACCACCCTACCCTTGTGTTTCCGTTTCTCTCCAGACCACAATGCATTTTTTGCTGTTTTATTAATGTTATGCTCCTTTTAGTGACCGATTTTTGGTTACTAATTTAAGTCATGTGACCCTTAGGCAATGCAAACTGACAGTGCTTTTTATTCAATCTTTTACTTCTATTCATGTCTGTTGGGCGGTGGCTCGGTATACACAGTTTGCTATTAGAAATAGGAATGTACTATGATGACCTGCTCTTCATCTACCAATTTTTAATGACATACGTTTTATATACTGGGAAACTCTAATATTGTTTGTGTAACAGATTGAATTGATATGCTTAATTTGTATTATTGATTGGCATAGCACGTTTGGGTCTTTTATGGTTAAATTATTAACCAAATACAGAATTTCAATGAACGACCAGGGTAAGCCTGAATATGCCTGTGCCAGGCCCCCAAACCTTCCTTAGATACTTTTGGTTTTAGGCACAACCATATAAAGGTTGGATTTCCATAGTAGACCATAACAGTCAGCAAGTGACAACCCAGCTAGAAGGCACATCAATTGGTGAAAGATTTGTGACATCAAGCAAAGTGGCAGGGGAACGGGATCACATAATGCACCACCACAGGAAATATTGTGTCAAAGTGCCGACTACAGGAGTACGATGATAGTGGTGGTACTGGGGAAAGGTCCATAGACCTTATGTAGTTCTCCAAATAGTATGACACTGTTCTGGAGAGTGATGCAGCCCCACAACCCTGGTTTTAGATAAGGCTATGACTGACACTGAATACTATTCAAAAGAAGATGGATTGGAGGATAACACTGAAGTAAGTGTGGCTGTGTGCGAGTTCTTTAGCAGAATATTACTTTTGCAGGTTCTTTGAGGCATGCTGGAGAAGGTGGAAAAGTCATTGTGAAGAGCACAGGGTGTGGTAGAGTTGTTGGGTAAATGTAGGTCTCGGTGATAATTAAGAAGTGCAGTGGGGTACTTTGTGAGTGAACATGGCCTGTAATACATGATGTTTTGTTGCTTAGGGATCATTCATATTCGTCCTGTATTGTTGCATTCAGTATTTAGTTTCTCCCCACCTTAGTTTGCACTATAGAAATATCAGCATAAGCATACAAACTGTACAAGCATTTGTGCCATCAGAGTGACCTATGGCACCAAGCACAGTCTGCAGCTGAGACCTGAAAGGCCGAGGATGCCAGGGCCAGCTGCTGAGTGGAGGTGTTATCTGCCTTCCTCACCTGTGGTCTGGGCTGCTTTGATGAGTCCCCGGCTGAACAGGTTCTTCAGTCTCCCTTTCATGCTGAAGTTCTTGGTTCCACCTGTCACTGATATCAGCAGGTTTGGAACACTGAGGTTCCACATTTTGGTCATCATCTCATAAAGAACCTTTGCGGGTGTGCTGTTGGAGGCGCGGACGTACTGCAAAGAAAAAAAAGACCCATGTGAAACAGAAGGTAAAGTGAGTGAGTCAAGTCATGTGACACCTGAAACTGAATGTGGAATGTCAGGTGAGTCCTCACACTGAATGTTAGATGTCAAGTGAGTCCTGATACTGAATGTTAGATGTCAATTGAGTCCTGATACTGAATGTAAGATGTCAAGTGAGTCCTGATACTGAATGTTAGATATCAAGTGAGTCCTGATACTGAATGTAAGATGTCAAGTGAGTCCTGATACTGACTGTTAGATGTCAAGTAAGTCCTGATACTGAATGTTAGGTGTCAAGTAAGTCCTGATACTGAATGTTAGATGTCAAGTGAGTCCTGATACTGACTGTTAGATGTCAAGTAAGTCCTGATACTGACTGTTAGATGTCAAGAAAGTCCTCATACTGAATGTTAGATGTCAAGTGAGTCCTGATACTGACTGGTAGATGTCATGTGAGTCCTTATACTGAATGTAAGATGTCAAGTGAGTCCTGATACTGAATGTTAGACATCAAGTGAGTACTGATACTGAATGTAAGATGTCAAGTGAGTCCTGATACTGACTGTTAGATGTCAAGTAAGTCTTGATACTGACTGTTAGATGTCAGTAAGTCCTGATACTGAATGTTAGATGTCATGGGAGTCCTGATACTGACTGTTAGATGTCAAGTGAGTCCCGATACTGAATGTAAGATGTCAAGTGAGTCCTGATACTGAATGTTAGACATCAAGTGAGTCCTGATACTGAATGTAAGATGTCAAGTGAGTCCTCATACTGACTGTTAGATGTCAAGTGAGTCCTGATACTGAATGTTAGATGTCATATTAATCCTGGCATTGAATATTAGATGTCAGGGGAGACTTGATAATGATTGATGGATGTGAAGTGAGACTTGATACTGAATATTAGACGTCACATTAGTCCTAATACTGAATGCCATATGTCATGTGGGTCCTGACACTGAATGTTAGAGGTCAAGTGAGCCCTGATGTAGAATGATAGATGTCATTTTAGTCCTGATGCTGAATGTCAGAATGTGACTCACACAACACATCAGTGTGTAAGAATGCTGCTGTTCTCATCTTCAGCCAGATTTATGCATATTAATTGCTGATGTCATTTCCCTGTACATAGAAGAGTTTGATAGTGGTGGGTCAAATACCTCACTCCATTAATTGTTGTGTTGGGCATCACTAGTTGGGTGGAAATCTTAGCTGAATGCCTTAACATCATCTGATATCATGAACATGGGTAAACCTTGAGACTTGACATGGTTTTCATGTTTTCTTATGTGAGTTCCCATAGTATAAACCGAGCAGCACAGCCAATTTCCTTTCACATTCAGTCTGTTCTATGGTAAGTGGATGCCTCCACCCTATATTTGCACTTTGTGTTTGGTAAACTAAAATCCATACTTGCTCATAGGAGGGCTTGGCGCCTTTCCACCCCCATACTATGGAACGCAAGCACTTTTATTGACATTAACCTAGTGTTAAAGCCCCTTTGCCACCCAAGAATGAATTCAACACTTATTTGGTAATCTAGTGGTGCACTATTTGCAGGACTTCAGGAGAAGCCTTTTGTGGGATTGGTCCTGGTTCTGAGTAGTTTTCATCAAATGTTCCTGCTCTGAGACATTCTATAAAAGGACTTGAACTCTTGTGAACTGTGAACATTTGCAGTCATTTCCTCTATCACTTTTCCTTGCCTCATCCGTGCACAAGGAGCGTGTATTTATTTATATTTAACATTGAATTATTGTAAGTTTTCTTTAATTAGATTAAAGCAATATCACCCATTCTTCACCACCACTGGTTTGGAGTCATTTTTAGATGTAGGACAGTGATGGAACTGGATGCTGCAACTAGTTGGCCTGGCATGATCAGGCTTTTGTCTTTCATAATGGAGGTTTTGACAGGATCATGACCTGGGATTGTGAGTTCTGTCTTACATCTCATTTTTTTAAAGTCAAGACAGTGAACTCCGCTCCGCTTGCGGAGTTTGAAGAGTTTTCCGCACTCTGCGTTACGCAGAAATCACTGAGTTCTGAAAAACTCCGATTCGTGTTGCGAAGCAGAGTTTTTTTTCCTTGCTAGCGTTTGGCGAGTGCAAGCAAGGAAAATCCACCTCCCTGTGAGATTTTTCGTCATTCGCAATCGTCCACATCAAGTTGGCGAGCACGAGCGTGGAAAATAAACCTCCCAGCCAGATTTCTCAACGTGGGTGGTCAGATTTTAAATTGCGAGTAGTCACAAATGCTCACGACTGCTCCGTTGAGAAACTGTCCATTCACGTTGAGAAAGCTGCAGCTCGAGTAAAAATCTCCTCAAGCAGCAGAAAGGATGCAGTGCCCACTTGTGCTGTGCACGGTGCCGTTCGCAAAGAATTGCACAATGCGGACAAGCACCTGGCACTGAAAATCACTGTGAACAGCATTTATCTAACGCACTCCACTGCTCGCAGAGCTCCACGTAGCGCGGCGGAGGTTTTTTTGCACTTCGGAACTCTGCGGACTTCGCCCAGGCTTAATTGTTTTTATCCTCTCCCTCTGGAGTAGATTCATAGGTATATAATGTTACTGGAAGGGCAAGATGAAAGGTAAACACAATGCAGTATTGCATTGTAATGCTATAAACATTTTAAAGTTGAAAGATCATGTGAAATTTTCTTTTCAGTGCTTTTCATAGTGCGGGCGCCGTATATCTTAGGAGGAGGGTACAGCATTATGCGCCGCTAAGAGCCTTGAGGCCCTCAGTGCAGTCTCTGATGTCCTTCCCTAAGGTTGCCCGCTCTCGTGTGGGTGTTCGCTCCTTTCAAGTGCTGGCTGGCTCTACCCCTTAGGCAGGATTTGCTTACTTTCAGGAGACAGCTAAAAACCTGGCTTTCCCAGCAGTAGTTTTTCTCTTTTTTTGCATCTTCAACCTCTGGTGCCTGTCTTCAATGGTCCTTTCAGGGCCAAGACTCTCTGTGGAGTAGCCGTGCGCTATTTTTATTTAATTTCATTTCAGTTTGTATTCAGCTGTCTCTAATGCCTATGGCTTTCTTGACTATATCTATATCTATCTATTTCATGGAGAGGATCACACTTGTTTACACCTTGAACGTATTGGAATGTTTTGCGACTGTTCCTTCATATGATATGATTTTCAGACATTTTATTAACAAATAGAACTCTTCCGTGCACTATTTTATTAATTTTTACTTTTCTTTCCAGCGGAACCCCTCAGAGTCTCCTGGAGGAGCTTTCAAAGCTTCCCTGTTGCCACTGGCAATGATGCCCCCTCACTCAAAAACCTGCCTCTGGTGAAAAAGCAGGGAGTCGTGCCAATTCAGATACTCCTAAAATTTTTTACATTATTATAATGGTAACGTCCAGGCTGATCCTTAACATCCCGAAGTATCAGTCGGCCAGGGAAGGGATTCGAGCCTTGCACTGGCTCCCCATCAGGAAGCTCATTTCCTTCAAGGTCCTGCATATGGTATTTAAGGCAAAACATAGCAAAGGCTCTTCACAAATTAAAAACCATGTTTCAGTGGTACACTCCGGGGAGGACCTTGAGATCTTCCCCACACAAAAAATTTGTTTCTCCTAGATGTCACAGGTCCAGTTGGGTCGGTCGCTCCTTTTCAGTGGCAGCCACCAAACTCTGGAACTCCTTGCCCCCCTCCATCTCCAAGGCAGACTCTCTTCCGGTATTTAGGAAGCTTCTGAAAACCTGGCTATTTGCTTACTAGTTGGATGTAGACCTTTCTTTCTCCTCCCCATCCGCTCAGTGCCTTGACACCCTTGGGTATAAGTGCTATCCTATCCTAAGATCACGTACTAATGTTTGAGCCTTCCTTATTGTGTTATTCACCTCATTGGCCTCGTATTACAAGATAAACTCTCTAACCATCAACATTGCAAAAACCAAGGTGATGATGGTCTCAAGACTGCAAGCAAAAAAAAGTTTCTGCCACATTGAAGGAAAATATGTAGAGGTAGTAGCCACATACATCTATTTGGGAATCTGGATGGAACACAGGGGAAGATTGGCACCGCATATCACAGCAATGCAAGGAGTGGCCGACTGCTTAAAGGAGACATTCTCAAGAGCAAGGAAATCCTTGAGTATGCCAGAATTATCACCACTAATTTATTTAATGAGAGGCAATTTTTTGCTGACAGTTGCCTACGGGACGATGAATTTTAAAGACAAAATGTTCACATGATTAGACAGAGCGCAATCAGCCCGCTTCCGCAAAGTGCTTTATTTCCCAAACTCGACCTCTCATGCTCAAATCTGTATGGAATTCAACCTGTCATCTCAACACTGGACCTTGAAAGAAAGATTTGTAGCTTATTGTCTAAAAACTAAAAATGCCAAAGACCTTACTTTAAAGAGCCATATTTGGTCTCTGACAAATAACTGAGAGTTCACCAGGAACACATTTCTAACACACTGTCTAGATGTACCGGAAGCCTTTGAAATTTGGTCAAGCACTCTATCCATGGGTGTGGCCGCAAACTTGTTAACTAAACAAGCAAAGATCATTTCAGCTGAACACGATACACTAGCCCTGAAAAACCTCTCCCAGAGTAGGTGGCCATCAAAATTTTAGGACTGCAGAACCTTACCTCACTATTTAACATTCCCCCCCGTAAGCCAACAATGAAACGCCACTTAATGGGACTGCGATTTGGACTGATCCTTCTGATGGCATACAAGTATGGTCAGAGGTAGAAGGAAGTAACACCCACCTAGTGCCAATTATGTAGTAAAGGGGAAGGAAACCTTATTTCACGTTCTATGCCTGTGCCCTCTGTGAATTGTCTGACTGCATCCAATCTGGTGCATTCTCAATGTATGGACATGCCAAGAGGCCCCGGAGTAGTGCATGAAGGGCAACTCTCCTCAGCTGGCTGCCCGCTTTGAGAAATTCATGACAGCAATGAAATCTTTGGCAAACATTGTTTTTATCTTTTTTGTAAAATTGCAATGATTTTAAGTAATTGTACAATAAAATCTATCTATCTGTCTATCTATCTATCTATCTATCTATCTATCTATCTATCTATCTATCTATCTATCTATCTATCTATCTATCTATCTATCTATCTGCCTGTCTGTCTTTGGTGAAAAAGCAGGGAGTGGTGCTAAGGCGGAAACTCCTAAAGATGTTTAAATGCTTATAACGGTAGAAAGATCACCTACTAATGTTTGAGCCTGCCTTATTGTGTTATTTGACCTCACATGAATGGGCAGAGTGCACTGAGGAGAGGGGTACTATCTATAACTACTTGGACTTAACTGAGTTCTGCATCTCGTTTGGCAGTGAGCTGCTTTGGAGTCAGGGCGTGAAGGTCCTGCTTCTGATTTTGACTCCCAACACCAGTGGGAATATATCTACAGGGTTTAGTTTCCACCTTCTCCTACTTTCTTCTAGGGAAGTGTGGCGTTATCGGAATAAAAGTTCTTTCTATGTTTACTTCTTGGTAATGCCTACTGGACCAATTTCACAACTGTGACATCTGATGCTAGTGGTACACTACCCTCTCTGACAATCCCTTGTACTGTCCCAGTGTGCAGCTGACACCAATGGACAAACCCAGAGGTGTCTCTGCTGAAGATGTGTTGTCATATGGATCCACTGAGTCTTCCTCCCACAGCCTTCCCTTACCTTCACTATGCTCTTCCCAAGGCCAGCGGTGCACTGCCCACTCTGACATTCCCTTGTCTTGTCCCATGGTGCAGCTCACACAAATAGACAAATCCGGAAGTTCCTCTACTCACCTACAATACAACAGATGAAAGTGTCGCCATGGAGCGTTTCACCCACAGTCTTCCCTTACCTTCATCTCGCTCTTCCCAAGACCAGTGAAGATGAGGTCTCCGTAGGCATCTGTTGGTACCTCCCGGGTGTGCTTCTCTGGATTCCATTCCAAATCATCCTCTGAAAGAAACTCCTCGTGAACCTCTGGATGCTCGTCTCGTCTGTAGCCGCAGCCGCAGACTTCCTTTCTACACAAGGAGACAAGGTTTAAAGCAGGAGCACTAATGAACCATGTAGAAGTTTCAAAGTCAAGAACTGGGTAGAGTGTGAAGTACTTGAGTGAACCTGTGTTATTACTCCAACCAAACAATCTTCATCTTTCCATCAATTAGCTACATGTTTTACTCATAGTGTGACAAGACAATATCTCATCTCCTAATTTAAGACTACAAAGTGACAAATTAATTCACAGTCTCTGTCTTTCAGCATACTTATGGGTCGAGTTTGCCAAGACAACTCTACCTAATTGCAGCTTTCATGAATGTTCCCTGGTCCTTTCTGCTGCATATGTAATGCAGATTTGTAGAGTGCACTATCACCCGGAAGGGTATCTTGGTGCCTCGTCAATTTAGAATATGCATTCCTACGTAAGAGATTTAGGTTATAATTTACAGTTCCACTGGGCAGAACCCCCTTGTGAAACTGTGGGGCGCCTACTCCTCTAAACTCATGGTGTACCCGCCTCATTCTGAGGTGGTCAAAGTGTTGGTGTACAAAGTGTGCCAAAAGTGATAAATCTGCTGTAGCTTTACATTCTGAACCTTGTCCAGTGGAATATTCATCTAGTCCATTGTGAAAACTTGGTCTTGACATTATTGGGCCTTCTGGTGTTCTATCTGAACAAGAGACATTTTGAATGGTTTTAATCGTCTATTTTTCAAAATGGTCAGAAGTTAAAATGCTAAAAGATGTCACGTCCAAGAATGTAATAGAGTTTTTAGATGATGTATTTTGCAGAGAAGGGATTCCGAAGAAGTGGTTACCGATAATGAACCACTATTTATTAGTAAAGAAATTGAATTTTTTTTCAGAAGTGTGGTATTGTGCATAAGAAAATTACTGTTTTCCACCCAGAGGTAAATGGTTAAGTCGAGCGATTTAACCGAGTGGTAAAGGAAGCTATTTAACTTTCTGTAAGGGGTGGTTTGAATTGGCTTAATGCATTACAGTCCATGTTGCTGTCATATAGAACTTCACCTAACTCTGTTACTTTAGTTAGCCCATTTGAGCTTTTAAGAGGACGCAAACCAAGTACTAAACTTACTCCATGGTGGTTGAAAAAGAATCTGAATGATAGCTGTCATTTTTCTAATGTTGATTACAATTTAGTTCGTTGTAGAGTAAATGCATACAAAGAAGAAATGAAAAAAAGTATGGAAAAGAAACAAGTGTCTATAAGTAAACAAGAAATTTCAATTGGAGATTTAGTTCGCCTAATGGCTAAGGTGCTCGACCTCGGACCTGGGGATCTGGGTTCGAGTCTTGGTAACGACGCCAAACATCCTGTGATTCTGGGCAAATCACTTAATCTCCCCGTGCCTAACAAAAATGAATGTGTCCCTCATGTAACGTAACTGGTGCTATGTAAGGCGCTCTGATACCTGATTCAGTTCGGGTCAAGTTCGCGCTATATAAAACTCTGCAAAAGGCATTTTAAAAGGATCTCCGGTTTGGTCACAACCAAAAAGAGTTGTGGAATTTTTAAACATGCTCTCAGGGTAGAAGGAGGCAGTGTATGGAATTTGAATAGGGTCTCTATATTTGAAGGAACGAGATTTTCACAGTGTGCCTCTGACAGTAATATATTTTTGGATATCAAATTACAAAATGATGAATGGGGCAGATTTACAAGCCCCTTGTGCCGCTTTTACGCCGCCGTTGCGTCACTTTTGTGACGTAGCGGCGGCGCAAAAGATGCACCATGGTGCGGGGTATTTACAACGTGACGCATCTCCCAGATGCGTCACGTTGTAAAGCCCTGTGCCAGAAGAGGCGTACCATCGCAGGGGGGGGGCGTTCCGGCGCAGGAACGCCTCCCAAAAGTGGCTGAGTGAAATCTACAAGATTTCACTCAGTCACTTTTGGGCCCATTCTGCGTCAAAATCCTGCGCCTGCTTGAATCAGGCGTAAGGATTGATGCAGCATTATGCACATTAGGGCCCCCCTGATCATTGCTGGAGCTGCGTCGCACTTGCAACGCAACTCCAGCAATGCGCCGCTTTTATGGCGCAGATGCGTCACGCATCTGTGCCGTTTTTGCAGCATGGTGCGCCGCATTGTAAATGCGGCGCATCCATGGTGGCAGAGCTGTGGCGCACAATAACTGGCACATCCATGGGGATGCGCCAGTTATTGTAAATCTGTTTCTGGTGAATATTCTACAAGAGGCGTTAGAGCTCATCGCTTACCTGCAAGGTACAAGGACTATGTTAAGAATTAAATATTCCGCAGAGAAGAAATATGTTATAAATTAGTTATTTGTTTACATTTAATGTCTTTTCAAGCTATATATATATATATATTTGCTGTATGTATTTATTTTTATTTTTGGTTTTGTTTAATTTATAAGGGGGGAAGGTGTGCTGGGTTGAGTACTGTGCTATTGGTACGTGTCAGACACGAGCATGGTTTTGGTATCATGTCTCGTGTCTGTCTCGTGTTCTGCGCACAGTGTTCGTATGCTAGCATCTTTTAAGATGGAATGGGGGTTGGAGACTACGTGGAAAAGAGAACATTTATTAAGAGATAAACTGTGGAACTGACAAGACGTGAATGTTAATTAACCCTTTGAGTGCTGTGCACGTTCAGCGGACGTCGCGTGCACTACCTCGGTAGTGCTGCGCACGTCCGCTGAACGTCGCGGCCCCGCCCGGGCAATAGAACGTTCCGCACCAGCGCGGAACGTTCAGCGCAGCGGAGGGGTAAACCCCTCAGAACTGTTTTCCTGCCTCTGTCTCTTTTCTCACACAAAGGAAATAATTTCAGGAAGAACAGCCATAGCTGGTTTCACCGCTGGAAACCTCTGCTTCATAGCCATTCCACAACAGAGTCATAAAGGTGGTCACAGTGTTGACTGTCCACCTTATTTAGGAAGCGCAAAGGTCACTAGATCATCCTATCCAGGATGGTAAGGCTTGGCAGTCCCAGCCTGCCAGTTACTAGAACTCTTAAAGTTCTTGGGCCTCATTTATGAGGCTATGCGTCACTTTTACACCGCTGGTGCGTCACTTTTTGTCACGCACCAGTGGTGTAAAAAATGCGCCTTGTTGCGCCATATTTACAAAGTGACGCATCTGGGTAGATGCGTCACTTTGTAAACCCCTGCGCCACATTATACCTGCTCCAGGTATAATGTATGCAGGGGGGGGGCATATTGACGCAAGAAAGGGTCGTAGAAGTGACGCAGTGAAATCTATGTGATTTCACTGGGCCATTTCTAGGACACAAAGGCGTCAATTTCTTATGCCTGCCTCAGAGCAGGCGTAAGACTGACGTAGGCCTTTTCACATGGGGCTTGCCCCATTTGAAAGGACACATTGCTGGAGTTGTGTCACTTTTGTGACACACTCCAGCAATGCGTCACTTTTGCGCCATACAGATACGTCAGAAATGCTGACGTATCTGTAACTCCTTGCGCAATGATGCGTCATACTGTAAATATGACGCATCATTGGTGGTGCAAGGAGGGCGCAGTGAAAAGTGACGCATCGCTGTTTTCACACAGCGATGCGTCACTTTTCATAAATGAGGCCCCTTGTGCGCAGATGTGTCTGCAATGGTAGGGTTGGCTATGAAAGATCTTCCAGTGTAGATGAGTGAGAGGCGATGATTCACAGGGAATGCCCTTTTAATCTTATATGTAACTACATTGTACATGAACTGCCTTTGCTCAAGAAAGGATGGGGTGGTATTTGTGGCCCAATTACTTCAGGTTAGAAATACCTTTGCTAATCAACAAAGCTCCTAAAATGATGGAGTTAAAAATATCAGGTAAGTAAAATAAATACATTTGTTTAAAGAAAGAAGTAGATAAATGGCGTTAAGGGTAAGAAGAAAGGTGAAAAGGGAACAGGCATGAAGAAAAGAGGGATGGGGTATAGAGAACTCACCCGCATAAATCACAAATCCATAAACAGAGAGGATTATAAACGCGGGATTAAGGGAGCCTTCCCCGTTATATAATTGGAAACCCTTTAAATACAGGGATATATGAAAGAAGCACTGTCACAATCAACAGGTGTGGCATTGCTATGCGAATGCAGGCAAAATGCATTAGTGTATTTCTGTGTCTACAAGTGTTACATAGTAGAGCCAGACCTGTTGACTTTGTCAATGCTTGTTTTGTTTTAAGCAGCTGTATTATGCGCCCTTATGAACGTGTGTTCAAATGCATATGTACATGTATGTGTGAACAGTATGAGTGGGAGAGAAATTCGCCTCAGGGTGGAGACTAAGCCCAGTCAATGTATATTTCAAAGTATTGGTAACAATAGGTTTGTTGCAGTTGTGCTGTTAAGACAGACCTAAAAAAGTGCACATAAAGTAGTAAAATAAACGCTTTAAGATGGCTTAATACTGTTATCTACGAGTATAAACAAAATTAACATCATATGGAGATAATTGACTTAATTTGATGTTTTTACTAAAAGAGAAACTAATAAATTGTGACCCAAGACTGATACCTCTCCCGATTTCTCAACATTAACTTCAAAGTAATTAATGAGGGCAGCATGAACACATGACACCAACTAAACAGCACCACCCACAATTCAGAAGGAGGTGTGCTCCTACATATAAGGGGGTGCATGGCACTGTATGGTATTGTTTGGTACAATTCCTACCCGGCGTCAGAAGGCTTGGCACTTGTTTTGAAATTTACACATTCCTTTTTCTTTATATTTTCTGAGAACCATGAGTTTAGGGCTTTAATCTGAAAAAGAAGAAGAGAAAAATGTGTTTCAATCAGATTTTACACATCTTTGATTGCCAACTCACTCCTAGAAGTAAGCCTAATAGTCATAACCCCTTCCCTGCTGACACACCACAAGTTGAAGGGCCAAATAAAGCATACACTTCATACAAATGAAATGTTTCCCTGAAAAAAGTTGGGGGAAGTTAAAGTTAGTGTTGCTATAATACTGGGTACACAACAAAACCTAAAACAAGCATTGGCAAAGCCGAGATTAAATCCCTTCTAATATTCATAAACCTAGCACATTTGCCGAGTTGTCTCCTATAAATAATGTCACAAATAAAAGATCTAAAAAAAACTTTAAAAAACTATCTACAGTCAAATCTTTGTCGCTCATATCGCCCATGGAGTTAATTTATTGAGACTTGACTGGACCTTGTCAGTAATTGTGGTACTAACATTAGCTGGAGGTGAATACCCCCACCTACTAATAATCTACTTTCCTACAATGAGGAAGGGCTTTCTCCACAGTGCAAAATGTTTGGCAATTTCTCCGCTGTAGAGAACTATGCCCAGCACAAAAAAAACTACAAGACATGTCACCTGACATTACCCGTAGTCTGTTTGGCAACCTGAACCTAGCACAGACATTGAGGTTTATTACTCGGTTTTCTTGTAAATTAGGTAATTAAAGTTAAAAAATACATTCTGGCAGAGGAGGCAGAATAGAGTCCAACATGTACATGATCAGTGAAGTATGTATTTGGGCTGTTTCCCACAAAAAGAAAATGGCAGGGACACAGTACATCATGTACCACATACCAGATCGACCACCATCTGAAAACAGAACCCATGGTCATCAAGTGTCTCAAATAGAGAATGCACTTGATACAAATTCATACTAGAAACTGTGATAGATATTCAAACTAAGCAGGAATCTGAGCCTGCTACAGTGTTCAGGATAGTAGGGTGTGGACAGACCTCTTGTGTCCTCACAATTGATAGTATGCAACCAGCAAACACCTCTGTGCCCATTACCTTAAGAATAATCCTGGATAGCAAATACATTCACCTTAACATTTTGAGTTATGTCAAGTTCTTGTGACTCAGCAGCTATGTGCTTAATCATAACTGTACAAATACAATGTTGACTCAAATCTGGCATCAAATTAAGGCAGATGACAACCCCCATGCCGTGCTCTGCCCTCTAGCATGTGTCTGATGACAAGGTGCTGTTGCACACAAAAACAAGAACCCCTTTTCAGAGAGAAATGTACAAAATAGAAATAAACAGGCAGTTATACACGCATACCTGAAGCTTGGATCATGTGGTATAGGTTCTATGATGTGTACAAACAGGAGTACGAAGTTCCTCTGTGCTCCAGGATCAAAAATGGAGGGATACTCTAGAGTGAAGTGAATCAATTAGGACCACTGTAGTGTATGCAAGGAAGGGGAGAATTCCCCTTGTCGGAACTAGGGCTCTCACACACCCAGCAAGCTAGGTGTCATGCTTCATCATATGAGCCTGCCCTTCGTCAGGTCGGCGCTGCAATACCTGACGGGCACCCAGACCGGGGCTCTTTATCGAGGATCTTTTGTTCCTGCCGGTGGGTGCAGTGGGAGGGAGGGACCTAGTGTGTGTAGATGTAGGAGTTGTGAATCTAAAATAGGTCAGTTAGTCCTAGCGAACAATTTATTAAGAATGTAAACCGCCTAATCTAAAAGAGCGAGAGGGGCAAAGGACTAGTGACAATGTATCTAGTTGTACTTGTCCTGCTCTCGAGTGATCGACATGTTTTGTGCCATAATTGTCAAATAGATCAGGGCACTTCCTCAGGATCAAAATAACACTATCTACCCTGAAAGGGTAAGTGATTTCCACATACCACGTTCTCTGGTTGATAACCTATAAATGTAGAAGGGGGGGTGGGGAAAAACCTGTTGAAAATACATGGTCTATGCACTCATACAGTATCTCATCAATTCGTTGTCTATTTTCTAGAAGCGCGAAAGGTGCTAGCGGGCAAATTATAGACACACGATGTTAATCACGGTAAACTTACAGTGCAGGACAGTGAACTAGTAATGGTTACTACTCTTGTGTGCTCACATGTGCTCAGAAAACTTAAAATACTTTAAAAATTCTTAAAAGATTCAATGGCAGGCGTATCACATGTAGTCAGGACAATGGTGGAACTCACCTATACTGTTGTCAAGTAACTACTTGCTACAGTACCTGGCGGTTCGAAAAGGACACCGATTGAGTCCTATGAGAAAAATAAAAGTATAAACAAGTATGGGAAATTGCAGGACACTCAATGAGCGGGTGTATGCCAGTTGCCCGGAAGGCTGCTAGACCACTAAAGGAGTGGTGGGTCAGGAGTACCGGTCATAAGATGGTGACCCGACCCTCGTGGACAACCTCACTTCGTGTGTACAGTGGGGTGTGAGGACGCACACCCGTGCCGCATGAGCGTCAAAGGGGGCAAATGGTGGAATCAATGCACCCTAGGCACGTCAAGTGACCCGGGCGAGCGACTGATTGATTACTGATTCACTTCACTCAACAGTATCCCTCCATTTTTGATCCTGGATCACAGAGGAACTTCTTACTCTTGTTTGTACACAGCCTTGTTGGGGTATGTACGCTGGACCTCGGTAAACTTGCCCCTCAGTCTCTCCTTTTGTTTGATATAGGTACTATTGTAACCCAAACAAAACTCACAATATAGCAAAAACAAGGTTAGAATGCCCAATGCTGAGATGTGTAGCTATGAACTTAAAAATACCATAAACAAATCATGTACTCAAAGTATAAATTATTTATTAAAAACATTATACAAATAAAAATATACTCTGTTTTTGAAAGTCTTCAAATGGTGCAAGTTCATATATTTATCTGTATACATCAAAAACAATACTTGCGTGAGTAGCTTATATATTCCCTTCAAAGAGCAAAAACTGATAACAAAAACAAGTATACAAAATGATCACTTTAAAACCAAAGGGTTGTCACTTTAAAACAAACAATGGACAATGTTTTATTTTAAAGTGACAACCCTTTGGTTTCACTCTGAAAATGGATTCTTGTTTTTGTGCTTTACAGCCCTGTCCCTTTTCTAAGTATTAGGGTAACTCCCTTTCCCGTTGGATTTGAATGCGCTGTTGCATCCACCCCCAGGCCTCGCTCAGCCCTCTAACATGCGTAAGATGGCAATGTGCTGTCATGGTCCACCCCCAGGTCTCGCTCAGCCCTCCAGAACGACTTACCCTCTCACTGTCCATGTCTATAAACTGGGTCTCTTTGGTCTTCTTCAGCCTCTGCTTCACCTTGGGCGGATGCACCAGGCCAAGTTGGGGTTGACTCTTCTGTTCCACGATTTCTCCGTTTGGCCCATTCATCGTCTCTTTCTCAACATCCTGGGAACCCATGGTCAGTGAGGCCACCCTTCACGTCAGATTAAATCAGTGAAGAACCCCCTTCAGTGGCAGCGACATCACAAGACATTGCGGTGGCTATCCTGTATTCAGAAGAGATGGTGTTTTAAATAAATTATGGACTTGATATATGAACCTCCAATCATCATATTTTAAAATAATTTTTATAATCAGCATGAAGGTGGCACTAATATCTGTATATTGAAGCCTGATGGGATTAATACCTACTGTGCACTCCTTGTAATTTCACCAATTTTGATTACAGTTTGCACCAGATAAAACCCACTGGATGGCACGTTAGCCATCTCCCAGGCATACACTGGCCTTGCACCAGACGGAGCTCACTAGATGGTACATAAGCCACTTCTCAGAGATGCACTGGCCTTGCACAGATAGAGCTCATTGGCAAGCACATTAGCCCCCTCCCAGACATGCACTGGCCTTGCACCAAATGGATCACACTGGATGGCACATTAGCCACCTCTCAGACATGCACTGACCTTGCACCAGACGGATCACACTGGATGGCACATTAGCCCCCTCCCATACATACACCGGCCTTGCACCAGACGGAGCTCATTGGCTAGCACATTAGTCCCCTCCCAGACATACACTGGCCTTGCACCAGACGGAGCTCATTGGATGGCACATTAGCCACCTTCCAGACATGCACTGGCCTTGCACCAGATGGATCACACTGGATGGCACATTAGCCACCTCTCAGACATGCACTGGCCTTGCACAGATGGATCACACTGGATGGCACATTAGCCCCCTCCCAGACATACACTGGCCTTGCACCAGACGGAGCTCACTGGATGGCACATTAGCCACCTCCCAGACATGCACTGGCCTTGCACCAGATGGATCACACTGGATGGCACATTAGCCACCTCTCAGACATGCACTGGCCTTGCACGGATGGATCACACTGGATGGCACATTAGCCCCCTCCCAGACATACACTGGCCTTGCACCAGACGGAGCTCACTGGATGGCACATTAGCCACCTCCCAGACATGAACTGGCCTTGCACCAGATGGATCACACTGGATGGCACATTATCCACCTCCCAGACATACACTGGCCTTGCACCAGACGGATCACACTGGATGGCACATTAGCAACCCCCCAGACATACACAGGGTGAACAGCGAGATATCTATTCTGATAGTCCGCAACATTAACTGAGCTCTTCTTCAAATACTGAAATACCCAGAATAGTGTAGCACTTGTAAAGCAAATCAGACAGCAATGGGGATATTTCAAGAGGATCCATTTTTGAGGATCAATGGCAAACCATGAGCAAAAGGATTTACATATATGCTGGGTAATAACATTTCAGTGAACAAAGATTCTTGTAGGCATGCTAACTGCCCCTACTTGGGGAATCTCAGCTATTGTCTGCCCTCAGGCACTAGCACATCTGGCCCCCTCTGACCTCTGCTGCACTCCAGGGCTAGCTTCCTACTTCATCCAGTGTGTGTCCACTCGCCAAGGGCATGGCTTATTCAATAAAATTAGGGGGGTGTAAGTCTGAGATAAGGTGTACCCAACTAAAAGGGATAGGATGGGCTGAGATCACTGGGCAGTGGTGATAGGGAGGGTTAATGGCATTCATTCTTAATTATTTGGAAAAGTACAGCAAATCAGCGCAGGACCTCTGTGAGATAGCCTGGATTATGTTGTTCACTCCAGTCCAGTTCCTCCACACAGCAATGTAGAGCAGAGAGATCAAGGAGAGCAGGCTAGCATAAGCCCATAACAAACATCTGGCTTAAGGTAGGCGCATGAGCAGGCCTTTCAGAAGTCCAGGTCCACCAGAAGACCCTCATTGAAAGAACAGAGGAGTTGGGGGAGCAGGGTAAGTGAAAGCTGCAAAATAGTAGAAAATGCTGCATAAAACTTGGCAGTGTGTACTGACACAAAGCGCCTAAAACGCCAGGAAATGAATCTATCTGGAACATAAAATCTTTGTACACTGTGGTGATCTACTCAGCAAGAAATTGATAATCACTCTTTTATTCTCCACTTTTATAGAATTGCATGTCTGGCTTGTGAGTGACAGGGACTGAAAGGTGTGTGTGGCTCCAGGAGGGGTAGGGTGAATCAGCACTAGGCTGAATGGGACATCTGCATTTGGAGTAGTGGGAGAAGTAATCCCCTGACCCTGAATAGATCTGTGCCTAGCCTGGACAATGTTGGTTCTACCCCCTGTGTGTCTGATCACCTAGCCCCCACCTAACAAAGGGGTAGAGCAGCTTGGAAAACAAAGTGCTCCAATTTCCCCCTGAACCAGTTGCATCAGGTTCCCCCAAACCCTACACTGCAGAAAAAGGAGAAAGGAGTATAAATGTAGGGGCTGTGACCCCATGTTTTGTCTGTGCTGGTGCTGATCCTAACTTGCTGGGGCTTGCTGCTGCTGGGGCCCGAGAGGAACCGCCATTGGGGCTTACCTCCCTGCTGGAGGGCCCTGTGTGCTGGCTTTCCTGGGCCCAGTTATGCCCCCTGGAACCTGGAGGGCCCTGGCGCACTGGGAGTACTTTTTCCTTTGACTTTCCAGGACTTTGGGAGACTTTTGAAACCTCTAGCGCCCCGTGAGCACTATGCTTTATTTCTTTATTTGCCCAAAGAAGGAGGAGAGCGTGGGCTGCGCAGCGCTGTGCAACCCGTCCCTTTAGAGGGAATCCCGCCAAGAGGGATTCCCCCCATGATGTTGCTCTGGAAGCGGGTTTCCACCCCGCATTAATGATTTCTTCGAGCGGGAGCCAATCCCACTTATTGAATATGTAAATTGCGGGTGCCCACTCCGCTAATTCTGTTTTTTTATAGCAGATGCCCACCCCACTTTTATGCCGCCCTTATCTTTATTTAACTTGCGGGAGCCCACCCCGCATTTTGGTGAATCACCCCTGCGGCCCGATCGAACTGGGAAGTCAGGCAAAGTTGCCTGGCTTTGGGCGGAGCAAGGACAGGAAGTCCAGCCCGCCAATGGGAAAGCCGTCTGAAGCCTCGTGGGCTCCTCTGCTAAGTCCCGCATCCAAGGAGAGGGACTGGGTGAAGCTAGAGTGCCGGGGGGAGCCTTGCAGGCTCCTCAGGCTGTCAAGTGTCTGCTGAAGCGATGGAGAGGAGCACCAGAGCAGGAGTCCCCAGCAGCTCTGGTGAGTTGGGCTCCTCCGGTGTCCATTGTGGGAAGCGCGATCAAGGCACAGTGCCGGTGCTGATTTCCTGAGCAGCCCCCGCCTGATGGGGGGCCCCTCCAACGTTGGGGGCGATTACTTCTAAGAGTGCCAGATGGGGGGCACGGCGGGGCACAATGCCAATGCCCGCCCTCCGTGGCCCCAGCTGCCACTGCTGAGTAGAGTTCGAGGCCCTCCTCCACCCGCAGGCTACCACCTGCGCCTCATCCCTGGTGCATTTTGTTTTTATTTGTTTATTTGTTTCATTTTCATTCCTCCTTTTCCCCTCCTGTATTATTTCTGTGACCTGTGTCCCTTTTTGCCTTCTATTTCCTTTGCCGTTCCTCTCCCCATATTCCTGCCGCTACATCCCCTGCGGCCCGCCCCCTCGCTCGCCCATTCATCCGCTCCTTCCTCCCACCTCCCCTTCTTATGGCGGCCGCAGTGTGCAGCCTAAGGCGAGCCCGTCTGTGCCCATCCATGCCTGGACCGGGCCCAGCGCCAGAACCCCTGGCCCCCGCAAACGCAACCCTCATCTACAGACCCCACGGCCACAGTTCAGCAATGTCATCGCCAACTTCGTCAGTATGCACGCCCTCGCCGCCACAGACTACATCCTCGTCGGGGACCTGAACTTCCACCTCGAGAACAACAACAACACCAACTCCACAACCCTGATTGACAACCTCGCTAACCTCGGACTCAGACAGCTCGTCACAACACCCACCCACTCTGTCGGCCAGATGCCTGACCCCATCGTTTCCGCAAGCTCCCACGTCTCCATCAGCCACACCCCCGAACTCCACTGGACCGACCATTGCTGCATCCACTTCACCTTCCGGAAACGCACCACGCACCACCGCACCCAACAGTTGCCTCGCCAATGCTAGAGCAAAGTCACCGAAGACCAGCTAAACACCGCCCTCGCCTGAAGCCCACCCGTCGACCCCACCGACCCCGACACCGCCGCTCGCAACCTTAGACAGTGGATCGACGACTGCGCCAGCACCCTCGCCCGCTCAAGAAACACTTCAACAGACACACCAACAAGAAAGCAAGTTGGTTCACCACGGATCTCAAGGTATCCAAGCAAACCTGCCGACAACTAGAGAAGAAATGGCACCATGAACAGACATTGGACAGCTACGCAGCCCACAAGAATGCCATCCGCAGACACCATCACCTCATCAGATCCACCAAAAGGGCTTCTTTCAAAGACCGCCTAGACAACAACGCACACAACAGCAAAGAGCTCTTCAACATCATGAAAGAGCTCTCCAACCCTAGTTCCAACACCACCGACATCCCACCTTCCTAAACACCTGTGCGATGCCCTCCCACCTTCTTCCATCCATGACAGCTTCAACACCCTGACCGCCCCGACAATCACCGAGTCCTCATACCTCACGGCCACTACCCTCACCGTCCCCCTGCCCGCCTGGACCAACATTAACGACGAACACACCATCAAAATCATGAACACCATCCACTCCGGCTCTTCGTCAGACCCATGCCCACACAACATCTTCAGCAATGCCAGCTTCACAATCGCACCCCATCTCCGCAAGGCCATCAACATCTCCTTTGAGACTGCAATATTCCTGGAAAGCTGGAAGCACGCCAAAATCAACGCCTTACTCAAAAAACCCATGGCGGACCCCAAAGACCTCAAGAAGTTCCGACCCATCTCCCTGCTCCCATTCCCAGTGAAGGTCATCAAGAAGACGTCAACAGACAACTGACCCGCTACCTCGAGGACAACAGCATCCTGGATCCATCCCAGTTTGGGTTCCGCAGCAACCACAGCACCGAAACTGCCCTCATCCCTGCCACAGATGACATCAGGATCCTACTGGACAACGGCGAGACGAAAAAAGGATCACCATTAAGCTCCTCACCCCCGAGGAGTGCCCGTTGAAGATTATGGTGGATTGTTGTGGTGGTGAAGTATCATGTGGGGGATTCTCAGGGCTGCGGTTACGCAGCATTAGCTGGTGAAGGGTACGGAGGGCTGTGGTGGCAGAGGAGTAACCAGTAAATGGTACAGAAGCTCTGATGAAGGGCTGTGGTGGGCGAGCAGTGACTTTTGAAGGAGGTGGAGGTTGTGGGGGAGTAATCAGTGAAGTGTACAGAGAGCTGCAGTGTGTGAGACAACCCATGAAGGACACAGAGGGCTGTGGTTGCAGAAGAGCAACCCATAAAGGGAACCAAGGGCTGTGGTGGCGGAAGAATAACCCATGAAGGGTACAGAGGACTGTGATGGCAGAAGAGTAACCTATAAAGGGTACGAGGGGCTGTAGTGGCAAAAGAGTAACCTATAAAGGCTATGAGGGGCTGTGGTGGCAGAAGAGTAACCTATAAAGGGTACGAGGGGCTGTGGTGGCAGTAGCGTACAGAGGGCTGTGGTGGTAAAAGAGTAACCTATTAAGGGTAAGAAGTACTGTGATGGTAGAGAAATAACCTATGAAGGGTACTGAGGACTTTAGTGGCAGAAGAGTTGTGATGGCAGAGGAATAACCGAGGAAGGATAAGAAGGGCTGTGGAAGAAGAGGAGTAACTGGGGTGGAGGTTGGCTAGCAGACTCAGTGGAGGTGGGCTAGCAGACTGAATAGAGGTTGGCTAGCAGACTGAGTGAAGGTAGGCTCGCATACTGAGTAGAGGTAGGCTAGCAGACTGAGTGTAGGTGGGCTAGCAGACTAAGTGGAGGTAGGCTAGCAGACTGAGTGTAGGTGGGCTAGCAGACTAATTGGAGATAGGCTAGCAGACTGAGTGTAGGTAGGACAGCAGACTGGTTGTAGGTGGGCTAGCAGACTAAGTGGAGGTAGGCTAGCAGACTGAGTGTAGGTTGGCTAACAGACTAAGTGGAGATAGGCTAGCAGACTGAGTATAGGTGGGCTAGAAGACTGAGTGGAGGAGGGCTATCAGGCTGAGTGGAGGTGGGCTAGCAGACTGAGTGAAAGTAGGCTCGCAGACTGAGTTTAGGTAGGCTAGCAGACAGTGTAGGTGGGCTATCAGACTGAGTGTAGGTAGGCTAGCAGACTGAATGTAGGTGGGCTAGCAGACTGAGTGAAGGTAGGCTCGCGGACTGAGTTTAGGTAGGCTAGAAGACAGTGTATGTGGGCTAGCAGACTGAATAGAGGTGGGCTAGCAGACTGAGTGTAGGCTGGCTAGCAGACTGAGTGGAGGTGGGCAAGCAGACTGAGTGGAGGTAGGCTAGCAGACTGAGTAAAGGTGGGCTAGCAGACTGAATAGAGTTTGGCTAGCAGACTGAGTGTAGGCTGGCTAGCTGACTGGGTGGAGGTGGGCAAGCAGACTGAGTGGAGGTAGGCTAGCAGACTGAGTAAAGGTGGGCTAGCAGACTGAGTGTAGGCTGGCTAGCGGACTGGGTGGAGGTGGGCAAGCAGACTGAGTGGAGGTAGGCTAGCAGACTGAGTAGAGGTGGGCTAGCAGACTGAGTGGAGGTGGGCTAGCAGACTGAGTAGAGGTGGGCTAGCAGACTGAGTGGAGGTGGGCTAGCAGACTGAATAGAGGTGGGCTAGCAGACTGGGTGTATCTGGCTAGCAGACTGAGTGGAGGCGGGCAAGCAGACTGAGTGAAGGTAGGCTAACAGACTGAGTAGAGGTGGGCTAGCAGACTGCATAGAGGTGGGCTAGCAGACTGAGTGTAGGCTGGCTAGCAGACTGAGTGGGGTGGGCAAGCAGACTGAGTGGAGGTAGGTTAGCAGACTGAGAGGAGGTGGGCTAGCAGACTGAGTGGAGGTAGGCTAGCAGACTGAGTGGAGGTAGGCTACCCACCTATTAACAAGGAGAGCCAATTCATTACTGAGCCAAGGCCCTGCTTTGGCTCTATGACCCAATGCATGAGGTGAGCCATGAAAATATTCGACATGTAAGTAACTCTTGCAACAAACATCATGTAAAATATAATAAAATCGCTTCACAATGAAAACAGTGTATTTCTTTATCATTCAGGAGTGTTTCTCCGTAGAACTTCAGATACATCACTGCATTGAGAGGCATTTAATAAAAGTGAGAATTATAAAACTTGAACTTAGAAATATTCATACCTACCCAACTGTGACGAAAACGAACTAGTGAACTCAGAGGCATGTGGCTTAGCTTCTTCTTACAGATGAAGCAACAATACAGTCTGTTAAATCAAACACAAGATTTGCGCTCAGCACACTTCATGAGCTAATGCATTGGAAGGTGCTCTGGTGTGATAATAAGGTAAAAGGAGGGTCTTTGTGCTAAAATATTTGCCTAGGATCACACAATTTATTGAAGCTGGAACCTGCGATTGATGATGCATAAGATATAAAGATGAAGGATTTCATGAAGATGTAGGGGGGAAAAGGAGTAAGTGTCTAAGAGTGAGTTACAGCAGAAGAAAGTGTCATGGTGGGAACAGAAGTGACTGAGACACTCTAAAGAACACCTCCCCTTCCTCAGTTCTTCGCAAATGTTTAGAACTGAAACATTTCCAATAATAATAATCATAAACATTCTTTGTTGTTACTCATTTGTTTGAAACTGCTAACAAACATTGACAAAACCAATAGGTCTAGCTTATTTTTGGTGTATATCCTTTGTTGTGTTATATGCATGGGTGCAATAACATGCAGCTTACAGCGAGGCACCCAACTACTGGCCCAGTGGCATGCTTTGTAATACACAGGGTTTTGATTTTCATGTCGTACAGTACCACATTGCCAGCTCTTGGCTCGCCTCTCCAATATCAGAATCCCTGGCCTGGTGTGGGATTGGATTGAATCCTTTTTAGAAAATAGAACACAGCAGGTATTGCTGCCCCCATTCTCTTCAACACCAAGAAAGGTGACCACGGGCGTCCCCCAAGGATTAACATTGAGTCCCCTTCTCTTCAACATTTACATCACGCCGTTAATCTTTCTGGCGGAAGAGCTGGCCGCAAAGAATATAGCGTACGCTGATGATAGCCAGCTCCTATTTACATGTCGTTACATCCCCTGACTTAGCCAAAAACTGTATTGCAGAAGTTTTAATATGGCTAGCGCAGGCCCAACTCAAAATCAATGAGGACAAGTCCGAGGTACTCGTCTATGGGTCCTTCCCTCTGCATTTTCATGACCTTTGGCCAGAGGTTTACCCTATGCCTAAGTAAACTGGGAGTCCAGTGAAGAATCTGGGGGTCTGATTTAGTGAGGACCTCAGATTCTCACCGCAGATAAAAAAAACTGGTTGGCATGTGCTTCGGTGCATTCAAATTACTTAGGAAATTCCTGCCATTGCTGCCCAGATCTGCAGAGAAATTGGTGACCCACGCTCTCATTCTATCGCGCTTAGACTACGCCAACGCCTTATACATCGGCCTTCTTTGCTATCAGCTGAAAAAGCTTCAGACCAGGCAAAATGCAGCAGCAAAAGCACTTATGGGCATCTCGGGTAGGTCAAGTACAAAGCAACATCTCCGGGATTTGCATTGGCTCCCATTGGGTTAGCGTGTCCTTTTTATGGCTCTTACCCTTGCCCATGGTGCCTTATACAAATCCGGGCCCCTGTATCTCAGGAGCAGCTTTGATTTCTATGTGCCTCACAGACACCTACGCTCTGTAGGGAAATGCCTCGCTGTTATCCCACTTTACCACCTTGCTAGAACAGGGGGCAGCTCTGTTTCATTCAAGGCGGCTAAAGCCTGGAATGTCCTTTCTTACGAGTTGCGAAACACCCAAGACCTTAGGCTGTTTAAAAAGCAGTTTAAAAACTTGCTTTTTAATTAACATCCAGCCTCGGCACACGCCTCTCTGTCTCCTTTAAACTGACTTTCACCCAGGGACACACTTGAGTATCCGTGCGCGCTACAAATGTCGGACAACATAACATAACATGTCGTAAGCCGCACCCATAATTACCAAGGGCCAACCTCTCCGAAAGGATTCCTATTTACACTTCTTTGCAAATTCCCCCTTTAGAGGCTCCCCACCTTTTTTTATCCCATTTAAAGCACTTGCTGCCTGGGATGAAGAATGCAGAGATCCAATTAACGCACAGCTACGGAGCTCCACGCCCCTCTCAGGCGTCACGTGCAGGGCTTGGACACCTGGGATACAGTCCTTCAGCAATTGACGTTGGCTCTTAAATGACATGCTCCTCACTGCAGCATTGGTTTTCCTCAATCTGCACACCCCTTGTGTATGTGAGGAGTCTCATAGGCAGGAGCTGCGATCCAGGGAATTTATCTTTCGATATCTGATCCTAATATATTCCTGCTTTTTTACCCCTCCAGGTTTGGGTCTTATGGACTGCCACCCATCCGTGTCTGCAGTGGGACAGTGGGTCAAGGGGCAGTGTTTCTGATACCTCCCCATCTCCTCTGAGAATAGCAGCGCTGATAAGAACCCTTTACAGATAGTTCATTAGCATCCCAATAAGTAGTTCTTATAGAGCAAAAACAACAATTGATGGACGGAATGTTGCACAATGGCAAAACATTCACCCCTAGTCACAGATCTGGGTTTAATCCATCGTTATTTTGCTCACCACACCACCCCAGTTCAGACATGGCCATATGCAAATCAGTCTTGACCCTGTGCCTCATGGGAACAGTCCAGCCCGAACTGCCAAGTCATGTCTTCCCTGAACCGGAATCAAGCATCCTAGGACCGGTTTCAGGCTATCAGCTGTCATCAGCCAGGATAGCTTGATTCCAGTGGCAGAGAGAGCATGGGACTCACGTCTGAGCATACCCAACCCAATCAGGGTAACAATGCAAGCACAACAATTGATGGACGGAATGTTGCACAATGGCAAAACATTCACCCCCAATCACAGATCTGGATTTAATCCACTGTTATTTTGCTCACCACACCACCCCAGTTCAGACATGGCCATATGCAAATCAGTCTTGACCCTGTGCCTCATGGGAGCAGTCCAGCCCGAACTGCCAAGCCATGTCTTCCCTGGACCAGAATCAAGCATCCTAGGACCGGTTTCTGGCTATCAGCCGTCATCAGCCAGGATAGCTTGATTCCAGTGGCATGGAGAGCATGGGACTCACATCTGAGTATACCCATCCCACTCGGGGTGACAAATGCAAAAACAACAATTAATGGATGGGATGTTGCACAATGGTAAAACATTCACCCCCAGTCACAGATCTGCGTTTAATCCATCGTTATTTTGCTCACTACAACATCCCAGTTCAGACATGGCCATATGCAAATCAGTCTTAACCCTGTGCCTCATGGGAACAGTCCAGCCCAAACTACCAAGCCATGCCTTCCTTGGACCAGATTCAAGCATCCTAGGACCGGTTTCTGGCTATCAGCCGTCATCAGCCAGGATAGCTTGATTCCAGTGGCATGGAGAGCATGGGACTAACATCTGAGCATACCCATCCACTCGGGGTGACAAATGCAAAAACAATAATTGATGGACGGAAGGTTGCACACTGGCAAACATTCACCCCAGTCACAGATCTGGGTTTAATCCATCGTTATTTTGCTCACCACACCACCCCAGTTCAGACATGGCCCTATGCAAATCAGTCTTTACCCTGTGCCTCATGGGAACAGTCAAGCCCGAACGGCCAAGCCATGTCTTCCCTGGACCGGAATCAAGCATCCTAGGACTGGTTTCTGGCTATCAGTCGTCATCAGCCAGGATAGCTTGATTCCAGTGGCATGGAGAGCATGGGAGTCACGTCTGAGCATACCCATCCCACTCAGGGTGACAAATGCAAAAACAACAATTGATGGACGGAATGTTGCACAATGGCAAAACATTCACCCCCAGTCACAGATCTGGGTTTAATCCATCGTTATTTTGCTCACTACAACACCCCAGTTCAGACATGGCCATATGCAAATCAGTCTTGACCCTGTGCCTCATGGGAGCAGTCCAGCCCGAACTGCCAAGCCATGTCTTCCCTGGACCAGAATCAAGCATCCTAGGACCGGTTTCTGGCTATCAGCCGTCATCAGCCAGGATAGCTTGATTCCAGTGGCATGGAGAGCATGGGACTCACATCTGAGCATACCCATCCCACTCGGGGTGACAAATGCAAAAACAACAATTAATGGATGGGATGTTGCACAATGGTAAAACATTCACCCCCAGTCACAGATCTGCGTTTAATCCATCGTTATTTTGCTCACTACAACATCCCAGTTCAGACATGGCCATATGCAAATCAGTCTTAACCCTGTGCCTCATGGGAACAGTCCAGCCCAAACTACCAAGCCATGCCTTCCTTGGACCAGATTCAAGCATCCTAGGACCGGTTTCTGGCTATCAGCCGTCATCAGCCAGGATAGCTTGATTCCAGTGGCATGGAGAGCATGGGACTAACATCTGAGCATACCCATCCACTCGGGGTGACAAATGCAAAAACAATAATTGATGGACGGAAGGTTGCACACTGGCAAACATTCACCCCAGTCACAGATCTGGGTTTAATCCATCGTTATTTTGCTCACCACACCACCCCAGTTCAGACATGGCCCTATGCAAATCAGTCTTTACCCTGTGCCTCATGGGAACAGTCAAGCCCGAACGGCCAAGCCATGTCTTCCCTGGACCGGAATCAAGCATCCTAGGACTGGTTTCTGGCTATCAGTCGTCATCAGCCAGGATAGCTTGATTCCAGTGGCATGGAGAGCATGGGAGTCACGTCTGAGCATACCCATCCCACTCAGGGTGACAAATGCAAAAACAACAATTGATGGACGGAATGTTGCACAATGGCAAAACATTCACCCCCAGTCATAGATCTGGGTTTAATCCATCGTTATTTTGCTCACTACAACACCCCAGTTCAGACATGGCCATATGCAAATCAGTCTTGACCCTGTGCCTCATGGGAACAGTCCAGCCCGATCTGCCAAGCCTTGTCTTCCCTGGACCAGAATCAAGCATCCTAGGACCGGTTTCTTGCTATCAGCCATCATCAGCCAGGATAGCTTGATTCCAGTGGCATGGAGAGCATGGGAGTCACGTCTGAGCATACCCATCCCACTCGGGGTGGCAAATGCAAAAACAGCAATTGATGGACGGAATGTTGCACAATGGCAAAACATTCACCCCCAGTGACAGATCTGGGCTTAATAAATTGTTATTTTGCTCACCACTACACCCCAGTTCAGACATGGCCATATGCAAATCAGTCTTGGCCCTGTGCCTCATGGGAACAGTCCAGCCCGAACTGCCAAGCCTTGTCTTCCCTGGACCAGAATCAAGCATCCTAGGACCGGTTTCTGGCTATCAGCCATCATCAGCCAGGATAGCTTGATTCCAGTGGCATGGAGAGCATGGGACTCACGTCTGAGCATACCCATCCCACTCTGGGTGGCAAATGCAAAAACAACAATTGATGGATGGAATGTTGCACAATGGCAAAACATTCACCCCCAGTGACAGATCTGGGCTTAATCAATTGTTATTTTGCTCCCCACTACACCCCAGTTCAGACATGGCCATATGCAAATCAGTCTTGGCCCTGTGCCTCATGGGAACAGTCCAGCCTGAACTGCCAAGCCTTGTCTTCCCTGGACCAGAATCAAGCATCCTAGGACCGGTTTCTGGCTATCAGCCATCATCAGCCAGGATAGCTTGATTCCAGTGACATGGAGAGCATGGGACTCACGTCTGAGCATACCCATCCCACTCGGGGTGGCAAATGCAAAAACAAAAATTGATGGACAGAATGTTGCACAATGGCAAACATTCACCCCCAGTCACCGATCTGGGTGTAAGCCATCGTTATTTTGCTCACCACACCACCCCAGTTCAGACATGGCCCTATGCAAATCAGTCTTTAGCCTGTGCCTCATGGGAACAGTCCAGCCCGAACTGCCAAGCCATGTCTTCCCTGGACCGGAAGCAAGCATCCTAAGACTAGTTTCTGGCTATCAGTCTTCACCAGCCAGGATAGCTTGATTCCAGTGTCATGGAGAACAGGGGACTCACGTCTGAGCATACCCATCCCACTCGAGGTGACAAATGCAAAAACAGCAATTGATGGATGGAATGTTGCACAATGGCAAAACATTCATCCCCAGTCAGAGATCTGGGTTTAATCCATCATTATTTCGCTCACCACAACACCCCAGTTCAGACATGGCCATATGCAAATCAGTCTTGACCCTGTGCCTCATGGGAACAGTCCAGCCCAAACTGCCAAGCCATGTCTTCCTTGGACCGGAATAAAGCCTTCTAGGACCGGTTTCTGGTTATCAGCCATCATCAGCCAGGATAGCTTGATTCCAGTGGCATGGAGAGCATGGGACTCACGTCTGAGCATACCCATCCACTCAGGGTGACAAATGCAAAAACAACAACTGATGGACGGAATGTGGCACAATGGCAAAACATTCACCCCCAGTCACAGATCTGGGTTTAATCCATCTTATTTTGCTCACCACACCAGCCCAGTTCAGACATGGCCATATGCAAATCCGTCTTGACCCTGTGCCTCATGGGAACAGTCCAGCCCGAACTGCCAAGCCATGTCTTCCCTGGACCGTAATCAAGCATCCTAGGACCTGCAGTTTTGGCCGTGACATGCTATCAGTCTGAACTTTGACTCTTCCCTGAACTGAACTATCCTGATTACCTTCCACTTCAATGGGCTGGGGATGTTGCACAAGCTAAACCTTTCCAGCTGAAGGGTAGGCTGTTTCAGACTATTGCACGCTGTGCATTAGTTTATTGATCTTAGGTTTGTATGAATCTCAAATTGCATACTGAAAATTACAATATGTATCTTTTCTTGACTCTCTCACCATCTCCTATTGCAAGTTATTGATTTATGACGTATTTTGCCACGATTTGTATTTTGCATTGTGATTTTACCTTTATTAATTGAAATACTCCAGGTACCATGCTCTACTGTAGGGGCCACTCTCTACCTGTTCTGTAACAATAGGATGCTTGTACTGCTGCTGTAGTGTCAGGGAGGGAAGCTTCTGCTCCCTGTACCATGCTCTACCTGTTCTGTGACAATAAGATGCTGATAGTGCTGCTGTAGTGTCAGGGAGGGAAGTGTCCATAGCAGGTACTGCGCTCTACCTGTTCTGTGTCAGTAGGAGTCTGGTGCAGCTGCTGTAGTGTCAGGTGGGGATGCTTCCACTCCCTGTATCACATTCTACCTGTTCTGTGACAATAGGAAGCTCACAGTGCTGCTGTACTGTCAGGGAGGAAAGCTTCCACTCCCTGTACAATGCTCTACCTGTTCTGTGACAATATGATGCTCCTAGTGCTGCTGTAGTGTCAGAGAGGGAGTGAAGCTTCCATTGCCGGTACCATGCTCTACTTGTTCTGTGACAGCAGGATGCCCACACTGCTGCTGTAGTGTGAAGGAGGGAAGCTTCCACCCCAGGTACCATGCTCTACCTGTTCTGAGACAGTAAGGCACCCGCCCTGCTGATGTAGTGTCAGGGAGGGGGGCTTCCTCCGCAGGTACTACACTCTACCTGTTCTGTGACAGTAGGACGCCCACACTGCAGCTGCAGTGTCAAGGAGGGAAGCTTCCACCCCAGGTACCATGCTCTACCTGTTCTGTAACAGTAGGACACCCACACTGCTGCTGAAGTGTCAGGGAGGGAAGCTTCCACCCCAGGTACCATGCTCTACCTGTTCTGTGACACTGGGACGCCCACACTGCTTCTGTAGTGTCAAGGAGGGAAGCTTCCACCCCAGGTACCATGCTCTACCTGTTCCGTGTCAGTAGGACGCTCTTGGTGATGCTGTAGTGTCAGGGAGGGAAGCTTCCTCCGCAGGTACAACGCTCTACCTGTTCTGTGACAATAGGACACTCTTAGTGCTGCTGTAGTGTCAGGGAGGGAAGCTTTCACTACAGGTACCCCACAGTACCTGCTCTGTGACAATAGGATGCGTACACTGCTGCTGTAGTGTCAGGGAGGGAAGCTTCCACTGCATGTACCACGCTGTACCTGTTCTGTGATGAAGGGACTCTTGCACTTCTGCCTACAATCTATCTCCTCCATGGGGAATGGAGGCGTGTAGTGCACTACTGCTGCCCAGCTCACCTGCTGATGCACATGTTCTGTGAGACAGCGAAACATGCCCTGCTAGTGCCTGGCAGTGCCAATCTGTGAGTAGAGCTTGAATTGCTGAGGGTGAGTTTTACCTATTCTGTGAGGAAGGGAGGCTTGTCCTCCATCTGAAAAGCATTAATTGTACCACTGCTGCGTACCTGTTTGTTGGTGCTATTGGGGGCATCTGGCCGTGGGTTCTAACCAGGACTGGGAGCATAAAGGGGTGCCCCCATCTTCTTTGAAGCCTGCAGGAAGGGATGCCACCTTTCTCGGAGAAGAATACTGGACATTTCTGTGTATGCTGAGGTTATGGAGGGACCAGGATACAGCAGGTTTTGTAAAACTCTGTATCGTTTTTAGGTCTCGGCTGGCGAAAGCAGCGCGCATGCGGTGCTCCCGGCATGTGAGGGTTTCTTGGAATCAATACAGATTCTGAAGTTGTGTTTCTGCTCTGTCTGCAGTTTTCATTTGTGCACGTGGTTTGGCGTCACAAATTATGCAAAAGTGGGTGCACTGATTGCACCGGAGATATTTTAATCCCTCCTACTCACCACCCTGTCTACTTTTGGCCCTGCTTCCCAGGGACTGGATCTTTTAATGGCGGCAGAACACGGTGGGTTTTATAAAGACTGGTGGCACTTTTTTTTTACCTTTGATTGAGTGTGGGCTGGGCGTTTACTCGTGGGTGATATTTGATAATGTACTTTACACGAGTACCAATTATCTTACATTAGAGCGCTTTACATGAGACCCAGTTACGTTACACAAGGACACATTTGATTTTGGTAGGCATAGGGTACAAAAATAGTCATGCTGCGCTGTTTTCTTGTAGTTTGGCACATTACCCATACCTTCACTACGAACGTCACATGGTTCTTGACCAATTAGAGCAATCCACCTGAAAGATGCACAAAAGCACCAGTAAACACAGTTCATATATACAGCATGACATACATCCAGGAAACAAAAGCACTCACATCGGTCATATAGGCTTGCGGGCAGCCATACAATCGGTGCTCAGTGATACAAGCAACATAACAATCCATATTGAATTCCATGCAGCCTCTGATGGTTAGTCTGGGCACCAATACCGCACTGAGAAACCGAACCATTTTAACAAATCTATAACCCTATTCTTTTGCCCCAACCACCACTGCCACGTTCACCACATCCACCACCGCGTCCACCACCACCATGCCCACCACCACCACGTCCACCACTACCATATCCACCACGTCCACCACCACCATGTTCACCACCACCACGTCCACCACCACCACCACGTCCATCACCACCACGTCCACCACCAACAGCACCACCACGTCCACCACCACTACCACCACCACAACATCCACCACCACCATGTCCTCCACAATGTCCATCATCACATCCACCACCACCACGTCCACCACCACCATGTCCACCACCACCATGTCTCCACCACCACATCCACCATGACCACGTCCACCACCACCAGCACATCCACCACCACCACGTCCAGCACTATGTTCACCACCACGTCCACCACCAGCAAATCCCCTACCACCGCCACCATGTCGACCACCACATCCACCACCATGTCTACCACCACCACATCCACCACCACATCCACCACCACCACATCCACCACCACCACGACGTCCACCACCACGTTCAACACCACCACTTCCACCACCACCACCAGGTCCACCACCACATCCACCACCACCTTGTCCACCAGCACCATGTCCTCCACCACCACCATGTCCTCTAGTCTCACCACGTCCACCACCATCACCATGTCCACCACCAACATGTTCACCACCACGTCCACCAACATCATGTCTACCACCACCAGCACATCCACCACCACCACGTCCACCACATCCACCACCATGTCCACCACCACCCACCATGTCCATCACCACCACGTCCACCACCACCATGACCACGATCCCCATGTCCACCACCACCACACCCACCACCACGTCCACCACCACCACATCCACCACCACGTCCACCACCACCACCATGTCCACCACCACATTCGCCACCATGTCCACCACAACATCCACCACCACCACGTCCAGCACCACCACCACGTCCACCAACCCGTCCACCACCACCACATCCACCACCACCACGTCCTCCACCACGTCCACCACTCCCATGTCCACCACACATCCACCACCACCAGATCTACCACCACCACGTCTGCCACCACCACATCTACCACCATGTCCACCACCACATCCTCCGCTATGTCCACCACCTCTACATCCAACACCACCATGTCCTCCACCACCACCAAGTCTACTACCAACACTTCCACTACCACGTCCACAACCACCACATCCACCACCACCATCGTGTCCACCACCAGCATGTCCACCACCACGGCCACCATCACCACATCCAACAATGTCTACCACATCCACCACCACCGAGTCCATCACAACATCCACCACCACGTCCACCACTGCCATGTCCACCACCAGCACATCCACCACCACCATGCCCACCACCACCATGTCCACCACCAGCACCACCACCACGTCCACCACCACCACATCCACCATCACCATCACTTCCACCACCACCACATCCACCACCACCATGTCCACCACCCCACAATCACAAACACCACGTCCACCATCACTACCACAACCCTGTCCACCACCACCACAGCTACCACCACATCCACCACCACCACGTCCACCACCACATCCACCACCACGTCCACCACCACCACTACATCCTCCACCACCACCACCATGTCCACCACCACATCCACCACCACCATGTCCACCACGACCACATCCACTACCACATCCATCACCACCACGTCCACCACATCCACCACTGCCATGTCTACCAGCAGGTCCACCACCACCACATCCTCATCCACCACCACCACGTCCACCACCACCACCACATCCACCGCCACCATGTCCACTGCCACTACGTCCACCACCACCATGTCCACCACCACCACCACATCCACCACCACCACATCCACCATGTCCACCACCACCACATCCACAACCACCACTACATCCTCCACCACCACCATGTCCACCACCACATCCATCACCACTATGTCCACCACCACCATTTCCACCAACATGTCTACCACCAGCACCACCATGTCCACCACCACCATGTCCACATCCACCACCACATCCACCACCACATCCACCAACACCAATATATCCACCACCGCCATGTTCAACACCACCACCATGTCCACCACCACCACGTCCACCACCACCACATCCACCTCCACCACGTCCACCAAAAACACCACCATCACGTCTATCACCGCCATGTCTACCACCACAACGTCCACCACCACCACGTCCACCACCATGTCCACGACCACAACCACGTCCACCACCACCATGTCCACCACCACATCCTCCACCACCACCACAATATCCACCACCACATTCACCACCACTAACATTTCTACCACCAAGTCCACCAGCACATCGACGACCATCACGTCAACCAACTCCATGTCCACTACCATATCCACCCCCACCACATCCACCACCACCAGCACATCCTCCACCACAACGTCCACCACCAAGTCCACCACGGCAACATCCACCAACAAGTCCACCACCAAGTCCACCACCACATCCACCACCACCACATCCACCACCACATACATTACCAACACATCCACCACCACCATGTCCACCACCATCACGTCAACCACCACGACATCCACCACCACCACAATATCCACCATCACCATGTCCAGCACCACATCCAACAACACCACCACCAGCACGTCCACCACCACCACCATGTCCACCACCAAGTTCACCACCACCATGTCTCCCACCACCACATCCACCAACACCACTACATCCACCAAAACCATGTCCACCACCACCACATCCACTAACACTACATCCACCACCACCACCAACAGCTCGTCCACCACTACCACGTCCACCACCACTACATCCACCACGTCCACCACCACATCTACCACCACATCCACCACCACAACATCCACCACCACATCCACCACATCCACCACCACCACATCCACCACATCCACCACCAAAACCACATCCACCAACACCACGTCTACCACATCCACCACCACGTCCACCCCCAACACATCCACCACCACCTCCAAACCACCACATCCACTACCACCACGATGTCCACCTCCACCACATCTACCACCACCACATCCACCACCACCATGTCCACCACATCCACCATGTCCACCACCACCATGTCCACCACCACCACGTCCACCACCACCATGTCCATCACCACCATGTTCACCATGTCCACCACCAATATGTCCACCACGTCCACCAATACCAGATCCACCACCACATCCACAACTAGCACACCCACCACCACTACATCCACCAGCACCACGTCCACCGCCATATACACCACCACATCCATATCCTCATCCACCAACACCAATTCCTCCACTACCACATCCACCACCACCACGTCCACCACCGCCACTACATCTATCACTACGTCCACCACCACCACCATGTCCACCACCACCACATCCACCACCACCAAATCCGCCACAACCACATCCACCTCCACCACGTGCACCTCCATCACATCCACCACCACCACCACCACGTCCACCACCACCATGTCCACCACCACCAGCACATCCACCACCACCACCATCACCATGTCCACCACCATGTCCACCAACCCATCCACCACATCCATCACCACCACTTCCACCACCACCATGACCACGATCCCCATGTCCATCACCACCACACCCACCACCACGTCCACCACCACTACGTCCACCGCCACCACATCCACCACCACGTCCACCACCACCACCATATCCACCACCACATTCGCCACCATGTCCACCACAATGTCCACCACCACCACGTCCAGCACCACCACCTAATCCACCACACATCCACCACCACCAGATCTACCACCACCACGTCCGCCACCACCACATCTACCACCATGTCCACCATCACATCCACCGCTATGTCCACCACCTCTACATCCAACACCACTACCAACACATCCACTACCACGTCCACCACCACCACCACATCCACCACCATGTCCACCACCACCACATCCACCACCACCATGTCCTCCACCACCACCAAGTCTACTACCAACACGTCCACCACCACGTCCACCACCATCAAATCCACCAATGTCTACCACATCCACCACCACAGAGTCTACCACAACATCCACCACCACGTCCACCACTGCCATGTCCACCACCAGCACATCCACCACCACCATGCCCACCACCACCATGTCCACCACCACCATGTCCACCACCACCACCACCACCACGTCCACCACCACCATCACCTCCACCACCACCACATCCACCACCACCATGTCCACCACCCCACATCCACCAACACCATGTCCACCATCACTACCACAACCATGTCCACCACCACAGCTAACACCACATCCACCACCACCATGTCCACCACCACATCCACCACCACGTCCACCACCCCCATGTCCACCACCACCACATCCATTACCACATCCATCACCACCACGTACACCACATCCATCACTGCCATGTCTACCAGCATGTCCATCACCACCACATCCACGTCCACCACCACCACTTTCACCACCACCACCACGTCCACCGCCACCACGTCCACCGCCACTACGTCCACCACCACCATGTCCACCATCACCACCACATCCACCACCACCAAAACCACCATGTCCACCACCACCACCATATCCACAACCACCATTATATCCTCCACTACCACCATGTCTACCACCACGTCCACCACCACCATGTCCACCACCACCACGTCCACCACTACCATATTCACCATGTCCACCACCACCATGTCTACCACCACCACGTCCACCACCACCACCACGTCCACCACCAATACCACCACCACGTCTACCACCACTACCACCACCACCACATCCACCACCACCACCACATCCACCACCAGCAGCATGTCCACCACCACAATGTCCACCACCACCATGTCCTCCACAATGTCCATCATCACATCCACCACATCCACCACCACCATGTCCACCACCACCACGTCTCCACCACCACATCCACCATGACCACGTCCACCACCACCAGCACATCCACCACCACCACGTCCAGCACTATGTTTACCACCACGTCCACCACCAGCAAATCCCCTACCACCGCCACCATGTCAACCACCACATCCACCACCATGTCTACCACCACCACATCCACCACCACATCCACCACCACCACATCCACCACCACCATGACGTCCACCACCACGTCCAACACCACCACTTCCACCACCACCACCAGATCCACCTCCACCATGTCCACCACCACCATGTCCTCCACCACCACCATGTCCTCTAGTCTCACCACGTCTACCACCATCACCATGTCCACCACCACCATGTTCACCACCACGTCCACCAACATCATGTCTACCACCACCAGCATGTCCACCACCACCATGTCCACCACATCCACCACCATGTCCACCACCACCCACCATGTCCATCACCACCACGTCCACCACCACCATGACCGCGATCCCCATGTCCACCACCACCACACCCACCACCACGTCCACCACCACCACGTCCACCACCACCACATCCACCACCACGTCCACCACCACCACCATGTCCACCACCACATTCGTCACCATGTCCATCACAACATCCACCACCACCATGTCCAGCATCACCACCACGTCCAACGACCCGTCCACCACCACCACATCCACCACCACCATGTCCTCCACCACATCCACCACCACATCCACCACTACCATGTCCACCACACATCCACCACCACCAGATCTACCACCACCACGTCTGCCACCACCACATCTACCACCATGTCCACCACCACATCCTCCGCTATGTCCACCACCTCTACATCCAACAGCACCATGTCCTCCACCACCAAGTCTACTACCAACACGTCCACTACCACGTCCACAACCACCACATCCACCACCACCATCGTGTCCACCACCAGCATGTCCACCACCACGTCCACCATCACCACATCCACCAATGTCTACCACATCCACCACCACCGAGTCCATCACAACATCCACCACCACGTCCACCACTGTCATGTCCACCACCAGCACATCCACCACCACCATGCCCACCACCACCATGTCCACCACCAGCACCACCACCACGTCCACCACCACCACCACATCACTTCCACCACCACCACATCCACCACCACCATGTCCACCACCCCACAATCACAAACACCATGTCCACCATCACTACCACAACCTTGTCCACCACCACCACAGCTACCACCACATCCACCACCACCACATCCACCACCACATCCACCACCACGTCCACCACCACCACTACATCCTCCACCACCACCACCATGTCCACCACCACATCCACCACCACCATGTCCACCACCACCACATCCACTACCACATCCATCACCACCACGTCCACCACATCCACCACTGCCATGTCTACCAGCAGGTCCACCACCACCACATCCTCATCCACCACCACCACGTCCACCACCACCACCACATCCACCGCCACCACGTCCACTGCCACTACGTCCACCACCACCATGTCCACCACCACCACCACATCCACCACCACCACATCCACCATGTCCACCACCACCACCACATCCACAACCACCACTACATCCTCCAACACCACCATGTCCACCACCACGTCCACCACCACCATGTCCACCACCACATCCACTACCACACACACCACCACCATGTCCACCACAACAACATCTACCACCGCCATGCCTACCACCAGGTCCACCACCACTACATCCACGTCCACCACCATTTCCACCACCACCACATCCATCACCACTATGTCCACCACCACCATTTCCACCAACATGTCTACCACCAGCACCACCATGTCCACCACCACCATGTCCACATCCACCACCACATCCACCAACAACAATATATCCACCACCGCCATGTTCAACACCACCACCATGTCCACCACCACCACGTCCACCACCACCACATCCACCTCCACCACGTCCACCACGTCCACCACCATCACGTCTATCACCGCCATGTCTACCACCACAACGTCCACCACCACCACGTCCACCACCACCACGTCCACCACCACAACCACGTCCACCACCACCATGTCCACCACCACATCCACCACCACCACCATATCCACCACCACATTCACCACCACTAACATTTCCACCACCAAGTCCACCAGCACATCGACGACCATCACATCAACCACCACCATGTCCACTACCATATCCACCCCCACCACATCTACCACCACCAGCACATCCTCCACCACAATGTCCACCACCAAGTCCACCACGGCAACGTCCACCAACAAGTCCACCACCAAGTCCACCACCACATCCACCACCACCACATACATTACCAACACATCCACCACCACCATGTCCACCACTATCACGTCAACCACCACCACATCCACCACCACCACAATATCCACCATCACCATGTCCAGCACCACATCCAACAACACCACCACCACCACCAGCACGTCCACCACCACCACCATGTCCACCACCAAGTTCACCACCACCATGTCCCTGACCACCACATCCACCAACACCACTGCGTCCACCAAAACTATGTCCACCACCACCACGTCCACTAACACCACATCCACCACCACCACATCCACCACCAGCAGCATGTCCACCACCACAACGTCCACCACCACCATGTCCTCCACAATGTCCATCATCACATCCACCACCACTACGTCCACCACCACCATGTCCACCACCACCATGTCTCCACCACCACATCCACCATGACCACGTCCACCACCACCAGCACATCCACCACCACCATGTCCAGCACTATGTTCACCACCACGTCCACCACCAGCAAATCCCCTACCACCGCCACCATGTCGACCACCACATCCACCACCATGTCTACCACCACCACATCTACCACCACATCCACCACCACCACATCCTCCACCACCACCACGTCCACCACCATGTCCAACACCACCACTTCCACCATCACCACCAGGTCCACCACCACATCCACCACCACCATGTCCACCACCACCATGTCCTCCACCACCACCATGTCCTCTAGTCTCACCACGTCCACCACCATCACCATGTCCACCACCACCATGTTCACCACCACGTCCACCAACATCATGTCTACCACCACCAGCACGTCCACCACCACCACGTCCACCACATCCACCACCATGTCCATCACCACCCACCATGTCCATCACCACCACGTCCACCACCACCATGACCACGATCCCCATGCCCACCACCACGTCCACCACCACCACCACGTCCACCACCACCACATCCACCACCACGTCCACCACCACCACAATGTCCACCACCACATTCCCCACCATGTCCACCACAACATCCACCACCACCACCACGTCCAGCACCACTACCACGTCCACCAACCCGTCCACCACCACCACATCCACCACCACCACGTCCTCCACCACATCCACCACCATGTCCACCACTACCATGTCCACCACACATCCACCACCACCAGATCTACCACCACCACGTCTGCCACCACCACATCTACCACCATGTCCACCACCACATCCTCCGCTATGTCCACCACCTCTACATCCAATACTACCATGTCCTTCACCACCAAGTCTACTACCAACACGTCCACTACCACGTCCACAACCACCACATCCACCACCACCATCGTGTCCACCACCAGCATGTCCACCACCACCTCCACCATCACCACATCCACCAATGTCTACCACATCCACCACCACTGAGTCCATCACAACATCCACCACCACGTCCACCACTGCCATGTCCACTACCAGCACATCCACCACCACCATGCCCACCACCACCATGTCCACCACCAGCACCACCACCACGTCCACCACCACCACATCCACCACCACCATCACTTCCACCACCACCACATCCACCACCACCATGCCCACCACCCCACAATCACAAACACCACGTCCACCATCACTACCACAACCTTGTCCACCACCACCACAGCTACCACCACATCCACCACCACCACGTCCACCACCACATCCACCACCACGTCCACCACCACCACTACATCCTCCACCACCACCACCATGTCCACCACCACATCCACCACCACCATGTCTACCACCACCACATACACTACCACATCCATCACCATCACGTCCACCACATCCACCACTGCCATGTCTACCAGCAGGTCCACCACCACCACATCCTCATCCACCACCACCACATCCACCACCACCACCACATCCACCGCCACCATGTCCACTGCCACTACGTCCACCACCACCATGTCCACCACCACAACCACATCCACCACCACCACATCCACCATGTCCACCACCACCACCACATCCACAACCACCACTACATCCTCCACCACCACCATGTCCACCACCACGTCCACCACCACCATGTCCACCACCACATCCACTACCACATCCACTACCACACACACCACCACCATGTCCACCACAACAACATCTACCACCGCCATGCCTACCATCAGGTCCACCACCACCACATCCACGTCCACCACCATGTCCACCACCACCACATCCATCACCACTATGTCCACCACCACCATTTCCACCAACATGTCTACCACCAGCACCACCATGTCCACCACCACCATGTCCACATCCACCACCACATCCACCACCACATCCACCAACACCAATATATCCACCACCGCCATGTTCAACACCACCACCATGTCCACCACCACCACGTCCACCACCACCACATCCACCTCCACCACGTCCACCACAAACACCACCATCACGTCTATCACTGCCATGTCTACCACCACAACGTCCACCACCACAACGTCCACCACCACCACGTCCACCACCACCATGTCCACCACCACATCCACCACCACCACCATATCCACCACCACATTCACCACAACTAACATTTCCACCACCAAGTCCACCAGCACATCGACGACCATCACGTCAACCACCACCATGTCCACTACCATATCCACCCCCACCACATCCACCACCACCAGCACATCCTCCACCACAACGTCCACCACCAAGTCCACAACGGCAACGTCCACCAACAAGTCCAACACCAAGTCCACCATCACATCCACCACCACCACATCCACCACCACATACCACTGGGGTAGGCTCCTTCACTGGTCGCCATCTTGGAGTGGGGTAGTTGCTGAGCGCCATCTCCAGCGAGCGCTTGAGTGCGCAGAATCCTGGGTGAGATGCCTATTTAAAGCTCCCTGCCTAGAACAGCGGTATCGCGCAGCGGGAGCGCCTTCGCTTAGCCTGAGTCGTGCCTGAGTCCTGCCCGTCTGCGCCCGTCCGCGCTAAGGTCACGCGGGGCGCTGCGGGCCAGTAAGCCGCATGAGGTAAGATCTTCCTCTCGTACCGCGATGCTTACCTACTCTGAAGAGAGTCTCCGGTCTATTGGGTATGCTATCCCGAGATGTACGTTAGCGCCTATTCATCCTCTCCACGGCCCTTACCAATGTGCCTGTAAGAGGTGGGTGCTTGAGCCTCCTTTGCCTATTTGCAAGAGGGACACTCTATCTGTCCCCCGGAGTAAGGGCTCTGTACGCACTCTCAGGGTGTTGAACTTGAATGCCAGATCCGTGGTAAAACATCACCAGGCCATCTACGACCTCATTAAGGATGAGTCTCCTGACATATTTGCCATCACAGAAACCTGGCTTCAGGAGGCGGATGTGGCCATTATCAACTTAGCCTGCCCCCCTGAGTACTCTATGTACACTTTGAACCGGCCTACTAGAGGAGGTGGCATTGCCCTCGTAGTTAGGTCCTGCTTTACCTGTCATTGGAATGGCCTTAACATCGCTGGCTGTGAAAGTGCCTCTTTTAAGATCCTAATCAGCCCCCAGTTTACGCTCTCTGGGATGGTGGTTTACCGCCCTCCGGGTAGTGATGTAGTGTTCAGAGACACCTTTCCAGACGCTGTTAGTGCACTAGCTATGGGTTGTGCTAACTTTTCCATCCTGGGTGACCTGAACCTTCATTTCGACATTCACACCACCCCGGCGGTGAACAGTATCTTAGCTGATTTAGAGGCTCTCCAGCTCTTCCAACAGGTATCACAACCTACCCATGTAGGGGGCCATACATTGGACCCCTTTTTCACCAATCTGGCCGAGGCCAGTATTGTATCCATCTCCCCACTAGGGTGGACGGACCACTTCCTCGTGTCCATTCGGTACTCTTTGCCGGAGACCCCTTCTATTCCATCGGTCAGGCGTGTTGCCAAGCAACATTGGAACAAACTCAGGTTGGAAGACCTGCACCGTCTTCTACAGGAAGAGCCGTTGGGCCCTCTGGAAGATGTGGAAGCGGGCTACGATCAGTTTTGTAGATGGACTTCCAGGGCGCTGGACTCTCTGATTCCCATCGTCTCGAGTAAATTGAGCACCAGAGAGTCGAGTCCCTGGTATGATGGTGCATTACGTGCCCTGAAGGGGATATGTAGACGGGCGGAGAGAGCATGGCGGAAGGCGTATGATGCTGATATGAAAGCCGCGTATGTTGCTTCCGTCAAGACCTATCATCGAGCTATCTGTAAAGCTCGTGCGGCGTTCTACGCATTGGAATTCCGCAACAGCTCGAACCCGTCTAAGACCATATTTAAAGCCGTTAAAGATCTTTTGGCGAAAAGGATTTCCTCCCTGGCAGTTGGTTCCATCTCCCACTGTGAGGCACTGGCTTCCTTCTTTCTGGAGAAGGTTCGAGCTATTTACCAGGCCTTTCCTAGTATGGGGCCCGCTCCGGGAGTTCATGATGGTATTCAAGGGCACATCACATTGCACTCCTTTCCCCCGCTACTTCCGGAGGGGTTTAACAAATTTGCTTTGCAAATTAAGTCTGGCTCTCCCTCGGATCCAGTAAGATCAGCTCTTTTTAGAGACCAGTCTTTTCTGGGACGATCCGCGGTGTGCTCCTTAATTAACCTCTCGCTGACCTCGGGTGTGGTTCCTATCAAATGGAAGCAGGCGGTAGTTTCTCCAATTTTGAAGAAGCCTTCGATGGATCCCTTGAAACCTGAGAGCTACCGCCCTATTTCATTACTCCCTTGGCCGGCGAAGGTTGCAGAGGCCCATGTCAACTTGGCCCTGTCAAACCACCTTGCTCGGGCCGATGTCCTCGATCACACGCAGAATGGCTTCCGTGCTGGGCACAGCACGGAGACGGCTCTTCTTGCGATGGTGGAACACCTGCGTGCGGTGTTGGATGCTGGTCAGACGGCGGCGCTGGTATTATTAGACCTCAGCGCTGCCTTTGACACCGTCTCTCACAGCATTCTGCTGCACCGGTTGGAGGAGATTGGTGTTGGGGGACAGGCCCTGCAGTGGTTTCGCTCCTTTCTCGACAAGCGTTCTTTCTGCGTGGCCATCCCACCTTTTCAGTCTAAATCCCACCCTCTGGCCGTGGGGGTTCCGCAGGGATCCTCGCTGAGCCCCACGTTATTCAACCTATACGTGAGACCGCTGGCTGAGGTCGCAAGGCAGTGGGGCCTGACTATGGTCTCGTATGCCAACGACACTCAGCTGGCGGTTACTCTCAGCGGGGATGCCGAGCTTGATGCCCCCAGGTTTCAGAATGGACTGAAGGCGGTGGCCAACTGGATGACGGCGCACTGTCTCCAGCTTAACGCAACAAAGACCGAGATTATGATTGTCGGAAAGAGAGCGGAGCTTTGGGGGGACAGGTGGTGGCCCTCGGAACTGGGACCATCTCCGACTCCGGTTTCAGAATTAAAAAACCTGGGAGTCTGGCTGGACTGTAGCCTTAACTTTGTTGGCCATACAAAAAAAACGCGGCCTGCTGTTTTGGCGTTCTCCAGGGCCTAAGACCTGTTCTTAAATTTTTCGATGCCCCGACCAGGCAGCTGGTGATTCAGGCAACGGTAATTTCCCGGCTTAATTACGCCAGCTCCCTCCTGGTGGGGGCCAACCAGGCAGAAATCACCCGCCTGCAGCGGGTTCAAAACGCTGCAGCTAGAGCAATAGTGGGCTTGCCTAGATTCTGCCCCGTTTCCATTGTTCTTCGCTCCTTGCACTGGTTGCCGGTGAGGATGAGAATCCATTTTAAGGTTTTATGTTTGGCTTTTAAAATCTTGAAAGGTACTGCCGCTCAGATCCTGTCCAATCTCCTGTCCTTTTATGTTCCGGCACGCTCTCTCCGATCTTTGGGCCAGGCTCTCGCCGTGGTCCCTCGGTTTAAGCTTTGTCGTGCCGGTGGCCGATCCTTCCGTGTGAAGGCTGCGGCTATTTGGAACTCTCTCCCGGTTGAGAATTCGCATGTTGGAGGATCTTTTGCAATTTCGGAAAGCCATTAAAACTTTTTTATTTTAGTTTCCCCGTAGTCGTTCCTTTTCAGCTTTTGTGTTGGTAGTGTTATGTTTTACCTTGTCGGGCGCCAGGACGCTCCTTTACTGGAGCAGCTGTGCGCCTAATAAATAATATTAACATAACATAACATACATTACCAACACATCCACCACCACCATGTCCACCACCATCACGTCAACCACCACCACATCGACCACCACCACAATATCCACCATCACCATGTCCAGCACCACATCCAACAACACCACCACCACCACCACCAGCACCTCCACCACCACCACCATGTCCACCACCAAGTTCACCACCACCATGTCCCCCACCACCACATCCACCAACACCACTATGTCCACCAAAACCATGTCCACCACCAACACGTCCACTAACACCACATCCACCACCACCACCAACAGCTCGTCCACCACTACCACGTCCACCACCACTACATCCACCACATCCACCACCACATCTACCACAACATCCACCACCACAACATCCACCACCACATCCACCACATCCACCACCAAAACCACATCCACCAACACCACGTCCACCACATCCACCACCACGTCCACCACCAACACATCCACCACCACCTCCAAACCACCACATCCACTACCACCACCATGTCCACCTCCACCACATCTACCACCACCACATCCACCACCACCATGTCCACCACGTCCACCATGTCCACCACCACCATGTCCACCACCACCACGTCCACCACCACGTCCATCACCACCATGTTCACCATGTCCACCACCAACACGTCCACCACGTCCACCAATACCAGATCTACCACCACATCCACAACTAGCACACCCACCACCGCTACATCCACCAGCACCACGTCCACCGCCATATACACCACCACATCCACATCCTCATCCACCAACACCAATTCCACCACTACCACATCCGCCACCACCACGTCCACCACCGCCACTACATCTATCACTACGTCCACCACCACCACCACGTCCACCACCACCACATCCACCACCACCAAATCCGCCACAACCACATCCACCTCCACCACGTGCACCTCCATCACATCCACCACCACCACCACCACGTCCACCACCACCACCACCAGCACATCCACCACTACCACCATCACCATGTCCACCACCATGTCCACCACCCCATCCACCACGTCCATCACCACCACTTCCACCACCACCATGACCGCGATCCCCATGTCCACCACCACCACACCCACCACCATGTCCACCACCACATTCGCCACCATGTCCACCACAACATCCACCACCACCACGTCCAGCACCACCACCACATCCACCACACATCCACCAGCACCAGTTCTACCACCACCACGTCCGCCACCACCACATCTACCACCATGTCCACCACCACATCCACCGCTATGTCCACCACCTCTACATCCAACACCACTACCAACACATCCACCACCACGTCCACCACCACCACCACATCCACCACCATGTCCACCAGCACCACATCCACCACCACCATGTCCTCCACCACCACCAAGTCTGCTACCAACACGTCCACCACCACGTCCACCACCATCACATCCACCAATGTCTACCACATCCACCACCACAGAGTCCACCACAACATCCACCACCACGTCCACCACTGCCATGTCCAGCACATCCACCACCACCATGCCCACCACCACCATGTCCATCACCACCATGTCCACCACCACCACCACCACCACGTCCACCACCACCACATCCACCACATCAACCACCACCATCACTTCCACCACCACCACATCCACCACCACCATGTCCACCACCCCACATCCACCAACACCACGTCCACCATCACTACCACAACCATGTCCACCACCACCACAGCTACCACCACATCCACCACCACCACGTCCACCACCACATCCACCACCACGTCCACCACCACCATGTCCACCACCACCACATCCATTACCACATCCATCACCACCACGTACACCACATCCATCACTGCCATGTCTACCAGCAGGTCCACCACATCCACGTCCACCACCACCACGTCCACCACCACCACCATGTCCACTGCCACCACGTCCACCGCCACTACATCCACCACCACCATGTCCACCATCACCACCACATCCACCACCACCAAAACCACCATGTCCACCACCACCACCATATCCACAACCACCACTACATCCTCCACTACGACCATGTCCACCACCACGTCCACCACCACCATGTCCACCACCACATCCACTACCACATTCAATACCGCAGACACCACCACCATGTCCACCACAACAAAATCTACCACCGCCATGCCTACCACCAGGTCCACAACCACCACATCCACGTCCACCACCATGTCCACTACCACCACATCCATCGCCACTATGTCCACCACCACCATTTCCACCACCACGTCCACCACATCCACTATGTCCACCACCACCAACACATCTACCACCAACTCGTCCACCACCAGCACCACCATGTCCACCACCACCATGTCCACATCCACCACCACATCCACCACCACGTCCACCAACACCAATATATCCACCACCACCATGTTCAACACCACCACCATGTCCACCACCACCACGCCCACCTCCACCACGTCCACCACATCCACCACCATCACGTCTACCACCACCATGTCCACCACCACAACAGCCACCACCACCACCACGTCCACCACCATGTCCACCACCACAACCACATCCATCACCACCATGTCCACCACAACATCCAACACCACCACCATATCCACCACCACATTCACCACAACTAACATTTCTACCACCTAGTCCACCAGCACATCAACGACCATCACGTCAACCACCACCATGTCCACTACCATATCCACCCCCACCACATCCACCACCACCAGCACATCCACCACCACAACATCCACCACCAAGTCCACCATGACAACGTCCACCAACAAGTCCACCACCAAGTCCACCACCACATCCACCACCACCACATCCACCACCACATCCATTACCAACACATCCACCACCACCATGTCCACCACCATCACGTCAACCACCACCACATCCACCACCACCACATTATCCACCATCACCATGTCCACCACCACATCCACCACCACATTTGCCAACACCACCACATCCACCACAACGTCCACCACCACGTCCAGCACCACCATGTCCACCACTACCACCACATCCACCATCACCACCACATCCAACATCACCACCATGTCCACCACCACCACCATGTCCACCACCATGTCCACCAACACAACCACATCCACCACCACCACGTCCACCCTACCACATCCACCACCAGCACGTCCACCACCACCATGTCCACCACCAAGTACACCACCACCATAACCACCACCACCACGTCCACCTACACCACCACGTCCACCAAAACCATGTCCACCACCACCACGTCCACTAACACCACATCCACCACCACCACCAACAGCTCGTCCACCACTACAACATCCACCACCACCACATCCACCACGTCCATCACCAAATCCACCACCACCACATCCACCACGTCCACCACCAAAACCACATCCACCAACACCACGTCCACCACATCCATCACCACCTCCAAACCACCACATCCACTACCACCACCATGTCCACAACCACCACATCTACCACCACCACCATGTCCACCACCACATCCACCACCACCATGTCCACCACCTCCACCACCACCTCCACATCTACCATGTCCACCACCACCATGTTCACCATGTCCACCACCAACACGTCCACCACGTCCACGACCACCACATCCACCACCACATCCACAACCAGCACACCCACCACCACTACATCCACCAGGACCACGTGCACCACCATATACACCACCACATCCACATCCTCATCCACCAACACCAATTCCACCACTACCACATCCACCACCACCACGTCCACCACCGCCACTACATCTACCAACACGTCTACCACCAACACCATGTCCACCACCACCACATCCACCACCACCAAATCCGTCACAAGCACATCCACCTCCACCACATGCACCTCCATCACATCCACCACCACCACCAGCATGTCCAACAGCACCACCATATCCACCACCAAGTCCACTACCACCACGTTCACCACCAATACCATGTCCATCACCACATCCACCACCTCTACGTCCACCACCACCATGTCCACCACCACCACGTCCACCACAACGTCCACTAGCACCAAGTCCACCACTACCACCATGTCCACCACAACCACATCCACCACCATCACGTCCATCACCACCACCATGTCCACCACCACATCCACCACTACCACATCCACCACCACCATGTTCACTACCACCACCACATCCACCATCACCACATCCACCACCACAGACATCCACCACCACCTTCAAACCACCAAGTCCACTACCACCACCATGTCCACTACCACCACCATGTCCACCACCACCACTTCCACCACCACATCCACCACCACCATGTCCACCACCACCACAACCACCACCACCACATCTACCACCACATCTACCACCACCACATCCACCACCACCTTGTCCACCACCACCTCCATGTCCACCACATCCACCACCACCACATCCTCCACCCCATCCAAAACCACCATGTCCACCACCACCACGTTCACCACCACCACCACATCCAACACCAACATGTCCACCACATCCACCACCACCACGCCAACCACCACCACATCCACCACCACATCACCCACCACCAGCACATCCACCAACACCACGTCCACCACCAAGTCCACCATGACAATGTCCACCACCACCACTAAGTCCACAACACCGTCCACCACCACATCCACCAACACCACACCCATTACCACCACATCCACCACCACCATGTCTACCACCATCACGTCAACCACCACCACTTCCACCACATCCAACACCACCTCCAAACCACCACATCCACTACTACCACCATGTCCACAACCACCACATCTACCATCACCACATCCACCACCACCATGTCCACCACCACATCCACCACCACCATGTCCACCACCACATCCACCACCACCATGTCCACCACCTCCATCACCACCTCCACATCCACCGTGTCCACCACCATGTTCACCATGTACACCAGCAACACATCCACCACGTCCACCACCACCACATCCACCACCACATCCACAACCAGCACGCCCACCACCACTACATCCACCAGCACCACGTCCACCGCCATATACACCACCACATCCACATCCTCATCCTCCAACACCAATTCCACCACTACCACATCCACCACCACGTCCACCACCACCACTACATCTACCACCACATCTACCACCACCACCATGTCCACCACCACATCCACCACCACCAAATCTGCCACAAGCACATCCACCTCCACCACGTGCACCTCCATCACATCCACCACCACCACCAGCATGTCCAACAGCACCACCACATCCACCACCAAGTCCACTACCACCACGTTCACCACCAACACCATGTCCATCACCACATCCACCACCTCTACGTCCACAACCACCATGTCCACCACCACAATGTCCACTAGCACCAAGTCCACCACTACCACCATGTCCACCACCACCACATCCACCACCATCACGTCCATCACCACCACCATGTCCACCACCACATCCACCACTACCACATCCACCACCACATCCACCATCACCACATACACCACCACAGACATCCACCACCACCTTCAAATCACCAAGTCCACTACCACCACCATGTCCACTACCACCACCATGTCCACCACCACCACTTCCACCACCACTTCCACCACCACATCCACCACCACCATGTCCACCACCACCACAACCACCACCACCACATCTACTACCACATCCACCACCACCACATCCACCACCACCTTGTCCACCACCACCTCCATGTCCACCACATTCACCACCACCACATCCTCCACCCCATCTAAAACCACCATGTCCACCACCACCACGTTCACCACCACCACCACATCCAACACCAACATGTCCACCACATCCACCACCACCACCACATCCACCACCACATCCACCACCACATCAACCACCACCAGCACATCCACTAACACCACGTTCACCACCAAGTCCACCATGACAATGTCCACCACCACCACTAAGTCCACCACACCGTCCACCACCACATCCACCACCACCACACCCATTACCACCACATCCACCACCACCATGTCCACCACCATCACGTCACCCACCACCACTTCCACCACCAGGTCCACCACCACCATATCCACCAACACCATGTCCACCACCACCACGTCCACCACCACCATGTCCACCACCATCACCACATCTACCAACACCACCACATCCACCACCACTTCTACCACCACCATGTCTAGCACCACCATGTCTACCATGTCCACCACTACCACAACATCCACCACCACCACATCATCCACCATCACCATGTCCATCACCACCACCACGTGCACCACCATGTCCACCACCACAACCACATCCACCACCACATCCACCACAACCATGTCCACCACCAACATGTCCACCCTACCACATCCACCACCACCACTGCATCCACCATGTCCACCACCAAGTCCACATCCACCACCACCACCATGTACACCACCAAAACCACATCCACCAACACCACGCCCACCACATCCACCACCACGTCCACCACCAATACATCCACTGCCACCTCCAAACTCCCACATCCACTACCACCACCATGTTTACCACCACCATGTCCACCACCACCACGTCCACCACCATCACGTTCATCACCACCACCATGTCCACCACCACATCCACCACTACCACATCCACCACCACCATGTTCACTACCACCACCACATCCACCATCACCACATTGTCCACCACCACAGACATCCACCACCAACTTCAAACCCCCAAGTCCACTACCACCGCCATGTCCACTACCACCACCATGTCCACCACTTCCACCACCACATCCACCACCACCATGTCCACCACCACCACAGCCACCACCACCACATCTACCACCACATCCACCACCACCACATCCACCACCACCTTGTCCACCACCACCTCCATGTCCACCACATCCACCACCACCACATCCTCCACCCTGTCCAAAACCACCATGTCCACCACCACCACGTTCACCACCACATCCAACACCAACATGTCCACCACATCCACCACCACCACGCCGACCACCACCAAATCCACCACCACATCAACCACCACCAGACATCCACCAACACCACGTCCACCACCAAGTCCACCGTGAAAATGTCCACCACCACTACTAAGTCCACCACACCGTCCACCACCACATCCACCACCACCACACCCATTACCACCACATTCACCACCCCCATGTCCACCACCATCACATCAACCACCACCACTTCCACCACCAGGTCCACCACCACCATATCCACCAACACCATGTCCACCACCACCACGTCCACCACCACCATGTCCACCACCACCACCACATCAACCAACACCACCACATCCACCACCACGTCCACCACCACCACGTCTAGCACCACCATGTCCACCACTACCACAACATCCACCACCACCACATCATCCACCATCACCATGTCCACCACCACCACCACGTCCACCACCATGTCCACCACCACAACCACATCCACCACCACATCCACCACCACCATGTCCACCACCACCATGTCCACCCTACCACATCCACCACCACCACTGCATCTACCATGTCCACCACCAAGTCCACATCCACCACCACCACCATGTACACCACCAAAAGCACATCCACCAACACCACGTCCACCACATCCACCACCACGTCCACCACCAATACATCCACCACCACCTCCAAACCCCCACATCCACTACCACCACCATGTTTACCACCACCATGTCCACCACCACCACGTTCACCACCATCACGTCCATCACCACCACCATGTCCACCACCACATCCACCCCTACCACATCCACCACCACCATGTTCACTACCACCACCACATCCACCATCACCACATCGTCCACCACCACAGACATCCACCACCACCTTCAAACCCCCAAGTCTACTACCACCACCATGTCCAGTACCACCACCATGTCCACCACCACCACTTCCACCACCACATCCACCACCACCATGTCCACCACCACCACAACCACCACCACCACATCTACCACCACATCCACCACCACCACATCCACCACCACCTTGTCCACCACCACCTCCATGTCCACCACATCCACCACCATCACATCCTCCATCCCGTCCAAAACCACCATGTCCACCACCACCACGTTCACCACCACCACCACATTCAACACCAACATGTCCACCAAATCCACCACCACTACGCCGACCACCACCAAATCCACCACCACATCAACCACCACCAGCACATCCACCAGCACCACGTCCACCACCAAGTCCACCATGACAATGTCCACCACTAAGTCCACCACACCGTACAGCACCACATCCACCACCACCACACCCATTACCACCACATCCACCACCACCATGTCCACCACCATCACGTCAACCACCACCACTTCCACCATCAGGTCCACCACCACCATATCCACCAACACCATGTCCACCACCACCACGTCCACCACCACCACCATGTCCACCACCACCACCACATCTACCAACACCACCACGTCCACCACCACCACGTCTAGCACCACCATGTCCACCATGTCCACCACTACCACAACATCCACCACCACCACATCATCCACCATCACCATGTCCACTACCACCACCAAGTCCACCACCATGTCCACCACCACAACCACATCCACCACCACATCAACCATGTCCACCACCACCATGTCCACCCTACCACATCCACCACCACCACTGCGTCCACCATGTCCACCACCAAGTCCATATCCACCACCACCACCATGTACACCACCAAAACCACACCCACCAACACCACGTCCACCACATCCACCACCATGTCCACCACCAATACATCCACCGCCACCTCCAAACCCCCACATCCACTGCCACCACCATGTTTACCACCACCACTTCCACCAACACCACACCCACCACCAGCACATTCACCACCACCACATCCACCACCATATCCACCACCACATCCACCACCTTCACCTTCACCACCACCTCCACATCCACCACCACCATGTCCACCACCACCATGCCCACCACCACCATGTCCATCACCACCATGTCCACCACATCCACCACCACCACATCCACCACCACCACATCCACCACTACCACATCCACCACCAGCACGTCCACCACCACCACATCCACCACCCACCACCACTTCCACCACCACCACATCCGCATCTTCATCCACCAACACCATCTCCACCACTACCATGTCCACCAGCACCACATCCACCACCACCACCACATGCACCACCATGTCCACCACCTTCCCCCCACCACCATGTCCACCAACACCACATCCACCACCACCACATCCACCACCACATCCACCACCACTACATCCACCACAACCATGTTCACCAACACCACCACATCCACCACCACCACCACCATATCCACCACATCCACCACCCCGTCCACCTACACAAACATCCACAACCACCACCAAACCACCAAGTCCACTACCACAACCATTTCCACCACCACCACTTCCACCACCACCCCCACATCCACCACCACCATGTCCATCACCACATCCACCACCACGTCCACCACCACCACCTCCACGTCCACCACATCCACCACCATGTCCAAAACCACCATGTCCACCACCATCACATACACCACCACCACCACATCCACCACTAACATGTCCACCACCACCACATCCACCACCACCACATCCACCACCACATTCACCACCACCACATCCATTACCACCACATCCACCACCACCATGTCCACCATCATGTCAACCACCACCACTTCCACCACCACGTCCACCACCACCACCACATCCACCACCACCATGTCCACCACCACCACCACCACATCCACCACCACCACATCCACCAGCACCTCCACGTCCACCACATCCACCACCACCACATCCACCACCACGTCCAAAACCACCATGTCAACCACCATCACGTATACCACCACCACCACATCCACCACTAACATGTCCACCACCACCACGTCCACCACCACCACATCCACCAGCACATCCACCACCACCACCACATCCACCAGCACCACATCCATTATCACCACATTCACCACCACCACATCCAATACCACCACATCCACCACCACCATGTCCACCATCACGTCAACCACCACCACTTCCACCACCACATCCACCACCACCACCACCATATCTACCTTCACCATGTCCACCACCACCATATCTACCACCACCACCTCCACCACCACCACCACATCCACCAACACCACCAGCACGTCCACCATCACCACATCCACCACCACCATGTCCACCACATCCACCACCACCACATCCACCACCACCACATCCGCATCTTCATCCACCAACACCATCTCCACCACTACCAAGTCCACCACCACCACGTCCCCCACCACCACCACATCCACCACCACGTCCACCACCACCATGTCCACCACCTCCACATCCACCACCACCACATCCACCACAACCACATCCACCACCACCACGTCCACCTCCATCACATACTTCAAGTTCAAGTTCAGAAATTTGTATAGCGCACTACTCACCCAGAGGGTCTCAAGGCGCTTGAGGGAGGTAAATTATTTTTCGAATATCCAAGTTTTAAGTTGCTTTCTGAAGGAGAGGTGGTTCTGTGTAAGGCGGAGGTGGGTGGGGAGAGAATTCCAGGTTTAGGCCGCTAAGTAGGAGAAGGATCTTCCTCCCATGGTGGATCTGTTGATGCGCGGAATAGCAGCGAGGGCCTGATTGGACGAACGAAGTTGGCGGGTGGGGGAGTAAAAGGACAGGCGCGTGTTTAGGCATTCGGGTCCTAAGTCGTAGAGGCCGTAGGATGTTGAAGCATGATGAGGAAACGGCATTGACTTGCCTGGTCATCGAGAGGGAGGAGTCCAGGATGAAGCCCAGGTTACGTGCGTGGTCCGTTGGTTTGGGTGCGTTTCCCAAGGCCGGTGGCCACCATGAGTCGTCCCAAGCAGAGGGGGATGAGCCTAAGATAAGGATTTCCGTTTTGTCCGAGTTCAGTTTTAGATGGCTGTCCTTCATCCACTCGGCAACATCTTTCATTCCTTCGTGTAAGTTGGTTTTGGCGGTGTTTGGGTCTTTGGTGAGGGAGAGGATTAGCTGGGTGTCGTCTGCGTAGGAGATGATGTTAAGGTTGTGTTGGCGCGCGATGGATGCGAGGGGGCTCATGTATACGTTGAAGAGGGTGGAACTGAGTGATGATCCCTGTGGTATGCCGCAGATGACTTCGGTGGCCTCTGACTTAAAAGGGGGGAGGCGGACTCTCTGTGTTCTTCCGGCAAGGAACGAGATGATCCAGTCCAGTGCTTTTCCTTGTATTCCGACGTTTTTGAGGCGTTGTATGAGGGTGCTATGACAGACTGTGTCAAAGGCTGCGGAGAGGTCAAGTAGGATGAGGGCAACTGTTTCCCCGTTGTCCAGAAGTGTTCGAATGTCGTCTGTTGCTGCGATGAGTGCGGTTTCGGTGCTGTGTTTGGCTCGGAAGCCGGACTGTGATGGGTCGAGGGATTTGTTGGATTCGAGGAAGGCGGCTAGCTGATTGTTGACGGCTTTCTCGATGACTTTGGCAGGGAATGGGAGGAGCGAGATGGGCCGGTAGTTCTTAAGTTCAGTGCGGTCTGCTGTGGGTTTCTTCAGAAGGGCGCTGAGTTTGGCGTGTTTCCAGCTTTCGGGGAAGGTAGCGGAGTTGAGGGAGCAGTTGATGATGTCTCGGAGATGGGGGGCGATGATGGAGTTAGCTTTGTTGAAAATGTGGTGGGGGCATGGGTCGGTAGGCGATCCTGAGTGGATGGTGTTCATCAGGCGGATGGTGTCTTCAGTGGAGATTGGGTTCCAGGCGCAAAGTTTGTTAGAGGGGGGATTTGGTTCAGGGGTGGGTGGAGCGGATTGGTCTCCTGGTTGGTTTTCAAAGCTGTTGTGTATGTCGGCGATTTTGTTGTGGAAGAAAGAAGCTAGGCAGTCACAGAGGTCTTGGGATGGGGTGATGTCGTTGGTGCCGGCGGTGGGGTTGGTAAATTCTTTGACGATGTTGAATAGTTCCTTGCTGTTGTGGGCGTTGTTGTCAAGTCGATCTTTGAATGCTGATTTCTTGGTGGATCGGATCAGTTGGTGGTGTTTGCGGGTGGCGTTCTTGAAAGTGGACAGGTTGTCATTGGTTGGGTTTTTTCTCCATGTTTTCTCGAGGGTACGACAGAACTTCTTGGATGTCTTAAGGTCATTGTTGAACCAGGGGGCTTTTTGGTTACTTTGCCTTATTTGATGGTTTTTCAAGGGTGCTAGTACGGTGGTGCTGTGGGTGAGCCATTGTGTGAGCTTGGTGGCAGCCTGGTTTGGGTCCGATGATTTGGCAGGAGGGTTTTTCTGGAGCAAAGTGAGGAGCTGGTCGGTGGTAGTTTTGTTCCAGTTTCTTCAGGGAATTGGTTGTGGGAGGTTGTGGGTCGTGGATTTGTTGTAGTTGAAGTGGACGCAGCTGTGGTCCGTCCAATGGAGAGCTGTGGTGTGGTTGAAGGAGATGTGCTTGCTGGAGGTGAAGATTGGGTCGAGCATGTGTCCGGCATAGTGGGTGGGGGTATTAACAAGTTGTATTAGTCCTAGATTGGCCAGGTTGTCCAGGAGGGTGGTGGTGTTGTTGTCATTTTTCTTTTCCAGGTGGAAGTTGAGGTCTTGCAGTAGAATGTAGTCCTCAGATGAGAGGGCGTGTGGGCTGATGAAGTCAGTGATGTCTTCGCTGAATTGAGTGCGGGGTCCTGGTGGTCTGTAGATGAGGGTGCCTCTGAGTGTGGTCTTGGCGTCGGTGTGGATCTGGAAGTGAAGGTGTTCGGCGGCTGTGAGGTGATCGTCAGAGCTGCTCGTGATGCGGATGGAATTCTTATGTACGATGGCGATGCCTCCTCCTGTTTGGATGGTGCGGTCCTTTCGGATGATCTTGTAGCCATCCGGGATGGCTATGGCGATGTCGGGGGCTGATGAGGCGTTCATCCAGGTTTCTGTAAGGAAGGCGACGTCCGGTGATGTGGTGTCGAGAAGGTTCCAGAGTTCAGTGGCGTGTTTGTGGACCGAGCGGGTGTTGAGCAGGATGCACTTCAGGTGGTTGGCGTTGGAGCTCAATTTGGATTTTGTGGATTTGGTGTGGGTCTTGATGCAGTCGAGTTTGCAGGAATGGCAGGTGAAGGGTCCGTGGGTGTGTCCAGGAGCGGCTTGGTAGCAGTCTTGGAGACGGCCGGGGTTGAATGCCGAGAGGGAAGCAGCATCATACGTTATGCGGGTGGAGTGGGATTTGCGAGGGACAGGGGGTCTGGCGCTGGGCGCGGTCCAGGCACGGACGGGCGTAGACGGGCTTACCTTTGGCGCACCTTCGGCGCACATGGGGCGCGACTGCTGCGCGTGAACGCTGCACGCATATGCATCTGTCATAAGTGGAGGGGGATCAGCTGGGAGGCGGGGAGCGGGGTGGAGAGGACGGGCTCCGAGCCACAACAACAACAAAATGGCAGGAAAAGTGAAACCAGAAACAGGATGGGGCACAAAGAGTAATTGATGAGGTTAAACAATCTGTGATGTAAGCGCTACTGCTATCAATGCACAAAACGAGCAGTACAAATTACAGTCAAAGCTACACAGCGAGCGCTACAAACTGGGACTGCGCAGATAAATCAACAGTGCTTACGTGAGGTAAAGCGCTATAGTTAATTCAATTAATCGCCAATGCTTAATGACATACACCGTCACCACCAGCATGTCCACCAACACCACCATGTCCACCAACAAGTCCACCACCATGTCCACCACCACCACCATGTCCACCACCACATCCACCACCACCATGTCCACCAACACCACCATGTCCACCACCACGTCCACCAGCACCATGTCCACCACTACCACTATGTCCACCACCACCACGTCCATCACCATCACATCCATCACCACTACAACGTCCACCACCATCATGTCCACCACCACATCCACCACATCCACCACCACGTCCACAAACACCACATCCACCACCACTACGTCCACCACCACCATGTTCACCACCACCACCACATCAACCACCACCACATCCACCGCCACGTCCACCACCACAAACATCCACCACCACCACCTCCAAACCACCAAGTCCACTACCACCACCATGTCCACCAACACCACTTCCACCACCACCACCACATCCACTACCACCATGTCCACCATCACCACATCCACCACCACCACATCCACCACCACATCCACCACCACCACATCCACCACCACCACCACCATGTCCACCACCCCCTCCACATCCACCGCAACCATCACCACCAAGTCCACCACCACTTCCAAAACCACCATGTCCACCACCACCACATTCACCACCACCACCACATCCACCACCAACATGTCCACCAGATCCTCCACCACCACATCCATGACAACATCCACCACCAGCATGTCCACCACCACCAACTCCACCACCACCACATCCACTGCTACCACCACATCCACCACCACCACATCTACATCCACCACCACGTCCACCACCACCACATCCACCACCCCCTCCACCTCATCCACCACCACCCTGTTCAAAACCACCATGTCCACCACCACCACGTTCACCACCACATCCACCACCAACATGTCCACCACATCCCCCACCACTACCTCCACCACAACCACATCCACCACCAGCATGTCCCCCACCACCAACTCCACCACCACATACACCGCTACCACCACATCCACTACCACTACATCTACATCCACCACTGCATCCTCCACCACCACTTCCATCACCATGTCCACTACCACCACCACGTCCATCACTATCACCACCATCATGTCCTCCACCACCACATCCACCACTACCACGTCCACCACCACCATAATGTCCACCCCACCATGTGCATCACCAACACGTCCACCGCATCCACCACCAGCACGTCCACCACTACCACCACCACCACATCCTCATCCACCAACACCATGTCCACCACTACCACATCCACCACCAACATGTCCACCACCACCACATCCACCATATCCACCAGCACCACATCCACCACCACCATGTCCACCTCCATCACATCCACCACCAGCATGTCCACCAACACCACCACATCCACCACCACATCCACCACCACCACATCCACCACCACCATGTCCACCACCACGTCCACCGCCATGTCCACCACCACCACTTCCACCACCACCTCCACATCCACCACGTCCACCACCACCATGTCCATTACCACCACATCCACCACCACCATGTCCATCAACACCAGGTTCACAACTACGTCCACCACATCCACCACCAACATGTCCACCACCACCACATCCACCACCAGCACGTCCACCACCACCACATCCACCACCATATCCACATCCTCATCCACCAACACATCTTCACCACTACCATGTCCACCACCACCACATTCCCCAACACCACCACATCCACCACCACATCCACCACCACCACCACCACCATGTCCATCACCACCACATCCACCACCACCACATCCACAGCAACCACATCCACCACCACCACATCCACCTAAATCACATCCACCACCACCACCAGCATGTCCATCAACACCACCTCATCCACCACCAAGTCCACCACCACATCCACCACCACCACCATGTCCGCCACCACGTCCACAACCACAATGTCCACCACCCCGTCCACAACCACCATGTCGACCAACACGACCATGTCCAGCACCATGTCCACTAGCACCACGTCCACCACTACCACCATGTCCACCACCATCACGTCCACCACCATCACGTCCATCACCACCACCACATCCACCACCACCATGTCCACCACCACCAAGTCTACCACCACATCCACCACCACCACATCCACCATCACATCCACCACCACTTCCACCACCACTACATCCACCACCACCATGTTCACCACCACACCCACCACCACCACATCCACCACATCCACCACCACATCCACCACCACAAACATCCACCACCACCACCTTCCAACCACCAAGTCCACTACCACCATGTCCACCACCACCAGTTCCACCACCACCACCACATCCACCACCACAATGTCCACCACCACCACATCCACAACCACCACGTCCACCACCACCATGTCCACCACCCCCTCCACATCCACCACATCCACCACCACCACATCCAAAACGACCATGTCCACCACCACAATGTTCACCACCACCACCACATCCACCACCATGTCCACCACATCCACCACCACCACGTCCACCACCACCACATCCATGACCTCATCCACCACCACCATGTCCACCACCACATCCACCACCACCACCATGTCCACCACCACGTCCACAACCACAATGTCCACCACCCCATCCACAAACACCATGTCCACCAACACGACCATGTCCAGCACCATGTCCACTAGCACCACTTCCACCACTACCACCATGTCTACCACCACCATCACGTCCACCACCATCACGTCCGTAACCACCACCACATCCACCAACACCATGTCCACCACCACCAAGTCCACCACCACATCCACCACCAGCATGTCCCCCACCACCAACTCCACCACCACATACACCGCTACCACCACATCCACTACCACTACATCTACATCCACCACTGCATCCTCCACCACCACTTCCATCACCATGTCCACTACCACCACCACGTCCATCACTATCACCACCATCATGTCCTCCACCACCACATCCACCACTACCACGTCCACCACCACCATAATGTCCACCCCACCATGTCCATCACCAACACGTCCACCGCATCCACCACCAGCACGTCCACCACTACCACCACCACCACATCCTCATCCACCAACACCATGTCCACCACTACCACATCCACCACCAACATGTCCACCACCACCACATCCACCATATCCACCAGCACCACATCCACCACCACCATGTCCACCTCCATCACATCCACCACCAGCATGTCCACCAACACCACCACATCCACCACCACATCCACCACCACCACATCCACCACCACCATGTCCACCACCACGTCCACCGCCATGTCCACCACCACCACTTCCACCACCACCTCCACATCCACCACGTCCACCACCACCATGTCCATTACCACCACATCCACCACCACCATGTCCATCAACACCAGGTTCACAACCACGTCCACCACATCCACCACCAACATGTCCACCACCACCACATCCACCACCAGCACGTCCACCACCACCACATCCACCACCATATCCACATCCTCATCCACCAACACATCTTCACCACTACCATGTCCACCACCACCACATTCCCCAACACCACCACATCCACCACCACATCCACCACCACCACCACCACCATGTCCATCACCACCACATCCACCACCACCACTTCCACAGCAACCACATCCACCACCACCACATCCACCTAAATCACATCCACCACCACCACCAGCATGTCCATCAACACCACCTCATCCACCACCAAGTCCACCACCACATCCACCACCACCACCATGTCCGCCACCACATCCACAACCACAATGTCCACCACCCCGTCCACAACCACCATGTCGATCAACACGACCATGTCCAGCACCATGTCCACTAGCACCACGTCCACCACTACCACCATGTCCACCACCATCACGTCCACCACCATCACGTCCATCACCACCACCACATCCACCACCACCATGTCCACCACCACAAAGTCTACCACCACATCCACCACCACCACATCCACCATCACATCCACCACCACTTCCACCACCACTACATCCACCACCACCATGTTCACCACCACACCCACCACCACCACATCCACCACATCCACCACCACATCCACCACCACAAACATCCACCACCACCACCTTCCAACCACCAAGTCCACTACCACCATGTCCACCACCACCAGTTCCACCACCACCACCACATCCACCACCACAATATCCACCACCACCACATCCACAACCACCACGTCCACCACCACCATGTCCACCACCCCCTCCACATCCACCACATCCACCACCACCACATCCAAAACGACCATGTCCACCACCACAATGTTCACCACCACCACCACATCCACCACCATGTCCACCACATCCACCACCACCACATCCACCACCACCACATCCATGACCTCATCCACCACCACCATGTCCACCACCACATCCACCACCACCACCATGTCCACCACCACGTCCACAACCACAATGTCCACCACCCCATCCACAAACACCATGTCCACCAACACGACCATGTCCAGCACCATGTCCACTAGCACCACTTCCACCACTACCACCATGTCTACCACCACCATCACATCCACCACCATCACGTCCGTAACCACCACCACATCCACCAACACCATGTCCACCACCACCAAGTCCACCACCACATCCACCACCACCACATCCACCACCACATCCACCTCCACTACATCCACCACCACCATGTTCACCACCACACCCACCACCACCACATCCACCACATTCACCACCACATCCACCACCACATCCACCACCACAAACATCCACTACCACCACCATGTCCACCACCACCAGTTCCACCACCACCACCACATCCACCACCACCATGTCCACCACCACCACATCCATCACCACCACGTCCACCACCACCATGTCCGCCACCCCCTCCACATCCACCACATCCACCACCACCACGTCCAAAACGACCATGTCCACCACCACCATGTTCACCACCACATCCACCACCATGTCCACCACATCCACCACCTCCACGTCCACCACCACCACATCCATGACCACATCCACCACCACCATGTCCACCACCACCACATCCACGACCACATCCACCATCAGCATGTTCACCACCACCAACTCCACCACCACCACATCCACTGCTACCACCACATCCACCACATCTACATCCACCACCACGTCCACCACCACCACGTCCACCACCCCCTCCACCTCATCCACCACCACCCTGTTCAAAACCACCATGTCCACCACCACCACGTTCACCACCGCATCCACCACCATGTCCACCACATCCACCACCACCACATCCACCACCCCATCCACCACCAGCATGTTCCCCACCACCAACTTCACCACCACATCCACCGCTACCATCACATCCACCACCACTACATCTACATCCACCACCGCATCCTCCACCACAACTTCCATCACCATGTCCACCACCACCACGTCCACCACCACTACCACCACCACCATGTCCTCCACCACCACATCCACCACTACCACGTCCACCACCACCATAATGTCCACCCCCACCATGTCCATCACCAACACGTCCACCACATCCACCACCAGCACGTCCACCACCACCACATCCACCACCACATCCACATCCTCATCCACCAACACCATGTCCACCACATCTACATCCACCACCATGTCCACCACCACCATGTCCACCACCACCACTCCACCACCACCACCACATCCACCACCACCATGTTGACCACAACCACATCCACCACATCGATAACCATGTCCACCACCACCACGTCCACCTCCACGTCCATCATGTCCACCTCCACCACAACCACTACCACCACCACGTCCACAACCACCATGTCCACCACTTTCACTACCACCACCACGTCCACCATCAACATGTCCACCACATCCACCACCACGTCCACAGCCACCACATACACCACCAGCATGTCCACCACCACCACGTCCATTGCTACCACTACATCCACCACCATCACCACATCCACCACCACATCCTCTACCACCACTTCCATCACCATGTCCACCACTACCACCACCACCATGTCCACCACCACCACCACCACTTCCACCACTACCATGGCCACCACCACCATAATGTCCACCACCCCTATGTCCACCACCACCAAGTCCCCCACCACCAGCAAGTCTACCTCCACCACGTCCACCACCAATTCCACCACATCCACCACCACCACGTCCATCACCACCATGACCACCCAGACTGGATTATGCCAGCTCCTTACTTCTAGGCGCTAACAAGGTGGAAATTGCCCACCTTCAACGTATTCAAAATGCGCCCGCGAGGGCCTTAATAGGCCTGCCACGCTTTAGTCCCACTTCTGCCTCCATCCGGAAACTTCCCTGACTTCCTGTAGCTCAAAGGATACAGTTCAAGACCCTGTGTATCTCTTTTAAAATCCTTAAACTGTCTAAAAGGTTGGGATCACTGCTGAACCTGTATGTGCCAGCGCGTTCTCTGCGTTCGGCAGGGCAGAATCTGGTGGTAGTTCCCCGATTCAACCGTAGCAGAGCAGGTGGCCGCTCCTTCCGTTTTCTAGCAGCTAAGTTATGGAATTTCCTTCCTGCCCAGATACGGGAGTTGAAAGACATGTTGCAATTCAGGAAAGTTGTCAAAACACTTTTATTTCCTGGAAAATAATTTCCCCTACCGGTCTTTTCTGCCCTCAGTTCTGTTTTTCACTTGGGATTAGCGCCGGGACGCCTCTTCGCTGGGGCAGCTGTGCGCTCTATAAACCATATAACATAACTTAACATAACACCACCACCTCCATGTCCACCACCACAATGTCCACCACATCCACCACCACCACCTCCACCCTGTCCACCACCACCACGTCCACCACCACCACGTCCACCACCACCACTTCCACCACCATCACTGTGGCGTTCTTGACAAGTTGCAGCATATGGATGGATACCGTTTTAATGTCAAGGCAGAGAGCATTGCAATAGTCCAGTCGGGACAAAATCAAGGCAACAGCTGCCTGCTTTCGAGAAGAGAGAGAGAGAGAGACATTGGAAGATCTTCCACAGAATCCTAATAACCCAGGTTGAGACAGTTATGTTAACCTGGGGGTTACCGACTGAGCTCCGTCCCCGCCAACTGACGGACTCAGCTGCACTGCCCCCATTTGCTCCAGTGCTTCATGTGGCCACGGGACATTCCGCCCAAAATACCCCTTGACCCTATGATGCCGATGTTCAGGCAAGCAGTTCATTAGGATATAAACTAATTGTGCCTTCTACAAGTCAACGAGCCCCCACTGACCCCCGGCTCCCCTCCTGTCTCTACCCATCTATATCTACTTCATGTCACATCTGTAAATAGCAGCAGAGTTTAGTTTCAGCCATAGGAGGTTCCTTACCTGGGGTCTGGTCCGTCCACTGTGGGGCCCTGTGGTGGCCGGGTCTCTCCTCCCGGAGAGCAGGACCTGGGGGTCTGTGATTAATCCGAGCAGGACCTGGGAGTCTGTGATGAAGCCAGTAAGAGGGGATGGGAGAGGACAGGCCCACATGACCCAGGGACACAGGGCCGCTGAGGTTCTATGCGACGACCCAAAGACCCAGAACAGTCCACGTGTAAGAGGGACGCAGAGAAGGACCGGAGACACTGAGCACATCACAGGCTGAGGGGCTCAGAGAAGGACCGGAGATACAGAACACACCACAGGCTACGGGTCTCAGAGAAGGCACACAGACACAGAGGAGTGTGGAGGCAAAGGGGTCACCAGAGGACCCACAGACACAGGGCAACATACAGGCTGTGGGGTTAAGAGAGGATCCAGACACATAGGACAGTCCACAGGTAAGAGGGACTCAGAGAAGGAACGGAGACACATGGCAGTCCACAGGTTGAGGGTCTCAGACAGGGACCGGAGTCACACTGCATTACACATGCTTAGGCTGAGAGGCTGGAGAGGGCCCAGAAACACAGGGAAATCCACAGGTTGGGGGGTTCAAAGAATTCCCAGAGACACAGCAGCGCACACAGGCTGAGGGGCTAGGAGAAGGCCTGGAGGCAGGGCAGCTAAACATGCTGAAGGGCCAAGAGAGGGCCTAGGAACACAAGACAGTCCACAGGGTGAGGGGCTCAGAGAAGGTCCTGAGACAGAGAGCAGTGCACAGGCTGTGGGTCCAAGAGAGGGCCCAAAGACACAGGCAGTGCACAGGTCGAGAGGCTCAGGAAGGGCCCAGAGACATTAGGTAGGCCACAGGCTGAAGGGCAGAGGGAGGACCTGGAGACACAGAACAGTCCATCGGCTGACAGAGATGGATGGAAACACAAGAGAGTGCACAGGCTTAAAGAGGGCCCAGAGACAGAGGGCGGGGCACCCTGGCGGGGGGGTCACGGAGGGTCTTCAGACAAGGGGATTGTAGGTGATGGGGACGTGAAATGAGACCCCACGAGGGAGACGGTCAGGGGGTTAAGAAGCCTTGAGAAGAGACAGCACCCCAGAGACTGTCGGGAGGGATTAGAGACTCGAGAAGAGACAGCACCCCAGAGACTGTCAGGAGAGATTAGAGACTCGAGAAGAGACAGCACCACAGAGACTGTCAGGGGAGATTAGAGACTTGAGAAGAGACAGCACCCCAGAGACTGTCAGGAGAGATTAGAGACTTGAGAAGAGACAGCACCACAGAGACTGTCAGGGGAGATTAGAGACTCGAGAAGAGACAGCACCACAGAGACTGTCAGGGGAGATTAGAGACTTGAGAAGAGACAGCACCACAGAGACTGTCAGGAGAGATTAGAGACTCGAGAAGAGACAGCAGCACAGAGACTGTCAGGGGAGATTAGAGACTTGAGAAGAGACAGCACCACAGAGACTGTCAGGAGTGATTAGAGACTTGAGAAGAGACAGCACCACAGAGACTGTCAGGGGAGATTAGAGACTTGAGAAGAGACAGCACCACAGACACTGTCAGGAGAGATTAGAGACTTGAGAAGAGACAGAAACCAGAGACTGTCAGGAGAGATTAGAGACTCGAGAAGAGACAGCAGCACAGAGACTGTCAGGGGAGATTAGAGACTTGAGAAGAGACAGCAGCACAGAGACTGTCAGGGGAGATTAGAGACTTGAGAAGAGACAGCACCCCAGAGACTGTCAGGAGAGATTAGAGACTTGAGAAGAGACAGCACCACAGAGACTGTCAGGAGTATTTAGAGACTTGAGAAGAGACAGAAACCAGAGACTGTCAGGAGAGATTAGAGACTTGAGAAGAGACAGCACCCCAGAGACTGTCAGGAGAGATTAGAGGCCTGAGAAGAGACAGCAGCACAGGAGACTGTCAGCCAATGATGGAGGCCTGAGAAGAGACAGCACACAGGAGACTGTCAGCAGGTGGTGGAGGCCTGAGAAGAGACAGCACACAGGAGACTGTCAGCAGGTGGTGGAGGCCTGAGAAGAGACAGCACACAGGAGACTGTCAGTAAGTGATGGAGGCCAGAGAAGAGACAGCACACAGGAGACTGTCAGCCGGTGATGGAGGCCTGAGAAGAGACAGCACACAGGAGACTGTCAGCCGGTGATGGAGGCCAGAGAAGAGACAGCACACAGGAGACTGTCAGTACGTGATGGAGGCCTGAGAAGAGACAGCACACAGGAGACTGTCAGCCAATGATGGAGGCCTGAGAAGAGACAGCACACAGGAGACTGTCAGCCGGTGATGGAGGCCAGAGAAGAGACAGCACACAGGAGACTGTCAGCCGGTGATGGAGGCCTGAGAAGAGACAGCACACAGGAGACTGTCAGCCGGTGATGGAGGCCAGAGAAGAGACAGCACACAGGAGACTGTCAGCAGGTGATGGAGGCCTGAGAAGAGACGGCGCACAGGAGACTGTGAGCAGGTGGTGGAGGCCTGAGAAGAGACAGCACACAGGAGACTGTCAGCAGGTGATGGAGGCCTGAGAAGAGACAGCACACAGGAGACTGTCAGCCAGTGATGGAGGCCAGAGAAGAGACAGCACACAGGAGACTGTCAGCCAGTGATGGAGGCCTGAGAAGAGACAGCATATAGGAGACTGTCAGCCGGTGATGGAGGCCTGAGAAGAGACAGCACACAGGAGACTGTCAGCCAGTGATGGAGGCCTGAGAAGAGACAGCATATAGGAGACTGTCAGCTGGTGATGGAGGCCTGAGAAGAGACAGCACACAGGAGACTGTCAGCCGGTGATGGAGGCCTGAGAAGAGACAGCACACAGGAGACTGTCAGCCGGTGATGGAGGCCAGAGAAGAGACAGCACACAGGAGACTGTCAGCAGGTGGTGGAGTCCTGAGAAGAGACAGCACACAGGAGACTGTCAGCCAATGATGGAGGCCTGAGAAGAGACAGCACACAGGAGACTGTCAGCCGGTGATGGAGGCCAGAGAAGAGACAGCACACAGGAGACTGTCAGCCGGTGATGGAGGTCTGAGAAGAGACAGCACACAGGAGACTGTCAGCCGGTGATGGAGGCCAGAGAAGAGACAGCACACAGGAGACTGTCAGCAGGTGATGGAGGCCTGAGAAGAGACAGCACACAGGAGACTGTCAGCCAATGATGGAGGCCTGAGAAGAGACAGCACACAGGAGACTGTCAGCCAATGATGGAGGCCTGAGAAGAGACAGCACACAGGAGACTGTCAGCCAATGATGGAGGCCCGAGAAGAGAGAGCACACAGGAGACTGTCAGCAGGTGATGGAGGCCTGAGAAGAGACAGTACACAGGAGACTGTCAGCAGGTGATGGAGGCCTGAGAAGAGACAGCACACATGGGACTGTCAGCCAATGATGGAGGCCTGAGAAGAGACAGCACACAGGAGACTGTCAGCAGGTGGTGGAGGCCTGAGAAGAGACAGCACACAGGAGACTGTCAGCAGGTGATGGAGGCCTGAGAAGAGACAGCACACAGGAGACTGTCAGCCAATGATGGAGGCCTGAGAAGAGACAGCACACAGGAGACTGTCAGCCGGTGATGGAGGCCTGAGAAGAGACAGCACACAGGAGACTGTCAGCAGGTGATGGAGGCCTGAGAAGAGACAGCACACAGGAGACTTTCAGCAGGTGATGGAGGCCTGAGAAGAGACAGCACACAGGAGACTGTCAGTAGGTGATGGAGGCCTGAGAAAAACAGCACACAAGAGACTGTCAGACGGTGATGGAGGCCTGAGAAGAGACAGCACACAGGAGACTGTCAGCCAGTGATGGAGGCCTGAGAAGAGACAGCACACAGGAGACTGTCAGCAGGTGGTGGAGGCCTGAGAAGAGACAGCACACAGGAGACTGTCAGTAAGTGATGGAGTCCTGAGAAGAGACAGCACACAGGAGACTGTCAGCAGGTGATGGAGGCCTGAGAAGAGACAGCACACAGGAGACTGTCAGCCAATGATGGAGGCCTGAGAAGAGACAGCACACAGGAAACTGTCAGCAGGTGATGGAGGCCTGAGAAGAGACAGCACACAGGAGACTGTCAGCAGGTGATGGAGGCCTGAGAAGAGACAGCACACAGGAGACTGTCAACAGGTGATGGAGGCCTGAGAAGAGAGAGCACACAGGAGACTGTCAGCCAATGATGGAGGCCTGAGAAGAGGCAGCACACAGGAGACTGTCAGCTGATGATGGAGGCCAGAGACGAGACAGCACACAGGAGACTGTCAGCAGGTGATGGAGGCCTGAGAAGAGACAGCACACAGGAGACTGTCAGCAGGTGATGGAGGCCTGAGAAGAGACAGCACACAGGAGACTGTCAGCCGGTGATGGAGGCCTGAGAAGAGACAGCACACAGGAGACTGTCAGCCAATGATGGAGGCCTGAGAAGAGACAGCACAAAGGAGACTGTCAGCAGGTGATGGAGGCCTGAGAAGAGACAGCACACAGGAGACTGTCAGCCAGTGATGGAGGCCTGAGAAGAGACAGCACACAGGAGACTGTCAGCCAGTGATGGAGGCCTGAGAAGAGACAGCACACAGGAGACTGTCAGCAGGCGATGGAGGCCAGAGAAGAGACAGCACACAGGAGACTGTCAGCAGGCGATGGAGGCCTGAGAAGAGACAGCACACAGGAGACTGTCAGCTGATGATGGAGGCCAGAGAAGAGACAGCACACAGGAGACTGTCAGCAGGTGGTGGAGTCCTGAGAAGAGACAGCACACAGGAGACTGTCAGCCAATGATGGAGGCCTGAGAAGAGACAGCACACAGGAGACTGTCAGCCGGTGATGGAGGCCAGAGAAGAGACAGCACACAGGAGACTGTCAGCCGGTGATGGAGGTCTGAGAAGAGACAGCACACAGGAGACTGTCAGCCGGTGATGGAGGCCAGAGAAGAGACAGCACACAGGAGACTGTCAGCAGGTGATGGAGGCCTGAGAAGAGACAGCACACAGGAGACTGTCAGCCAATGATGGAGGCCTGAGAAGAGACAGCACACAGGAGACTGTCAGCCAATGATGGAGGCCTGAGAAGAGACAGCACACAGGAGACTGTCAGCCAATGATGGAGGCCCGAGAAGAGAGAGCACACAGGAGACTGTCAGCAGGTGATGGAGGCCTGAGAAGAGACAGTACACAGGAGACTGTCAGCAGGTGATGGAGGCCTGAGAAGAGACAGCACACATGGGACTGTCAGCCAATGATGGAGGCCTGAGAAGAGACAGCACACAGGAGACTGTCAGCAGGTGGTGGAGGCCTGAGAAGAGACAGCACACAGGAGACTGTCAGCAGGTGATGGAGGCCTGAGAAGAGACAGCACACAGGAGACTGTCAGCCAATGATGGAGGCCTGAGAAGAGACAGCACACAGGAGACTGTCAGCCGGTGATGGAGGCCTGAGAAGAGACAGCACACAGGAGACTGTCAGCAGGTGATGGAGGCCTGAGAAGAGACAGCACACAGGAGACTTTCAGCAGGTGATGGAGGCCTGAGAAGAGACAGCACACAGGAGACTGTCAGTAGGTGATGGAGGCCTGAGAAAAACAGCACACAAGAGACTGTCAGACGGTGATGGAGGCCTGAGAAGAGACAGCACACAGGAGACTGTCAGCCAGTGATGGAGGCCTGAGAAGAGACAGCACACAGGAGACTGTCAGCAGGTGGTGGAGGCCTGAGAAGAGACAGCACACAGGAGACTGTCAGTAAGTGATGGAGTCCTGAGAAGAGACAGCACACAGGAGACTGTCAGCAGGTGATGGAGGCCTGAGAAGAGACAGCACACAGGAGACTGTCAGCCAATGATGGAGGCCTGAGAAGAGACAGCACACAGGAAACTGTCAGCAGGTGATGGAGGCCTGAGAAGAGACAGCACACAGGAGACTGTCAGCAGGTGATGGAGGCCTGAGAAGAGACAGCACACAGGAGACTGTCAACAGGTGATGGAGGCCTGAGAAGAGAGAGCACACAGGAGACTGTCAGCCAATGATGGAGGCCTGAGAAGAGGCAGCACACAGGAGACTGTCAGCTGATGATGGAGGCCAGAGACGAGACAGCACACAGGAGACTGTCAGCAGGTGATGGAGGCCTGAGAAGAGACAGCACACAGGAGACTGTCAGCAGGTGATGGAGGCCTGAGAAGAGACAGCACACAGGAGACTGTCAGCCGGTGATGGAGGCCTGAGAAGAGACAGCACACAGGAGACTGTCAGCCAATGATGGAGGCCTGAGAAGAGACAGCACAAAGGAGACTGTCAGCAGGTGATGGAGGCCTGAGAAGAGACAGCACACAGGAGACTGTCAGCCAGTGATGGAGGCCTGAGAAGAGACAGCACACAGGAGACTGTCAGCCAGTGATGGAGGCCTGAGAAGAGACAGCACACAGGAGACTGTCAGCAGGCGATGGAGGCCAGAGAAGAGACAGCACACAGGAGACTGTCAGCAGGCGATGGAGGCCTGAGAAGAGACAGCACACAGGAGACTGTCAGCTGATGATGGAGGCCAGAAACGAGACAGCATACAGGAGACTGTCAGCAGGTGATGGAGGCCTGAGAAGAGATAGCACACAGGAGACTGTCAGCCAATGATGGAGGCCTGAGAAGAGACAGCACACAGGAGACTGTCAGCAGGTGATGGAGGCCTGAGAAGAGACAGCACACAGGAGACTGTCAGCCGGTGATGGAGGCCAGAGAAGAGACTGCACACTGGAGACTGTCAGCAGGTGGTGGAGGCCTGAGAAGAGACAGCACACAGGAGACTGTCAGCCGGTGATGGAGGCCTGAGAAGAGACAGCACACAGGAGACTGTCAGCCAATGATGGATGCCTGAGAAGAGACAGCACACAGGAGACTGTCAGACGGTGATGGAGGCCTGAGAAGGGACAGCACACAGGAGACTGTCAGCCGGTGATGGAGGCCTGAGAAGAGACAGCACACAGGAGACTGTCAGTAAGTGATGTAGGCCTGAGAAGAGACAGCACACAGGAGACTGTCAGCAGGTGGTGGAGGCCTGAGAAGAGACAGCACACAGGAGACTGTCAGCCAGTGATGGAGGCCTGAGAAGAGGCAGCACACAGGAGACTGTCAGCTGATGATGGAGGCCTGAGACGAGACAGCACACAGGAGTCTGTCAGCAGGTGATGGAGGCCTGAGAAGAGACAGCACACAGGAGACTGTCAGCAGGTGATGGAGGCCTGAGAAGAGACAGCACACAGGAGACTGTCAGCAGGTGATGGAGGCCTGAGAAGAGACAGCACACAGGAGACTGTCAGCCAATGATGGAGGCCTGAGAGGAGACAGCACACAGGAGACTGTCAGCAGGTGGTGGAGGCCTGAGAAGAGACAGCACACAGGAGACTGTCAGCAGGTGATGGAGGCCTGAGAAGAGGCAGCACACAGGAGACTGTCAGTAAGTGATGGAGGCCAGAGAAGAGACAGCACACAGGAGACTGTCAGCCGGTGATGGAGGCCTGAGAAGAGACAGCACACAGGAGACTGTCAGCCGGTGATGGAGGCCAGAGAAGAGACAGCACACAGGAGACTGTCAGTAAGTGATGGAGGCCTGAGAAGAGACAGCACACAGGAGACTGTCAGCCAATGATGGAGGCCTGAGAAGAGACAGCACACAGGAGACTGTCAGCCGGTGATGGAGGCCTGAGAAGAGACAGCACACAGGAGACTGTCAGCCAGTGATGGAGGCCTGAGAAGAGACAGCATATAGGAGACTGTCAGCCGGTGATGGAGGCCTGAGAAGAGACAGCACACAGGAGACTGTCAGCCGGTGATGGAGGCCTGAGAAGAGACAGCACACAGGAGACTGTCAGCCAGTGATGGAGGCCTGAGAAGAGACAGCATATAGGAGACTGTCAGCCGGTGATGGAGGCCTGAGAAGAGACAGCACACAGGAGACTGTCAGCCAGTGATGGAGGCCTGAGAAGAGACAGCATATAGGAGACTGTCAGCCGGTGATGGAGGCCTGAGAAGAGACAGCACACAGGAGACTGTCAGCCGGTGATGGAGGCCTGAGAAGAGACAGCACACAGGAGACTGTCAGCCGGTGATGGAGGCCAGAGAAGAGACAGCACACAGGAGACTGTCAGCAGGTGGTGGAGTCCTGAGAAGAGACAGCACACAGGAGACTGTCAGCCAATGATGGAGGCCTGAGAAGAGACAGCACACAGGAGACTGTCAGCCGGTGATGGAGGCCAGAGAAGAGACAGCACACAGGAGACTGTCAGCCGGTGATGGAGGTCTGAGAAGAGACAGCACACAGGAGACTGTCAGCCGGTGATGGAGGCCAGAGAAGAGACAGCACACAGGAGACTGTCAGCAGGTGATGGAGGCCTGAGAAGAGACAGCACACAGGAGACTGTCAGCCAATGATGGAGGCCTGAGAAGAGACAGCACACAGGAGACTGTCAGCCAATGATGGAGGCCTGAGAAGAGACAGCACACAGGAGACTGTCAGCCAATGATGGAGGCCCGAGAAGAGAGAGCACACAGGAGACTGTCAGCAGGTGATGGAGGCCTGAGAAGAGACAGTACACAGGAGACTGTCAGCAGGTGATGGAGGCCTGAGAAGAGACAGCACACATGGGACTGTCAGCCAATGATGGAGGCCTGAGAAGAGACAGCACACAGGAGACTGTCAGCAGGTGGTGGAGGCCTGAGAAGAGACAGCACACAGGAGACTGTCAGCAGGTGATGGAGGCCTGAGAAGAGACAGCACACAGGAGACTGTCAGCCAATGATGGAGGCCTGAGAAGAGACAGCACACAGGAGACTGTCAGCCGGTGATGGAGGCCTGAGAAGAGACAGCACACAGGAGACTGTCAGCAGGTGATGGAGGCCTGAGAAGAGACAGCACACAGGAGACTTTCAGCAGGTGATGGAGGCCTGAGAAGAGACAGCACACAGGAGACTGTCAGTAGGTGATGGAGGCCTGAGAAGAGACAGCACACAAGAGACTGTCAGACGGTGATGGAGGCCTGAGAAGAGACAGCACACAGGAGACTGTCAGCCAGTGATGGAGGCCTGAGAAGAGACAGCACACAGGAGACTGTCAGCAGGTGGTGGAGGCCTGAGAAGAGACAGCACACAGGAGACTGTCAGTAAGTGATGGAGTCCTGAGAAGAGACAGCACACAGGAGACTGTCAGCAGGTGATGGAGGCCTGAGAAGAGACAGCACACAGGAGACTGTCAGCCAATGATGGAGGCCTGAGAAGAGACAGCACACAGGAAACTGTCAGCAGGTGATGGAGGCCTGAGAAGAGACAGCACACAGGAGACTGTCAGCAGGTGATGGAGGCCTGAGAAGAGACAGCACACAGGAGACTGTCAACAGGTGATGGAGGCCTGAGAAGAGAGAGCACACAGGAGACTGTCAGCCAATGATGGAGGCCTGAGAAGAGGCAGCACACAGGAGACTGTCAGCTGATGATGGAGGCCAGAGACGAGACAGCACACAGGAGACTGTCAGCAGGTGATGGAGGCCTGAGAAGAGACAGCACACAGGAGACTGTCAGCAGGTGATGGAGGCCTGAGAAGAGACAGCACACAGGAGACTGTCAGCCGGTGATGGAGGCCTGAGAAGAGACAGCACACAGGAGACTGTCAGCCAATGATGGAGGCCTGAGAAGAGACAGCACAAAGGAGACTGTCAGCAGGTGATGGAGGCCTGAGAAGAGACAGCACACAGGAGACTGTCAGCCAGTGATGGAGGCCTGAGAAGAGACAGCACACAGGAGACTGTCAGCCAGTGATGGAGGCCTGAGAAGAGACAGCACACAGGAGACTGTCAGCAGGCGATGGAGGCCAGAGAAGAGACAGCACACAGGAGACTGTCAGCAGGCGATGGAGGCCTGAGAAGAGACAGCACACAGGAGACTGTCAGCTGATGATGGAGGCCAGAAACGAGACAGCATACAGGAGACTGTCAGCAGGTGATGGAGGCCTGAGAAGAGATAGCACACAGGAGACTGTCAGCCAATGATGGAGGCCTGAGAAGAGACAGCACACAGGAGACTGTCAGCAGGTGATGGAGGCCTGAGAAGAGACAGCACACAGGAGACTGTCAGCCGGTGATGGAGGCCAGAGAAGAGACTGCACACTGGAGACTGTCAGCAGGTGGTGGAGGCCTGAGAAGAGACAGCACACAGGAGACTGTCAGCCGGTGATGGAGGCCTGAGAAGAGACAGCACACAGGAGACTGTCAGCCAATGATGGATGCCTGAGAAGAGACAGCACACAGGAGACTGTCAGACGGTGATGGAGGCCTGAGAAGGGACAGCACACAGGAGACTGTCAGCCGGTGATGGAGGCCTGAGAAGAGACAGCACACAGGAGACTGTCAGTAAGTGATGTAGGCCTGAGAAGAGACAGCACACAGGAGACTGTCAGCAGGTGGTGGAGGCCTGAGAAGAGACAGCACACAGGAGACTGTCAGCCAGTGATGGAGGCCTGAGAAGAGGCAGCACACAGGAGACTGTCAGCTGATGATGGAGGCCTGAGACGAGACAGCACACAGGAGTCTGTCAGCAGGTGATGGAGGCCTGAGAAGAGACAGCACACAGGAGACTGTCAGCAGGTGATGGAGGCCTGAGAAGAGACAGCACACAGGAGACTGTCAGCAGGTGATGGAGGCCTGAGAAGAGACAGCACACAGGAGACTGTCAGCCAATGATGGAGGCCTGAGAGGAGACAGCACACAGGAGACTGTCAGCAGGTGGTGGAGGCCTGAGAAGAGACAGCACACAGGAGACTGTCAGCAGGTGATGGAGGCCTGAGAAGAGGCAGCACACAGGAGACTGTCAGCTGATGATGGAGGCCTGAGACGAGACAGCACACAGGAGTCTGTCAGCAGGTGATGGAGGCCTGAGAAGAGACAGCACACAGGAGACTGTCAGCAGGTGATGGAGGCCTGAGAAGAGACAGCACACAGGAGACTGTCAGCAGGTGATGGAGGCCTGAGAAGAGACAGCACACAGGAGACTGTCAGCCAATGATGGAGGCCTGAGAAGAGACAGCACACAGGAGACTGTCAGCAGGTGGTGGAGGCCTGAGAAGAGACAGCACACAGGAGACTGTCAGCAGGTGGTGGAGGCCTGAGAAGAGACAGCACATAGGAGACTGTCAGTAAGTGATGGAGGCCAGAGAAGAGACAGCACACTGGAGACTGTCAGCAGGTGATGGAGGCCTGAGAAGAGACAGCACACAGGAGACTGTCAGCCGGTGATGGAGGCCAGAGAAGAGACAGCACACAGGAGACTGTCAGTAAGTGATGGAGGCCTGAGAAGAGACAGCACACAGGAGACTGTCAGCCGGGGATGGAGGCCTGAGAAGAGACACCACACAGGAGACTGTCAGCAGGTGATGGAGGCCTGAGACGAGACAGCACACAGGAGACTGTCAGCCGGGGATGGAGGCCTGAGAAGAGACAGCACACAGGAGACTGTCAGCCGGTGATGGAGGCCTGAGAAGAGACAGCACACAGGAGACTGTCAGTAAGTGATGGAGGCCTGAGAAGAGACAGCACACAGGAGACTGTCAGCCGGGGATGGAGGCCTGAGAAGAGACAGCACACAGGAGACTGTCAGCGGGTAATTGAGGCCTGAGAAGAGACAGCACACAGGAGACTGTCAGCCAATGATGGAGGCCTGAGAAGAGACAGCACGCAGGAGACTGTCAGCCAATGATGGAGGCCTGAGAAGAGACAGCACACAGGAGACTGTCAGTAAGTGATGGAGGCCTGAGAAGAGACAGTACACAGGAGACTGTCAGCCGGGGATGGAGGCCTGAGAAGAGACAGCACACAGGAAACTGTCAGCCGGTGATGGAGGCCTGAGAAGAGACAGCACACAGGAGACTGTCAGCCAGTGATGGAGGCCTGAGAAGAGACAGCACACAGGAGACTGTCAGTAAGTGATGGAGGCCTGAGAAGAGACAGTACACAGGAGACTGTCAGCCGGGGATGGAGGCCTGAGAAGAGACAGCACACAGGAAACTGTCAGCCGGTGATGGAGGCCTGAGAAGAGACAGCACACAGGAGACTGTCAGCCAATGATGGAGGCCTGAGAAGAGACAGCACACAGGAGACTGTCAGCAGGTGATGGAGGCCTGAGAAGAGACAGCACACAGGAGACTGTCAGCCAATGATGGAGGCCTGAGAAGAGACAGCACACAGAAGACTGTCAGCTAGTGATGGAGGCCTGAGAAGAGACAGCACACAGGAGACTGTCAGCAGGTGATGGAGGCCAGAAAAGAGACAGCACACAGAAGACTGTCAGCAGGTGGTGGAGGCCTGAGAAGAGACAGCACACAGGAGACTGTCAGCCAGTGATGGAGGCCTGAGAAGAGACAGCACACAGGAGACTGTCAGCCGGTGATGGAGGCCTGAGAAGAGACAGCACACAGGAGACTGTCAGCCAATGATGGAGGCCTGAGAAGAGACAGCACACAGGAGACTGTCAGCCGGTGATGGAGGCCTGAGAAGAGACAGCACACAGGAGACTGGCAGTAAGTGATGGAGGCCTGAGAAGAGACAGCACACAGGAGACTGTCAAACGGTGATGGAGGCCAGAGAAGAGACAGCACACAGGAGACTGTCAGCCAGTGATGGAGGCCTGAGAAGAGACAGCACACAGGAGACTGTCAGCCGGTGATGGAGGCCTGAGAAGCCGGTGAGAGGGGAGTGGGTGAGACAGCCGGTGACGGAGAGCTGCAGGTGAGAGGGCAGTGGGTGAGACAGCCGGTGTGGAGAGCTGCGGGTGAGAGGGCAGTGGGTGAGACAGCCGGTGATGGAGGGCTGCAGGTGAGAGGGCAGTGGGTGAGACAGCCGGTGGTGGAGAGCTGTGGGTGAGAGGGCAGTGGGTGAGACAGCCGGTGATGGAGAGCCGCAGGTGAGAGGGCAGTGGGTGAGACAGCCGGTGGTGGAGAGCTGCAGGTGAGACGGCAGTGGGTGAGACAGCCGGTGGTGGAGAGCTGCGGGTGAGAGGGCAGTGGGTGAGACAGCCGGTGATGGAGAGCTGCAGGTGAGAGGGCAGTGGGTGAGACAGCCGGTGTGGAGAGCTGCGGGTGAGAGGGCAGTGGGTGAGACAGCCGGTGACGGAGAGCTGCAGGTGAGAGGGCAGTGGGTGAGACAGCCGGTGACGGAGAGCTGCAGGTGAGACAGCCGGTGACGGAGAGCTGCAGGTGAGAGGCCAGTGGGTGAGACAGCCGGTGATGGAGAGCTGCAGGTGAGAGGGCAGTGGGTGAGACAGCCGGTGATGGAGAGCTGCAGGTGAGAGGGCAGTGGGTGAGACAGCCGGTGGTGGAGAGCTGCAGGTGAGACGGCAGTGGGTGAGACAGCCGGTGGTGGAGAGCTGCGGGTGAGAGGGCAGTGGGTGAGACAGCCGGTGATGGAGAGCTGCAGGTGAGAGGGCAGTGGGTGAGACAGCCGGTGTGGAGAGCTGCGGGTGAGAGGGCAGTGGGTGAGACAGCCGGTGACGGAGAGCTGCAGGTGAGACAGCCGGTGACGGAGAGCTGCAGGTGAGAGGCCAGTGGGTGAGACAGCCGGTGACGGAGAGCTGCAGGTGAGAGGGCAGTGGGTGAGACAGCCGGTGTGGAGAGCTGCAGCTGAGACGGCAGTGGGTGAGACAGCTGGTGTGGAGAGCTGCAGGTGAGACGGCAGTGGGTGAGACAGCCGGTGACGGACAGTTGCAGGTGAGACAGCCGGTGACGGAGAGCTGCAGGTGAGAGGCCAGTGGGTGAGACAGCCGGTGACGGAGAGCTGCAGGTGAGAGGGCAGTGGGTGAGACAGCCGGTGTGGTGAGCTGCAGGTGAGAGGCCAGTGGGTGAGACAGCCGGTGACGGAGAGCTGCAGGTGAGAGGGCAGTGGGTGAGACAGCCGGTGTGGTGAGCTGCAGGTGAGACGGCAGTGGGTGAGACAGCCGGTGGCGGAGAGCTGCAGGTGAGACGGCAGTGGGTGAGACAGCCGGTGTGGAGAGCTGCAGGTGAGAGGGCAGTGGGTGAGACAGCCGGTGTGAGAGCTGCAGGTGAGACAGCCGGTGTGGTGAGCTGCAGGTGAGAGGGCAGTGGGTGAGACAGCCGGTGACGGAGCGCTGTGGGTGAGAGGGCAGTGGGTGAGACAGCCGGTGTGAGAGCTGCAGGTGAGAGGGCAGTGGGTGAGACAGCCGGTGACGGAGAGCTGCAGGTGAGAGGGCAGTGGGTGAGACAGCCGGTGATGGAGAGCTGCAGGTGAGAGGGCAGTGGGTGAGACAGCCGGTGTGAGAGCTGCAGGTGAGAGGGCAGGGGGTGAGACAGCCGGTGACGGAGAGCTGCAGGTGAGAGGGCAGTGGGTGAGACAGCCGGTGTGGAGAGCTGCAGGTGAGATGGCAGTGGGTGAGACAGCCGGTGACGGAGCGCTGCGGGTGAGAGGGCAGTGGGTGAGACAGCCGGTGTGGAGAGCTGCAGGTGAGACGGCAGTGGGTGAGACAGCCGGTGGTGGAGAGCTCCAGGTGAGAGGGCAGTGGGTGAGACAGCCGGTGTGGAGAGCTGCAGGTGAGAGGGCAGTGGGTGAGACAGCCGGTGTGGAGAGCTGCGGGTGGGAGGGCAGTGGGCGAGACAGCCGGTGTGGAGAGCTGCAGGTGAGACGGCAGTGGGTGAGACAGCCGGTGGTGGAGAGCTCCAGGTGAGACGGCAGTGGGCGAGACAGCCGGTGTGGAGAGCTGCAGGTGAGACGGCAGTGGGTGAGACAGCCGGTGACGGAGAGCTGCAGGTGAGAGGGCAGTGGGCGAGACAGCCGGCGATGGAGAGCTGCAGGTGAGACGGCTGTGGGTGAGACAGCCGGTGATGGAGAAAGGGCAGAGGGTGAGACAGCCGGTGTGGAGAGCTGCAGGTGAGACGGCAGTGGGTGAAACAGCCGGTGTGGAGAGCTGCAGGTGAGACGGCTGTGGGTGAGACAGCCGGTGACGGAGAGCTGCAGGTAAGACGGCAGTGGGTGAGACAGCCGGTGTGGTGAGCTGCAGGTGAGAGGCCAGTGGGTGAGACAGCCGGTGACGGAGAGCTGCAGGTGAGAGGGCAGTGGGTGAGACAGTCGGCGATGGAGAGCTGCAGGTGAGACGGCTGTGGGTGAGACAGCCGGTGATGGAGAGAGGGCAGAGGGTGAGACAGCCGGTGTGGAGAGCTGCAGGTGAGACGGCAGTGGGTGAGACAGCCGGTGTGGAGAGCTGCAGGTGAGACGGCAGTGGGTGAGACAGCCGGTGACGGAGAGCTGCAGGTGAGAGGGCAGTGGGCGAGACAGCTGGCGATGGAGAGCTGCAGGTGAGACGGCTGTGGGTGAGACAGCCGGTGATGGAGAGAGGGCAGAGGGTGAGACAGCCGGTGTGGAGAGCTGCAGGTGAGACGGCAGTGGGTGAGACAGCCGGTGTGGAGAGCTGCAGGTGAGACGGCTGTGGGTGAGACAGCCGGTGACGGAGAGCTGCAGGTGAGACGGCAGTGGGTGAGACAGCCGGTGTGGTGAGCTGCAGGTGAGAGGCCAGTGGGTGAGACAGCCGGTGACGGAGAGCTGCAGGTGAGATGGCAGTGGGTGAGACAGCCGGTGTGGAGAGCTGCAGGTGAGAGGGCAGTGGGTGAGACAGCCGGTGGTGGAGAGCTGCAGGTGAGACGGCAGTGAGTGAGACAGCCGGTGACGGAGCGCTGCGGGTGAGAGGGCAGTGGGTGAGACAGCCGGTGTGGAGAGCTGCGGGTGAGAGGGCAGTGGGTGAGACAGCCGGTGGTGGAGAGGTGCGGGTGAGAGGGCAGTGGGTGAGACAGCCGGTGATGGAGAGCTGCAGGTGAGAGGGCAGTGGGTGAGACAGCCGGTGTGGAGAGCTGCAGGTGAGACGGCAGTGGGTGAGACAGCCGGTGTGGAGAGCTGCAGGTGAGACGGCAGTGGGTGAGACAGCCGGTGGTGGAGAGCTGCGGGTGAGAGGGCAGTGGGTGAGACAGCCGGTGGTGGAGAGCTGCAGGTGAGACGGCAGTGGGTGAGACAGCCGGTGACGGAGCGCTGCGGGTGAGAGGGCAGTGGGTGAGACAGCCGGTGTGGAGAGCTGCGGGTGAGAGGGCAGTGGGTGAGACAGCCGGTGTGGAGAGCTGCAGGTGAGACGGCTGTGGGTGAGACAGCCGGTGACGGAGAGCTGCAGGTGAGACGGCTGTGGGTGAGACAGCCGGTGACGGAGCGCTGCGGGTGAGAGGGCAGTGGGTGAGACAGCCGGTGTGGAGAGCTGCAGGTGAGATGGCAGTGGGTGAGACAGCCGGTGACGGAGAGCTGCAGGTGAGACGGCTGTGGGTGAGACAGCCGGTGACGGAGAGCTGCAGGTGAGACGGCTGTGGGTGAGACAGCCGGTGACGGAGAGCTGCGGGTGAGAGGGCAGTGGGTGAGACAGCCGGTGGTGGAGAGCTGCAGGTGAGACGGCAGTGGGTGAGACAGCCGGTGACGGAGCGCTGCGGGTGAGAGGGCAGTGGGTGAGACAGCCGGTGTGGAGAGCTGCGGGTGAGAGGGCAGTGGGTGAGACAGCCGGTGGTGGAGAGCTGCAGGTGAGACGGCAGTGGGTGAGACAGCCGGTGACGGAGCGCTGCGGGTGAGAGGGCAGTGGGTGAGACAGCCGGTGTGGAGAGCTGCGGGTGAGACGGCTGTGGGTGAGACAGCCGGTGACGGAGAGCTGCAGGTGAGACGGCTGTGGGTGAGACAGCCGGTGACGGAGAGCTGCAGGTGAGACGGCTGTGGGTGAGACAGCCGGTGACGGAGAGCTGCAGGTGAGACGGCAGTGGGTGAGACAGCCGGTGACGGAGAGCTGCAGGTGAGACGGCTGTGGGTGAGACAGCCGGCGATGGAGAGCTGCAGGTGAGACGGATGTGGGTGTTGATAATGTGTGATCAGGCTCCGTGCAGAGCCAGCCCTGGCGCCGAGAGTCCCAGGGGTGCAGGTGAGAGCACACCTGACACCTGTTGAGGAGGTGCCCCTCCCTTCACCTTGGCACTTCTAGGAACCTATCATTGCCCCAGGTGAGACACACCCCGGCCCCCACCCCAGTAGCCCCCACGTCACACCCCTCACCCCTCCCCGCCGCCTCTCACTGCTCTCACAACAACAGCGCCCGGGGAGGATGCTTCACGGCATAGAGAGCGAGGGAGCATCCCCGGGGACCAATCAGCATCCAGGAGAGCACCTGAGACCAGCCCGCACACACACACGGAGGGGCACGTGGCCTGTGCGGGGGGCAGGCACCCTGGGGAGGCCGCGTGGGGGGAGAGCAAGACAGGACCCCCCTTTCCTACAGCGAGAGGGACTTTTATTCATAAACATATCAATTTCAAAAAATTGCCAAGACTTGAAAATAAGACTTACTATTACCCAGCGGTATTCATCTTGTTAACCGTGAAAGGATGAAACACTGAGCCAGCCCGGCTGCCCTTGTGACCCCTGAGCTTCACGCATTTCATCAGCGGCAGACGCCTCTCTGCTCTATCCCATGGGTTCAACATTGCTGAGGCTTTTAAACCACAATGAGCGCGCGCAGCTTTACAACTCTTGTATGGTTACAGGTCGCACACACTCCACCGTGTCACACCCCTCGGTACCCGGCAAAATGCGCGAACTCGACCCCAGGGTACTTCCTTTTCTCTCCCTGCTTGGAACAATGCACTGTCTCGGTACTGGGGTCTTTCCAAGTGCAGTAAAACAAGTACGGGAACTATGATGCTGCGTGTAAGGGGGCGGGGTAAGGGGTGGGGTGGGTGAGTGTGAGCGTGGCTAAAAAAACAAAAGATTCTCTACCTTTTGTCAGTCTTTCACCTTTGGGTAACTACATATAAAACAACACACAGCTTACATGAAAATGAATATGTTAATCAGTGGGAAATACACTGTCTTCCAATATGAAACCTCTATTAGTTGATGCACTGCACCAAATCCTGGTTGAAGCAGTGGAGAATGGCGACCTGTGTGTGGTTAGTGCTACAGGGTCCCAGTCTGTGACAGAAAGCACTGTGATCATGCAAGACCTTATTTCAAACTTGCTTTACACACAGTATAAGATAGGCTGCTACAGACTGCGCAAAAAGGTTTAAGATAAAAAGTGTTTCCGAAATATAGATTTTTTGCAGGGTGTACATAGTGCATTTTTGTTATTTTTTATAATTGTCTATTAAAAGCACACAATTCACGGGTTAAACTGTAACTCCCTTACCATACTCGTCAAATAGACTAAATGTGTGTCATCAGGAAGCAATTTTTTATGGTTACCATCTTTTAAAAACACACACTTCACATCTTAACAGGCAGCTCCCTTACAGTACCTCTCAAAATGAATAAATGTGTATTACCAGGAAATTTCAAGGGATTCCATCAGTTAAAGCCAATACTGGCTTCCAGGCGCCCTGTACATTTGCAGATTCAGCATTTGGCACATTTACACTTCTTTCAGGTAATCAGGCACCCTGCCAAGAAGACTTGTTTTTCTGTCTTCCCCTCTCTCGGTTTCACAGCACACGAGGCTCCCTGAATGACACTTTAGCTGAAGCTTTTAGGCTCCTGGAGTTAACCGTCCCAGGACCATTGACTTTTGACAAGAAGTAGGGGAACTGTTTTCCTAAATTTAAAAAAGTAGGGGCACGCCATGCCCCTCAGATCCCCCCCACTTCGACCACTGGTTTGAATCAATTTTTTTACCACCATTTTACACTCTGCACTTTCCAACATCTCCCACAATCCCACGTCATCACTGGGGAGGGGGGGGAGCTCTGCTAGTGACATCTCAAGGAGGGGATGCAGGTAATGGGACTAGGGTCTGGAACTCACAACCTCCAAACCTTCGCACCATCACCTCGTTCAGGATCTTCAAAACAAACCTTAAAACTCTTCTCCTCCAAATAATTTTCATCAATCACTCTCCTCCCTAGCCCCCTCCCGTCCTATGGCGAGACCCTGTTACTTGACACTCACGAGAGTTAGTATGACCTTCGCCTCAGCTCTGTAAATATGTAATATGTATCTATGCAGACCGTCATCGATAATATGTAATGTTTTGTGTGTGAATCCGTAACTTGTAAATATGTAACTCTCACCACGAGTAACTGTAGTAGACATACGTATTGTCACCTACTACCATGCTACTCTGAATTTCTTAAGTAACTTTTTTCACACTATTGTACAGCGCTTCGACGCCTCTAGGTAAAGTACGTGCTCTATAGAAACGCATAAATAAATAAAGAGCTCCCCTGTATTGAGGGCTGTACCCCGGACGGATGCCCTATCACGTGTCGGTGTGCGGAGGAGCTCTGTGGCGCATGCACCTCTTAGGTGAGGGCCTTAGTTCGTCAAAGAATCCTTTTTCACAACTTGTGAACACCAAGTGGAGAGCCTGATTACGAGTTTGGCAGTCTTGCAGCGAGCCACCTCACCAGGGCACTGCTGCAGCACCACCAGACCCGGAGTCAGACCGCCCACCTAAGTCCGGGACCTCCGTCACCCTGAACCAATGAACGGGGAGAAAGTTAGCGAAACTGCCCTGAAAACAGCCCAGGAGCGAAGCGGAAGGCGTGGGAACCACCGAGGCACAAAAAGGGTGCAAGAAGCACGGACCCAAAAAGGAAAGGAAGAAGAAACGAGGCAAGAGCTGAGAAAAGCGCAGTCTGCTGGATGAACCCAAGATGGCGACGCGCCACGGAGCAGCGGAAGAATAAGCCAAACGCGCCGTGAGGAGAAAAGGCAGTGAAGGAACAACCAGCAGCAACCAAGCCGTAGCTGAACCACGGTGCTGATTTGAGAGGTATCACGCGTGCCGGTAGGCCAGCGCAATCGACCCCCGCAACAGCGGTAACACACCGCAGAAGCGAAACTAAAAGGAACACTGGGGGCGGCCATTTTGCGACAAGGCGGGGCAGAGGTAAAATAAGGACAGCACGGCAGAGGAACGCTCCACAGCACTGGGGGTGCAAACAGGCAAACCCTAAGGCGGCAGGCGCGCGAGAAGTACGCGCTTGGGTGTAGGCAAGCGAGTAGCCGGTGGATTAGCGCAGAAGCCTAACGGCGGTGGGCACACCGAGGAAGTGAAACTAAAAGCAGCCCTGGGGGCGGCCACCTTGAGTCAAGGCGGGGCATGGGCAGATAAAGACAAACACCATAGAAGAAGCACCCCACGACACTGGGGAAGCAAACGGGCTAAACCCGGAGGCGGGAGACACACAAGGTAGACTTCGCTGACCCACAGAACGAAGAAGGAGCAAGAAGGCATTTGTGAGCCTGCCGGAGGAACACAAGATGGCGGCAAGCCACGGAACAGCGAATGAATAAAAGCCACACGCTCCGGAAAGGAGAAAAGGCAGAGAGGGAGCAACCAGTACCAACCAGCTGTGGCTGCTCGTTTGAAGAGGAATCACGAATGCCGGTCAGCGCAACGACCCCCACAGAAGCCTAACAGCGGTAAACACACCGCAGAAGCCGATACTAAAAGCAACACTGGGGCGGCCATTTTGTGTCAAGGCGGGGCAGCGATAAATAAGGACAACACTAACACCCCACGACACTGGGGTTGCAGACAGGCAAACCCTGAGGCGGGAGGCATACAGAAGGACGCGCTGGGGCGAAGTTAAGCGAGAGGCTGGTCGAATATGGGCAACTAGCATACCGAATAAGAAGGGCACAGACCTAACCTCGAAGCCAGCCCTTAGCAACACCAATCCTCCAGGTATAACTATCCAGCCAACAGTGACGGCAAACAGGAACTAATCAGGGCCTCTGGAGACCCCCTCGGTCAAGGTAGCGTACCACTGCAGGCACCGGAAGCACCCGCAAGCATGCACGGGATAGAACCAGAGGGGTAATCCCAACACAGCACGTGAGGAACACAAGTCAAGTTTCAATACTTTATTCGACAGCATTGTCATAAAAGCATTTTTCCCCTATTCTAAACAGAATAAATACTACGCTAAGTTTAAGATCAACATAAAATACACATTAAATTCAATCAAATACAGTAAATGCTGGCGAATTTTTCAGCTTAAAAAGATTCATACATAAGAAATCAGAGTCACAATATCTAGTTCATAATAAGTGGGATTGATCTTAAAATTAAATATTTTTCCATCATGTATAATCAGTTGCAGTTAAAGTGCGCATGCAAATTAACCAGTCCCATCCCAAGTATTTGGCCAAAGCGATTGCAAGACTGGGAGCACAATTTGATCTTAATATTCTTAGTGCTTCTAGATATTTCCTTATACCCAGATTCCTGCAAACCGGTTTAAGCCATCTACTTCTTGGGGCCGCATATAGTGGGCAGACGAACAAAAAATGTGGGATGTCCTCAATGTGTGTCTTGCAGTAACAACATGTATTTACATTGCCTGGAGACCATTTAAAAGTAAAAGCATTTAAAGGCAGGGAGCCAACTCTGAACTGGAAGTACAGTTTTCTATCCAGGGGTTTTGTGATCAAATCCCAGTACTGTTCACATTCAGGAATTATTTTAAACTCCAAGTACTGGGATGTCAATATAGACGATTGGTTGGAAATTAAAACAGAACCATATACCATGTCCCAGTACATTTTTTTCAGTGACGCCTTAGATGGAAAGGCGGAGGGATCAGTGGTAGTCCATAGGTGGTCTAAGTGCAGATTCTGAAGCATGTTCCTAATTTCTTTAAGCCAGGTTATTTTATGGAACCGATCAGAGCTAATGATGTCCTTAAGAGCAGATGCATAATGACCCAGTTCAGGAGTGGTCTTTATGCGCCTCCAATATAGCAATGGGCGCAATCGCGCCATGTCCTCGATCTTTTTCCTCCCAAGGTCGTATTGGAGCGGAATCGATGGAGTACTCTGCGGGACACAAACCAACCGGCGAAGAAATTTGTTTTCTGCGATAGCCAAGACGCTCAGATTGGTAAAGCCCCATAGCTCTGATCCATAAAGACAGGCGCCCAGCACCTTCATACTATAAATCTCCATTACAGGCTGAATAGGTTTTGTTAATGAGGATTTGTATGTTTGTGCTATGGTCCCGGCCAACTGATGGAACTTTAAGACCACACAGTCCATGTGAGATTTCCAATTCATATTGCCCTGCAAAGTAATACCAAGGTATGTGAAGGCATTCACTTCTTCCAGAATAGACCCATTAAAATGTATTTTTCCCTTGAATTGCTTGGCAGGATTCAAATTCATAAACTTGGTCTTTGTAGTATTTAACTCCAGTCCCCGAATCCGACAGAAATCACCAAATGCATCAATTGTCTTTTGTAATCCACTTGGGGTCCGCGAGACCAGTAGAGTGTCATCAGCAAACATTAATACTGGGACCCGCTCCCCATCTAGCATTGGGGCATCCGTTGGGGATTTCTTTATAAAATCTACTACGCCATTAATGTAAAGAGAGAATAAGGCGGGGGCCAGGACGCATCCCTGCCTTACCCCACGCTCCACGGGGAAAGGGTCTGTGACGTCCCCCTGTGCACCCCACCTAATCCTGGCGTAGTTGTTTTCGTGCATACGCACGAGCAAAGTCAATAACTCGGGGCTGATTCCAAGTTCACTTAAAACAATCCATAGTTTTTGCCGAGGTACTAAGTCAAATGCTGACTTGAGGTCAACAAAAACTGCATATAATGGGCCATTTGTTATGGTCACGTTTTTCCAGTAGATAGTTAAAAAATGGAATACCTGGTCGATGGAGCTAGTTAGGGGTCGGAAGCCAGCTTGGTACGGGGAAAGGATATCCTTATCATCTATCCAGGCTTGTATTTTGTTTTGTATCATTCTGCCCATCAGTTTTTGGGCTGAATCGATAAGGCTGATGGGCCTATAATTACTTGGTAAAGCCTTATCCCCTTTTTTAAAAACTGGAATAATCTCCGCTCCTTTCCATGATGCTGGGATCATTGCTCCTTGTGCGATAGAATTCGCAAGCCATACAAAATATTGGCACCAGCTAGCCCGGTCGGATAAAAATACATCTGCCGGTATTCCATCAATTCCTGGCGCCCTGCCTCTAGTCACCCCATCCAATGCTACACTTACACCTTTCAATGAAAATATTCCATGGCTAAAAAATACCATTTTGGGCAATGAATGGGATAGCGAGATCGAATTATCTGCATATTGTGGTCCAAAAAATTCCACCCATGCTTCCTTTGCTACATAATTTTTTGGACACTCAGCAATTCCCCCCCTACCCCATTTTAAAATTGCCCAAAACTCTCTCTGCTGTTTAGCTGCACAGGCTTTTTTAAGATCTAACCATTGGTTATCATTCCACAACCTTTTTGCCTTAGCTTGAGCTTTTCTATAATCATCCCTGGCCTTCAACACTCCTTCTTTAGACCTCAGCGCTAGGCTGAGGTTCTGCCGTGCTTTTCTACAAGAATGATCATACCACCCTCGCTTCCTCTGGGGGCCGGGACCCTTCCCCTGCTGAACTTTTTTTAGGAAAAACCCCTGTAAAATTGCAACAAACTTTGGATGTGACTATTCAATTAATTTGTTAAAATTTGGTTCATTACAATAAGCCTGCAATCTGCTGACCTCTTTGTTAACAACCTCCAGCAAATCCTGCATATCCCCAGGTTTATCCATCAATGATGCCCATTTAATATGACGGAGGTTGTTAGTTGAAATGACATCTAGCGGCATAATGCCCATTTCCTGATTAGATGGACTTTCTCCTTGGTCCAGATTAAAGAGCATGCACAATGGATTGTGGTCGCTCTCTAATCTAGATGTAACTTTCATATCCGTTATCTTGTGCCAATCTCTAACATCTACAAGAATGTAGTCTATCCGACTACTTGATCTTGTATTGTCAAAGGTATGCACACCCTTAAGGTCTGAGGGAGTGTGACCATTTGCTGCCCTCAACCCCCTACCCAGGCACAAACTCTTCAGCTGTATTGCCACCTCAGTCCATTTCTTTACCACAGGTAAATCCAATTGAGGGACTCCCCATTTAGTATCTTCAACTAGGGACATTTCATTATCCTCATGACCTAGTGGTTCAAATGTAGTATTCATATCTCCTCCCACTAGGATGGTGGTACATGTTGGAAGATTCTCTAAGTTATTATCTAATGCTACTAACACCTCAGATGCTTTACCCCCTTGAGTTCCCCTGGCATATATGTTGTAGAGGGCCATCTCAAGACCATCGGCCCAAGTTATCATAATTGGGAGTAAATCACAGTTATTACCGGGCCTCGCTTTAATAGTACAATTTATAGATTGACAAACCCATGTGATTAAGCCCCCTGAGGGACGCCCCTTTGGGTTCTTTTTCGCGGGAGCAAAAAAATTTAGAAAGCCCAGGCGATAAACAGGAGTCACTGCCCAAGTTTCCTGGAACATAATTACGTCATGGCTGTCAACAAATTCACCCCATTCAGAAAACTCTAGTTTGTGGTGAATTCCCGCCAGATTCCAGGAAAGAATTTTAGTACCTGTCTTCGGCTGGCAGGCCCCCTCATGCAATGACGTTTCATACGGGGAGTGGATCAAAATGGGTGGTGGACTAGTTTCTCCGCTGCATTCAATAATGTGTGGGATTGATGTCGGTTGTCCCGCTATGCAAGAAGATTCCCCACTAGAGCTAGGTACCCTATCATTACTAAGGTTAGTTGCAATAGGCTTCATAGCGACCCCTATGCCCCTCTCTTGAATCCCTATTGTAATGTCCTTTACTATAGTCATCCGCCCTTTCAGTCAATCACACTCGTTGAGGCCAGAAAGGGCAGAGTATCTATTCTCCATCGGTATACCCCAGTTGCTTCTCATACTAAGGGGTTTACCTTTTTTAATACAGGATTCCATTTTGTTTTAAGCACAGTGGGATTTAAGATGCTCCCTTTTTTTGCATAGAAAAAGTCTAACGTTAGCGGGACTATTTCTGTGGATCTACGCTGGGGGGGATGTATGTTTGCTAGGATGTTTGGCAACACTTCGGGATCAGAAAGGTGTAACACTACACAGTCCCCTTTAAATTTTTTGGTACCACCCCCGATCCAGTCAACTCTTCTAGCCTTCACAACTTCTTGTGCCAGCTGGTCCATGCCTCCCAAGGTAAAAGCCTCATTCCTTGATAACCAATGAAGTGATTTATTTATCAGGGAAGGAGTATTCTCAACTTGCTCAGGTTCTAGAAGGGGGACATTTGCCAAAACCAATATCAGGGGAGATGCCTCGACAATTAATTCTACAGGCCCCTTCTCTACATTAGTATCTATCATTCTGTCCCTTTGGCTTAGCCCTTCAGTTTCACCAGTGTGAATATCTAGCCCCCTAGAACCCCCCCCCCTGTGTCAGTAGACAACATGGGGATAAGGGGAGTATTTTCCAGAAGTTCTAACCTGGAGTCAGTCTGTGTGTTTTTCGATTCGACTCTAAGTATTTTCTGTTTGGGAATATTTGCAGCTTCTTCAAGTGATTTTTGCAATAAGCCCCCCAGTCTATTCACCTCTTCCGTGAGGTGATCTATTTTACTTAGGAGAGGTTTAGTAATAATTTTAATTTTACTATCTAGGGCATTTAACAATTTCTTAAATTGGTCTTCGTCCAAGGCTAACTTCCCTCCTGGGATTCCCCTTATGTCTTCATCAATGTTTTCCAATGGGGATGCATCATGGCGTTTTTTACTTGAGCGAGGCCCGCCCCGTTTAGATAGACTCTTCTCCCCCCCTTTAGTAGATCTTGGAGCTGGTACCGGTACTGGGGGCTCTTCTAGCAGACCTATTTCTTCATCAGGTATACTCTCAGGGGCTGTATCTGCAATAGCTACTAGTAGCTGCGTTAATGGATTATCCTCCGGTGACTGAAATACCTCATTGCTAATGTCAAAGGCAGATGTGAGAAGAGGCATATTATCAAGTAGCGGTTCAGGTGAGAGGCTCAACCCCAGTGAGGACCTCCTATCATTATTAATTTTTGCAACCTTCTGGACCATGTAATTCTCTATGGTGTTAACCGCTGTAGTCGATTTTGCTTTGGACATAATGTGAGACAACGTAGAGAGTAACGGACAATTAGAGTCATATGATGCCAGAACACAAGATGACTTTGCAGCAAATTGCAGCTTCATTATAAATAAGAAGAAACTTACAGGATAATATTTGGGCAGAGTTGTAGGCCCTATCCCTGTCTCTTCCTGCCGATGAGGGCCGTAGAGGGCCCGCCCTTTGCCCGGGCTTAGCCCGGCTGGGCCCGCGCGCGGTCCCGCGACGCGGAGGATGTCCGTTAATTTATGCGCCTCCTGGCGCTGAATCCTGGTAGGCGGCTTCCGGCCGCAAAGACTCCCGGGACTTGTGGTCCCCTCCCTGACTGCGGCCGCGCTCGGGTCTAGAGGAGCTGCGGCGGCAGGGGGAGACCAGCTGGGAAGTGCAGGCACCGGGGGCAACAGGCAAAAGATGAGTGTCCCGCAGGAAACCCCCCAACAGCTACGGGCTTGAGCAGGTGAGCAGCGTAGTGCAGGTCTGAGAAGCGACCCCCACGTGAGGAACACAGATGCAAGCGTTCGCTGCAGGCAGAACCGAGCACTGAAACCGCAGCCAGCAGACAACAGGAGAGCGAGGGCAGCAACCGAGCTCTAGCATACCTAGAAAAAAGAGTAACGGCTAACAAAAGAGCTGGCTTCCGCCAAGACCAGGACAAGGACAATAAGGTGGCCAAGCAGATTCAGGCTAGAGAGCACCCTGGAAACCAAAGGTACAGCAAGTGTTATTACCAACAGATCACACCCGGCCAATCAACAAAAAGACGACAGACTGAGCACACATCTAGTGAGAAGAGGCTTCGACGAAATGGCAGGAGGAGAGGACAAAAGAACTAGTGAAAACAAGAAAGTAAGGAAGGACACTACCGAATCCCCATTGAAGATGAAAAATCACCCCACAAATGAAATGACTCTAGACACACTCCTCAAGAAGATAAATGAAGGCAATGAGCTAGCGAAAGCCACAAAAAAAAAAACTATGGACAAAATGCAAATGGAACTCACAGCCATAAGAGCGGATCAGAGCAAAATGAACGGCAGAATCGATGGGGCCGAGAAAAGGATAAGTGACCTAGAAGACAACACCTCCAAAACCAATAAAGACTTGCACTACGTGGTTAAAACAACAAGCGACCTACAGAAGATGCTGGCAGACCAGGACGACAGGAGCAGAAAGGGGAACATCCGGCTTCTGGGGGTGCCAGAAGGCGAGGAAGACACATCTGGCTCTTGCGCGGCCCTACTGGAAGACCTACTACCCAAACTAACTGGCTTAAAATTCGACAGGCCCCTCGAGGTGGACAAAGCGTACAGGGTGCCAGCAACAAAACTACTGCTGGGAAAGGGCCCGAGGGCGATCATATGCAAGCCACTGCGGGCAAACCACACGGAAGCCATTTTCGCCTTCGCCAGGAATAGCCAAAACGTGAAATGGAATGGGCAAAAGATCATCATAACACAGGACTTCTCCAGGTTAACGGTTGAGACAAGGAAAGGGTTCCTGGCGCTCAGAGACAGACTCAGGAAAGCGAATATAACTTTCACCTTTGCGGGACTCGCCAGAATGAGAGTCACGGACAAGAATGGCACACGGATTTTCGACGAACCAACAGAGTTGCGGAGGTACCTACAAGGCCCTGTCCCCGAACAAATGGAAGCGCAAAGCCCAGGAGCTGCGAAAAGAAGAGCATCATCGGATGGCTCCGAAGTTGGAGCAGATGGAGGACTTTAGCAGAGACACTACCTAAGGACAAACAAAACAGTCTACCTCACACAACAGATCTACCTCAAGACACTAAGGAGCTACCTCATGACAACAGGCGCGGAAGCGACGGATGCGACTTAAGAACATTGACACTAAATTAGAACGCACAATCAAGCAGCCACAGCGCAAGTGGCACCAGAAGCTATGAGACACTCAGGCAAAGACTGCACCGGCTACCTCATGAAGATGCTAGACTAGCCGCATATCCTTTGCCGTCCAGGGGTAATATGTTTACAGGAGATGGGCAGGAAGAATAAGGAACTCAGGGATGATGGAGGGAGGGAGGACCCTTGCTGTTGCACGCACACAGCACGATGACGGGGGGGTGAGAGGGTGGGCGGGGCAGGGTGGGGAAGAGGGCGGGGAGCCGCACAGTACAGCTAGATACGCAGTATTATCTTCACATTCTTTCTATTCTTCTTACCTTTTTTTACTCCCAGTCTATCTCCCGGGGGGGGAACCAAACAAAGCACCAGGCCAAGCACAACAGCATAGAGGGCAGCACGCAGCCACACACGCCATCAGAGCCAGCGATAGAGACAAACCACCATGACCACACAATCGCAAACACAACCACTTTCAGACATTAAAGTGGTGTCCCTGAATGTTAAGGGCCTCAACCATCCTATAAAGCACCGGAAAACGCTGGACTACCTAGCGAAACTCAAAGGGGACATATACGTCCTCCAAGAGACCAGGGTCTCTACGGAGGACGCGCAATGCCTCAAAGCTAAATGGATAGGAGAGGTAGTATGCTCACTGGCAGTGCACAAGAAAGGAGGGGTCATAACAATCGTAAGCAAAAAAGCCAAGCTCGCAATACACAGTTACCACGCAGACACAAACGGGAGGGTGCTAATCACGAGCCTAAAAAGAGGTGAACAGTCGGTTCACATAGCCAACATCTATGGCCCAAACTCGGCAGACAAAGCCTTCTGGGAGCGGGTGGAGAACGAACTGAGCAACATTACCCAGGGCGAGCTACTGATCCTAGCGGGTGACATGAACCAAACTATAGATAACGCCATAGACAGACACCAACAGAGAAATAGCCACGGACCGCAGGAACAAAGCACCCTCAAAAACCTATGTGCCAAACTAGAGCTGACAGACCCATGGAGACTCCAACACCCAGACGCAAGAGAATACACCTTCTACTCACACCCACACAACTCATACAGTAGAATAGACTACATCTTCATGTCGGCCAGTCACACGCACCTCACCGACATGACGGAGATTGGGCCAATTACTATCTCAGACCATGCTCACATCACCCTCACAATCAGGGGCAAACACAACGAGAAGCCCAGCCGCAGCTGGCAACTAAACAGTGACATCCTAGAGAACCCGGCCAACATAGCAGAAATCGGGGAGGCAATTAAAGAATACCTCGCTTTCAATGACAACGGAGAGATAGACAAAGGCACACTATGGGAAGCGCTGAAAGCGACAATAAGAGGCAAAATACTAAATATCAAATCCAGAATGAAAAAAACAGGAACGAAACAATAACAGTGCTAGAAAATCAGATCGGAGACCTGGAAAGGGGCCACTGCGCAAACCTTTCAGACAAAAATACTCTCACCGAGCTAACCAAAAAGAAGTACGAGCTCAATAGAATTCTGAGTGAACGAGCAGGCACATGGATCAACAAATTTAAATCCATAAACCTGTGCTCAGCAAACAAAGCAGGGAAGGCTCTAGCGGGATACCTAAAAGCAATGCAGAGACAACACCACATAGCAGCACTAACAGACAAGACAGGCAAGACACACACATCCAACAAACAGATCCTAGAGATATTCAAAGAGTTCTACAAGGAGCTATACACAGTAGACAAGGGCCTTGCAATAGACGGAGGCGTGAGTCTACTAGACAAACTCAAACTCCCCAGGCTCACGGACCAGCAAAGAGAGTCATTAGAAGGAGAGATAACGAGGGCAGAGGTAGAAATGGCAATAACCTCCCTCAAACCAAATAAGGCGCCCGGCCCAGACGGGTACACGGCCGCTTTCTATAAACAATTCCTACACCAACTGAAGGACACCATGGTCGAGGTGTTCAAGCTCTGTACGGAGAAAGGTAGCATGACTGCTTCAATGGCCAAGGCTAACATCATCCTCATTCCCAAGGAGGGGAAGGACCCACAGTTCCCACAAAACTCCCGCCCGATATCTCTCATAAATGTTGACTGCAAAATATACGCCAAAATAATGGCAGCACGGCTAAACGCAAGACAATACCAGACTCCTATGCCATCTCATACACCACACAGCCAACAGCCAAGAAAAGGCAGTCATGATCGCACTAGACGCGGAAAAAGCTTTTGACAGGATTTCATGGCCCTTCTTAGACCTGTGCATGGACAAATTTGGACTAGGAGCCAAATACCGAAATATGGTGATGTCACTCTACAACAGCCCCAAAGCCCTAGTAGTAGTTAACGGGGGAACATCAGAAATTTTCACCCTAGAGAGAGGAACGAGGCAGGGCTGCCCCCTATCCCCCGGCCTATTCCTACTAGCTCTGGAACCACTCCTATTCACGATCAGGAACAACCCGCAGATAACGGGCCGTTCAAGTCAGGGACAACACTGTTAAATTAGCAGCCTATGCGGATGACATTCTGATCACAACCAACAACCCAGACACCTCAATAGTGGCGCTAATGCAAACAATAGAAGAATACGCCCTAGTTTCAGGCTACAAGCTAAACAGGGACAAGTCTGAGTGCAAGCCCATGAACTGCCACACAACAAGTACAGTCCTGGGCACATCGGGGCTAACGTGGCAAAAGAAACCCCTTAAATACCTCAGCCTTCTCTTTGGCAGAGACCTAAGGTCCACTCTCGAGCACAATGAGGAAGCGACCCTCAAAAAAACTAAAACTAAACTGGAGTCCTTGAGTCCAAAATTCATCAGCTGGTGGGGAAGAGTAGAGGCCATCAAGATGATGATCACTCCCATGCGGAATTACATGCTTAGCATGCTCCCACTAACACTGACCGATGATTTCCACAAAAAACTCGATAAAACGATCAACAAATTCTTGTGGAGCGGGAAAAAAGCCAGAATAAGCCTGCAAAAACTTAGACTACGGAAAGAACTGGGGGGGCTGAATATGACGAACTACAGGGCCTTACAAACAGCATGTCTGGCAAAACAAGGTTTACACTGGATTGTCCCCACTCCAGAATATACACCAGTCTGGCTCGATCTAGAGAGAGACATCCTGGGGGGGGCCAACCCAGTAGCGCTACTCACAGCAAACAAGCACCCAGAGGCTAATACCGCCGTGCTCAAAAACACTAGAATAGCACTCTTGAGAGTAGACAAAGAGAGAGGGATCACAACTCCTGCCCAATTGGAAAAGGAGGACACTCTGCTCACATTTGAGACGCTGAAACAGTCCCTCAACCTACCCAACATTGAATTCTACGAATTTCTTAAGATCAAAGCTGCCATCACTAAAGCAAACCTCTCCAAAGGGATTCCCTCCATCATAGAATATGAGCGAAACCTAAATAGGTTAGGTCACCAAACCGCCCATATATACAACCTCATATGCCCATGCACGTCAACGGTGGGAGAGGTGTGGCGCCGCGGCCAGGGCGACTGACGTTGGAATCTGGGGACCACGGTTCGATCCCCGGCTCCGGCGGCAGGTTAGCCCAGCACCATGTGACTCTGGGCAATAGCTCGCTTAATCTTCCCGACGGCCCCCAGCGCCTAGAGACCCTTACGGGTGATTGTGCGCTTTACAAATGTGGACTTTTAACACTAAACACCAAAACCATGGCGTTCTGGGAAACTAAACACAACAGAACATTTAGCGAGGAAGAGAAATGCAAGCTCTGGGTCTCAGCCTCCAAGAACAAAGTATCCCCACAACTAGCGCAAACAAAGTTCTGACTACTGCACAGAATGTTCTGGACGCCAGCCCGACTAGCAGCAGGTGGCGCCACATTATCCGACATTTGTTGGAACTGCCATAAAGAGAAAGGAGACCTGACCCACATCATCTACGAATGCCCTAAAGTCAAGAACTTTTGGAGCAAAGTGTATAACTTCATCAACACGAAAGTAGGGAGAAACATTCAACAAGGTCTAGAAGGAATCGCCACAGCTTTTTTAGCCTCCGACCTAGACTGCAGGGGCGACAGGGAACTAGTGGACCTTCTACTCACAGCGGCCGTTAAGACAATACTAGCGAACTGGAAGAACACTAGCAAAGAGGTGGTTTAACTGGGTAACCTTCCTGAAAGGCGCGGACAACATCACCCAGAAACACTCAGCGAACCATACGGCTAGAGGGGAAATGTGGGCAGCCCTAGACTCTTACCTAGGAGCATACAAACCCCCCTAGACCCACAAAGGGAAACCCCCTCAGACCAACAAATGCCAGTGCTCAACCCCCTCCTCCCCCTCCCCTCCTGCCTCTTTTCTTTCTTTTTTCTCTCTCAGCCAAGGGAATTTAGGGACATACGCAACGCCGGCCACAAAGTTCAACAACCATGACCAAATGTGACTACATAAAACAAGGCCCTGAGATCATATGTATATGCTCCCGCAACACTACTGTACTGTATTGTGTTATACTTGTAAAATCTTCTTTTTCAATAAAAACTTTTGAAATAAAAAAAAAAAAAATCCAGGCTGGGTGGTCCTGCCGTGGAGGTGCCACAACGGTGCGTATCTAAAGCACATAGATTTTCCTTAGACATGTGCCGCCAGTTGTGCATCTCTATCTGTGCAGGACATGGGGTGCAAATATACAGGGGGGCACAACATGTGCCCCCCTGCATGCACCCCCAACCACAGAGGCAAGTGGGAGCCCTGTTAGGGCCCCCTGAGTTTCCACACTATTCATGGCAGGCTGACTGCCATCCATCAAAGGGGGCAGTGAGGAAACTTGTAATATGCTTTGCGGTGCCGCTGCGGCACTGCCTGCATATTGCAGCCTCAGCAGGGGCGGCTCCTCCACTTGGGCGGAGGAGCGCCACCCCACTGCTTTCGCGCAGCACGAGAAAGCCAAAACATAAAATGCTAACAACTTTTTGTTATTACCATTTTATGTTTGCTTTGCGCACTGCGGGTGGGCGGGGCTGCTCTGCTCTTTGGGCAGGGCAAGTGAGGAGTGGTTTGTCTACTCCTGAGTGAAAAAAGACTATTTGGTTGGCCCTCTCAGGCTGCCCAAACCGGTCATGCGCACTCTGCCCATTGAGAGCATGCCCACTCCACTAGCCCCTGACTGGGTGCTGCCCCGACCAATCACAACACTGCCATTGTAGCATTGTGATTGGCTTATGGGAGGGAGCCTGGCTGCCTGCTTCCTGTTCCTTTCGGAGGCAGGAGAGCAGGCAGAGAAGATGCGCGACCCGGCGGAAAGTTAAGTTTAATTTTATTTATTTTACTTTTCGATTAGCCCACTATCCCCCCCGCAACCCCTCCCCTCGCAGCCGCCCAACTCCACCCGCGAGGAATGCCGGGCACTACTGAGCCTCAGACTGCTGCACCACAGCGGTGGGATGTAGGATCCTGGCGGTTGCAGCGGTCAAGTGCGGTCCAACCGTTACACTTGTAATACAGTGGATGGACTAGTCTGGTGGTCCACAGACTACAAAGATGACTACAGTGGTCCAATGGACCGCCGTAGTCGCAATTAGGCCCTTAGTTTGGCCTTAGTTTGGCCAGATGGTGTCATGGAACCTGGGCACCACTGTCCTTCTGTATGTACTTCCTTGCCTCACCTGCACTCTACCATGGCCCTCTCTCTTTCACACATTCACACTCTCTCCTCACCTGCATATTCATCTCCTTTGGTGCTCTCATGTCAACATCTGTGAATAACTCCTTCACACACTTTCACTTAAAATGATCATTAAAGCTGCTACATATGTGGCCAGCACCCTGTGTGCTCTGCTGAGAGTCCAAAGATTGGACGAGAATGTAGTCTGAACACATTTATAACCAACTGACAGGCTCTGCGAGAAACTTGCACTGCCTTCAACATCAACTTGGCAACTCTCCATGGCACCAACCAGGGACAACCACACACATCATGAACTCACTCAGACAACAGGAAGCGACTCAGTTTATAGTTTGCGTTACACAAGAGTCATGTGACGTCCGAGGAAACACCACAGAAGCACATCTGGAAAAAGCACTTCCCCTTAAGGAATGCAAGATGAAGTACAACGTCACACACAAACAGGTGGGGGGGGGGGTGACACTGACCACCTTAAAAGTAAGTAAGTAAAAAGCTTGTAAAGCGCACACATGTCGGCGTCTTGGTGCTAGCGTCCATACAGAGCCCTTCAAAAAGGCGGAAATTAATTTAACGGAAGAAGAAAAAAGCCACATTCTCAGCTGCTTCCTGAATTTTGACAGATCTGGCTCTCAGATGGCCAGGCAGTGAGTTCCACCATTTACAAGTGAAAGTAAGAAAAGCGTCTACCTCCACAACGAGCCCTTTTCATTCTGAGGATCACCACCATTTTTGCTGAACTAGAATGAAGATTGCGATTAGGTAAGGGCCACTGAACACGTTTCCAAAAGTAGCCGGGGCCAACCTTATGAAGAGGTTTATGGACACAGGATAGCGCCTTAAACTTGATCCGCTCGCCCACTGGCGGCCAGTGGGCTTTGCTGGCCAACCACATACAGAGCATTACAATTGTCTAACCTTGAGGTGACTAGTGCCATAATAACTGTTTTCTGGAGCTAGGCGGGGATAAAAGGAAAGATCTTTTTCCAAATTCTCATTATGAAAAAACTGGAGAAAGTAACTGATTGATATATTCAGCAAAGCACAGCTTTCCGTCAAATAGGACTCCTTAATGTTTGCCTTTTGGCTCTGGTAGAGGAAGAGCGCCAAGATTTGGGGGTCACCAGGCTTTATTCCAAAAGGATATGACCTTACCAAACAGGGGTGCCTCTGTCTTATTGGAATTTCATTTAAGCCCATTATTCTTCATCCAACTGACAGTATTAATCATGCTGTTGTTAAACTGTTTGGCCTCCTTTTCGATGGTAGATGAAACACACTATTATCTGGAATTCATCGGCATAAGAAATGACAGAGAAACCGCAGGTGCGGATCAAGTTGACCAAAAGGGTGACAGATGTTAAAAAGAGTGGGGCTTAACAATGGTCCTTGAGGGACCCCACAAGGAAGAGAGAAAGGGTCTGAGATAAAATCTCCAAGTGCAACTACTTGCTCTCTATCCGACAGAAGGGAATGTATCAGGGAGGGTGCCAGGCCCTTAATGCCGATGCTTTCGAGCCAGTTGATGAGTAATGAATGGTCAACCGTATCAAACGCGGCCGAAAGGTCGAGCAAAATTAAAGCAGCCTATCCACCGTTGTCAACAATAGATCTAATTACCTGACCGCCACAAGGGCTTTCTTGGTTCAGTGCCTGGGCCTGAACCCATGTTGAGAAGGATCTAAGAGAAAGATTTCATCAGGGAAGGCTGTGATATCCGGATTCAATGCCTTCTCTAATACTTTATCCTGCAGAGGAAGGCGAGAGATGGGCCAATAGTTCTTCAGGATGTGGGGGTCTGGGGTGGGCTTTTCAAGTAAAGGGGTATCGGGCCATTTTACACACTATTGGAAAATGTCCCAAAATCAGAAATTTGTTCAAAAGATAGACTGATACAGTGTCTGAGACTCTGTGAAGAATGTGGAGGGAGGGGGCAAGGATATTTGGGGGCCCCAGATTTGGTAGATTCTGTGAGCTTGTCAACCTTCTCCTCAGTGAGGGGGTAAATGCGATGAGAGCGTTTGGGACAGAATCAGGCTTAGGAGTAGTTGTGTTTCCAACCATCTCCATGTATATAGAGTCTTCCAAAGGTATAGTGTTTGGATTAGAGGTGAATTCATTACAAATAGCATTTACCTTTGATTGAAAAAAAATTGCTAGATTGTTACTGAGAGATTGGCCAGGACGGCCAGTGTTTAATTATTACAGTTAGATAGTGTTTTGACTCTAAAGAATTTAACAGGCTTTAAATCGATCAAAGTTGACATCTGTAAGGCTAAGGATATGGGCTCAATAACCAGTTTGTCTCGGATTGAGTGATCATTATAAGTTATCACGGGTCTCTGCCCCAAGTCGCCCATATGCGTTATTAATGTAACCTTACCTAGCTGAGTATAAACTCGCACTTGTTTAATGACGTCTTGTTCACTGGTTCGCTTGGCATCCTAATGTCTACATGTCAACCTATGAGGACTCTGAGCTCCACATCAATACACTAACCACACTTTTTACAAAATATATTTAAAAGATAACAATAAATGACTAAAGGGCCCAGGAAGCACCCATTTCACAGTTGTTCATGAGTGCGGGGTCTGAGCCCTGGCCGGCCCGGCCACGTGTCTGTCCACGAGATACAGAAGGTGGACAAAGGGTGGACATTGTAGGCTTTCAAAAGAGTTACTGACGCAGTCCAACAACTTGGGGATCATGAAGTCATATAAACCTTGCTGCATTTTTGGCCAGAGAGATGACTTCACAATTTGCCATGACCAAGAGAAGCCACTCTGGCGTTTTTATTTTAGAATATTGTACATAAGGCTGTTGGAATCTGGATCTTGCTGTCTAAGATGGGGAGAGATTCCAAGCCTTGAACCCCCATCATTGCTTCGAGACGGATGTCAGAACTTGATCGACTTCATTTGTGAACATTTAATGTCTGTGGTGTTCAGAGTCTTGCCAGAGCCTTGGGTCGGACCGGCTTCACCAGTGACTGACATGCACAACAAATAAGCATTGGCAAAACCGATAGGTCTGATAATGACGCCAGTCGTTTGGCAATGCTTGTGTTTAGTTGATCATGGGTTCTGAAAAATCTTCTTGCTGGAAAGCTTCTCAGCCCTCTTTATCTTAAAAAAAACCTTGGCTAAAAGAACAAATATTTTATTAATCTGAAAAAGCACACATTGTCCCTGTAGTCTCTGACACTTCAAGGAACTACTTTGTGAGTGGATGTTCTCCTCGTGAAACGGTAGAGTGTCATCAGTTACAGTGACGTTGGCCAATGGCTGAAGAGCACTGAACCATGACCTCAAGCGGTAGGCTGTAGGGGCAGAAGAACAATGTGACTGCCACAAAACATACCAATCTATGAAGAGGGCTGGCTTTAGGCCCATATATGTAAGTATATTGTACATATAATTTTAGTAAAAGCAAAAGGTCTCGGCTAACACCAGATCTAGGGGGTGGGATCAAACCTATGGTGTAAAAGAACAAAATATTCTCAAATTTTTTTTTCACCTTCAGTGAACAGCATATAAAATAGTACACACATTTTGAAGCAAAAACATGCAAGTTAAACTAATCAGTTGGAAAATTCATGAATTTATGTTATAAACCTCCATTGGTCAACAGGATCACTTGTCTCTGTGGATGAGCAGAGCATCAAAGAACTGAATCCTGGTCGCCGTAGTTAAGAATAGTGACGTGTGTATTTATAGTCCTACAAGGTCCTGGCCTGTGGCAGAAAGCACTATGAATATGTAAATCTAAATTTTAGAATTCCATTATACTGTATAAGATAAGTGTAAGCACTGGGACCACCAGTTCTCCGGGGGGTAGCTTGGCTCAAGCAGGAAGGCAGCTAGGGGCTTACGTGTAAAGCAGCTACTCAACACACGCATCCACTGAGACATAAAGTGGGTGCAATATTGGAGACCACACCAGTAGTTGTGGTTGAAAATCAAGATCTTTTATGTAGACTTTAGATCAAGGCAAATAATGCATTAGCAAATCATTAGCATTTCATTAAAGTACCTCATCAAAACATTTCATGAACACCTTTCAAAATGCATTTCCTGTAAAATGGTGAAACATTTCATTAAGTACTTTCAGTACAGCAGAAAACTCCAAATAACAGAGCCTGTCGCGTTATACTATTCAGCAGGCTAGAAGGTAGTTTCATAAACCATGGATTAACCTGTAGGAAGCAATCATAAGCATTTCCTCTTGTAAATATCAACAGTCTTGCAACCAAAATCAGACCATCAAAATAATACTGGAATGAATCAATAAGGGTCAGAGTTCGGCCCCATCAGGAACTGTAGAAGCCCGCCCCTGCAAGAAATTCAGTACGGTGAAAAAGATCACCATTCCATTAGCAGGCATGAACAATGCAGGCATGAACAATGCAGGCCTACTAAGACGGCCACTAAACACCAACCGCCACTGCAGTGGATTATCTGATTACCAAGTATACCCACAGGTCAATTAACAGGCTTCAGGCCTAAAACTGGCAGTACGGCAGTGCGATGAAGTATGGACAAAGTCTGTCCCCAGGCCTCCCAGACACTCGAGGCACATTAGGGGGGGGGGGAAACGGGGCCCAGTCTCAGTTCTCCCCAGGGAAAGGGGCGACCTCGGGGCCTCACCCGGCCTTCCGCCCTCCTCCCCGGGGGTTACCTTGTGTCTTTGGCCCGATCAGGTCCCTTGCGGAGATACCGGTGAAGGAGAGGGGTTCCAACCCTCCCGGGGCCTCACTCGACCCGGCGCGGTGCAGGCACCACTACAGAGCACCAGAGCCGGGGTAAGGCAGGGCCAGCCTTCGGGACACGTCGGAGGGGGCTTCCTGGTTCCCCGGCCCCCTCCGCGACGAGTCTGGACGGTCACCGGGCCTCCGGTCACAGATTCGGCCTGCGGACCAATCGGAGCAGGGGCCGGGGCTGTCTCTGCCAATCGCGTGGTTCACCTCGAGGGCGCGCCGGCCAGAACCAATGGCAGCGCGGCGCTTGGGGGCGAGGAGGAGGAGCTCCGCTGTCACTTGGGATGCGTGCTGACTTCGGGCCTACCGCGTCCGGGCTCACTTGATGCGGCGGCCCTCTCCTAGCATACGGGGGCCGCCGAGGGGGGGTGAACACGGCGCTTCACATAGCACGGAGGCAGGCGGCCACAGGACAGGCCGGGGGCGCCTCAGAGGTGTCGCGTGGGCGGCGCCGATGCCGCGAGGGTGACGAGGTCTCCTCAGGCGCCTCGAGGGCTGGGCACATCGCTTGACGCCGAGGTAGGTGAGCGGGTTGAGGGACAATGTGGCACTCTCCTGAGGGGTCTAGCGCCAGGGGGAGCGCTTCACAGCGCTAGGCGCCAGCAGGGCAGGGAGGCAGTTTCGAGGCTCCCTGACAGGACAGACAGTCGCAGTACAGCACTGGGCAGGGGGAACAGGATACAGCGCTATACACACAGCTCAGCAGGGACTGCAGGCAGTTCAGTCAAGGGGGGAGACAGGTGGGGCAAGATGGGCCCACTGCAGGCAGGGGGTGCGCAGGGCAGCACAGTCCAGTACCTGGTCGATCCCCCAGCAGTCTCTGGTCAAAGGAAAGTAGACTTCTTGATGCTTGGCTGGTTCTGCGCCCTTAGATGTTGGTTTCTTGAAGTTGAAGAGGGGGGGGGTTGAGTTGGAGGCTGAATGAGTTTTCCTCAGTCACTGCAGATGGACCCTGGGGTTCCCTACCACTGGGCCAGATCAGGGGGCTAGTCTAGGACACCTCACCCAGCTTAAGAGGCAGCACCTAAATCCTGTCACTCCCAGTAGCATAGGTTCCTAACTAGGCCCTCCCGCCTAAAATTCCTGCGTGGGTTCCCCAGGTCAGTGATGCCCCAACTGACTATAAAAAGTTCCCTCCCTTGCTTAAGTATGCCCAGGTCAGGTGACCACTCTCTAAGGCGGCATAAATCAGCTCCGCCTTTCTTCTGGAAGGTTCCAGGAGCTTCCCCACTCTACCTATGGACAGGGGATGGGAGGCTGGTATTGTAACATTGTATGGGGATCCAGCCTGCTCCTGGCAGCTAGGGTGCTACACTAAAAAGACCACGCTGCAGTAGCAGGGGCCAGTGGCAGTCATGTTTGAAGTAGAAAGCACCTGCACCCTAACATGGATTAGCCATGAAAAGGTGCCCGAAGACCTAAGGGCCAACAAAAAGATGGTGGGAAAAATAAGGCAAGGGCAAAAAAACACAGGGAAAGACCACCCTAGGGCTGACAGGTCTAACAATAAGCCTATCCAAAAATGTGAAAAAGATTTAATTTCAGATGAAACAAATGCTTTGAAGATATATGTTTCAGTGACAGACAGTACCTGGCGCAAACATATTTATAGGAGTCCATTAAAAGGACCTCTCCAGAACTCAGCTGGTAATAATCTCACAGGAGGCACCCCAGCTCCCCTTGGCTACAGCCAGGGAGGAGGGGACACCTCAAGGTCAGCATTGACCAATCAGAACCATCGTTTTTTTTTTTAATTAGTTTTTGTACATGTTCAGGGTACACACATAATGTGCAGATATCATGAGATGGAATGTGCAACAATTGTTTGAAGAACAGTTTAAAGTTATAGCAATTGCTTACAGGATAACATATTTAAAGTCGGCTAGATTGCAAGTTACACAATCTCCTTTAGAACTGTAAAGATGCCTAGATGCTCAATGTTTATGAAATTTGATATATAATCCTATCATCCAGATGAATATTTGACTAAATCCAACCATCTAGTATACTTAAAAAATACTTTAAAGAACATACAAAGACTTGCATATATGTAGCTCAATATTTACAACGCAAAAACGTTTCCCAGATTACATTATTGTACTCTTGTATGGGGCAATTATTCTTTTTCATACCTGAATCTACCGGTCTGTCCAAACCTGACCAATAAATTATATTACTTAAAAGATGACCGTAAAGGTATAATTTGCATATATATATTTTTTTTTATAAAGAATTTTTATTGTTGCTGTCACATAGTATAAAATAACGGTGCATCTTACTTCAGAGCAGCGTCAACATTCAGCCGCCTACAATCAATAGAGCAACTTTTTTTTTCATTTTACCCCCCCCAACTTAAAACAAGCTACGTCGAGGGTCAGAGTCCACAATCCGTACCAGAAATCTATCTTAACAATTGGTGTGTCCAATGGCATCTAGCAGCATTTTATGCAATCATTTGTTAAAGATCTTGCCTGTGTTTACAGTTCCCAGGGCCTCACGACCTGCGCTGCTACTGATCCCCACTCCCCGCTCCCTCCCACTACTCCATGTCCTCATCCTCACCTGAGCTGTCCCCCTCTTCCTCTTCAGGCAGAGGTTCACAAATGTCCCCTCTATAGGTGTTCCAGGGTGTCCAAATTTTGTTCCATTTGCGTGGGTTGAGTCTCTGTTGGTATACTGCCCTTTCTGTCACCATAAGCATGTCCATGTTTTTACACCATTGCCCCAGTGTCAGCGTCTCCAGTGCCCCCCAATTTTTGGCGATATCCCGTTTTGCCAGCATCACACCAATGATCACCCAACTTTTCGCATACAGGGACATGTCTGTTGGGCCCCATTCATTCAATAGGCAAACCCTAGGGTCAGGCGTGAACGGGTTCCGGAGGGTCTGGCTTATCGTGCGCGTTACACGCCTCCAGTATTCTTGTATATTAGGACAGGTCCATACAGTGTGGAACAATGTACCCTCCTCCCCACAGTTCCTCAGGCAATATGGGTGTGCTGCCCTGTGTATTTTATATAGTGTCGTGCGGGTGTAGTAAACCCTATGTAGTATTTTGAATTGGACCAATCTGAATCGGGTGGAGATACCTGCCTCCCTGGGCGATGCCAGAGCTGCATTCCAGTCCGCCTCGTCCAGGTCCCCAATCTCACCCTCCCAGTATTCCTTCAGCTTCCCCAGTGGATCCGGTAGGTTGTTTAGTAGTTTGCGGTAGGTGAGGGAGGTTGCACTAGACTCCATATAGTCCGTAAGCAGTCGGTCCTCTAACGGAGCCGACTCCGGAACTGTTACACCCGGCTCCAACACAGACATGAGTGCATGCCTAATTTGTATGTATCTGTATGTTTCAGTCACCCCAAGGTCATACTGCTCCCTCAGGGTCGCGAAGGAGAGCACGCCCTCTCTTGTCCATAGGTCGCCCACCGTGGAGATTCCGATGTTATCCCATTGATCAAACCCTTTAGAACTGCGCAGGTTACCGAGGGCTTTGGCATCCCATAGCGGTGTGAGTTTAGTAATCACTCCCTCCCATGCCAGCCGCCTCTGAGCTTTGTGCCATATAGATACAGTGTGTTTGGTAGGTCCTCCCAGCTTCCTCACCAGACCTTTGTTGTAGAGTGGGGCCAGGAGGGTGGTCGTACCCAGTTGGTGTCTATCTGCCATGTAAGCCGGGTCGTCTTGTGCCGTATGGACCCACTGGTTGATCACCTTAAGGTGGGCTGCCCAATAGTACAATTCAAGGTTGGGGAGGGCTATCCCCCCACTGTACCAGTCTCTAGTTAATTTCAACTGTGCCACCCTGGCCGGTTTGCCTCCCCACAGGAGGTCTGACAGTTGCGCTGACACGTGGCGGAAGAACGACACGGGGACCATCGCCGGCGTATTTTCCAGGACATACAGGAAGCGAGGTAGCGCCATCATCTTAAAGAGCGCTGCCCTACCTAGAAGTGTCAAGGGGAGAGAACCATCGTTTTTAACAAAAAGTACAGGGACTGTTTTTGTAGAATTAACAAAGCCTGGGCTTGTGTTTCCCATGGATCCCACCGACTCTAAGCTCTGACCGCCTGCGGCCATCTCATGATGGGATCTGCTGGTGGGGCTCAGAGCCCAGCGCCCTTGCAGTATGTGCTGGGAATTTATTTTACCCAATATCTCCCTGAGTTAGCGCTTTACTGTCAGACAGCACAGCTCGGAATCAGGAAGAGGAAAGCTCTGCTCACTGTTTCCCAGCTGTACTATCAGATAATAAAGCACTAACTCAGAGAAACATTGAGATAAATGGATTCACTGTGTGCGCTGGGAACGCATAAAACATGCGCTCGGCTCCTGCGCTGTGCCAGAGAAGCCCATGATCATTTGGCCCCAAATAATCTATGAGCTACTTTGGAGTCCTTAGTCAAGGGGCAGGTGTTCACTCCACACCTGTCTATCAAACACTTAGAGAAATTGTAAAGTGTGTTAAGCAGGAGAGATCCTAGTAAGAGAAGACACCAGATCTTTGTTAAGCAGGAGCAAGCCTAGTGAAAGAAGACACCAGATCTTTGTTAAGCATGAAAGATCCTAGAGAGAAAAGACACTATATCTTTTAAGACACCTGATCATTGTTAAGCAGGAGAGAGCCTTGTGAGAGAAAACACCAGATCTTTGTTAAACAGGAGAGATCCTAGTAAGAGAAGAAACCAGATCTTTGTTAAGCAGAAGAGAGCCTAGTGGGAGAAGACACCAGATCTTTCTTAAACAGGAGAGAGCCTAGTGGGAGAAGGCACCAGATCTTTGTCAAGCAGGAGAGAGCCTAGTGGGAGAATACACCAGATCTGTGTTAAGCAGGAGAGAGCCTAGTGGGAGAAGACACCAGATCTTTGTTAAGCAGGAGAGAGCCTAGTGAGAAAAGACACCAAATCTTTGTTAAGCACAAGAGATCCTAGTGTGAGAAGACACTGAATCTTTGTTAAGCATGAGCGATCCTTGTGAGAGGGGTCATCAGCAATTGTCAGACGTGATGGAGGTGTTGATTATGTAGGTCATGTTGGTGCTGATTGGTGATGTTCCCAGGTTGTAGATGTAGTGGGTGCATGAGTCTGTTGGGCCTCTGAGTGGATGGTCCACATGATTGCAGCTGTGTTGCTTCTAGTGAGGGCTGTCCAATCAGTCAGGTGGCCCCCTTGGTTGCTAGAGGGGAGGTTAGTAATACGTTTCATGGGGGTTGTTTGGTGTAGAAAGTTGCTGTAGATGTTTGTAAATTAGCTGTGGGAGAAGTTGGATCGGTTGTTGCATTGTTGGGAGGCAGCAATGTTGTTGACAGTGGTTGAGGGCGAGGTGAAATCCTTAGTGATCAAGAGAATCTCCTTGCAGTTGTTGAAGCTTCCTTCGATGCGGTCCACTAGTGATTTGTTCTTGGTGTCTCATATTTGCTGATGATAGCGTCTGAGTGAAGCCTTGTAGGTAGTTCTGTTGGTGACGGCATTGCTAGCACTCCATTTCTTTTATAGCTGTGTGTGGTGTTGTTCGGTATTTCAGAGCTCTTCTGTGTACCAGCTGGCCTGATAGTTTGATCTACTATGCTTGATCGGTGCAAGGAAGTTAGCGTAGTTCTTGATCCTGTTTTTGAAGTTATTGATGTCCTTGTCGAGGTGGTCTGTAGGGCTAGGTTGATCTGTGTTGTGAGTGCTGCGCAAGTCTGCTACTGTGATTTTTTCCCAGCTGTAGCTTGGAATGCTGAACCTGGATCGTGTGTTGACTTGAGGTGTGTTGATTTGGAAGTTGATGATGGAGTTGTATTTGATGCTGTTGCTTGTGGTGAAGATGGGGTCCAGTTTGTGTCCTGCGGTGTGTGTTAGTTCTGGGATGAGCTGGGTGAGTCCGATGTTGCTCAAGCTTTGAGGAGTGCGGTGGTGCAGGGGTTGTTTCGGTCTTCCAGGTGAAAGTTGAGGTCAGCAAGGTGAATGTAGGCTCTGGAGCCAATAGTGAGCAGCACAGAAATGTTGGAGATGAGGTTGGTAAAGATGCCTAGTGTTCCGGGTGGTCGGTAGGTTAGGGTTCTGTTCAAGATGAAGTTTTCAGAGATACGCAGCTTGAAGTGGAGGTGTTCCATAATGAGGTGGCGTTCTCTGTGGATGTTGTATGATCTTGTAGTCAGCGGGGATTTCTGTGGCAATGTTGGGAGCTGATAAGGGGTTGCGTCAGGCCTCTATGATGAAAAGAATGTTGGGGCATCATTACTCAGCAGACCCCATATTTCGGTTGTGTGTTTGCTGAGTGATTGTGTGTTGAGAAGCATGCATGTGAGTAGGTGCTGACATGCAGGTTTGCTGTGGCGTGTATAGTAGAGTGAGGGTGTATGCATTGTTGGCGCTTGTGTGTTGGAAAGAGGTGTTGAGGGTGTTGTTAGTATTTGCATGTGGGTGTAGGTGGGTGGCAGTTGGAGAACTGGCAGTGGGTGCACTTGAAAGCTCTCCAGTGTTGTGGGTCCCAAAATGTTTTCTGAGGTCTAGCATCCTAAGGAGTGGTTCTGAGTATTGCTGGGTGGGGATCGGACCAGGGTTCCTGGACCTGGGTGCAATTTAAATGAGCTCACCTCTGGCGTGTGCCCGTGACACATCCACGCTGCAGCTGCCATTAAGTAGGTCCTGGCAGGGGGAGGAGTGCAAGGTGCCATGGTGTCTTTCCTGTTTTGATTGGTGATGAGAAATGAAGTCCTTTTACTTGGCTTCTTCTTGTAAAGACAGTTTTACTGGGAAAATCAGTAATGCCAATGCCTGTGCAGGTGGATAATGGAAAATTCCGTGATTTCACTTCCTGTGTAAATGGATGATGGGAGATCCAGTGATGTCATGTCCTCTGCTGATTGGTGATGGGAAAAATCAAAAAGTCATACCTTTTTTGTAAAAGAAGAGCTCCACACTTGTATAGGTGAATCCGGCAATAATGTTCCAAAATTGTTCCCTTTAAATCTTTTTTCTTGTCACAAGAGGATCCTGCAGCTTTTCTAAAATTACCTACCCATGGAAGACCCCAAACTATGTTTGACTGAAGGTGAAACCCTGACCCACGTTTCTTTGATCTTTGCAACCATTGGAAACTTTCTCACTATACAAAGTGTCCCTACGTTCTGCCTGTGCTGAGACAGGTTGCATTACCTCATTCACACAGCATCCTGCACAGTCAGGAAACTCAGGGGGATATGTACAACAGAATGCCGTTTTTGAGACTGATTTCCTTGTGTTGCCGATCCTGATTGAGAGGACACGAGAGGACATCTGAGGGGCTTAGCTGCTACTGTTCACGGCCCCCGCTTCGCGGGAGCGTTCACAGGACTTTAGCGCTGTTGTGCACTGACACGGAGGGACTGCGAGGCCCAGCAGGCAATTCACCATCCCACACCTGCAGCCTCTTCCCTCCGTGTACACGCCCCCGCCTGGCTGGTCTTTATATTAGAATCAGTGTCCCGCGACGCGGGACGCGCACGGGTCGAAGCTCGGGGCTAAGCCCGGGCAAAGGGCGGGCCCTCTGAGGCACTCCGAGGCCAGAGAAGGCTGGGCTGGGGCCGCCCCCCTTAGCGCTATCTAAATATATCAATTATTTGGTGTTTGTAATAATCTTGTGTTGTGGTCCCTATGCTGTAAAGACTGCTTTGGAGTAAGTTGTGTTTGTAATCCCCTTTACGGTTTATTTAAGTCAGGGAATAACCAATAGGAGTAAAGCCGTTTGCTATTTAATTGTTTCTTAACGTTACTGATTTTTGTATCTCCTATTGGTGGTTCGTCTTTTGAAATGACTGCAAAAAAATTAAGGTCTGGGCGATTATTAGTGGGCAGGAATTGTTCTAAGACTAAATCAAATCCCCTACGAAATAAGGATACTTCTGTTATACAGTTAAAGGGAAAATGTCAATTATATAGCCTATGGGAAAGGGGAAAGGACAAGGCTCAGACTGGGGGTTCAAAGCCAGAAGACATCAATGGTAAAGGTCAAGTGGAAGGCAGATATACTATGAGAGGGTACAGCATTCAAGATGATTCTATTGTTTTGGTAAATACAGAAAAGGCTGTTGATCTTCCTACTGCTGGGGTGGGTGGCCCCCCAGACTCCCTGAAAATGCAGATGCCTTTAAAGCATGATCTCGGGGAATCAAGCTTAAATAGCATTGTGCCTCTTCATGGCGTCACCACTAATACAGTCGAGGTGTTAGTGCATAACTCCTCTTCTTCACCTGGGGAAGGTTTAAACGACTCCCCTGGACCGTCCCATCCTGCGGTTGCTTCTGGTAATGACTTTACTCTCCCTGATATAGACATTGAGCTCTACAAGAGATATACTACTTATGATCCTAGCAAGGTTTTAGATCAAGCAAGCATTCCAGTAGTATCAGCACCCACAGGTCTTCAACTATATAGTAGTACTCCCTCTAATAAATCTCAATTTTCTATATCACAGGCAAACATCTCCACGAGCCCTGTTTTTAACATTACTGACACCCATCCTAACCATCCTATTAGGCTTGATAAACCAATCTCCGATTCTTTGACATCCTTAGAGCACCTGCTCTTCTCTATTTTACTATTACTGGGAACATTTGTTGGAGGCTCTGATTGTGTGCTAGAAACTGTAACCCAAATACTTAAGGTATTATTAAATAGTAAACAGGGGGTTGAATCTAGCTTACATCATGAGTCATCCCCAGTAGACGTGCAAGTAATGAAAGATAAGAAGGCAGAGAATAAGTCTGAGAGTGCTTCACAAGTTCTAGACTTAGTCTGAATATGACAAGATGAGAATCATCATCCTACTGATGGAAAGAAACTAGTTGTTACACTGGGGAATACCCCGGTAGGTACATCAAAAGCAGCTGCAGCTAATTGTATTTTCGACCTTGATCAAGAAATAGAAATCTTGACGGACCCTGAAAAAAGGATGGATAAGGAATTATTCCCTATATTTAAACCCCAGATAAATGAAGAGAAAGAGGATGTTTCGGACTCACCGTATGAGGGAAAAAAGGGAAAAATAGGAAAATATTAAAAGCTCAGAGGGAAAAAGAAGAAACCAACTCGTAGATTTGAAAAAAAAGACAGAGAAAAATTAATTTTGATGAAAACATAGATACTTCCATAGAAAAAAACCTCCCCCAAGACTCTTTGCTTAATTTATCCCAAGATATAATTGGGCAAATCAAATCAGACCAAGAACTTATGATTTCTGTACCAGGGTGGTCTTCTAATAGTATTCGATCTGTCGAACAGATAAAACCCTCTAATACTTTACTACCAGCCCTCAATCCCTTAGCCAAGCCATTTCCCAATATGATTGGAAGTGAAAAGGCTTCTAAGTGGCTAAATGCTGCTCCCGAAAAGGAAAGTATAGATAGCCTCCAGCCAAATACTCCTACTGAAAAGGAAAGTATAGACACCCTCCATCTAGATTTTATTCCGTTATTTCATACGGATCTCACACTAAATAGATCTTCGATCCTCAATTGCTTTTGGGAGATCGAAAGTCTGAAACTTATTCAAACTAACGATATAGATGTAGTCTCCATTATGAAATTAGAGGTTGGGAATCTAGCAAGGGTTAGATTTTATTCTAAACTTGTCGTAAATCATATTTTATAATGGTCTGAAGGATTACAAAGTAGGGGGATTGATGTCATTCCATTTTTTGTGGAATCTCGTAATGGAAGACCTGCTAACATCCTGCTACTCCCATGTGCAGTCTTAGGCAGTACAGATAGGCCTGCCAAAATTGATGAACTAAACATTTGAATCTTGAAAAATGTACGGCATGTGACATACATAAACTCCCTCCCTTGCCAACCGAATCCGGCAGAAGAGAGTCTCAAATGGAATTGGTTGCCTGGTGTCTTGTCAAGCAAATCTATGATTAATCCCAAACCATATTCCTATCTTTAGCACTGATTTAAAAATAATATTGTGGAATACGGCTGGAATAAAGAATAGTCCAGAAAAATTACAATACCTGCATACATTAGAAGCTGATGTGATCTGTCTCCAGGAGACTTGGTGTGATGAGAAATTCTTTGCGGGTAAGGACTACTACTTGTTGGATGGCAGAGCCATCTCCTCCAGGAGAGGCCATGGTAAGGGTAGAGTGGCCTGTTTGCTCTCCAATAAGATAAAATGGAACTTTGCCCATTATTTAGATTCCAGTAATCTTTTCCATGCAATAACACTGCCCAACCTTGTTAACGGCAACTCACGAAAATCAATTGTATTGATAAATGTTTATATTCCTCCAGATGCATGTTTTAATGTATGTTTAAAGAAGGTTTTCTCCTACATAAAGAAACTCCTTGATTCTGAATCCCCGCCACATATTATTTTATTAGGGGATTTTAATTGTAAAATCTCTAACTGTAGTTTAGAGTTGTTTAGAAATAAACATAGGGAGGAATCCTTATAGATACCTCAAGCTCTTTTTCCAGGCAATATTAAGATCAATAAGAGAGGGAAATTATTTCTGGAGGAATTGCTAGAGGTTGATGGGATTATAGTAAATGGAAGGCTTTCCTCAGATACTCCGGCAAATTTCACTCATAAGTCCAACAACAGTGAGTCTATTCTTGATTATGTGGCAGTGGCAAGTTCCTCTTTTTTCTCCTGAAAGATTTGTCGGTCTCCAACACAGTACTCAGTGACCATAAGGTACTCACTATTACCGTAAATTTAAATCCGCCCTTGACGGACTCGTGGCTTATAAATAGCGAATTGGTGAGTTTTGGAGACAATTCTGGGAGATGCTTTTGGAATTTTAGGGCTATCAAGGGCTTGGCGAGTATCCTAGAGGCCGCTGTGGAGAATTTGGTTTATTGGAATGGTTTTGAATTAATATGTTTTGCTGATTTCATGAATGTGGTAACTTCCATCGCAAAAAAAACCTTATCCTATAGGAAATTCTAAAATAATTCCTAGTTGTCTTCGGTATCTTAATATTGAAATAAACAAATTAGTAAGGGAACAGTACCTGACTTATATTCCCGAAAGATACCACAGAATAGTCCTACTAAGAAGAAGGAGGAGCAGGGTGAAGGTTAAATTGAAAAGAGAGAATGAAGACACCTTATGGATTAAACCACGGGAAGCGGCATACAAGGGTCAAGCTAGAATATTTTGGTCGCTTATTGGGGAGGGCTGTGGAGTAAGATCTAGACCACTGCCAATACCCATTGAAGAGCAAACTTGGGTTGGGTATATTGAGAATTTATATGCCAGCAATGGATTGGTGTTTGAATATGGTAGAACATATGTGGATAGCTCTCCATATGGACCGCCGTCCGAAAAGGACATTGAACTGGCCATTAAGGGCTTGCGCTCTTCCGGAGCAATGGGTCCGGATGAGCTTCCCATTTCAGTCATAAAACAAAACAGTGAGTTGTGGAGCAAAATTCTCTTCCCGATTTTTAGTTTTTGTTTTTCCCGTAAATCCGTTCTCCCCTCCTGGAGGGGGAGCATATTGGTCCCCCTACACAAGAAGGGAGACTGTGATGCTCCACACAACTACCGCCAAATCACCCTTTTGGACGTCATAGGCAAAGTCTTTACAAAATGCCTCCATAAGTTGATCAATGATTGGGTGTCCAAGGGTGAAATATTGCCCCTCAAGCAGACTGGGTTTAGGCAAAGGCATGGTACTATGGACAATTTGACGGCATTGCAAGTTATAACAGAAAAATATATCCAGGTCCGAGGAGGGAGAGTCTATGGAGCTTTCATAGACTTCTCCACAGCATTTGACAAAGTAGATCGCTTTTTGCTGTGGAGGAAATTATCGGACCTTGGCATGCCGTCTACTCTCCTGGAGCTAGTCCAAGCTCTCCACTCTGACACCTGGTGTAGAGTCTTGTTAGGCGGGGAAAGGGGACTTTCTCGAGTAATTACTACAGCCAATGGGTTAAAACAAGGCTGTCTATTGGCCCCTTTATTATTTTCCCTTTATATAGCGGATGTATGACGTTACAACGCATACTTTTACTCCGCATACCATTACAACGCGGTATTTACAACGAATACCGTTACAACGCATAGCGCTTAGAGGTGCTGGATAGTGGTAAGTATAATTTTCTATTCCAACTCCAGTCCCCGTGGACACTAGGGAAGGTGTTGGATAGAAAATTAAACTTATTCCCTATCCTAGAGCGCCCCCCAGCGCAATGCGTTGTAATAGTATGCGGAGTAATGGTCGCGTTGTAGTGGTAGTGCGGAGTAAAAAATGCGTTGTAACAGGTGTATACCTTATATAGCTGATCTCCCTCATGTTTTGTTCTTAAGTGAAGGAATTGCACCTGTTCTGGGGGGTATACTGATTGTCTGTTTGCTGTATGCAGACGATATATTAATTCTGGATTTAACACCAAAAGGATTAAACAATCGCTTACAGGTACTTTATGAATATGCGGAGGCACACCATTTGAAGATAAATGTGTCGAAAAGTAAAGTAATGTGCATGACGGGAAGGAAAAAAATTAAATATGTGAGCTTTCCTTGGTCTGTAGGTGGACAAAGATCGGAAGTAGTAAAATCTTGGAAAAACTATTGTTGGTAATCTAAGTGAAAAGGCTCACATAGCAAACAACACCCGGAAAGCAGTTGCCCAAGGTAAAAGTCTATTCTCCCTTTATAATGCTACAGGTAGAAGACACTTCGCAATTCTGCTAGAGGTTTATCGTGCTAAAATCCCAGCATCATTAATTTATGGTATTGAATTACTTGATATAAGAAACTGGGGCTTCTTAAATACTACGGAAGGCAAAATTTTGCGCTATCTAACCACGGTTAACACAGCGTGCGCTATAGCCGCTTTTAGGCTGAAATTTGGCCTCCGTAGTAGTTGGGTTCAGGGCCTAGCTGGGATAGTGCGCTGGGTCTCTAGCCTTGCAAGGGGAGGACCGGGTACTCTAAGACACCTCATTCAAACTGAGTTGCTAGGAACTTTTAAAGAACATTCTTTAATTGTAAAAAACTTTAGAACTGCAGTTGATCTTTTGCAACTTGATGAATCGGTTCTTTTTACTTTATCTGCATATCAGCTGAAATCCATCTTGAAGTTGGCTTCTTGGAAATTAAGCTTTAAGATGGATAGGGAAGCACGTATCCTGAAGAAAGGTGTCTCTCTGGCCATCGATGCCTGCCTAATGAGAAAAGCGCAATCATATGTCACCTGGAATCTTCCACATGGTGTACGTCGGTTTTTGTTTCTATTAAGGCAGGATCTACTTCCTTTGAATAATCTATTGTCCAGCTGGTACGGCTCCTCAGCTATGTGTAATTTTTGTAATAATTCAACTCAGGATATCACCCATGTGCTCTTTGTGTGCCCGGCCAAACTTTTGCATAGGCGTAAGTGGCTGAGACCAATTTGTCTTCAATTAAGTATTCTCTCTGCCACTGCTTTTCTAGACTCTATCTATAATCCCCCCAATGAAATGTTTTGTTATAAAATTTGTAACTTTTTCAAAAGTTTCTTAGATATGTATTAGAAGGTTTTAAATGTTTATTCTCTTTTGTATTTTATCTGTGATTGTATGCAAATGTATTTGTTTTTGTTAATCTCTTATGTGGATCTTATTTGAGTTCCGAAATCATAAATAAATAAACTTGGAAACTACACCAGAATTGGCTAAGTGAGGAATTAGCCGTCATGACTTAACGCCTGACTTCAGAAACACAAGGCTGCACCATATTTACAACAATATGGTGCAGCCTTGCGTATCCCCCTGCCCTGGCGCTACACTTAGCGGTGTAGTGCCAACGCAGGCACCCTTGCACTGACCCACTCGATTAGGACTTGTAATGGGCGCATAAAGTCTGATAACCCACCTGCCTTTACTTTCTATCAGTCAGGGAGGAGGGCACGCCTCGACTATATTTTTGTGGAGTGCAGGGGCTGGAATAGAATAGTGGACTTTAGGATCACACAGAGGGGGGAGAGTGATCATAACCCGCTAATTTTAGATTTAAAAATCCCGGGTCCTGATAAGGGCACTGTACCACCTCAACCTGACATTCCTAACATGTCTACCCTATCAAGTAACAGACGCAGGGTAAGATGGGATAAGCTGGCTAAAAATCCCAACGGGTTAGCCAAACTGTACACCCAGGTAATCCCAGTACTGGAGGATGTAGCTGCTCTTATAGAACAGCATCCTGTGAATTATTTTCATGAAAAGTTGGGAAAACTACATACTGTATTAATAAGCACCCTCACAGAAATTTTAAATCCCTTAGGACCAAGTACTGGTGGGGTCCCTATGAAACCATCCTGGTACAATAAGGCATGTAGACAGGCGAAAGGTGACCTGCTAGTGGCACTAAAGCAGAACAACAATAGGGACCTTATAAAAGCCAGGAGGCAAGTATACCGGAACCTCATACGCCATTCTAAGACCGAATGGGAGAATGAGAAATGGGTAAATTTAACATCAGCTCTTGTGGTTAAAGACGCACGTAAGTTCTGTCAAATTGTGAGCACTGGCTCTCTCGAGCCAGAGCAGGCAGCAACACCTAATATTGCTGCTGAGGTATGGGAAGAACACTTCGCTGAACTGTATAAGGAGGATATTCATGCTACGAATGTCCCCTTGTCTGATGTAGCAAGCACTCTAGTCTCTGTCTCGTTGGAGCTTAGGTTCACCTTAGCTGAGGTCCGGGCCGCTATAGCTAAGCTCCCTACGGGAAAAGCCCCAGGGCTGGATAAGGTCCCGGGGGACCTCTATAAACAGGAACCCGAGATATGGGCCCCCTATCTCCTAAACATTTTTAATGCAGTTCTCGGGGGAATGGCACCTCCAAATACTTGGCTGGGAGCCGAGCTGGTACCTATCTTTAAGAAGGGGTCACCTCTCCTCCCAGCCAACTATAGGCCAATCAGCCTAATAGATGTAGCCCAGAAACTTTTTACAAGGCTGATTTTGGATCGCCTTTTAGACTGGGTTGAGGGCTCAGAAATCCTGAGTGATTATCAAGCAGGCTTCAGAAGGAATGTATCCACCACTGACCAGATTTTCAGATTAAACATGCTCCTCTGGAAAACGGTCAAAGTCCAGGGCGGCTCGCTTTACACCGTTTTCGTTGACCTCGGTGCGGCCTTTGATTTGGTCCCACGAGGGAAACTCTGGAGTGTATTGAGGGATTTAGGTATTCCAACCCCCCTCTTAAATATTTTAATACGCCTTCACTCACAGAATTTCGCGAGGGTCAGGTGTGGGAGACAAGGCAATCTGTCATCTAGTTTCTCCGTTGGCAGGGGGGTAAGGCAGGGTTACGTTCTGGCGCCAACCCTGTTTTGCCTCTATGTCAACGGAGTAATCACCCACCTGAATATCTCCAACAGAGACGCCCCAAGGCTCGCTGGGGAAGGGATCTCTGCGATTATGTTCGCAGATGATACCCTGTTGCTGGCAAAGACCCCAATGGACATACAGCGAGTCTTGGATGCCTTTGTCTCATTTTGTTATGCTCGGGGATTAGAAATAAATACATCCAAAACGAAATTCATGATCTTTAACCCACCGAAAGCATCCCGCCCTAATCCTGTTATAGGTGGTGTTCGTTTAGAAAGAGTGCAAACGTTCGAATATTTGGGATTAACTCTAAACGAGGATATGTCTTGGGCACAACATCAGACTAAAACCCAATTAAAACTCTCGCAAAAAGCAGTGGGGATCCTTAAACTCCTAAAGCAAACTATCTCAAAACCTATTTGTTCCCCCCTTGAAATCTATAAAATGCAGGCACGGGGAGCGGTGATCTACGGTGGTGAACTGTGGGGCTACAGTTGCCACCCTGAAATCACCACCACGGAAAATAGGTTTCTTAGGCAGTTGGTATCCCTGCCCGCTAGTAAGCCCCTACTTCTCCTTTTTTTTTTTTTTTTTTTTTAAAGTATTTATTGATAACAAAGTGTAGTCACACAGCGTCACGCCGACATCCCTGAGGCTGGCCGCTCAAACCATAGAACGACATTAGGGATGTGATATAGTCCACATCATTCAAAGGACGAACAGCAGCAGCATCCCAGGCGCATCAACAGTGAGCATATGCAACAGCAAAAAAAATCTATAGCGTTTACAATTTTCTGGCAAATAGACATGCAGCAATCAGATGGCAAGGAGAGGAAACAGATTGACTGTACAAATACGAATGCCCTAGGAGCAGAAAGCAGAACATTTCAAATCAAGCAATGTCTATCCACCCTTTTCTCCCTCTACCCCCCTCCCCAAACAAGAAAAACAGTAACAGAACCTAACTCTGGTGCAGAGAAGAAAAACCACGAACGGGCATAAGGTCAGTTGTAAGGAAGGAGCAATGTCTTTAGGCGGGGCGACAGAGAGCGAACTTATCGGCATAAGCAGAAGTCCCTGTAGCAAAGGGGACCATGTCAGCGCAAGGGAAGGAGAGGAGCTTACTCGTGCTGGGGGGATAAGGTACAGTTTTCGGGAGAGGCAGAACAGAACCCGGACATGCACAGGCGCAAAGCTACACGCAGGACCCCACCATATCTAGAGCGCTCGCTTAAAACGCAGCCATCCCCCAGGGTGCACTGTCGCAGCGGAGTACAGCCGCAGGGAAAGTGGGGTCATCCCATATCATCAGATATCGCGTCTGTTAACGATTGTGTAGAGTCAGGAGAGGATGCACGCTCATGCGTCCACAGCGTGAAGGGCTCCCAGATGTCTCTAGGCCTGGAAGCGGTGGGCATCATTTCCCAGTAGCGCTCAAGCTGTGTGTTGCCGTATGTCACATCCCGAACCCATGCAGCAAATGAAGGCAGCGCTCGCCTACCCCAGTGCACCGCCACCTGCCTCTTGGCATAAAGGAGCAGTAGCGCATGTAACTTTCTGTGTGTGGGCAATGTGTCATGCACCCAACCCAGTAGCCCCAGGAGCGGGGACGGTGTGTCTGACCTATGAAGTATCTGGTTAATAGCAGTGAAGATGTCCAGCCAGTACTCCTCTAATTTAGGGCAGCTCCATGCCACATGTACAAAAGAGACATTCTCGCGGCCGCATTTCCAACACCCAGAGTCCTCCCTAAGACCCATGCGGTGTAGTGAGATCGGCGTGCAGTAGTATCTGTGCAAAAACTTAAAATGTACTAATCTTAGCCTGTAATTGGGCGATAACATTGTAAGTTGCCCGCAGCAGAATTCCCACTGTTCCTCCGTCAGGGGCTCCTCCAGGTCCGCATTCCAAGCCTGCATTGAAGAAGGCACTATGACGGGGGATTGGTCCTGCATACAGTTGTACAGTCGGGACACAAGCTTTCTGGGGGAGGGTCTCGAAAGGAGATTCTGAAGAGCCACGAGCTGCGGCGGTTCGTCGGGGAACTGGGGCCACATCGCCTTACAGGACGCCTTCAGTGAGTGGTATAGCAATAAGTCAGAAAATGACTCTGGGTGTCCCTCCTCGCATGTTTCTTGGGCCCGAAAGGTGCCACCGGGGTAAAGGTCAGCAAATGTATGTAGTGTCTTCCCTCGAAGCTTAATGGTGCCACCACCTTCACATAAGCAGGGTAACATAGGGTTGCCTCGTAGCGGGATCGCTGGCGCATACAGTAGGGGTAGTCCGGCTATGTTTCGCAATTCGCGCCACGTCCAGCGAAGCATTGCCACCGTGTCTACGTCTGTCGAAGGGCGAGATACCTTGCCATATATCGCTACGTTCAGAGAGGATGGGGCCGCCGCTGCCATTTCCACCGCAACATGCGGCTGGTAGGGGGTGGGAAAAGCCCAGAAGTACAAGAACTGCGCCTGCGCACATAATGAGTATAGTTTCATGTCAGGAGCCCCCAGGCCGCCCTGTCGCAGTGGGAGCGTGAGCAGTGCCCAAGACGTTCTCGCCTGGCCACCAGCCCACACAAGTGTAAGTAGCAGTGATCGCACCCTTGCATGAAAATGCGCCGTCAGTGGTATTGGAATATTGACGAATAAGTAGAGAAATTTGGGGAGGACAACCATCTTTGTCAGAGCTATCCTCGCGACCAGCGACAAGGGCAGTTTGTTCCATATTTCCACCTTACCCTCCAGCCAGTCCACTGCTCTTCCAAAGTTGAGAGACCACAGCTCCTGCAAATCACGGCTTATCCAGACCCCCAGATATTTTACAGCATCAACTTCCCAGCGCAGAGGGTAATCAGAGGGCGTCTCTCGCGTGGCATCAGTGAGTGGAAAAACCACAGACTTCGACCAGTTAATGGCTATCCCAGCCAGGCCCTCAAAACGAACAAATTTTCGCAATAGGGGGTTTAGATTTACCGAGGGATTGAGGACGTACAGCGTGACATCGTCAGCGTACAATGATATCAGCAGGCTCCGTGAACTGAATCCTATCCCCCTTGCTGTGTGGTGCTGTCGTATCCTAGCGGCAAGGGGCTCCATCACTATCGCAAATAACAGCGGGGATAGAGGACAGCCCTGTCTGGTCCCGCGGGATATGGCAAACGACTCCGAGATAAGCCCATTTACGCTTACCCTAGCTCTAGGCGCGACGTATAACAACTCAATCAAATTTATGAAGAGGGGACTGAACCCCATTCTGCCCAAAATCCTAAAGAGGAAGGGCCACTCTAGTGAATCAAATGCTTTGGTAGCGTCCAAAAACACTACCGCAGCCTGTGTAGAAGGATGCAAGTAGTGAAGAACGGAAAAAATTGTCCTGAGGTTATGGGACGTCGCACGGCCAGGTATAAAGCCAGATTGGTCTGGGAGTGCTATCATCGGCAGCAAAGGCTGTAGCCTGTCTGCAATGATCTTAGCATATATCTTTGCATCAACATTGATTAAGGAGAGGGGTCGGTATGAGTCGAGGACCTGGCTGTCCTTATCTGGTTTGAGCAGCGTTATAATTAAAGCTTCGCGCATTGACTCGGGTAGGGAACCTAATTCTAGGGCTTCAACAAAGACTGAATGAAGTTTAGGGGCCAATTCCTCGGCGTATGCCTTATAAAAGGCCGTAGTCAGGCCGTCTGGGCCTGGGGCCTTGCTTGCAGGCATGCTTTTAATCACCTGAGCTATATCCTGGACAGTGATGGGGACATCCATATACTGGCGGTGGAAGTCATTAAACCAAACAATGGCAATGGAGTCTAAGAAGTCTTCCAGTGATTCAGGAATCGTGGACTGCCTGGAGGTGTATAAGGACTCGTAGAATGCAGCAAATGTTTTCATCACTTCTTCCTGGCCAACAACCATCCTCCCTTCACCATTTTTGATGGAGTGTATGTAGTGCGAGTGTGTGCGAGGAGCTATCATTCGCGCCAGCGTCCTGCTCGGCCTGTCCCCTTCACCGTATCTACGGGCCTCAGCTTGCTTCCCCAGGAAGGCAACCTCCCGTTGAGCTTCCTCCTTAAAGGCGAGCAATTTGGCTTTCATTTGACCTGCCGTTTCCGGAGATGGATCCCGGCAGAATGCCAGGTCCAGCTCACGTAGCTCCGATTCAAGTTGAGTCAGAGACAGACGTATAGCTCGTAACACCCCGGCTTGCCTAGCAATACATTGGCCGCGGATCACCGCCTTAAAAGCGTCCCACACTGTAGCTACTGTGGACGTCGACCCCTCATTTTCTTCAAAGTAGTGCACAATATCGGCTCGGATTTCCTCTGTGAAAACAGTGTCAGTGAGGGCATGGGGGGGTAGTCGCCAAGCAAACGCTCGTTTTGGGACCCCGGGTATCCTCAATTCCAGCAGGCAGGGGGCATGGTCAGAGAGAGATCTAGCTTGTATGGATGTGTCAAGCGTCCACGATGCCACGGCCGGTGATACCAGCCAGTAGTCTAGGCGGGACCAGGCTGCATGATGGCTGGTTATGCATGTACCTACAGCGTCAATTGGATGCCTAGCCCTCCACACGTCAGATAATAACCCCTCCTCCATCACATCAAGGATTGCCTGTCGAGCCCCAGCGTGTGTAGGCCTACCTGCACCCCTTCGGTCCAAAGTATCATTAAGTGGAACATTAAAATCACCCCCTAGGACAATTTGCGAGCAATCCATCATCATGATCCGGGCCCAGACATTTCTAAAAAACTCTGGGTCGTCCACATTTGGGCCATAAATGGCAGCAAGTATTAGTGGTCTGCCATGTAGAGAACCAAGTACAATTACATATCTGCCCTCCCCATCCAGTACAATGTCATGCTCCTGCCAGTCTAGGCCTCTGCGAATGAGTATCGCTACACCTCTAGCATAGTTGGAATAAATCGCAGAATACACCTGAGACCATCTAGAGTTCTTCAATCTAGACGAAGGAGTGGAATTTACATGTGTCTCCTGCAGAAAACATATGTCAACATTATGCCTAGTGAGCATGCCATGCATCAGTCTGGCTTTTTTATGATCCCCCAGACCTCTAATGTTCCAGGTCCACAACTTAACACTTCCCATGACGCTGTACATTCAGAACATCAATAGTTGGTCCGATACCCGCCCACGCCCCAACAGACGGCCCACCCCAATTCGAGTGTAGTAAGATTGCATGTGAATCATCAATCTGACCGTATCCACTGAAGCACCAACTTAGAACAATTAACAAACAATTCAACCCCCCCGCCACCCCACACCCTCACCAACCCCCCAATCAGGTCGTGACAAAGCCCAATGATCTAAACCCATATCGTGTCCTCAAACTAGACACTCGAACAGTGGGAGACACCCCTTGGGGCGTGGTGCTCCAGGTTTACACCCCCGTTTTCACAGGGTGGCTACATTCAAGTCAGCGTCTCCATGACCCAAATGGTCAGCATTACTTAGGGCCACAACAGGGTAGCACAGCAGAACACTAGAAAAAATGTATGCCCTAACAATCCCATCAATGCAACAGGGTAGTACTGCGGATCCCACCCTCCCCTCCCGGCAATGCACACATGGTAATAGAGTGAGCGATGGGGACTAGATCAGGTAAGCAAGACTTTAGAAATGGAGTAGAGAGCTCCACAGTACAACCAAAGCTAGCATATTAGTCATTATCACTTAGGCGGTCAGAGTCATTATCCAGTCTCGGCGACTTTCGCCTCGCCCCAGGCCCACTGATGTGTTTTGCAAACTTCAATGCTGATTTGGCGTCTGTAAAAAAGTGAGAGGTGTGTTCATGAATTACCCTCAGCTTAGCTGGATACAAGAGTGCGTATTTGACGTTAGCTTGCAGCAGTATTTTCTTAGCTGGCAGGAACTCCTTTCGGGCCGCTTGGACCAGGGGGGTAAAGTCAGGGTAAAAGGAGATGTTGTTACCTTTATGTGTGATCTTACCCCTCTCCCTAGCAAGGCGCAGTATGAGGTCTCTGTCCTGAAAGTTAAGCAGTTTAGCAAGAATGGGACGGGGCGGCGTGCCCGGCGCAGGTATCTTCCCAAGCAATCTATGCGCTCGTTCAACCGTGAATACCTGTGAGAGGTGTGGGTCGAAGAGTTCATGAAGGAGATCCGCCACAAATACCTCCATCTTGCCAGTGTTGTCCGTCTCAGGAATTCCCGTGATGCGGATATTCGACCTCCTGGAGCGCGCCTCCAAATCATCTGTCTTGGCTCGCAGGGATTCCAGTTCCTTTTCGATATTAGTGATGTGCTGTTTAGCTTGCTGTTGAAATTCGCAGCACTCGGTTTGCCTGTTCTCCAAGCAGTCCAGCCTTGTTTCATGGGCATCCACTTTGGATTTAACCGATTCCAGTTGGGAGGACATTGCATCCAGTTTAGTGTCTATGCTTTTTAGGCTTGCCCGTACTTCCATCATCAGTGCCCCAAAGTCCATGTCCGCACCAGAACCCTGCGACATCGATGCGTCCACATCTTGGTCCGCCGATTTTTGTTTGTCTGGGCGTTTGTGTTCAAAAGTAATCTTGGGCTGCCTTGCGTCATTTTCCCCCATCTTGCAGTGTAGGGAATGGCGCGTGAGTTGTCACACAGTGGAGAGGGCCACACGGCGGCACGCACCGCAAAAAGTATGGCAACTTTAGGCTTCAGGTGTTCACAGGGACGTAGTGCACCCAGCTCCGCCAAGTCGTCTAGCCTATTCACGTCCGTCCGCAGATCAGCGCAGGCAGGCTGGGGGTGACAGAGCTACAGCCCGGATTTAGGCGGGTGCTCCAAGCCTCCAAAATGGGGGTCCAGCAGAGCTCCCACGCGCAAAAGCAGACTCACGGCCTCCAGCAGTGTAACGTCACGTAGGGCCCTTCCCAAGGCAACTAGCAGTCACAGGATATCAGGCTCCACCTCATGGAGAAGGAGCTGGTGTGATAGGCCTGGGTCTAAGCTTCAGCAGGGGGAGTAGTGTGCAGGCTTAGAGGGTTATTTCCAGAGGGCCCCCCCTTCCACCAGGCAGGTCTCAACAAAGCAGCCACTGAGCAGCGGGATCAGGCTCAGTCCCCTGCCGCCGAGCGAAGCGTCACAGTCAAATCTCCATCAAAATGGCGGGCTCGCCTCAGATTCGACCTCTCCGTCCTCTCACGGAATCACAGCAGCAGGCCGCCCAGAGCACCGGGGACACGCCCGGGGCACGATCGCGCCGCAGCCAAGTAGCGACTCACCGGCAGTTTGCGTGTGTGTTGTGTCAGAAGCCCCGTGGTCTGCGCATCGACTTCGCCGGGGCTCCGGAGGGCCTTTCAATCACCAGCCTGTAGTCGGAAGTGCCGCCCAGCGGCGGTGTCACAGCAGCGGGTCTCTCGCGCAGTGTAGTACGTTCCAGGCACGGGAGGCTGCTACTGCGTCTGGCGGCGGTCAGCATACACCAAACTCGGGTCGGGGGAGGAGGTCAGCGTCCTCTACCAGTTTGCTGCAATGGTTAAGCACATCTGGGTCCAGGAGAAGGTTTATATAAGGATTTCACTGTGTAGCCGGCGGAGCTCACTCACAGAGCGGCCATTTCGCTGCCTGGTTGGCCACGCCCCCACGCCCCTACTTCTCCTTAGGCTGGACTTGGGACTCAGATCACTCAAGGAAGAATTAGGACTTAAACCACTTACTTTCTGGAGGCGTATCTGGGTAACCCCTGAACTCGCCAGCTATAGGCGCGAGCTTGCAGAACTGTTAAAAGCTCCAAATGTTTGGAATTTCCCCTGGCTGAAATATATCAGGCAGGAATTTGACAGGATAGGTTGCCCTTCATTAAGGACTAACCCTGAAGAAGCGTGTAGAGGTATATCCCGGAGGGAGTTAGTTGGTCTGTATTATGATCAAAATATGTCTGCCTGTCTAACCAATGCCCAAATTGGGACAATGACAAGATCATTCCTGGGTCTAAAGGATGATTACAAACTGTGTGGAAAAGTAAATTTTGCCATGTTCTGTGTCCCTACGTGTCCTCCATCTTATGTTATGTGTGCATGATTAAATATGCATATGTATCCCCCATGTTTGATTAAAGACGCAATTACAGTTGTGTCCATCACTAGTATGCCAGTTTCCAGTTCTCGTGAAAGCTACGAGTATTAGGCCTATGTAAAGTTACGTTGCCACGTTTCTCAGTGTGCACGTTATTTCATTGTAAAGTCCCCGTTTCTAGGCCTCAAAAGGGCCCGGACACCAGATTCGGCTCCTGTCTCCTGAGCCTCGCTGAGGAGCGATACAGCCCCCACCTGTATCCTCGACCCTTCACTTACTTCCTGCCTCACAGTGCCCGGCTCAGCCTGGCTCTGCCTACGAGTCTGCCAAGAGTATGTTATGATTCTAGTTATCAGTCCAGCCCTCCTTCTCTGCATTCCTAAGCTACTGAATCGCATCAATAGTTTCCGTCATTGTCTAGCCTTTACGTCTCCATGTAAGAGAAATACTGCATTTAATGGTCATTAATATTCTTCATCACGCACTACATGTAGAATAATGCATGCTCCAGTCTTAGAGTCCGTTAGCCTCTCCCCTCCTGACTCTTAGTTTATATCAACATGTTCTCTAAACATCAGATACTAGATACTGTTTAGGTACATGTCGCCCTGACTCTCCAGACTTCAGTCTCTGCTCCTAGCACAGAGTTCATAGCCCCCAGCTTCTCCTAGTAACACGTCATTGTCAGTTTACGCGCACCATTAGGTTAGAGGTCCCGGCTCCTTAGGTAGCCCCCTCCATGTTTCCGCCCCATTTATGACATATTCTGTTACGTTTACATCACATGTCTATGTATACGCCCCTGTTACACCCATTTTCACCCTTATCTTTCGCGACTGCTATTGACCACACCCACTGCTCCGCCTACTGTAATTCATTGTAATGTAACTGTTTTAGTATATATATTTGTGCACTGTTATTAAATGTTGTGCCGATTCTGATCCTGCCCCCGGCAGCGCTGCCATCCTGTTCCCGTGCAGGTTGTCCTGTTCCTGTCCTTTATGCTGTATTAAACCTGCAAACTCCTACTACCTCGAATCTTGACTCTTATTTATTGAGCTATCTGTTATTGCTATGCCCAGTAAAACATAGATCCGGTATTATTTATTTATATACCACATAATGGCGCCCGAATAGGGACTTGCCCTTTCCCCACGCGGCGGTGAAGCCACGCCGGCCCCCTGACCCTCTGCAGCCGTGACGGAACCATACCGTGCACGTGCAGATATTTCTGCTTCAAGTATCCCTCAGGCCCACGGAGGAGATGGAGGTGGCGGTCCAGCATCCAGACGAGGCGGTGGAGGAACGCGGCGAGTCCCGACCAGAGCCCAAGCCGAGAGTCCAAGGTCCGAGGTATCCGGAGGCCCACCCGTAACAGAAGTCCGAAGTTCGTCCGTCCGGCGCCGAAGCAGTCCAGTCCAGTCCGAGGCTTTCCGTTCTTGCTGCCCGGTGAGTACCATTGCTGGGGTAGTATCTAGACAGGGTCAATCTAATTGACTCTGGTCCGTGGGTTGGTGGTACACAGACCCACAAAACGAAGTGTCCACTTCGGTGGATGCGGGTCCTGACGTGTCTCTTTATGAGACCGGTAAGTTTCGTACTGTTTCAGCAGTGCATCTAGTTTCTGTTCTAGTCAGTTCTGTTCTCGAGAAAATTCATGTATTCTGTTTTCAGTATTCCAGGTAGTATTCTGTTCGAACTGTTATTTTAAATATTCTTCATGTATTTTAATGTCGTGGTATGAATGTGAAGTAATTATCGTGTTCATTGTGTATTGTATTGTGTCTAGATTACAGTTCAGTCATGCCCTTATTCTCGAAATTACGTCAGTTAAAAACTAGAAAAGGTCTGCTAGAAGCAGCAGTTCCTGTCCCGCCTAGGGACAGTCCAGGTCATTTTATGTATCAGAAGCATGGCATAAGTGCCATATTATATCTAGATTTATGGGTAGAGTATACCAAAGAGTTAGAGGAAAAGTATAGATGGCCCGTATCAGGTACGTGGGATGCCGAGTGCATCATGAGAGTAGAAGAAGCATTATGGAAAAAGAAAGCCAGACAGTCACAGAAAGATGCCATCGAGTTATGGCGCAAAGAATCTCATAAAAGAACCGAAAAAGAAATCAGAAAGTCAGAACTAAGTAGAGAATCCTTAGAACGAGCCCAAGAAAGGGAACTAATCGAGATAGGTGAACGAGTTAAAACAGAACAGTCAGACAGACAGAGGCATGCCCTCATCAAGGGTATGTATCCTCTTCTTGCCGAGGGCTTGCCAAAAGCGACCCCGGAGGCATCCAGTAATTTTCCCCCACCACTAGTTCCGACCAAGCTACGTCACAAACCGACCGCAGCTGATATTTTCATCTCGTCCTATTTGGACGACACAGTCCCGGAATATGCAAATCCTGTTCCGCCAGTCCCTGTAAATCAGGCAATTCCTGCTCCCCCAGACACCGGGGCACCTCTTGCAGTACCTGCTACGGTACCCCCGGTCCAGCCTACATTACAATTTCCCGCCGCGCTGGTACGAAGAGTATCAGTCGACGATTCCAGTTTAGGGGCCGCAGGAGGAGGTCCTCCTGGTACCCCGCCGCCACACCAACGTAGGACGTTGGCCGAGTTACATGAATGTGCGTTACAGCGTACGCCCAAATTTAAGTCCGTTGCAGAAATCCGACGAGCTCTCACTGAATGCCGCTATGATCCAGTTGCAGGTGATGATAGTACAGTAATATATTCCATCCGTGTAAGACGGGTGACCGGGTATTTAGACACCCTACCAGATATGAAAGGAGATCTAGACAGAATATATCGTTTCATCCGTACAGGGGATGATCCAGAAAGTATTGGCGAAGCCATGTCTCAAAGGAAAGCTGAGATCCAGCTCATGATATTAAAGTTTCTGATTAATTGTCTAATAAGAGAACAAGATTACCCGACTAAAGATCCGGCCGAAATGAAAATCCTGACAAGGTGGAGTGATAATATAGCCGAGGGTAAACACAAGACTATCAGTAGTATAGAGAGTATGTACAAGAAAATTCGTAAGGAAATACTAAAGTTACACGAACAACGTAAAGCAGCACAAGTAAGCGAGAAAGAAAATGACTCTACTGAAGAGGTAGAGAACGAGAATCCCACTAGAATAGCGTATGTAGGAAAATCTAGATTTCCAGATCGCCATTTGCGCCTAGAACACAAGTCAGTTTTACATCATCCAGCACCAGAACAAGGTTCTCTGGAACAAGTATTTCAAGCTACCGATCACATTCTGAAATCACGAATCGGTTACAGTGAGTTAAGTACTATGCATGAACAAGAACTAGCCCGATCAGCAGTCCGATGGATTACTGATTCTACCACTTTTCCAGACGAAATAGTGGCACAAATGTTCCTGAAATTGCCCCCAGCCGAGCAGCGACTGGTGGGTATGTATATGATCCAGCACCTCATTACATTGTATGAGGGTCAACATTCTGATCCAGGTCCGTTACACGATGTCCTGAACGAGTTACTCCAGTATAGATGGAAAGGTCTAGGTACCGATTTAATTAGTGTCATTCTAGAACAGCGCCACAAATATAGTATGTTTTTGAACCCGCATTTTGTTCATGTCTCACCTCCAGAAAATAAACCGTTTTACATAGACAGACAGAATCCGTTACGAGAAGTACACCCAGTTAGGACAACAGATGGTGAAATGCAACGAGTGTTTGTTTACACTCCGATTACAAAGATGGAACTCTTAGAGATGAAAAAGTTAATTCCCTGTCATGACAAAGATCCAGCAGGGTTCCACCGAGAATTAAAAGACATGCTCCGTATGGGAGAATACACGTACCCAGATATAATTAAAATGTTAAAGGTCCTGTTGCCCGCAGGGGTATACGAAAAACTCAAGGAAAAAGATTGGGAGGTGGGAGAGAAAAAGATCGATTGGGCAGTTCTAGAAGCTGAAGATAAGGCACGAGTACCAGGTACCGGTCTAGGAGAGAAATGTAAAGAATTACCAGAACTGTTAATACAAGTTTTGCCAAGGTTATTAGCCACTAAAAAGGAAGACTGGGATGCAATCTCAGCCTGTAAACAGAAACAAGATGAAGACACTAGTGATTTTTATTCTAGATTTGAGAAATGTTTTAGTATAAACAGTGGCCTCAAGACAAGTAGCGAGTCATACCCTCATCTTTTTGTTACTAAATTAGTCGAGAATTCAAGTCCACAAGTTAAGAATCGAGTTTTGAAAGTCGAAAGTACCTGGCAAGCTAATACCCCGTCCCAGATGTTACAGATGCTCCAATACCACCAGAATAGAATCAGAGAAGAGCAGGATCATGAGAGAAAACGTATGAAAGACACGAAAATGAAAGTACTAGTTGCACAATCTATTCCTCAAGACAGTCAGAAGAGGGGTCCGAATCAAGCCAGTCATCCTACAGCTCCCGTTAAAGGGACATGCAATTATTGTAAACAGCCAGGTCATTTCATAAACGAGTGTGCAGTTCTGAAACACAATATAGCTACTGGTAAAACTAAAGAAAGACCACGTCCGCCTAGACAAGAACAAGTTTCACAGACTTCTCAGCCACAGAATGCACAACAGACAGTTCCAGCACCGCAGCCTATTGCTGCAACACAGCATGTTACACAGCAGATGTACCAGTATGCGCAGTCTGAGTATCCAGAGTATCAGCCATATTCATGAAAAAGCCTAGAGAGGGAGGTAGGCTTGCCTCTCATCGAGATACCTGTAGATCAAGAGGGTCCCTATGTTCATAGTCAAGTATTAGGGAAAGACAGAAAGTTTCTGATTGATACAGGGGCAAGTAGGACCACCATCAGTCACGCCGAAGTTCCAGGGGCTCCGCTCTCAGGCTCAAGAAATGTTTCCCTTGGATTTTCAGGAAAGCCTATTGTAAATGAGATATCTCAGCCAGTTACTCTAGAAGTAGGTCCATTGTCCCGCACTACTGATCTGTTACTTACGAAGTCATGTCCAGAAAATCTGTTAGGCATTAAGACACTGAAAGAATTAGGTGCAGTCATATGCTGCTCCCCCGAGGGAATACGATTGTTCCTACGTGACTTCAAGGGTCACTATGTATTACGAGATTTTGATCCGAGATTGTCCAATGTTCCGCAGCATCTATGGGCACAAGGTCCAACTGATGTTGGTTATATGCAAATCACACCCCATCGTGTGACTCTCAAGCCAGGTGTAGTGTTACCACGAATCAGACAGTACAGACTGCCACCTGAGGCTGTAGCAGCCTTATCCAAAATTATTGACGAGCTCATCGCTCAAGGAGTAGTTGTAGAAACTGACTCCAATGTATGTAATTCTCCGATCATTCCAGTCATGAAACGTACTGATCCAAATGCACCCCCAGTATATCGATTAGTGATTGATCTCCGAGAGCTTAATAAATGTATTATTCCCCAGTACCCAGTTGTCCCAGATATCTCTTCCCTATTGACAGCCATTGATTCTGAAGCCTCATTTTTTACAGTCATAGACCTCAAGAACGCGTTCTTCAGTGTCCCCATTCATCCAGACAGCCAGTTTCTTTTCGGATTTTGTTTAAATGGAAGGAGCTATATGTTCACACGCGCTCCTCAAGGTTTCACAGAAAGTCCAAGTATTTACAGTCAAGCACTTAAGAGACAACTAGACAATATTCACATGCCAACTGACACTGCCCTGCTCCAGTATGTCGATGATCTACTGATCACAGCCCGTTCTGAACGTGCTTTTGAGCGAGCATCCCTTACAGTCTTGTATTTCCTTGCCGAGATGGGGCACAAGGTGTCCCCTTCTAAGCTTCAATTCTGTGTCCAGCAAGTGATCTATTTAGGCCACTTACTGTCCAAGAGGGGTAGGCAGTTGACACCCGACCGTATCCAGTTAATAGCGAGTCTTCCTCAGCCCAAGACCCAGAAGGAGGTACGTGCTTTTATTGGCCTTACTTCTTACTGCAGACAATGGATTCCTCAGTATGCATTTCTAGCTAAACCACTGATACAGTTAACGACACAGGAGGCAGCCGTATCGACTGTCCTCCCTTGGACATCTGAACATACATTTAGTTTTAATGAGTTAAAGAAGGCTCTATGCCAAGCTCCAGTTCTAGCAACACCGAACTACAGTAAGCCTTTTACACTTTTTGTCACTGAACGCGAAGGTACAGCATTATCTGTTCTCACACAAGATCAAGCAGGACAATACAAGCCCTGTGCTTATTTTTCGAGCACATTAGATCCTGTAGCCCAGGCTCTGCCTGCGTGCCTCAAGTCAGTTGCAGCCACAGCACTAGCTATCAGACAAAGTGATTCCATAGTATTAGGACATTCCTTGACAGTACAAGTCCCACACTCCGTGGAAGTTCTTTTAAACCGAACACAGACTCAGCACTTGACAATTGCACGTTTAACAGGTTATGAATTGACACTGTTCCAGCCACACATAGAAATCAGACGCTGCAACGTTCTAAATCCTGCCACACTGTTACCGTCAGTAAATTCAAATCCTGCCACACACGACTGTGTGGAAGTAGTTAATATTATGACTAAGCCAAGACAAGATCTGACAGATATTCCATTACTAGATCCAGACCTGACACTTTATGTGGATGGTTCATGTATGAGAACAAGTACAGGAGAACTAGTAGCCGCGTATGCAGTGACTACTGACACTGAAGTTATTGAAACACACCGTATTGACACCCTGTCTGCTCAAGCAGCAGAGCTAGTTGCTCTGACACAAGCCTGCATACACGCCAAGAACCTGAAAGTTAATGTTTACACAGATTCACGTTACGCATTTGGAGTCGTACACGACTTCGGAGTGCTCTGGCAGGAGAGAGGTTTCATGACTTCTCATGGAACCAAGATTCAGCATGGTCTCCTTATTCAAGCTCTGTTAGATGCCATACACTTACCGACCTCCATTGCTATCATGAAATGCAAAGCACATACGAAAGTTACTGACACTATTTCTCAAGGTAATGATCTAGCAGATCGCACAGCCAAGCTTACAGCACAGACACCAGACATTCCAGTTAATAAGACACCGACATACACTCCAGATCCGACTACCTGTATGACAGTTAAGGACCCCACTCAAGATGTCATAGATATCCAGTTACATGCTACTCCCGATGAAATCAAGAAATGGTCCGAACAAGGAGGGGTCCAGACAGATCAGGGATGGGTAACGAAGGGTAAAGCCACATGGTTTCTCCCCGACTCCATGGTTCAAGTCATTATCAATACCGCACATAGTCCAGCACATTTAGGAGAAAAAGCTATGTTAGACAGTATCCAGAACATTTGGTTCAACAAGCATTTACGAGCTGCAGCCAAGCAGAAAGTCCGTACCTGTATGATATGTTGTCAGTTTAATCCAGGTAAAAGTGTTCCGGTGGAACAAGGTGGATTCCAGCCCCCTGACCACCCTTTTGAAGTCCTCCAGATGGATTATATTCAGATGGAGCGATGTCGAGGTTTCAAGTATGTCCTTGTAGTGGTATGCGCTTTGTCCAGGTGGACAGAGGCATATCCAGTCCCAGATTACACAGCCGCGACCACTGCCAAGCAGTTGGTTCGTGAATTCTTCCCCCGCTACGGACTCCCTAGAGTCGTATATTCTGACAACGGCCAGCCATTCTCATCCGAGTTGATGAAACATATTTCCCTTTTGTTAGGGTACCAGTGGAAGTTCCATTGTGTACGCCATCCAGAAGCAGCCGGTCTCGTAGAGAGACATAATCAGACCCTGAAAATCCGAATTGCGAAAGTATGTAAAGAGAAAGGTGTGGACTGGCTAGTAGCTCTGCCAGTTGCCTTATTTTATATGCGCATGGTCGCACATTCCAGATCAGGTCTGTCCCCTTATGAGGTCGTATTCGGCCGCCCCCCTAACATGTGGGGTACACCTAGACCTCGAAGTATTACCGATGTTTCAAGTAATATGCTGACAGATTACCTAGCTTCCTTGATGTCTGCCCTCAACTCTTGTCGTTCACTGGTTGCTGCCGCATTTCCAGACAATACCGAGGTGGCACCGCATGAAATCGTTCCCGGATCCATGGTTTTGGTCAGGAACTTTGATCGTTCAAGTCCGCTGGAGCCTCGCTGGAAGGAACCCCGACAGGTCCTCCTGGCCACCCGTACTGCCGTCAAGCTGGAAGGCAGGAAGGGCTGGGTCCATTTGTCACATGTGAAAAGATTTTTTGGATTGAAACCTGTTTCAAAGAACATTTCCGAGGATCTTAAAGACTGCCAAAGTACTATTCTTAAGGACTGCCCCGCAAAAGACATTGCTACGAACCCTTCCCTGTTAGAGAAAACTCCGCAACAGGAGTATAAGCTTAAACTAAGGTCTAGTAAAATAAGTCAGCCAGTTTGATTGTCTAAGTCCTCCCCTAGGTGAAACGGTTAGACCGGTTTCTGACATGTATATAATAGACCCCCACAGAGAGAGAGTTAGTGAGAACTCTAGAAGTTGCACTATTATTTTATGTTTTCTGCTATATTTCAGCATTATGATTTCCTGCACCAGTTATGCATTTTATTTGTGTTTTTCAGTTTCTCATGTAAATAAGTCTGCTAATGTTACAGTAGAGCACACGTTTAGTGATCTGCCTCCTCATGAACTTTCTTATCGTCTTGCTATGCGTAATAACTCTTTTATCCGCATGTTACATTATTCACACCAGACCAACAATGCCACAAATTGTTGGGTGTGTGGTCGACTCCCCCCTTTCCAGACACCGAAGGGAGTTCTGCCACTCTTTCCTTATCCATTTTCACATAATGGTTCGTGTGGAGCATGGTCCACGTTAACGTCATCCTCAACAGATATGTCTTTACTTAACAGTACATGTTTCCCAGACAAGCAAGGTCTTCCCCACAGAACAGGGTTAGATCTAGAGAATGAAGTTTATAATCTAGGTAATTATTCTTCGAATTTCATGGTCCTGAATGTTCAGTCTGATTCTACTCCAGACTTACCTGCTATTTCAGTACTACCAGTCAAAGGTGAATTATGTGTCCGAAATAATGTTTCCGTACATGTAGGCCATAGTGATTGTACTACTATTGTCAAGTATAGTGACAGTAGGAAATCTATTTTCAAAGCTTCACGTCATTCTTATTTTGTTTGTGGTCAGACCGCATATGTTCGTCTGCCCCTTGATTGGGAGGGTACATGTTACATTGCCTTCCTACTGCCACCAGTTTTCCTAGCCCCACCTGACTATCATAGGAATTCCCACCTAGTACATACTAGACACAAGAGAAATCTCCCGATTGTCGATTATACTGAAACTGCTCTAGAACAATACATAGATATCAATAAAGGTGTCTTCCCCTACTTAGGTACTGTCGTGAATAGTAAACTGATACGTAGATTAACCAGAACACTTGAAGCAGTAGTGATTGAGACTACTTCTGCTCTAGGTAACTTAACCGAAGAACAATCCTTTATGAGAATTGTCGTGCTCCAGAATCGTCTCGTCCTTGACGTCATACTGGCCGATAGGGGCGGGGCATGTAGAGTCATCGGATCTAGTTGCTGCATTTTCATTCCTAATAACGCACCGTCTGTTTATTCAGCTATTACCAGACTCCATAAAATTGCCCATATGTTACACCAAGATCCAGGCACCTGGACATGGTCCGGTTGGTTCTGGAATATAATTTCCGCCTGGGGATGGAAAGTATTGTCATTTCTGGGTATTGCAGTAGCGATCATATTCAGTTGCTGCCTCTGTTTACAATGTGGCCCTGCGATTTGCGGCATTTGTGCTACATCATGTGTTCCTAGTCCCAAGTCCCGTCCTAAATCCAGTTCCAAGAAAACTCGAGACGAGCAAATGATACTGTATGAAATGATAGATGGTATCATGAATATTGATGTTTCCTGATGGAAACGTAGTGACAAGGAGGGAATGTGGAAAAGTAAATTTTGCCATGTTCTGTGTCCCTACGTGTCCTCCATCTTATGTTATGTGTGCATGATTAAATATGCATATGTATCCCCCATGTTTGATTAAAGACGCAATTACAGTTGTGTCCATCACTAGTATGCCAGTTTCCAGTTCTCGTGAAAGCTACGAGTATTAGGCCTATGTAAAGTTACGTTGCCACGTTTCTCAGTGTGCACGTTATTTCATTGTAAAGTCCCCGTTTCTAGGCCTCAAAAGGGCCCGGACACCAGATTCGGCTCCTGTCTCCTGAGCCTCGCTGAGGAGCGATACAGCCCCCACCTGTATCCTCGACCCTTCACTTACTTCCTGCCTCACAGTGCCCGGCTCAGCCTGGCTCTGCCTACGAGTCTGCCAAGAGTATGTTATGATTCTAGTTATCAGTCCAGCCCTCCTTCTCTGCATTCCTAAGCTACTGAATCGCATCAATAGTTTCCGTCATTGTCTAGCCTTTACGTCTCCATGTAAGAGAAATACTGCGTTTAATGGTCATTAATATTCTTCATCACGCACTACATGTAGAATAATGCATGCTCCAGTCTTAGAGTCCGTTAGCCTCTCCCCTCCTGACTCTTAGTTTATATCAACATGTTCTCTAAACATCAGATACTAGATACTGTTTAGGTACATGTCGCCCTGACTCTCCAGACTTCAGTCTCTGCTCCTAGCACAGAGTTCATAGCCCCCAGCTTCTCCTAGTAACACGTCATTGTCAGTTTACGCGCACCATTAGGTTAGAGGTCCCGGCTCCTTAGGTAGCCCCCTCCATGTTTCCGCCCCATTTATGACATATTCTGTTACGTTTACATCACATGTCTATGTATACGCCCCTGTTACACCCATTTTCACCCTTATCTTTCGCGACTGCTATTGACCACACCCACTGCTCCGCCTACTGTAATTCATTGTAATGTAACTGTTTTAGTATATATATTTGTGCACTGTTATTAAATGTTGTGCCGATTCTGATCCTGCCCCCGGCAGCGCTGCCATCCTGTTCCCGTGCAGGTTGTCCTGTTCCTGTCCTTTATGCTGTATTAAACCTGCAAACTCCTACTACCTCGAATCTTGACTCTTATTTATTGAGCTATCTGTTATTGCTATGCCCAGTAAAACATAGATCCGGTATTATTTATTTATATACCACAACTGGAGTCTGCTTTTGATAACATCAGCCCTAATGGTCATAGGAAGCTGTACCTCCAATGGAGATATGACTCCCTACCGATAAGAGCTTTGACCTCACGTTGGCACCCCAACGCCCCAGAAATTGCCCTGCGTGTAGTACTGAATTAGAGACTGAGCTACACATGGTTTTCTTCTGCCCTTCCTATAAGATTTCCAGAAAGAAGTGGATTATCCCCACCTGCAAAAACTTGGGCATTAGGCAGTGTTATCACTCCTACCGAATATTAAAAACAGATTTATCGCCAATAATTGTTTTGGCGGTTACGAAATTCCTGGCCGCCATGTGGAATACCAGAAGAAAATATCTGGAAAAATGAGATGAAAAGCAACTATGAAATCTGCTCAGGTGTTCCGGGGGTTGTGGTGACCAGAGGCTCTCTTGGTTGATTGGCCTTTGATTTTTAGACAATGTTTTTATCTAGAATGACTTTTAAGGTATTGGTACTTCTGTACTCTTTTAACAATTGTAATGATTTATGATTAATTTTACTGTGTATACTTCTATGACATCTCTTTTGTCGAAATAAAGATGAAATGATGATGTAGTGCAAGGGTGTCTGCATGCAGGGGAAGATTGTTTATGTGCAGGAAGGTCCCCCTTCCTGCAAATAAACAATCTTGAAATGCCATTTAATGCGACACACCTGGAAGTCACAAAATGTCATTTAAAAAAAGATTGTTAGCTCACCTTCCTGTACAAACAACAGTCCAAGGCTTTTTGCTTTTTTCATGTTTGCTGCACAAGGCAGTACACGTGGAAAAAGCAAAAACAAGGAGAAATAAAGCATTTCTCCTCATTTTGCCAAGTTAAGACCAGGTTTTCCCTGGTCTTAATTTTAGCGCTGCCTCCTATTTACGCTGCCATTGTAAATAGGGGCAGGGTCAAACTCATTGGGTGTTGCAGTGGAACGCCCACCACAACGGATCACTGACAAAATATCAAAGGTAAAAAAATCGACCTACACAAATATCGCAGCAAAAATATCGATGTCAAGAATATTGACATCCAATCTACATCATGGTAAGTACAAAAATATCGAGAAAAAAAATATCGAGGTAAAATATATTGTTATAAAAAAAAGCGTTTTTTTGTTAAAAAATATATAAAATAAACTAAATAATATTTATAAATAAAATAAACATAGTTAAAATATTTTATAAAGTTTAAAATTAATTAGTATAGTTTAATAAAACATTAAGTAAACAAAAACATGTAACATAATATATATACTTACTTAATAATCAGTTTAAATAATTATTTTAATAACTTAATTATTATTAAAAAATATTCTACACATAAATCAATAACATAAATATAAATTAAATAATTATGTATAAAAAATTTAAAAACATTATTTTATTTTTAATATTTTTAAAATTAATTATATACTACATTAGCTAAAATAATACACAAAATATTAAATAGCGGAGGGAATAAAACTACCATTCCAACCCCAGAAAAAACAACAGTAAATAAAATGTTGGATAGCGTAGGGCTTAAAATTACTATCCACACTCCAGGTAATGCAACAGTAGGGAAAGTGTTGGATAGCGTAGGGGTAAAAATGACTATTCCCATTCCAAAGAGTGCAACAGAAGGGAAAGTGTTGGATAGCGTAGGGGTAAGTATTACTATTCCAACTCCAGAGAGTGCAAAGGTAGGGAAAGTGTTGGATAGTGTATGGGTAAAAATTACTATTCCAACTCCAAAGAGTGCAACAGTAGGGAAAGTGTTGGATAGCTAAGGGGTAAAAATTATTATTCCCACTCCAGACAGTGCAACAGTAGGGAGAGTGTTGGATAGCGTAGGGGTAAAAATTACTATTCCAACTCCAGAAAGTGGAGCAGTAGAGAAAGTGTTGGATAGCGTAGGGGTAAAAATTACTATTCCCACTCCCGAGAGTGCAACAGTAGAGAAAGTGTTGGATAGCGTCAGGGTAAAAATCACTATTCCCACTCCAAAGAGTGCAACAGTAGGGAAAGTGTTGGATGGCGTTGGGTTAAAAATTACTATTCCAACTCCAGAGAGTGGAACAGTAGAGAAAGTGTTGGATATTTACATACTTGTAAATAAAATATATTTTTTAAATAATTTATAATTTTATTATTAAATAACTAAATTACTTATAAATACCAATAAATAATTATTAAAAAAATAATTACCAATGAATAATTAATTAACAACGAATTAATAATAAATACCAATAATTAATAAGTAATACATATGAATTACCAAATAATAAATAAATATTGAACCATAACATATTTTCCATAACAAAAAACATATGAATTATTAAAAAGTAATTACCAATTAAACAATATTGAACAATTAAATATTTTTTTAGACCAAAAAATAATAATAAATAAACATGAATTACCAATTACTTACTTATTAATATATTAATTAAAATATCAATAAATAATATTTTATAATATTCAATTACCAATTAATAATTAATGTCCAATAAATTAATCATCAATACTCAACAATAAATTTAATAATTACTTAATTAGATTTCAATGACTTCCAACACTATTCCCTATAAATGCACAACACACTCCAATAATAAAATAATACACTTAACATAATTATCAATTAATCAATGAATAAAAATGAATTACCAATTAATACAAATATTTACCAATTAATAATTAATTAACAATAATATAATTATCACTACCAAAAAATGAAAATACATTATTACTTAATTACAATTAAATTACTTCCCATCCTATTCCCCTCTAAACCCACAACCCGCTACAGAACTAAAACAAAATTTAAAAAAAAAATAATAATTCCTGAAAATTATTAATTAATTTACTATAATTAAATTACTTCCCACCCTATTCCCCTATAAACCCACAACCCGCTATGGTACTAAAACACAAAATTGATTTTAAAAAAAATGATTAACATAAAAATTGTATACATGTATTTTAAAACCAGTAGAACACTTAACAAAAAAATATAACACATACATATTAAATACATAATAAAATACATTACAATAATATAAATATCAATATTAGTAACATCGAAATAAGTAACATCGATATATTTGATATCGATATTGATAACTATGATGTTACTTACATCGATAAAAAACAAATCGATATTACTTACCTTAGGGTCGATATTCTGTCCATCGATATTCTAAACATCGATATTCTGTCCCTTCGATATTGTCAACTCGATATTAGTGTAGGTCGATATTTCATTTTCGATATTTTGCCTGCTCACCCACCACAACACCCACTGCCCACCCCTTTCACGCTATTTACAAGTCAGCGTTAAGCCACGTTAAGTGGCTTAACGCTGCCTTGTAAATAAGGCAAAGCCCCTATCGCCACGAAAACGTCCCAAAAAGTGGATAGGGGCTTCTACTCCTCCATTTATGTATTATTGTTCCAAGCATCAGACTGGTCCAGAAAACCTTTTCAATAGCTGTATTTTTCCAGCGCCACCAAGTGGTGCAGTACGGAATAAGCTGAAACTCTACTTTGGACATTAAGACTCCAGAGTATATTAGGCGCCAACCCATGTACTGGCGTCAGTTCATGGAACATTTTCAACACTCCATGAAGGTGCGCGAAGAGGGACTGAGTGCAACAAAAGCAACAATTACAGCACATAACACGTTTGCGCACCTTGGGATCTTATTAGTCAATACACTAACTCAAAGGGGAAGAGGGTGGGCAGTGAGGAATTTAGAGGAAGATTATGTATCCACCAGCAATGTCATTACCAACGGTAAGCAAATCTTTTTTCTGATGGATGCATCTTTCCACTGATCCCTCCCCTATGAATGAGTCCCAAAACAATACCTCCATGGCAAGAAGGATTGAATAGAGCCAGTTAGCCAAGGATTACATGCAACACATCTCAGGTAAAACAGCAGTCACTGCATGCCTAATATTTGAGGCCGTGGTGCTAGGAAAAAGTATGGCGATATGTCAATGTAGCCGCCCAGCAGATATCTGCACCAGAGACACCTTTGAAGAGATCCGCTAGGCAGCCATGGCCCTGGTGGCATGGGTACAAATGCCATCTGGAAGATCTTTCTCAGCCAGGTGTAACATATCTTGATAAGGAAGATAACCTTGTGAAAAGGCAAGTTTGGCTACGGCCTTACCCTTCTTCGCTTCCTCGAGGCTTTCAAAGATCTGATAATCCACTCTCTCCTGATGAGTGCAGACGATGTAGTAAGAGACTACACATCTGGGGTCCAGGCTTTGCCTCTATTTCTCCTCCTTGGCTGAATGTGGAAGGAAGAAAGATTGAAGGGTGATAGACTGGCCTTCATGAAATCAACTTTGCTGAAAAAAAGAAGGTGAAAATAACCAACATATATGGGTAGAGAACTGTGAAAGGTGTACCTACTGGTTTCGAATTTCCTTGGGTGTATAGAGTGCTAGCAAATTTTTTCCCATGGCTCCCGATGACGCTATTATTCTCAGCTTATGTCCTGAAATGTTATTGATATACATCCAAAGACTCATATGATTTTGACAGGCAGGCTTTGTGTAGGTCCACTCATTCTCACTATTTTTATAATTGTTAGACATGACATCCTTGCTGTGGTCTTCCCCCCAACTTCTTGCCTTTTCCTCTCCTGTTTTATGAATTTCGTTTTTATTTTTTTAGCATTACCACTGTTAACCAGTTCTAAAGTGCTTGTGCTCTCTCCTTGAAACAGAGTAAAATTGGTTTACAGCCAAATTGCCACCTTAATTTACTCATAAGTACCTAGTAGAGTGATACTACATGCACCCAAGGCCATTAAATAAATTCTACTAGTGGGCCTGCAGCACTTATTGTACTGCCTGATAAAGTAACACTTTGAAACCTGTCTCAAGTCTGCCATTTCAGCCTGTAGTACAGTTTAACACTGCCAATTCAACCTGGCAAAATAAACCTTTTGCCAGACCTAAACCTTCCTTTTTAATACCTATAAGTGACCCCTAGGGGAGGGTCTGCACAACCAACAGGGTATGGTTCCTGGTACTTAAAAAGTTGGATGTGTATGTTTAAGTTTTATATGTCCTGGTAGTGAAACACTTCTAAATTCGTTTCCACTATTGAAAGACCTACCTCTCTCATTGTATAACAGTGGGTTAACTTATTACATTTAATAAGTGCTAACCAGTGCTTCATTTGAGCTGGGAGTTTTCAGTGCTCGGCACCGGCACTTAATCGTCAACACTGGCGCTCAGAGAGCGAACTCGATCCAAAGGTATTGGAGGGCTTTTCTTAAGCACCAGCTAAGGATACATAGATTTTTTGTAGGCACATGGAGCCAGATGTACGACCATTTTATTTTGCACTTTGCAATTTGCGACTAATTGCGAGTCGCAAATTGCGAGGCGCAAAATAAAATGTACAACAGTGTCTTTAACACTGTTTTTATGTTTAAATCTGTTTTTATTATTTTAAAAGTTACATCTTCGTGAAAGACAACATACATCATATAAAGTCGACCATACATCGAACCATCCATCAATATCAAAGAGATATTACGGTTGAGTAGAGATATATCAAATATGCATAGTGATGGCATTGTTGATTCATCTACAAGCTGAACCTCGACAGACAGTTCATGTCAACAAAGATGACAGGCATCGTACATTATTGATGCAGTTCCATTGGTGCTTTGTACAGAGTCCTTGCGAATTATTCAGTTTGGGCAAGTGCTCAGATGTTATAGATTAAAACAAACAAACAAAGCTCAAAACTGGCAACAGCAGCATAGACCGACTTCCAGATGTGTGCTCTTCACCAAGCCCCCAAGGCAGCCTCCCCACCCATCGCCACAGCCCAGAGCTCCCCACAGGTCGTCATCTTCACCCACCGCCCATATCGTAGCTCACCCTAGGTGTTGTTTAGTGAGCGTGCACTTACATGGCATTGCAAATGTTTGCTGATGGGCTACCTGTCACCCACTATCGGGGAGCCTCCCCTGTTCCCTGGTCGACCCTCAGGGTCGTCTCCCTCAATGTGCGTCAGAGCCTGGAGTAGTCCCTCCCATTGCGTTGCTATAGGTGTCTTCCATAGCCCCAATGTTTCCTGTCGCTGGATGGTGATTCCCTCAGCTTTGGCCCATGCTTGGAGCGAGTACCCTTATGCCCGCATGTGTGGCGGGTCTTGCGCCTTCCATTTTTTAGTTAGAAGCCGCTTAACTACCACCATACCTAGGTCAAGGAAGCGAGAGGAGACGTTCATGGCCGGGATACTGCTGAAGTGGTGTAACAAGTAAACAGGCCATTCAAAGGGTATGTTGCGGCCCATACATGTATGTAGCGCCTCGCCGACAGCCTGCCAATAGGTGTGTAGCTTGTAACAGCTCCATAGCATGTATACCAGTCGAACCCCCAACTCCGCGCAACAAGGGCACACTACATCTGTGTGATGAAAATATCTGTTTATCTTTTCAGGTGTGAGGTACGCTCTGTGGACTATAAACAGTTGTATTTGTCGGAACCTCATGTTTCTGGGAATACTTGTTGGACTCTTTAGTATCTTTTCCCATTCCCTGTCCTCCAGCTGGTGCTCCAGGTCAGCTTCCCATTTGCGGCGAAGTGAGTCTAGACTTATCGCTGCGTATGTTCGAAGGGATGCCGCAAACCAGCGAATCAAGTGTCTACCACGCCCCATAACATGAAGGAACTGTATGGTAAGGTGTTGGCTCGGTTCCTCTTGCATGTCTCCCCATCTAGAAGTTAGTGTCGTAATCTGTGAGCGGTGTCTTAGGATTTGCCCCGGTGGCAGCCCCACTTCCTCGACCAGGGACTCATATGATATGAGCGTGCCATCCTGGTACAAGTCTCCCAGTGTCTGTATGCCAGCTTCGTGCCATTCCGTGAGTTCAAGAGATGTAAGTACCCCAGGTCCGCTGGGGGAGCCCTCTAGTGGTATGGCCGGTGCAAAGGGGACTAGCACTTTAGTGAGGTACAGACAGCGACAATAGCACCTATACGCCACCGCTAGGGGGAGTGGAGTCGGCATTGGGGCCTTAGAGGCTGGGTGGAAAAGTTTGGTAATATAATCCAGAGAGAGGGGAGGGGCTAAGGTCGCAGTATCTTCACGGCCTCTGTCCGCGAGCCTGCAGGCTATCCACCGCAATTGTGCAGCCAAATAGTAGTGTTCGAAACAAGGTGCAGCTAGGCCCTCTTGATCGGATGGGCAAGTATAACTTTGCTAACGCTATCCTGTGATGTGCATTGCCCCAGAGGAAGTCCCTAAGCAGTTTAGTGAGTGTGGTGAAGAAGGCTGCTGGGACATATAGAGGCAGGTTAGCAAAGTAGTACAGGAGTCAAGGAAGGATCACCATCTTAGATAGTGCCACTCTGCCAGTGACTGTTAGCGGGAGCATTTTCCAGAAGGTCACTTGTGACTTGATGGCTGTCACTGCTCGTCCCAGATTACCACCGAAGAGTTCTTTCGGCTGACGATATATCTGAATTCCGAGATAGCGGAAAGTAGCGGCTTTCCACTGCACCCTTGTGCCCTCTAAAATATAGCTCGGGTCCTGAGTGTCTCCCCCAAATGCGTAGAGGCAGGACTTGTTGGCATTTACCCGAAGTCCTGAGACACCTGGTGTGTCGCATCCCCTAGAGGAGTCGCTCGCAGAGCCACTGCCAGGGGTTCGATTGCGAGCACGAACAGGAGGGGCGATAGTGGGCATCCCTGCCTGGTGCCCCTGCATATTGGTATGGCGTCAGAGATGTATTTAACAGGGACACCAGGTAGGCCTCGCGCATCGAAGGGGACAATGTGTGTTCTTCTAGGGCTGTAGAGTATAGGGCATGTAGTCGCTGCACCAGAGACTCCCGGTAGGCCTTGTAGTATTCAGCTGGCAGGCCATCCGGCCCCGGAGTTTTCCCTGACCCCATTGACCCCATCTCCTCTCCTATTTCTTCTACAGTGAGGGGACCATTACGTGCCTCTTGGTGTGCTTCTGAGGCTGTGGGCCGCTGAACAGGTTCTAGAAACCTCTCCAGGTCGGGGCTTGAGCAGCATCCCTTTGATTGATACAACTGTGAGTAATGATCTGACATTACTTTGTGTATCTCACGCTGTGCGTATACTGGGGCCCCTCTGGTGTGCGTATGACCCCGATTGGTGTATGACTACTTTCTTGCTTCACCAGCCAGGCTAGCGGGCGACCTGCTCTGTCTGCTTTAGCATGAGTGTGAGTTGTGTGGGCTGTATGGTTGTGGCATCTCAGTCTTTCCATGAGTTCCGCATGTTGCGACCTAAGGATCTCCAGTATGCCGATTGTCTTCCTCCGCCCTCCCCCTCTTGCTCATACTGGAGTGGTTGTGATTCTAGGCGAGTGAGCGATAAAGACAGCTGTTTGCGTATGTTCCATGTGGCACCGAGACAGTAGCCTCTGACAGCGATTTTGTGGGCATCCCATTCCACCAGTGTGGTACTCGCCATCCCCCTTGTTGAGTTCAAAACACTCAAGAACTGCCATCTCCAAGGATGCACGGAATTATGGGTCTTCCAGTGCAGATGGCTGGAGACGCCAAGTGGGTATGGGAGGACGATCAGGTTCCCAGTTCAGCCGCAGTTTCATGGGATTGTGGTCAGAATGTGCCCGCCCCAGATATTCCGCCACCTCAACTAGGGGGATTAGTGACTGGGAGCCCACCACCCTATCCAGCCGCACATGTAAGCCATGTACTACTGAGTAATAGGAGTAGATACAGTCAGTACGATGGAGGACATGCCACAGGTCCAGTAATGCCCAATGTGATAGCCAGTCCGAGAGCACCCACGCATTTGACCCAGCTGTTGTCCTCCGGAGGGGTGGGAAGAATCTATCTGTGTGTACATCAAGTACCGAGTTGAAATCCCCACCTAGCAACCAGGGGAGTCCAATGGAAGGGGTCAGTATTGCGGACAGTTGTGCTAGGAACGAGGGTTGGCGTATATTGAGCCTAGCAATATCGTTTGGCCATTAAGTGTCCCCCTCACTAAGGTATACCTGCCTGCAGGGTCTGTCACCGTATCCATACAATTGAACGGGGTGCCCGCTCTCACCCAGATTAATGTGCCCCTCCCATGCGCCGAGTATGTCGTGCCATATACTTGTCCCCTCCAGCGCTTGCACAGTCTCTCCAGTTCCGGCTGGGTCATGTTTGTTTCCTGCAGTAGGGCAATCGCAGCTGAGTGCCTCTGGAGGTAAACGAATATGGAGTAGCGACTCGCATGTGTGTACCTGCCACGTGTGTTCCATGTGATTAGGTCAGCTCGTGCCATTTCTGATGGAGTTAAGCAACAGGGGTGCCAAGGACGGGGCACACCACAGGGTACGGAGGTCAGGGGCATGTGTGAGTGTTTCGGGATGCTGCACACAAAATCAACAACAATAAGTGAACTAAAAACAACATAACATCTGGGGCAGACATTGTGGAATGTCTGTCCAAACCTCTGTAACAGTTGAGTAGTACAAACTAGGTCAGTGTGCTGTCTGTAGGGGTGCGCGCACTAGTGGTGTTGTGTTATAGCCATCCCCCTAGTTCCAGTATGTGTAGTGCACCATCTATATAGGTATAGAGTCAAAATATCGAGTTTTTAATATCGACTAGACACAATATCGAGTAAAAAATATAGAATGGACATAATATCGACTAGACATAATATAGAAGACAAAAATATCGAATTAAAGGTAAGTTAATATTCTTTTTTATTTTTTGTGTGATATAATTCTGTAGCGGGTTGTGGGTTTATAGGGGAATAGGGTGGGAAGTAATTTAATTATAATTAATTAAATATGTTAATTTATTTATTGATATTTATTTAGAATTCATTGTTAATTAATTATTAATTTGTAATTAATTAAAATATAATTGGTAATTAATTATAATTGATTAATTGATAAATATTTTAATATTAGTAATTTATTTTCTGTAGCGTGCTGTGGGTTTATAGGGAAATAGGGTGGGAAGTAATTTAATTATAATTAATTAAATATGTTAATTTATTTATTGTGAATTATTTTGAATTAATTGTTAATTACATAATAATTGGTAATTATTTAAAATATAATTGGCAAATAATTTTAATTGATTAATTGATAAATATGTTAATTTCATTAATTTATTTTCTGTAGCGGGTTGTGGGTTTATAGGAGAATTGGGAGGGAAGTAATTTAATTATAATTAAATAAATATGTCATTTATTTATTGGTATTTATTTAGAATTAATTGTTAATTAATTATTAATAGGCAATTAATTAAAATATATTTGGTAATTAAAATTAATTGATTAATTTTTAAATTGTAAATTAATTTATTGTTAATAGGTAATTAATTAGTATTAGTAGGTAATTTTTTTAATTAAATAATTTTAATTTGTATTTATAAATAATTATTTACTATACTTTATATAATTGTAAAATATTTTAATTAATTTGTAATTGGTATTACTATTTATGTTATTTTTATTTATATATGAAGTATTTACTTTCCCTACTATTGCACTCACTGGAGTTGGAATAGTAATTTTTACCCCTACACTATCCAACACTTTCCCTACTGTTGCACTCTCTGGAGTTGGAATAGTAATTTTAACCCCTACGCTATCCAACTCTTTCCCTACTGTGGCACTCTCTGAAGTTGGAATAGTAATTTTAACCCCTACGCTATCCAACTCTTTCCCTACTGTTGCACTCTCTGGAGTTGGAATAGTAATTTTAACCCCTACGCTATCCAACGCTTTCCCTACTGTTGCACTCTCTGGAGTGGGAATAGTAAGTTTTACGCCTACGCTATCCAACGCTTTCCCCACTGTTGCACTCTCTGGAGTTGGAATAGTAATTTTTACCCCTACGCTATCCAACGCTTTCCCTACTGTTGCATTACCTGGAGTGTGGATAGTAATTTTAAGCCCTACGCTATCCAACATTTTATTTACTGTTGTTTTTTCTGGGGTTGGAATGGTAGTTTTATTCCCTCCGCTATTTAATATTTTGTGTATTATTTTAGCTAATGTAGTATATAATTAATTTTAAAAATATTAAAAATAAAATAATGTTTTTAAATTTTTTATACATAATTAATCCAACGCTTTCCCTACTGTTGCACTCTCTGGAGTGGGAATAGTAATTTTTATCCCTACGCTATCCAACGCTTTCCCTACTGTTGCACTCTCTGGAGTGGGAATAGTAACTTTAACCCCTACGCTATCCAACGCTTTCCCTACTGTTGCACTCTCTGGAGTGGGAATAGTAATTTTTACCCCTACGCTATCCAACTCTTTCCCTACTGTTGCACTCTCTGGAATTGGAATAGTAATTTTAACCCCTACGCTATCCAACGCTTTCCCTACTGTTGCACTCTCTGGAGTGGGAATAGTAACTTTAACCCCTACGCTATCCATCGTTTTCCCTACTGTTGCACTCTCTGGAGTGGGAATAGTAATTTTTACCCTTACGCTATCCAACGCTTTCCATACTGTTGAACTCTCTGGAGTGGGAATAGTAATTTTTACCCCTACGCTATCCAACGCTTTCCCTACTGTTGCACTCGCTGGAGTGGGAATAGTAATTTTTACCCCTACGCTATCCAACTCTTTCCCTACTGTTGCACTCTCTGGAGTGGGAGTAGTAATTTTTACCCCTACGCTATCCAACTTTTTCCCTACTGTTGCATTCTCTGGAGTGGGAATAGTAATTTTTACCCCTACGCTATCCAACGCTTTCCCTACTGTTGCACTCCCTGGAGTGGGAATAGTAATTTTTACCCCTACGCTATCCAACGCTTTCCCTTCTTTTGCACTCACTGGAGTCGTTACAGTAAATGTAAACCTCTTGCTATCCTACGGTAAAAATATTGTATATGTTTTGTTAATAATATGTGTATATATATATATATATATGTATTAAAAATGAATCAATTTTTTTAAAGTTATATTAATAATTTTTTAATGTTACGTTTATTTAAGTATTTTAAATCAGTTAAAAATAATGTTATTTATTTTTATATTACTTTTAAATTACTTTTAAGACATTTAAAAAATTAGATATTTTGACAGTCTATATTTTTTACACTCGATATTTTGGAGTCGATATTTTTGTACTTACCTGTTTGAAGATAGGAAGTCGATATTTTGGTAGTCGATATTTTTACCTCGATATTTTGTCATCTTGATATTGTGACTGTCGATATTCTGTCAGTGATCCATCTATATAATCACCCGAGTCATCTCACGGGACCGGTAGTGCGCTGGCCCAGTTTTTGTCTCGAGTGTGAGTGTGCCCTCTAATAATATGTGTATTGTAGCATATTGCTATCATATCAACTCAAGGTGAGGTGCGTGTGGTATTTAACCCAACTGGCCCATCTCCCCACATATCAGCTAGCGATATCTTAGACGTCATCAAACAGTGTTCTACTTGCATGAGCTGCCTATGCCATAGTCTGTCTCGTCGGTACTTCTTCATATAGTGCCATCAGCAGTTTGTGGGGTTATTACTGGTAAGTTGAGCTCTTTGGACATTTCTGTTGATGGCGACGAGGAGCCGCTTGCCACCAACGTATCTCGTGTGTAGAAGTCCGATCGTTCTTTGGGATGTGGGGATCCAAGAGTTATAACTGCTGCCAGGGTGCCTTGTCTTTCCTTCCTTATTTTCTCCGGACTCAGTGCTGCAGTCCCCGGTTTTGCATTCCTCAAGGGTCTCCGCCTTCGTAGTCGCCTGGTTCATCTGCCCGCTGAGTTGTCGCCATCTGAGCCCGAGGGCCTCATGCCTGTCTACAACTCCGACTCCTCCAGCCAGTCCCACGCCGCTTCGGGAGAGTCAAAGAAGCGAGTCCCTTCTTTTGTGACCACTTGCTGTTGGGTTAGGAATAGCAACGAATATGGTAGCTCTAGAGTTCTGAGCTGGCGCTTCACCGCTGTATAGTTACTCCTGCGTCTCTACACTAGAGTGGTGTAGTCTGGGACGAGTATAACTTGGCTGCCGCTCACCTTGAGGCCGTCCACCTTGCGTGTTTCACGGAGCACCGCATCTCTGTCCCTGTAGTTTAGCAATTTGAAAATGAACTGGTGTGGTCTGGCTCTTGGCTAGGGTCTCTGCGCTGGCATGCGGTAGGCCCTCTCAACTGCAAACTGTATTGACATTGTTCTTTGAGGTAGGAGATCGGGCAGCCAATGCTCCATGAATTGTTTTGGGTTTCTTCCCTCCTTGCCTTCCAACAGGCTCACCACGCAGATGTTGTTGCAGCGGGACAGTTCCTCCGCATCTTCTGCTCTGTCTTCCAGGTTGTGAAGGCGGTCTCTCAAGTCTTGTAATGCAGCTGCCTGATTTTGCGTACAGTGTTTGGCCTTGTGTAGTGACTTTTTCAGCCAACTTGCGGTGGTCCACATGGAGTAAGGTAAAGTCTGAGGTGACTTTATCTGTCCGAGTCTCCAGGGATGTCCTGGTGTGGTCCAGCGCAGTCCCGATCCTTCCCACTGCTGCGAGTACTAAGTCCATTTTGGCCTCCAGGGCTGTGGTTGTTGGGTCCGTCCCCCCTCCAGCGCTCATGCTGACGGGGTCCAAGCAGCCTGTGTGCAGTGGCCCCTGCTGCAGTTTGGCTCTCATCTGGCCCATTACAATCTGCTGTGCCGTGGGCATTCGTGGTTAGTTGTCAGGAGGGTCGACACGCCGGTGGTGGTATTCCTTTTTAGAGGGTTCTGCTTCCGTATGGGTTGCTCAGGAGACGTGATCAAGCAGGGGCCACTTGTAGTAGCTACGCCGTCCTTCACGATTTGCGTGCGAGGTTATGCATGCCGTCCCGTGGGGCCGTGTGTCGCCCACGTCCGGGCCATAAGCCGGTAGGATTGTACACCTCGTCTTCCAGTGAAGGCAGCGCACTTGACCACAGCTGTGCATGTATGGCAGAGTGCGGGGCTGTCGGTCATCACAGTTGCACAGTGGCGCAGTCAAGGTTATGCTCTTCGGAGGTGGTTACCCACGTGGATGCTGTCTCCGCAGGCAACAGTGACCTACGTGCGCGGGAGTCAGAGATTGCAGCATTCACGTACATTCAGTGTTTCCACCCTGTACCTGTTCGGCTGTCCAACGTTGGTTTGTCTTTCAAGGTCAAGCTGAGGGTTTTGTGGGGATCCCTTTAATTATCGTGGCTGTCCGCCAGTGCCAGCTTGGGTCCGTTCAATTAGCCCTCCACAGGCGTTGCTACTGTGTTTACCGCGGCCTCCTCATTAGTGCACAGTATGGCGGCTCCTTCTGTGCTGTTTAGTCGTATTGCTGGTGCACGGTGGATCACTCCAATACGGGCTGCTCCAACCACCACTACGGATCATCGATGCCTCCACAGTGGCCCAGGCCCAGTCCCGCCTCACATGGGCCTCGCAGATCCATCACCCCGCAGCTACACACATTCCGCCACAGCAGGACCGCTCTAGGGGCCACTACTCACCGGGGCCTGCATAACGGAAGCTCAGTGGGGTGTACGGCGCGTGCTCTGCGTCTCTTGTGTTCTAGGGGTCCTGCAAGATCTCCGACCTCACTTCTGCTGCTCCCGGCTGCCACAGGCAGCCTCCCCCCGGCTGACTGCGTCTCCACATGGCCCCAGCTTATGGGCTCCTAGGTAGCATCTCCATTACAATCGGTATCCCGGTAGTCAGGGGTTGCAGTCTGGGGAGTTTAGTGGACACCGTAATGCCTCAGGTGTCAGGCCTTGATCAGCGCCGGGGTCTACCTCTCTCCTCCCCCACTATTACCGCTGCCCAGCATGGGCAAACATACCTCATGACGGGCGGGCTGCTATCCACTTTATCACAGCAGTTGGGACTCCGGGGGGTGGCGCGGCTCGATTCTGGGCACCCCGCTTGTAACGACGCTCCCGCTTCGCCCGCGTCAGGTCCAGGCGAAGGCTCCCCACAGCCCCGGGAGCAGGCACTTAGTTGCAGGCAGCCATCTTCCAGCGCAGGGTGCCCATGCGCGGTCTCACAGAAGACAGGGCTGCACACTCGTCGCCTATGCCGTTGCGATCTCGATGTGCCAAACAGCTCAGCATTAGGTTTGTCAGGTGCCACAGAGTTTCAAGCGCCTGGTCCCAGTCAGCATTTATGCGGATGGCGCTCTTGCAGGCTAAGGTTAACAGATTTTTTACACACTTTGCGCGCAGGCACAATACCTACATTTTTGGGTCTACCCCACGCCTTTCCAACCGCACGTGGCAGTGGAGATCGACATGGTCTCTCCGCTTCCGCTCAATGTGGCCCTATATCACAAAGCGCCGCGACCTTCGCAGAATGTAAACACAGCAGATATGCTCCGCTGGTCCTGGAGAGAGCTATTGAAGAGATCTTCAGTTCCCCTGTTGTATGCGCCCGCGATGCCCCTCAAACAGAATCCCATGTTCCCATGCTTGGAGACTAACAGCGGAGATGTATCCATAGTTGGCATTACCTTGCGCACATTCGCAGACATATACCCGGAGGGCACATTCCTGGAGCTACCCACAGAGACACCAGAAAACCCGGTGTCTTTTACTGACAAATTCACATACCACAAGCTCAAAGCTGCATACAGGGCGCTGGGGGATCGTTTTCCTGAGGAGCCACCGCAGTTGCTTGCACTACAAAACATACTAGCCAGGGCATCCTGCAAAAAACTTGTGTCCAGGATATACAATTCCATGCAGGAACAGGCCCCCCTGGTGGTGCCCAAATCGCAGCAATTGTGGGGTGATGAGCTGGAGGTACCACTAACGGATGAACAGTGGGCCTTCTGCTGCGGGCAGCTGCTGGCACTATCCCCAAACTACAAACTCAGGCTTGTACACTTCAAATTCCTACATAGGTTCTACCGCACCCCGATCTCTCTTCACCGCATGGGTCTTAGAGAGGATGACAGATGCTGGAAATGTGGGGCGGAGGGGGCTACCTTTTTGCATGTGGCTTGGCACTGTCCAGCGCTCTCTGAGTACTGGATCGCAATATTTGAAGCCATTAATCAAATTCTTGGTAGGGAGGATGCCCCGTCGCCGCTGCTGGGGATACTTGGCTGGGTCTCGGACACTGCGCCTGCGAGCCGGAAGGTCCACTCGCTGCTGCTGCTATATGCCAAGAGGCGAGTGGCCATCGCCTGGGGGCGGAAGACTAAGCCGAGATTCAGTGACTGGCTGGCTGATGTGACATATGGGCATGCGCGGCTGGGTTCCTATTGGGAGTTAATGCGGACAGCGGCGCGCTCGAGAGACATCTGGGAACCTTTCCTGCATTGGTCCCGTAGCAGACTATCTCCACCGGAGACGGCTCCTGGGAGCCCGGCTGCGCAAAACTAGCCTGTTGCTCTGCTTTCATGGTTGTTTGGATGGGTCCGTCAGGCATGGCCGTGGGCGGTGGAGCAGCAGTTGGCCGTTGGTTGCCCTGGGGTACAACGCCTGGACACCAGTGGTTGATATGCACATTGAGTCACAGCCTACACGCCGATTGTTATCATTGTTGTACGGCGGTGTCTTCTTGCCATTCCAGACCCGGAATAGCGCATTACTGCATCTATGTTTTTCTATATAACTGCTACAAGAATAACCTTCATTACTGGTCACATTGACGAACACCTTAGTTACTGTTAGTACTGTTAAAAGAAAAAAAGACATTGCATCCTTTTTATGACATCAGAAAGCATTGTAGACTCCTACTGTGTTTATTGTACATCTCACCAGACTTCATGATGTAAATGTAGCTTTCAAGATTTGCAAATGCTCAATAAAAAAAAATTAAAAAAAAATAAAAAGGTTAACGGATTTTAGGGGAATGGTGATCGGAGCGTTAGAGATTTGCGTTTGCCATTTTGGCTGGCTAGCCACGCCCCGTGTGTTTAATACTGTTTGTGATTCCCAATGAGGTCGCAAATTACGAGGCTCATTAATATTAATGAGCCTCTCGCAATTTGCAAGCCCATTGGAAATGACAGGCCCTCCCAGGGATGATGGCCTGCGGGGCTCAGCAGATCACCATGTCTGGGAATGCCTTTAAATAAAGCAGGTTTTTAAAAAATGCAGCCCATTTTCCTTAAAGGAAAACAGGATGCATTTAAAAGGAAAACAAATGAAACGTTTTCGGTTCAGTTTTTTAAGTCCAGGCAGTGGTCCCTGGGACCACTACCTTCCTGTAAAAAATATTCTCGCATGCATCTGCAAAGGGGAAGGGGTCCCCTGGGGACCCCTTTCCATTTGGTAATGCATTACTACCTACTTGAAGTAGGTGGTAATTGCAAGTGTTTTGCGACCCCAATTGCCGTTGCAAAACATTATTACGGGGTTTTGAGACTTGCTATTTGGAAGGGAACACCCCTTCCAAATAGCGAGTTGCAAAACCTATTTAGCAAGTCACAAATAAATTGCAACTCGCTACATAGGCTTGGTACATGGCCCATGATATTTTTGCATGCACAAACAGGTTTGCAAAAACCGGTCGTACATCTGGCCCATGAAGATTATATGATTTGGCCAGAATACGCAGAGGCTCAGACCTTGTTCACAGCTCCTATGTCGGCAGATCTGGCTGTTATGCCAAATTTTCTCCCCACTTATAAAATGTCATGGTAAGTTGTTAGTTCTGTTATAAGTGGCGGTCATAGGAGCAAAGGGCTGCTGTTAGCTGCCTCCTGACGAGAGCCCCGGTGCTTATTCTTTCACAAATTATCCACTGGTACTAACCTTTGATTTGGGAACAGGTAGAAATATCATCATGTTCTGTCTCAAATAAATTATAATTTTAAATCCTGTTTAATGGTAGAGTCATATTTTTAGTCACAAATCTGAGAATGTAACTTTTAGAAAGTCTTCTTCATTTGATGCCTGCTACCAGTGTCTTGGCTTACATAACCCTGTTCCTTGGCTGTCCTCCCAGACAGTTTAGGTTTAGGTGTGGGCAAGATGGTTCATGATGACAAGATGGGTGGAGGTTGAACTGTTCCCTGCCCTAATAGAACTTCAATAGGGCTAACTACAACACACACATATAAACCTAACACTAGTCTCCTGTAACCTTAGACGTTTTGGAACCTTGGCAGGGAAAGAAAGGATGTTCTACAACCAGATGTGAGGGTTGCCTAGTCGTTTTTCCCACTTCAAAGGTTGGCGCTAGGTATAAATAATGCTCCCTCAGACCAACCCTTCAACTCACTCCATGTGGAGGGCAAGAGAAGGACTGCCTTGCACCACCAGAGGACTGCCCTGCTGCCTGAGGCTTGCCTTGTACCTTGAAGGGCCATCCTACGTCTACCAGAGGACTGCCCTGCTACCTGAGCCTTACCTTGTACCCCCTAGAGGACTGCCCTACTGCTTGACGCCTGCCTTGCAGCTTGATCCCAGGACTGCTAGAGTGACACCAAGGGCTGGTTGACTGGCCTCCTTTGCCAACTACAGGGGCATTACAAGCTCCAGAGACCTTGAAACCTGCACCTGGCGTCAGCTGGGGCGAGTCCGGATCCTCCAAGTGGTGTCCAGTCCAAGACCATTGGTGGTTGTGCTGAAGGTGCTGCTCCTGAATAACCCTAAAAGTTGAGACACTGACATTTTTTCACCAAAAAGTGCCCTTAGAACCGACAGAAGACCCAGATCTCAATGCTTGCTGATCTACGCAAGATGCAACGTTGTTCTGATGGAGCGAGATAGAAAACAAAATTTTGTTTAAACTCGCGAAGTCACATTTCCATAACATGAATAATAATATTAATGATTTGTGATATGTCGTGCTAATACAACTTAGATTAAACTTTACACGTGGGGGGACTAACATGTGTGCTCATAAACGTGCATAATTGTTGCATCTTTTTGTTCGTGCAAAATAATAAAATAATGTATTGTTTTCGTTTTTGTCATTACTAACTGCTGCAAACTTAAAAGAAGCATGTGCTTATTTTGCTTTTCCTTGTCTATGTGATGTCATTTCTACTATTCTAGGTGCACACAAGTCTCATGGATTAATGAAGACTGGTAGATATAAACGCTGCTTTATTTGTTTGCATTTGCCAGGTAACATTTGACTAATCGGGTGGGTTAATTAATTAGTAAATCCTGGGGTGGATACAGAATCTACATTATTTCTTACATTAATACTTTTCTTGTGTTTGTTTTATACTAGAAAGCTTAAATTGCCTGCTTTTGGGCCTAGTTTGCTCGAGTTGCAAAAAGCTGAAATTTACTTCTGCAAAAGTCACGAGACGCCCATTCTGAAGTAAAGTGTTCGTCAAAAGCTGCATTCACAAAGCAAAAACTGACGTGCTATCATCATTCTGTCGGACGTGGCCAAGGTCGAAAAAGAACATTTTGTCAGCCTTAACTTGGCATCCGCGGAAGTCGAATGGACGCAGCGAGAACATTATTGTACATTTGTTGCAAACCTAGGAAGCTCCTGGTTGCACTCGGAAAAGACAATGGTCCTTAAGAAAAGTGACCTAATGGAAGATTTGAAATGTGGGTGACATGTCACTTGTCACTCTCAGCCAATGGGACGTCGAAGATTTCTGAAAACTTTCCTTTGCGTAGTTTAGTTAGCGTAGAAAGGTATAAAAAGTCATGCCCCTAGAGATGGGCTGGCTGCTGCTTTCTGACTTTCCGATGAGGGTGAAGTGCTGTCGGACATTGCGTGGAGCACGTAAGAATCCTCAAAGAACTTTACTTTAATTTCTATCTATTTAGCTTAGCTAGGGACTTAGGATTTAGAAATGCTAAACTTTTAAATACTTACTTAAACTTTGATTCAATTGCTTAAATTGTATTTTTCTTATGACTCTTTACAATCATGCTTGCTTCAATGCTAATAAATTACATTTATAAAACTATCAATTTATATACCATAATTTAGTAATAAAATCTTACTTTTGACAAACAAGCTGGTCTTGATTATTCAGAAGTGTAGGTTACTATTAGCTAGATCACGTCGCCAATGGTGGTCGTTTAAATAGTGAGGATGTGTTATAATGACAATATTCTTTCCGCTAATGTATAATATTGTATATAGTTTGTAGATTAGGTGTATATAGATTTATTCCGACCACCTGATTCAGTAGGCCCAAAATATGTCTGGTTTATAAATGGGTCCATAATTTAGTGTAGAATTTTGTTTATAGGTTATGAAGTTGGGTAGCGTTGTTTATGATATATTTTCTATAGGCCGCTGGATCAATTCTCTGGTAGCAGAAATTGATGGTTGCTAAGGGTAACCAAGGTAATATGTTGGTTGCTAAGGGTTACTAAGGTGTTATGGTATGGAAATAGGATCGATGTTTTAACACATGTTGAGTTTGTTATTCGTGCTATCTGTAAGCTATACCGGTATAGATTGTGTGGCGAGAAATTAGTCACGCAAGTCATCTGTTCTGTTTGTAGTGATATCGCCGAGTATCACAAGAGGTATCGCCGTGTACCATAGTGTTGTCGCCGAGCAGCACAGTTATAGGGCTAGGTGTGAATCTTGTATAGTGAGGGTTTTCTAAGAAATTAGAGCAGCATGAGAATAGGGACAAAGCGCCTTCCATAAAACTCACTGTGATAAGAGTATTAGTTATATCCGAGCTTGAGTGAAGGGTAAAGTAGCGTCGGTGCATGATTATCTATAAACAGGTTAGAGTCCTGTACGGGTACATGTTTCATATCTATAAACAGGTGAGAGCCCTGTACGGATAACGTCGTTATTTTGCTAACGGTGCATGATTTCTATAAACAGGTGAGAGTCCTGTACGGATTTCATGTGTGCTCGAAATTAGGGAATTTTCCGTGTGAAAGTGCGAGTTTGAATTGTATTTTATGTCCAAGTGGAACTCTTAGAACTGTCACTTCGCGGTGCGTTCAGAGCAAAGCGAGTTCATAATTATACGTGTTAGAAGGGTGGGGTAAGGGTTACTCTACTGACAATTGAAAATTATCCTTAGTGTGAATAGCGCCGTCTATTCCGAAGTGTGGATACTTGAATGTATGTAAACTATCCTAAATAGTGAAACGAACAGATGAGTCCTTATTGTCATTGTTAAGAATTAATTTACACTGAAAAGTGTTCTTAAAATGGCGCTGTGAAAAGATTTTGTGAAGGAGGGGTAAGCGCCAGGAGTGAGAAACGAGAAACCGCAGCTGCTGCGTACGTCACAGAGCCGCGCTGGGATTGGGTGACCTACGTCACCAACTGTACTCTGATTGGCTCTTGAGTCTCTGACGGTCCGTAAGCTAATTAGTTCTTTAGGAAAACTCCATTTTTATTGGTTGAGCTGAAAAGTGACGTAGCTCAACTGTCATTGGCTTGTTGGTGTGTTTCGCGCACGGATTGGTTGTTTTGCGGAACATCCCGGAAATATTTTACGAACGATTTTGTGAATTAGATTTAACTCTTAAAAATGAGTTATCATTTTAAACATGTTGAGAAAAAGCCAACATTATTTCAGAAGTTTAAGAATTTATTTTCGCCTGACAAGAAAATCGAAACGCGAGGTGGTAAATTACTTCATAAGTATAAAACACCTGCAGCGTACATGGAAGGTGAATATGGATATCATACTGTCTTATGGTTTGATAGTTGGAAACGCTATACTAAGAACGACGGTGTTTTAACTTGGCCTGATGATGGTTCATTTAATGTAAAAGTTTTGAGAAATTTACGAGAGAAAATGAATGCTCTTATTCCAAAACCGAGACCAACTCAATTTGAAGCATTAGTTGAGTGGGAAGATGAAATGTATCAGTTACAAAGAGAAGCTAGTGGAATTAAAAGACCTTCTAAAAATCCACCTTGGAGAAGAGAAACTCATGAAGATAGATTGCGAATGTGGAGACAGGGAAACATGAGTGAAGGATTGTATTTAATTCAGGAAATGGTAATGGGTACTCCTACAGGGAAATCTATGGAAAGTGAATCTGAGGATGCAGTTATGGAAGAAATATATACTACAGCTAGAAAGAATCAGCCTTTGAGACCTCCTAGATCATGGTCTACTCCGGTGGTTTCTACTGAAACTTCACCGAGTGCACCTCCAATTAATGAAGCTCCTAAACTTTATCCAAATAATTGTGAAATCATTGAAACTCCTAGAAGACCAGAATTTGATAATGCTCGAAATGAAGGTAGACATTTTACAATGGCTCCAAGGGCAAGAGAAGCTCCAAAAGATTATAACAGAGAGGCAAGAAATGTTGAAGATGTCGATTCTACTGAATATTTAAGATCTAAAGAAGAATTAATTAGAAGAATGACAAAAGGCATGGAAGCTGTGACAGTTCCAGTAACGATTGGTCCTGTTCAGCCTGTATTTGACCAAAAAGAATCAAGCAAAACAGGTTTAACTATTCCATTAAATACAGAAATTCAAAGGGTTGCTGAAAAATTTTATTCAGACTTATCTGAAATAAACTCTTCTAGATCGAGAATGCCTGATTTAACCTTTAATGAGGATTTATCTCCAAAAACACCAATGGGTGCTATTTCAGATGTAGGGAGTCCTGAAGTCAGGGTAACCACACCAAAACTTGATGTGGCTAAATTAAAAGCAAATATCGAAGAATTAATAATCGGAACGATCGGTCCAGATAGTTTAAATTACTATCGAGATGATGAACTACTGTTCATTTGCAAAAGCATTCAGTGGAAAACAAAAAACAAATATGATCAACTAGAGGATCTAGCAGCGGAACTTGAAATCGATGTGAGCAAACAAAAGAATTTTGCAAAACATTACAGATTAGACTTTTCAGAAAGTGACATTGAGAGTTTGAACTCAATGGGAAGAATACTACATATAAAAGATTTGATCGTTTACATCAAAAAGCTAGGAGAACTCAATAAGTGGAGAGTAAAATGGACGAAAAAGAAGGAAGATGAAAGATTGGAAAAATTGTCAAAACAATTTCCAATGAGAGAGATTGCAGGTGGAGGATATGTTCATGTCCCTTGGTCGAGACAGGACATTTTGTTGTTTACAAATGACTTTCCAAAATTGAGGGAAAAACCAGTTGAGTGGTACAGACAAGTGGATAGATTTATCAAAGTGTCAAAAGTTCTGTGGATTGATTTAGATGGATTCTTTGACATTGTCGTTCCATCAGATCTTTGGACAGAATGCAAAATATCAATTAGTTGGCCAAAAACAGAACCTGAGCGAGTCAAAGAAACAGGTGCTCCAAATCCACTTGTAATGGATTTTTACGAAAAAGTAATTGTTTGGATGAAAAACAAAATTCCACCCAAAGAAGTTGATTGGGTTAAAATAGAAAGGACAGAACAGGAAACAAAAGAATCAGTCCATTCTTTTTATGAAAGACTACTGTTAATCTTTAAACAATACAGTGGTTATGAAAAACTAGATGAAAAAGATATGAGTCATTTTGTCTATAGATTTGTTTATGGACTAAAACCTGAAATTGGAGACATGATCAGAAATAGCATTGTAGGATGGCAATCACTTTCTGTGGATGATATTCTGAGAAAAGCTAAGTATTGCAGCGATGAATTAGAAGTGAGACAGAAGAAGCTCAAGGAAAAAGCGATGTGGGCTCAGGTGAAAGTGGCTGAGCAACAGATTGCCAGCATGGGTAATAAGAACACTAATTTTGTTCAAACTGGAAATACAAACCAGATACAAGGAAAGTTTAAAGGTAATAATTTCCCAAAGAAATTTAGCCCAAAGGTTGAGGAGTTGAAACAAAAATTACCTTGTTTTAATTGCGGCGAAATTGGACATTGGAGAGACGAGTGTCCTCATCCTCCTAAAAACTTAAAGAATCCCTTATTAAATCCACAGATGCAGAATGGTGTTGACCTGCAGCGACAGCTACAGATGCAACAGGGGTTAAACGAGTTAAACATTCAGCGACAGTTGCAGCAACAGCAACAGCAACAGGTGAATAATCGTCAGGATCAATTGCCACAACCACCTTTTCCGAATTGTGGGGGAGTTCAAAAATATAATCCAAACGTGGGATTTCAGGGAAATGAACAGGTAATAAAACCACAAAAACAGCAAAAGCAGCAAAGAATTCAAACGCAAAATGCTTCACAACAGTTTTTATTAGCAGAAAGTCAAGACAGTGATTCTGATGATTATTGCTGACGGTGCCCGAGAGAGGAGGAAGAGTGTGTTGTTGGAGCCACTCTTGAGGTTGACCAGTCTGGTCCTTTTGTAAACGGGAAAGTTAATGATGTAGACATCACTTTTCTAGTGGACACTGGTGCTACCCGTTCTACTGTTAGATCAGTGGAAATTGAAAACCTACCTCTCTCTGGGGATACCATCCAAGTTGTCGGAGTAAGTAATCAGCAAATTAAAACTGACTTAACTGATCCAGTTCCAGTTGAAATTGGAAATTACAGAGACAAACACAGATTTGTAGTTTGTAATAGTAGTCCAGTGAATCTATTGGGCAGAGACATCCTATGTAAAATGAATTGCCGAATATATTGTTCTCCTGATGGAGTTGAGTTACAAACAATGGAGGAAGATGGTTTGTACAGAATGACAATGATGATGATGGAAGCAGAAGAAACAAAATTGTTTCCTGCAATGGAAAAGAAAGATTTGCCTGAAGAGCTCAGAGAAACAGTGAAATCTGAAATATGGGATTTTACTGGGAAAGAAATGGGTCTAATGAGAAACATAGATCCAGTAAAAATTACTTTAAAACAGGGAATAGAATTTCCAAACATTCCACAGTATAAAATGAAAGCAGAAACAATTGAAGGGATTACACCTATTATTGAAAATTTCATTAAACAAGGCGTATTAAAGGAAATGGAGAGTAGTCCTTGTAATTCACCAATTATGGGAGTTAAAAAGGCAAATGGAACATTTAGAATCGTACAGGATTTGAGAAAGGTTAATCAAATTGTTGTTCCATGTTGTCCAGTGGTTCCAAATCCAGCAGTAATTCTGTACCAAATTCCGCATGATGCTGAATGGTATACAGTCATTGATCTTTGCAATGCTTTCTTTACGGTTCCTTTACATCCAGACAGTTATGAAATCTTTGCTTTCAGATTCCAAGGTAAGACCCTCGGATGGTGCAGAATCCCTCAGGGCTATACAGAGAGTCCTTCAATCTTTAATGAACTGTTAAAAAGATCATTAGAAAACCTAGACTTACCTGGTAGGTCTACGTTAGTGCAGTATATTGACGATTTGTTGATAGCTGCTAAGACAAGAGAAAATTGTGTGACAGACACAATAATTCTGTTAAATCGCCTTGCAGAAGAAGGACATAAAGTGTCCCCAGCAAAACTACAGTTTTGCAAACAAGAAGTAAAATATCTTGGTCACAGAATTGCAAAGGGAAAAAGACAAGTAACAATTGAGAGAATAAAAATGATTCAAGCAATGTTACCACCAAGAACACAGAGACAGGTTAGAATGTTCTTGGGAATGGTTGGTTACTGTCGACAATGGATAAGTGGATTCTCAGTAATTGCAAAACCACTACAAAGACTGACAAAGTCAGATGTAAAAGATCCAATTATTCTCAATGATGCTGAGATGGATTCTTTTGAGAACCTGAAAAAGAGCTTATGCCAAGCTCCTGCTTTAGGTATGCCAAATTATGAGAAAGATTTTGAACTGTATTGTAGTGAGAGAGAAGGATGTGCATTATCTGTGTTGATTCAGAGACACGGAAATCTAAAGAAACCTATTGCATACTTCTCTGCAGTTCTTGATCCAATTGCAAAAGCATTACCAGGTTGCTTAAAGGCAGTTGCAGCTACAAGTATTAGTCTCGAACAAAGTGAGGGGATCATTATGGGATTTCCTGTGAAAGTTTTTGTGCCTCATTCAGTAGAAATATTGCTGACAAGAGGTAAGACTCAGCATTTAACCAGTAGCAGATTGACAAAGTATGAGAAAATCATACTAGGAGCAGATAATGTTTCGATTTCAAGATGTTTGAATCTGAATCCTTCTACATTACTGCCTGATTCTGAAATTGTTGATGACATTGAAACAGAACATGAATGTTTAGATGTCATGGAATTCTGCACTAAACCAAGAAAAGACATCAAAGACAGACCTTTGTCTGAATCGGATTTTGTCTACTTTGTAGATGGCTCATGCTTAAGATCCGAAGGAGGTGTCTTGAAAGCTTCATATTCAGTTTGTACAGTTAAAGATGTCGAAGAAGCATCATGTCTTGAAGGAGTTCGTTCAGCACAAGTGGCTGAATTGATTGCTTTGATTCGTGCATGTGAAATATCAAAAGATATAAGAGTTACCATCATTACTGATAGTCAGTATGGGTATGGAGTTGTGCATGATTATGGACAACTCTGGTCACAGAGAGGATACATGACATCAGCAGGGTCACCAATTAAAAATGCAGTTTTCATTAGGAGATTAATTGAAGCAATACAATTACCGAAAGAAATTGCTATTGTCAAATGTGCAGCGCACACTAAAGGAGTTGATTATATCTCCAAGGGCAATGCCTTTGCAGATGAAACGGCTAAATTCTGTGCAAGGAAAAATTATTCATACAATCGAGAAAGGAGTAAAGAAACTGATTCAAATTCATTAATGCTAACAACAGTTGTAGAAACATGGCATGAGATTAGAGATTTACAAAATGAAGCGGATGATGAAGAAAAAGACTTGTGGTTAAGATCAGATTGTAGACCAAGTGAAGAGGATGGAGTGTGGGTTTACAAAGATGGCAGAGTGGTCTTACCAAATTGCTTGATTGCTGACATGGCCAGATTATATCATGGTCCAGCACATCTGGGAAGAGATTCTATGGTTAGACTTTTCAGAGAAACATGGTTCAACACTAAGTTCAGAACAATTGCAGAATCTTTTTGTCAAAGGTGTTTGTCATGCCAACAAATGAATCCAAACAGAAAATCAGTGGTGGGGACAGGAATAATTGGTCGAGAGGGTGGTCCCTTTACCAGGTTACAAATGGATTTCATTGAAATGCCCTTACACAATTGTTTGAAATATGTGCTTGTAATTGTTTGTTTATTTTCAAGATGGGTAGAGGCTTTCCCTACACGACATTGTGATTCAATTACAGTGGCAAAACTGATGCTCAGAGAAATTATCCCAAGGTACGGTTTTCCAGTCACTATTGAGAGTGATGGAGGAAGCCATTTTGATAACAAACTGATGAAATTAATTTGCGAAGCTTTGAGCATTGAGCAGCAAATACACTGTGCATACAGACCAGAGGCATCTGGGGTGGTTGAACAAATTAATGGAACAATTAAAAACAGAATTGGAAAAATGTGTATTGAAACAGGTGTAAAGTGGACTGATGCTCTTCCACTTGTTTTGATGTCATTAAGAAGTACACCAGATAAGAAGACAGGTTTGAGTCCTCATGAAATTTTAATGGGAAGAGTTATGAGGCAAGCTTTCGTACCTGTAGGTAAACTGTTGAGCATAAATGACAGTGCTATTTTGGATTACTGTAAAAGGTTATCTGATATGGTAACTTCTGTGTCTAATCAGGTGGGAACTGAAGCACAATCAAATGAAAAGGTTTTGACACATGATCTGAGACCTGGAGATTGGGTCAGAACGAAAGTACATCGGAGAAGAAATTGTCTAGCTCCTAGATGGCAGAAGCCTAGGCAAATAATTTTGGTCACTACTAATGCTGTAAAGTGCAGAGGATTGAAACGCTGGATTCATCCTAGTCATACTATTCCAGTACCAACTCCTGAGAGTTCTGATGTTGAAAGTGATACTACAGATGATTCTGATTCCGAAGCAGAAGGCGAAACAGAAGGTGAAATAAATCCAGATTCTGAAGATCGACAAGAAAGTCGACATCTGGAAACTGTACCAGTGACAAGAAAAGACTTGGAAATCATTGAAATAGATTCTGAAAGTGAAGAGAATCTGTTAAAAGGAAAGATAACTGAGGATTCGGTTGTCTCCATCGAAGACAAAGAAGCAGAACAAAAAGAAGTTTCAGACCAGGAGAGTATCGAAAGGCAGAGAAGAAGCTCTGGAGTAAGGAACAGAAATCCGAAATCTGGGAAGTTGGGGGTAATTGAAGAAGAGGAGGAAGACGAATTACCGAGTACCAGTGATGGAAAACAAAGTGAAGTTCCTGAAGGAGTGAAATTGCCGAATAGAGAAGTTCCTGAGTCAATTGAAATTTCAGACTACGAAACTGAAGAAAGTGACGTGGATGGTGAAAGTGGAAACAGAAAGAAAAGGACTTGGAAGTCAGAATCAAATAGTTCTGAACCAAGGAAGAAGTATGTGAGAAAAGCAGAATACTGGCCTGGTGGAAGATTGAGAGTCAGGTTGATCAAGAAACCAATAGAGCAAGTTGAAGAAATCAGTAGTCAAAAGAGTCCTGGAAAGGAAGTTGGAGTTGGGAGGAAAATTGAAGTAGTGTCGAGAAAAGGAAAAAGAATAATAAGACCAAACCAGAAATACAAGTCTCCTGAGTGGACTTATTTAGTAATTCCACCTGTTATTGACACATATGATAGTAGTGAAGAAGAAGACGAAATCCAAGAAATTAGTGACAATGATTGAAGTACAGAAATATTAATTTGGCAAAAGGCTGAAGAAAATTTGTTAGTTGACACAAGGTCGAAGAAAAACTGTTTAGTTGAAGAAAACTTATGTATGACATAAGGTCGAAGAAATCTTGTTTAGGGTTTTAAAAAAAAAAAAAAAAAAAATATTTTAAAAGGGGGGTGTAAATATAAATTTAGATTTTAAATTTTTTTTGTTTTATTTTGTTTTATTTTGAGGCTAAACTAACCAAAAATGCCTTATGTTAAGGAGAGCACTTCAAGGTGTTCTGTTTTTAAGAGATGCTGTAAGATGACTCTGGTGTGTCTGCTCATTTTAATTCTGCTCTGGTTAGTTTTAGCTGTGATTATCCCTCTAGAGATGAATAGAGAATTACACAAAGTTAACATAACAAGCAAAGCTTTGGTTAGCCAAACTAAACATAGTGCATCTGCAAAAGTTATCGATCATCAGCCTAACATTCATCAGGGTAAATCAATTAGTGATTTTTCAAGTAATACATTCACAAAGCTTTTGAGTGAATATGTTAAGGTAATGGATGCAAAAGACTGCTACGTCTGCGTCAAGTTACCTGCTTCTGTTTCTGAGGGAGTAACATATAATATGCTTCCTCTCACTTATGGTGTAACATGTAGTGTGTTAACTAGCTTATTTTATCAAACTGGACGCTTAGAATATTACTATTCAGATTTTGACGAGATTTTCGCAAATATTAAGATTGAAAATGCTTTAAATAAGCATAAAAAGGCAAAACAAATGAGAGAATTTTTCCTTATTACTAACGAACTTACTTATGAGTATGCTGATAAGAATAATTTAACTTGCAAATTAAGTGCTGAAGGAAAGAAGTTTTTGAATATGGTTGAGGAGAGAAGAACAATTTATAAAAGGAATGAATTAGTCAAGCAGACTAAGTCTAACTTCTGGCAGAAAGAGGATGAAAAGTTAAATGGCAAAATGCTTGAAAATGTTGCAATTCATATAGATAAACCAGTTAGTGGAAAGCTTTGCATTAGAAGAGATAACACACTTTTTGATAATTACTTTGTAGGTGCAAGTAACTGTGAAGATACTTATCAGATTATGGGAGGTTGGGGATTCAAAGGTGGAAAGGATCCAATCTTTCCTGGGATTTATTTTGTTTGTGGTGACAAAGCCTACTACAACCTTCCAGACCACTGGTATGGAACTTGTTATGTGGGAATTGTTTTTCCTAAAGTGTTTCATGTTGACAGAGATTCAGAAGGATTGTTTAAAATTCATAATTATGTAAATAGAGTTAAAAGAGAAACTTTTACTGAAGTTCTGGGAGATATTTTTCAAGCAGTAATACCTTTTGTTGGTATAACCCTAAATGCGGGGAGAATCAGAAAATTGTCCACTATAGTTGATAGATTATCAACTGACACAGCTGATGGGTTCCAATTAGTGAATGTTGAAGTTATTGCAATTAGATCCATGGTAATTCAAGATCGCCTTGCTTTAGACATACTCCTAGCAAAAGAGGGAGGAGTCTGTGGCATTTTACATGTACAACATTGTTGCACATATATACCTGATGAAAGTAAGAATATTGAAATGTACATTAAGAACATTACACAAATGCATTCCGAGATAATTCCTTTAGAAGAAGAAGATTTTACAGGGAAACTTTCTAAAAGATTCCAAGCAATTAAAAACTGGTTTCATGACATTGGGAGTTCAATTCTTGGCAAGATTTTGGCACCTTTGATTATAATATTATTCATTTTTATTTTGACCAAAATAGGTTGTTTGTTGCATAAAAGAAAGAAGCAGTTGAAAGAAAAGAAAAGAATCTATAAACTTAGAAAAGAAGAAGAAAGGGAGATTGAGTTACAGGAATTACATAGAGGACGATATGCAAATTCTGAGGATTTTGCAGATACTGGTTTTTAGAATTTACTGACACAAATGAATTTGAATCATTTTCTCGGAAGTTTAAATTACAAAATTTTGGGTGCTGGTGTGGTGATTTGTTAATCACCAGATGAGGGAGTTGATGGAGCGAGATAGAAAACAAAATTTTGTTTAAACTCGCGAAGTCACATTTCCATAACATGAATAATAATATTAATGATTTGTGATATGTCGTGCTAATACAACTTAGATTAAACTTTACACGTGGGGGGACTAACATGTGTGCTCATAAACGTGCATAATTGTTGCATCTTTTTGTTCGTGCAAAATAATAAAATAATGTATTGTTTTCGTTTTTGTCATTACTAACTGCTGCAAACTTAAAAGAAGCATGTGCTTATTTTGCTTTTCCTTGTCTATGTGATGTCATTTCTACTATTCTAGGTGCACACAAGTCTCATGGATTAATGAAGACTGGTAGATATAAACGCTGCTTTATTTGTTTGCATTTGCCAGGTAACATTTGACTAATCGGGTGGGTTAATTAATTAGTAAATCCTGGGGTGGATACAGAATCTACATTATTTCTTACATTAATACTTTTCTTGTGTTTGTTTTATACTAGAAAGCTTAAATTGCCTGCTTTTGGGCCTAGTTTGCTCGAGTTGCAAAAAGCTGAAATTTACTTCTGCAAAAGTCACGAGACGCCCATTCTGAAGTAAAGTGTTCGTCAAAAGCTGCATTCACAAAGCAAAAACTGACGTGCTATCATCATTCTGTCGGACGTGGCCAAGGTCGAAAAAGAACATTTTGTCAGCCTTAACTTGGCATCCGCGGAAGTCGAATGGACGCAGCGAGAACATTATTGTACATTTGTTGCAAACCTAGGAAGCTCCTGGTTGCACTCGGAAAAGACAATGGTCCTTAAGAAAAGTGACCTAATGGAAGATTTGAAATGTGGGTGACATGTCACTTGTCACTCTCAGCCAATGGGACGTCGAAGATTTCTGAAAACTTTCCTTTGCGTAGTTTAGTTAGCGTAGAAAGGTATAAAAAGTCATGCCCCTAGAGATGGGCTGGCTGCTGCTTTCTGACTTTCCGATGAGGGTGAAGTGCTGTCGGACATTGCGTGGAGCACGTAAGAATCCTCAAAGAACTTTACTTTAATTTCTATCTATTTAGCTTAGCTAGGGACTTAGGATTTAGAAATGCTAAACTTTTAAATACTTACTTAAACTTTGATTCAATTGCTTAAATTGTATTTTTCTTATGACTCTTTACAATCATGCTTGCTTCAATGCTAATAAATTACATTTATAAAACTATCAATTTATATACCATAATTTAGTAATAAAATCTTACTTTTGACAAACAAGCTGGTCTTGATTATTCAGAAGTGTAGGTTACTATTAGCTAGATCACGTCGCCAATGGTGGTCGTTTAAATAGTGAGGATGTGTTATAATGACAATATTCTTTCCGCTAATGTATAATATTGTATATAGTTTGTAGATTAGGTGTATATAGATTTATTCCGACCACCTGATTCAGTAGGCCCAAAATATGTCTGGTTTATAAATGGGTCCATAATTTAGTGTAGAATTTTGTTTATAGGTTATGAAGTTGGGTAGCGTTGTTTATGATATATTTTCTATAGGCCGCTGGATCAGTTCGGCCCTTCTCCTGGCTCATACTTGCTTTAGCCCACCCAGCTACTCCTGACCAGACTAGTTCTCCATGCCCTCCTTCAACATGTCATGATATTCTTGGCCATTGTTCTCCTTCTCATTGTCACCTTGGACTAAAGTGTCCACTTTATTCTAAATCCTCTTTGTTCAGGTCATCCTGTTCTTAGCGACTCAGCTCGGCCATCATGGCTTCTGCCATTTTGGCCCTCCTTTTCCTCATCATCCTGGTCCTGCATGTCATGGTATGCAAGGTCCTGATACTCTGGCTTCGGTGCATTGAGCTTCTGTTGTCCCTTGGTTGTGGTTTCATCGGTCCTCATTGACCTGGTGCTCTTAGGTCTTGTCATGTTGACTCTGGTTGCCTGGTCATTTCGTCTTTATTCTTCAGGTGCTGTTCTCCGAGTCCTCTCCACTCTCAGGGCCTGATTCACAAAGGTAAGTTTACACTTTTGTTAAGATTACTTTTGTTTTGGAATTCAGAAAACAGAACAGATAGGCATGTTGTATCTTTTTATGAGTGGAATTTTCCTCCCCAACTGCTGAGTGTCTACACTCGTAAACTTACTATTATGATGCTATTATGTGAATTCCAAAACAAACGTAAATGTACACAAAAGTGTGAGTTTACCTTTGTGAATCAAGCCCTCAGTCTTGTTTGCCGAGCAATGGTCTTTCTGTTCATCGTCCTCAAAGTACATGTTCTCTTCCTGGTTGTGTGCCGATTAAGCTTCATCCTTTTGTTTCTGGTCCTCCTTGTTTGGGTCTTTTATGACTAATGCTATTGATTCTGCTCCTACTAGCCAACCTGGTGCTTTCAGGCCCATCTTTCCTAGCTCTTTATTTTCTTTCCTGATCCTCTTGACACTCATCCATTTAACCTTGTCCTTCGGATCCTTCTCACCCTGCTCATCTGATTCACTGTATATCAGTTCCTTGTCCTGCTGGTCCCCTTGGTCTTCTTAAAACATTTCCATCTGACTGAATGCCTGTGGCGCTGGTTTTAGCTACCTGAAACTCCTGTCTAAAGTCATGCCATTCTTGTTTTTATAGTCCTTTTCCTTCTTGAGATTCTGTGCCCATTGACCTTGATCCTCTTGTAACAGTTCATTATAGTTCGGGTTCTCCTAAAATAAGTTCTCCTGGACCTGACTCACCTGCTATCTTAGTCTTCTTGTTCCTGGGTGTACTGTTCGTTTGTGTCCAATTGTGCTCGTTATCATAAATTTTGCCTTTTGGCCATCATGGCCCTTCCTGGTTCTCCCAGTCTTGGCCCACCTGGCACTATTACTTTGTGGTCATCTTTGTCCAAGACACCTTAACCTTGTTCTCATCGTAAATCCTCATAGCCCTGGTACTGCATGTCCTGGTCCATCTTGCTTCTCATGCCCTGGCACTCTCAATCTTTGTCCTCCTGGTTTGGGTTGTCATTGTTCTCTAGGACCTGTTCCTGGTACTGCTGCAATTGAACCAGGTCCTTTTGACCCAGGATCTTCTTGATCGGGTCTTCCAGAGTCTGGTCGTTTTGGTCCTGATCCTCCTGTTCACCACTGTCCATTCCACTTGGTCTTCCAGTTACTGGTTGGCCTTCTTACTTCAGATCCTCCTCACCCTGGCCCTGCTACTTGTAACGATTGCTCTGTCCCACTTGATAATATAAGCCCTGGTCCCCTAGGTCCTAATCTTCATGACCCTCTTAGCCCTGTTTTCTATCTTCCTGGTCATGGGCCTTTTAGTGTACCCAGTCTTCTTGCTCTGGTCTTCTGGGTGCCATTGGTGCTGCCCCCATTCATCTTCCTAATCCCTGTCCTGCTTATCCTAGTATCCTCTACATACTAGTCATTGCCCTTCAGGTCCTGACTTCTAAGTCCTATTCAATCGGTCCTGATCCTCCTGGCCTTCATCCTTCTGCTCCTTGCCAGCACGGCTCCGCAATAGCTTGTTCTGTCACAGAATGTCCTAGCCTTTTCTACTTCTGATGTGCTTTGACTTCCAGTTCATGCTAGTCTAAGAACTTCCTGGACCTGTACTTCCTGTTTATTATGGTCATCATTCCCATGTACTCCTACCCCATGTCATTTGGATTCTGGGTCTCCTGTTTCACAGGCTGTTTGTCCTGGACTTTTTCATCCTCCTCACCCTAATTCCTTGGTTTATCTAAACTCTTTCTTTGCCTGTTCCTAATCTTTCTGATCCTGGTCACCTAGGTCCATGTTGTCCTAGTCTTAGTTCTAGTTATCATGTATTAGGCCTTCTAAGACTAGTTCCACTGCCTTGGTTTATTTAGCCCTCCTACCCCAACCTAATCCTACTAGTTCTCGTGGTTTGCTTGTTCTACCTTGTTCTTGTTCATCCGATTATGGGCCCCTCTATTAGGGTCCTCATAGTATTGGCCCTAATGGGTCTGGTCTTCCACATCCCTCTGGCCCTGGTCCCCCTCGTTCCTATGGTGAGGATCCTCCTGGTTCATGTAGTTCTTGATACCCTGGTTTAGGATCCCCCTGACTTTGACAGTCATTGACCTTCTGATCCTGGTCCCTCTGGACTCAGACTTTCTCACCCTTTATAACCTCTTGGTAATTCTAATCTAGACTCTTTAGTCCTTCTAGCCTTGTTCCTTTCTGGTTCTGGTCTTCCTGGTCCTTTTGTTCCTGGCCCCTTGGTCTTCCTTGATCTGATGACTGAGGTATTTGCCCTCCTGCCTCTGGTCCTTCTCTCCCTTTGTTTTCTGGTACTGGTTCTCTTTGGTCTGTGTACTTGGGCCTGCTACTCCTGGCTCTGGTTGTTCTCATGCCTTTGGTTCTGGTCGGTCGGCTAATGCCCTCATAGCCCTCCTTGTTGTTATGGCACAAGGCATTTGCTCCTTCTAACTCTAGTCCTTCAATTCTTTTGCGCCCTTGTCTACTGGCCCTGCTCCCCCTGTCCCACATATTAGTGGCCCTCCTGATCCTTCTCACCCTGGTCCTGATAACCTTAGTGCGATTTTTCATTGTCTTGTTCCTTGACGTCTAGTTGTTCCTCGCCCCCTCTGGCATTTTTAACCCTGGTCCTCATAGATTAGGTCTCCCTGGGCCTGGTTCTTTTTTTACTGGTCCTTGTGTCTCTGGTTGTCCTAGCCATCCTATTGGTCTGCCTATTGGCCCTTATTCTCCTACTTTTCATCCTCCTCCTCTAAATACTTCCTTCCCAGCACCCCCTTTACAATGACTTTAGTCAGGTAGAGCTTCCAAGCCTGTGACATATATTCTTATTTTTGGCTACCAGATTTCGTCTGCTGAGACAGTACTGTCAAGTACAGATAATGAGGCCCCAGTAGAGACAGGACCTTGCCCACATAAAACACTGCTTAAAATGTTAAAAACAAAACTACAATTCCCAAGATGCATTGTGCAGGTGACTAAAATGTTGGGTGGCTGAATGGGCCACTCATGACATGGGAACAATACGCATCAATGCCCTAAACCTACTATGATGGGTGAATAGAATGACAAGTGGGCTTGTTCACAGGCAGCAGTGTGAACTCCTCATGTGAATTACCCAGATGCATCACTTACCTGTCTCCAGCTTTCAATTCCCCATTTTACAGAAGCCAAATTACAGTGTCTCATTTAATTTACCAATCAGCAAAGGGAGAGGGACGGAAAAATGTAGTGAATACACTCTTACGGCCACATGCATCATTGTAGGAATTTGCGATTCCTAAATTGCGAAAATTAAGGAATCGCAATTTAGGAATCGCAAATTCCTATGCATCCAGAAATCGCAAAACTTTTTGCGATTTCTTAATTTTCCTTATTTGCGATTCCTTGATTGCGAATCGCAATTAAGGAATCGCTTTAGATTGATTCCTATGGGCCTAGAGGCCCATAGGAATCAATTGGAAGGCATTCTCATTTTGCGAATTTGCAATTAAGAAATCGCAAAATGAGAATGCAATTTCAAGGGTGCAGGGGGGTCCAAAGGACCCCCCTCTGCACCCCTGAAATGTCACGTAAGTACATTTTACTCACACACATGTCCCAAGGGCATGTGTGTGTGTAAAATTTAAGTTTCAAAAATGCACTTTTGTGCATTTTTTAAACTTATCGCAAATTACCATGAAGGTTTACTTCATGGTAATTTTCCCCTAAAAAAATGATGCATAGCATTTTAGAAATCGCAAAATTTGCGATTTCTTAAATGCTATCGCAATTTAAGAAATCGCAAAAATTGCGATTTCTTAAATTGCGAAAAATGAAAAAAAAATGATGCATCCAAAAAAAAGGTTTTTGCATTCGCAAACGGCTGAATTCTGCGATTCGCACCGTTTGCTAATGCAAAAAAGCTTGATGCATGTGGGCATTAGTCCCCAGCAATATAGTTTAAACAACAAAAGAGTGTAATTACTGTAATCACAACAGAGAGAGAATGGGAATAGGAATACAAATCTAGACATTTTTAAATTAAAAAACACCATCACTACCTCACTTGTCACTTCACAAAAAAACAGCTCCGCAGTAAATCTGGCGTCGAAGCACACCGGGGAGGCACTCAGCCTCTCCCGGTGGGGCCCAATGATAAAGCATGTCACCATCCAGGTTGGTGAGTGAAGGCCTTCCATATAAATCTAAAAGGATTTGTATTCCTATTCCCATGCTCTCTCTGTTGTGATTACAGTAATTACACTCTTTTGTTGATTAAACTATATTGCTAGGGACTAAGAGTGTATTCACTACATTTTTCCCTACCTCTCCCTTTGATGATTGGTATTTAGCAGGGTACAGCTGTGAGAGTTCAATTGAGGCAGAACAATATTGTTATTCTGTCCTCTCTCCTGTTTTTAGAAAATAATATTTTTTCCTTTTCTTCACCTAATCCAAAAACCCTTCTCCTCACACCATGGCAAACCTTGGGCTTACATACTCGTAATCAGAGGTAGATGCTATCTTACCTGACCCCTCGCTTTTTGCTGACCCGGCCATCTCGCAGGCCATTGCCCATACTACCTAATGGGATAAATTAACTGAACAAGAAACGTGATAGGATCTGGACTATCCTTCATGGGACCATACTAAAAGAATACCTCCGTACCAACACTGCGCCTAGCGGTCTCCTGGTGACTAATGCTCCCCGAATCTTCCTAAATGACGCAACCTTCCGTAGAGAATGGGTCATGATAGCGTGGCACTGCACACACAACTGGCTAGTACTCATAATAAAAACGGCACTACGCCTATCAGAAGCCTTGATGGTTGAAATTCAACAAACTGAAACACACTTTAAAACCACACTGAGAGGATAAAAGAAAAAACTGGAAGAAATTAGTAAAGAATTAACAGACTACAAAGACAATATAATGCAATCTAAGGTGACAAATTTTAAAGAAAGGTTTAATGAAATTTGAATTCAACAAAGTTTATCCATATGCCAACCCGAGCTATACACCACCTAGCAGGAAAGCCAATAACTCTGTTAATTCAGATGGCAATTCGTCAAATAGCAGTGGGTCAAACGAAGGAAGCTTCAGACATAGACGAAGAAGAGGTACCAGGGGCAGATCTGGATATAACAACCAACAGCTAAGTTGCCCCCCTTTCCCTACACCAGGAAGTGGACCCCAACCATTTCATTTTCAACAACCACCGTTTCCACTGAAGGGCTGGAATCCAGCATATATGCAACCCCATAATTTCCAAAACCAATACCAGCCACCTTTTTTAGAGAGAGGCTGGAGAGGAAGAGGGAAGAGAAGAGGAACCAATCAAGTATCCTGGGAGACAGAGGACTCAGTGGGCAACCACACCCGCAGCAAGACACCACTACCAGGCACCAGTGCACAGGGAGTTTAGCAACCAACCTTTCGGACAGAGAACTGACCCCTGTAGAAATACAAGTCCTTGAAAAGGGTCTTGGTTTCGTTCCAACAGCTACACCAGACACATTTATATTGCACTGTGAGCCAACAGACTTTTTCTGAAAATTTAATCTAAAGGCTTTTTTTGAAGGCAAAGATGACACCACTTCAGATAATCAAAAAGGCGATACAGGCCTCAGACTAAAGAACAAGTTACTTACCTTCGGTAACGCTTTTTCTGGTAGATACAGTACCTGCCTGTGGATTCCTCATCTTGTGAATATCCCCCTGCGTCAGCAACGTTCAGAAAACTCTTTTGTAGCACGCCGGCGTGGACGACGTCACAGGAGCACGGCATCACGCGCGACTCCGGCTGACGTCACTGACTCCTTATTAGGCCTACGTCGGCGTGATGACATCAGTTCCGCCCTTTTTTCCGTACCTTCGAGGCACCCGGACGGACCAATGACAGTAGATATACAAATATACAGTGTACATAGTACATACAATTCAAAACTACACACACAGTGCGTAGCAAAGGTATGAAAAACCCAATATATATACAAATATAAATATAAATATACATAAAAATACATAAACTCAGGTATAGCAGAGTGGACAACGGGGAGGCGGGTGGGTCAGTGAGGAATCCACAGGCAGATACTGTATCTACCAGAAAAAGCGTTACCGAAGGTAAGTAACTTGTTCTTCTGATATATACATCTGCCAGTGGATTCCTCACCTTGTGAAAAGAGTCCCACAGCAGTCCCCACTCCCGGAGGAGGGTGTCGACTCTCCTATACCAGAAAATCCTGGAGGACAGAGCGCGCAAAGTGACCGTCCCTCCTCACCTCGGCATCCAAGCAGTAATGCTTTGCGAAAGTGTGGAGGGAGGCTCAAGTCGCGGCTCTGCAAATATCCTCAACAGGGACACCTCTAGATAAAGCAGAGGTCAAGTCAAGTCAAGTCATAACATTTATATAGCGCACTACATACCCAGAGGGTTTCAAGGCGCTTAGGAAGGGGAGGAGGATTATTTGTCAAATATCCACGTTTTAAGCTGCTTTCTGAACGCTAGGTGATTCTGGGTGAGGCGAAGGTAAGCGGGGAGTGAGTTCCATGTTTTGGCAGCCAGGTATGAGAAGGATCTGCCTCCCATGGTGGACTTGTTGATGCGAGGTACAGTGGCGAAGGCTAGGCTGGAAGAGCGAAGTTCTCGGGAGGGGGTGTAAAAGGACAGTCGAGAGTTGAGGCAATCTGGTCCGATGTCGTAGAGTGATTTGTGTGCGTGGGTAAGCAGTCGGAAAGTAATCCTCTTATTGACGGGTAGCCAGTGGAGGTCTTTAAGGTGACCAGAGATGTGTTCGTTGCGTGGGATGTCTAATATGAGCCTGGCTGAGGCGTTTTGGATTTGTTGTAGTTTCTTCTGGAGTTTAGCGGTGGTACCTGCGTAGAGGGTGTTTCCGTAGTCCAGTCGGCTCGTGATTAGAGCGTGGGTGACTGTTTTCCTTGTTTCGGAGGGGATCCAGCGAAATGTTTTTCTGAGCATGCGAAGAATGTTAAAGCAGGAAGAGGATACGGCGCTGACTTGTTTGTTCATTGAGAGTGAAGAATCCAGGATGACGCCAAGGTTCCGTGCGTGGTCTGTCGGGATGGGTGTATTTCCAAGGGCTTCCGGCCACCAGGAGTCGTCCCATGCAGAGGGGGATTTACCTAAGATGAGGACTTCTGTTTTATCTGAGTTCAGTTTCAGACGGCTTTGTTTCATCCATTCGGCGACTTCTTTCATTCCTTCGTGTAGGTTAGTTTTGGCGGTGCTGGGGTCCTTGGTGAGAGATAGGATCAGTTGAGTGTCATCCGCGTAAGAGATGATGTTGAGGTTGTGTTGGCGGGCGATGGCCGCGAGGGGGCTCATGTATACGTTGAAGAGGGTGGGACTGAGTGAGGATCCTTGTGGTACGCCGCAGATGACTTCGGTGGCCTCGGACTTGAAAGGTGGGAGGCGGACTCTCTGGGTTCTTCCGGTGAGGAACGAAGTGATCCATTCCAGTGCCTTTCCTTGGATTCCGATGTTTCTGAGGCGTTGTAAAAGGGTGCTGTGGCAGACTGTGTCGAAGGCTGCAGAGAGGTCGAGGAGGATGAGGGCGACTGTGTCTCCATTGTCCAGCAGAGTTCGAATGTCGTCTGTTGCTGCGATGAGGGCGGTCTCAGTGCTGTGTTTGGCTCGGAAGCCAGATTGTGAGGGGTCGAGGGATTTGTTGGCTTCGAGGAAGGCGGCGAGTTGGTTGTTGACGGCTTTCTCGATGACTTTGGCCGGGAATGGAAGAAGCGAGATGGGGCGGTAGTTTTTGAGTTCGGTGGGGTCTGCTGTTGGTTTTTTCAGAAGGGCGGGGAGTTCAGCGTGTTTCCAGTCTTCTGGGAAGGTAGCGGAGTTGAAGGAGCAGTTGATGACGTCTCGGAGGTGCGGAGCTATGACGGAGTCTGCTTTGTTGAAGATGTGGTGAGGGCATGGGTCTGTGGGGGATCCAGAGTGGATGGAGTTCATCAGGTGGATGGTGTCTTCAGTGGAGATTGGCTTCCAGGCGTTAAGGGTGTTAACGGGGGGAAGATGGTCAGCTGATGGTAGGGTGGGTTGGCTTACGGGTTGGTTGTCAAAGCTGTTGTGGATGTCAGCAATCTTGTTGTGGAAAAAAGAGGCTAGGGAATCGCAGAGGGTTTGAGAGGGGGTGAGACTTTGCTCTAGTAGAGTGAGCTCTTATACCCTCAGGAGGGTCCTTACCCGCCAGGGAGTAGCAGATCTTGATGCATAATATTATCCATCTTTAAAGAGTGCGCTTGTGCACAGATCTTCCTTTCCTGCAGCCAGCAAATCCAACGAACAGCTGGTCATCCAACCTGAACTCCCTTGTCCTGTCCAGGTAGAAGCTCACCGCCCTCTTAGGGTCCAAGAGATGAAGCCTCTCCTCCTCCTTGGAAGGGTGAGGGGGAAGATAAAAGGTAGGGAGGGTAACGGACTGTCCTAAATGGAATGGAGTAACCACCTTAGGCAGAAAAGCAGCCCTGGTCCTGAGAACCATTCTTTCAGCATATTACTTGTGGACTTGTATAGCGCAACAAATCATCCCCAGAGGGATCTCTCGGCGCTTCGAAGAGAAGGTCATACTGGGCAAATGTAACTAACAGAGCCATGTCTTTAGAAGTTTTTTGTAAAATCATGATCTTGTTACAGGCTCGGATGTTCTGTGGTAGTTTATTCCAGTGACTGGCTGCCAGATGGGAGAAGGCTCTACCACCCATCCTTACCTTATATATTCTGTGGGAACACAAGAGGTTCGCATTACCAGATCTTAGTTGTTTCCCAGGCTGGTACTTACTGATTTTATTTTTGAAGTACGCTGGGCCACTATCTTGTAATGATCTGAAAGCTACACAGAGCATCTTGAAGATGACACGCTTCTTAACCGTGAGCCAGTGTAATTGATTCAGCAAGGGGGCAGAGGGCGTCCGTGCCGGTTTATTGAGGGCAAGACGAGCTGCCGTGTTCTGCACCACCTGGAGCCTTGATAGAAGATCCTCCCTCGCCCCCACCAGCAACGAATTCCCATAGTCCAGCCGACCCACCAGGAGTGACTGGATAAGGATTTTTCTCGCTGACAAGGGGACCCAGGGGAAAACCTTCCTGAGCATCCTCATGGTGCCAAAACAGGTCCCGGCCACAGTCTTGACCTGCTCCTCCATAGACAGTTTATTGTCTATTTTTACGCCCAGGTTCTTAGCCCAGCTCCTGGGGAGGGGGGCTTTGCCCAACTCAGAGGGCCACCATTCTGGAGACCAGATGGATTTGGTCTTCGCAAACAGTAGAATCTCTGTATTTGAGGTGTTAAGTTGTAGGAAATGTTTCCTCATCCAACTGGCTATGCTAGACATGCAGCTCTTAAATTTTAATTGAGTTGCCATAATGTCCTCCTCAATGGGGACGATGAGTTGTGTATCGTCCGCATAAGAGATGGTCGCAAAACCATAGCCTCTGATGATGTCAGCCAGAGGGGTCATGTATACGTTGAACAGGGTAGGACTCAAAACAGACCCTTGCGGGACTCCCCTGTCCAACTCAGTGGTTTGCGATATGAATGTGTCTAGTTGGATGCTCTGAGTGTGGACCAACAGGAAACTTTCTATCCACTTAAGTGCTCTGCCCCTCACCCCAATCCCCCCTAATCTGTCCAGCAGCTGCTTATGCGAGATGGTATCAAAAGCTGCTGACAGATCAAGGAGGACTAGGATCACTGGAGTCCCTCTATCCAGAGTCATTCTAATAGTATCTGTCACCTCCAACAGTGCGCTCTCAGTGCTGTGTGTGGCTAGGAAGCCGGACTGCGAGGGATCCAGGAGGTTGTTCTGTTCCAGATAGAGAGATAGTTGTTTGTTCACTAAGGTTTCCAGGACCTTTGAGCAATAAAGAAGGAGCGAGATAGGTCTATAGTTCTGCAGCTCATTCGGGTCTATAGTTCTGCAGCTCATTCGACCCGGTTTCTTTAGCAGTGGCTTTACACGTGCTGTTTTCCACTTATTCGGAAAAATGGCTGTCACCAGAGAGACATTATATATTATGGAAAGCGCACCTGCTAGCACCGGGCTAAGTGTTGCCATGACAGCTGGCGGCACTGGATCCAGTGGTGAGCCCGATTTTACCCGGCTCAGTAGGGAGTCGACTTGCTCCTTTGTTACAGACGAAGAGTTGATAAGAGTTGATCCCAAAAAAAGGCTCTTCATTTGGCCGTAGAGCATTAGATGGTTGTCCCTTAACTAGTTCCTCTTCCTCCATGTTGATATTTTGATAGATCGATCTTTTGAGTAAAATAGCTAGCCAGCTCATCACAAAGTGCCTGGGTGGCGGGGGGTAACACATTCTCGGCTTTAGGGTTTTTAAACTCCTTCAGGATCTTATATAGTTCCCTGGATGAGTCTTTTGCTTCTGTGATGCGAATACCCAAGTGTAACCTTCTTGATGCTTTGCAGCTATTGAGGTAAAGTTTGTGGGCCTTGCGGTACTGTGATTCGTCTATGTTATCCTTAGACTTCCTCCATCTCCTCTCTAAAGCTCTACAAATAGTTTTCTCCTTCCTGAGGGTGTCCGTATACCAGGGGGCAGGAGCTGCCCTCTCGTGTACAGTTGCCGTTTTGAGAGGGGCTACAGCATCCAGGGCTTCTTGGATTGCTGCCTCCAGTTTGGCCAAGGCCAGGTTAGGATCCTCAAATGAGTCAAGAGCAGGATCCAAAAAAACCTGACCAAAAGTGGCCGGCGTTACTCTAGACCATGGTCTACGCATAGTCTCATGGCCCTGTGCCTGCTTGGATGTTGGAACTTGCATCACCCGAAATTGTAGAGCTGGATGATCGGTCCAACCAAGTACTTGAGGAGGGTCAACTGCCAACTCAGATATATTAGAAAAGAAGGCATCTAGCGTATGGCCTGCACTGTGCTTGTGGCTAGTCTTCTTTAGTGTCAGATTAAGGGATTCCAGGGCTGCTATCAGACTAGCCGTGTCCGGATTGGTGAGTAGTTCTAAATGATGGTTAAAGTCTCCAATTAGTAGGAACCTATTAGCTTTCAGGACATGAGGAGCCAGTCTGTCTAGAAGAGTGGTGCAGAATTCCTTCTTACTTCCTCCCGGGGGATGTTATACCAGAGCCCCTGTCCAAATGATGGCCTGATCACACTCTACTCTAAATATTAGAAGCTCCAGATTGGGCGAGGACACTCTATCCAGTGCCCTCAAGTAGTAAGGGGAACGGGTGGCAATTACCAAGCCACCCCCACGTTTACCCAGTCTGTCCAGCCTAATAACTGAGTAGTCCTCTGGGAAGGCAACTGCTAGGACCGGGGTAATGTCTTTGCTAAGCCAAGATTAAGTGAAAAGACAGATTTCAGGTTTCAATTCCTCTAATAGGTCCCATGTTTCCATAGCATATTTGGAGATAGATCTAACATTCAGATAAACTACTTGCATGTAATTTCTCTGTATGTGTAGCCCTGTACCACTGGGTTCCTCATAGTTCTCATTTTGCAGCCTTTGAGGTGGCGGTGCAGACAAAAGGGGATTAGGGGAAGAGGAAGAGTGTTCTGCCACTTCCCAATCTCGACTAGTGCTCTCATCATGACTAATGGCCCTGTTGTTTCTGGTTGCTTGGTCCTCACCATTACTCCTATTGCATACTGGCGCATATCCCAATTCCAGGAGTGTGTCGCGCATGTATGTTATTCTTCCCCCTACATATTCCTGCTGTACAACTGGCAGCATCCCAGGTGGCGGGCGGCGTCCAGGCGCGGACGGGCGCAGACGGGCTTGCCTTTGGCGAGCCTTAGGCGTGCCCGCTGCGCGCCCGCTCTGGTTGCAGGAATTTATGGCGTGGTCGTGTGACCAACTAGAGTGCTAACCTCCAACCAATGACACTGAAAAAAGACTGGAAGTCGGCTCTCTCCACACAAACAGTCGCCTAATGCGATTGCGGTGGACCGGAGAGCTTCTAAAATGCCTCGAAGTTAAAAGCACAATTCCCAACAGTTTACAGTCCCCCCCCAGAAAATAAGCTATTCACACAGTTTTAAAAAAACGATCTTGCGTCAGACAGGGTTTCGTGACATTGCCCCCATACCTATCCTCGTGCGCACCCGCTCTGGTTGCAGGAATTTATGGCGTGGGCGTGTGGCCAACTAGAGCGCTAACCTCCAACCAATGACACTGAAAAAAGACTGGAAGTCGGCTCTCTCCACACAAACAGTCGCCTAATGCGATTGCGGTGGACCGCAGAGCTTCTAAAATGCCTCAAAGTTAAAAGCACAATTCCCAACAGTTTACAGTCCCCCCCAGAAAATAAGCTATTCACGCAGTTTTTAAAAATGATCTTTCGTCAGACTGGGTTTCGTGACATTGCCCCCGTACTTCTCCTTGACCATGAATGGTCAAGAATGGGGGATTTGATCTAAGAGCTTGAAGCTCACTTACCCTCCTTGCCGAGGTAATTGCGACCAGGAAGACCGTTTTAAAAGACAAAAGTCTCAAGGGACATGTGTGTAAAGGTTAAAAAGGAGAACCCATCAAGAACGTAAGGACAAGGTTCAAGTCCCATTGAGGTACAATAAAAGGTGTAGGAGCAAATTTATTGGTAAGGCCCTTAATGAAACGTAATACATTTGGAGATTTAAACAAAGAGGGCTGGTCCGGCAAACAAAGGAAAGCCGATAAGGCCGACAAATAACCTTTGATAGTTGCCACTGCAAAACCCTGCTGGGCCAAGGAAAGCGCAAATTGAAGAATATTGGACAAACAAGCCCTTAAAGGGTCAATGGACTTCTCCCCACACCAAGCAACAAATTTAGACCACCTATAAGAATAGATGGACTTGGTGGAATCACGCCTGAAAGATAAGATGACATCCACCACATCGTGAGGGAGAGAAAAAGAACTCAGGTTGCCCCGTTCAATCTCCAGGCATGAAGGTGTAAGGTCTGGAGGTGGGGGTGTAGAACCTGCCCCTCCATCTGGGAGAGGAGGTCTGCCCTGTGAGGGAGACGGAGCGGCGAGCACGAGGAGAGGTGGGGTAGATCTGTGTACCACACCCTTCTTGGCCAATCCGAGGCAATCAATATAACTTGGTCCTGGTCTTGGCGAATCTTCCTGAGAACCCGAGGAATCAAGGGTATGGGAGGAAACGCATAAAGGAGTTGTGAGTCCCAACTCAACTGAAACGTGTCTACCAGAGCTCCTTGCATCGGAAACTGGAGGCTGCAGAATGATGGGCAGTGAGCATTCTCGTGAGTGGCAAACAGGTCCACCTGAGGAGTTTCCCACGTCCAGAAGACGTGACAAACCACCTCCGGGTGAAGCCTCCACTCGTGGTCGGCCGAGAACTGCCGACTGAGACTGTCTGCACGTACGTTCAGAACCCCGGCCAGATGATTTGCCATTAGGCAAATCTGATGGTCCTTAACCCAAGACCAGAGACGCAGAGCCTCTCTCCAGAGACCCCGTGACCCTACTCCTCCCTGCTTGTTGACATACCACATCGCGGTGGTGTTGTCAGCCAGGGCTTAAACCGACCGACCGCGAAGGGAAGGGAGGAAGGCCTTGAGCGCCAAATGTATAGCCCACAATTCCAGAAGGTTGATGTGGAGCAACCTTTCCTCTGGAGACCAAAGACCCTTGATCTCCAGGTCCCCCAGATGAGCACCCCACCCTAGAGTGGATGCATCCGTTATCACTGTGGCCACCGATGGAGGCAGCTGAAAAGGCTTTCCTTGAGACAGAGGCCCACATGCATCAATATCGGCTTTTGCGAGTTATAAATTGCGAAAAATAACAATTCGCAATTTAGAAATCGCAAAAGCCTATGCATGAATTTTTTCTTTTTTTTTGCAATTCGGTAAAAATCGCTATTTTTACCGAAATGCATTAAAAATGCGAATTTTCAATTGCGAATTCACAATTCCCATTCATTCCTATTGGCCAAAATGCCCATAGGAATGAATGGGAATTGCGAATTCGCAATGTGAAATAGCAATTCATCAATGCATTTCAAGGGTGGAGAGGGGGGTCCAAATGACCCCCCCCCTGCACCCATGAAATGTACTTTTCAGTATAAGTTACATACACACATGTCCTAAGGACATGTGTGTCTTTAACTTAACAGTTTAAAAAATGCATTTTTGTACATTTTTAAACAATTTCGCAAATTACCACGAGGTTGAACTTCGTGGTAATTTGCACTTCCAATTTTAAAAATCGCACATTTTTCTGAAATGATGCATAGCATTTAAGAAATCGCACAATTGCGATTTCTTATATGCTATCGCAATTTTAGAAATCGTTAAAAAGTAGCGACTTCTAAAAAAACATGATGCATCCCAAACAGCACTTTTGGAATCGCAAACGGCCGATTTTAAGGAATCGCACCGTTTGCGACTCCAAAAATGCTTGATGCATGTGGGCCAGATTGCCTTCCGCGCCCCACCAAGACAGATTCGCCGCAGTTTCTCTGGAGATCCTCACTGACTCCCTGAGATCTCCGTTGTGCTGATACCACTGCTTGCGGAGGCACCACTGGAGTTCCCTCATGTGCCAGCGTGCATGGTTGACCAACAGAATGCAAGAAGCCATCAGACCGAGCAGACAAAGGACCTTCAGGACTGGAACAACCGCTCCATTGTGAAATAAAGGTATAATTTCCTGTATGTCGCGAATCCTTTGAGGAGGAGGGAATGCACGACACACAGTAGTGTCCAGTACCGCACCTAAGAACAGGTTGCGCTGGGAGGGCACCAGGTGGGACTTGGGTACATTTATCGAAAAACCCAACCTGTGTAACAACTGAGTTGTCTCTTGCAAATGATGGAGCACCTTCTCCGGCGACTCTGCTTTGATCAGCCAGTCGTCCAGATAGGGGAAAACTGGAACCTCCGATCTTCTGAGATGCGCTGCCACCACAGACTCGAGGCGCAGTAGTAAGTCCAAACGGAAGGGCCGCAAACTGGTAGTGTTGCGAACCCACCGTAAAACGTATACTTCCTGTGCGACTTCAGGATCGGAATATGAAAATACGCATCCTGCAAGTCGATCGACACCATCCAGTCTTCTTCCATCAGTGCCTGAAGAACCTGCGCAAGAGTGAGCATCTTGAACTTCTCTTGTTTGAGAAAGCGGTTCAAAACCCTGAGGTCCAGGATTGGATGAAGCCTGCCATCCTTCTTGTGGATCAGGAAATACCGGGAGTAGCATCCCTGACCCCTTTCCTGCTCCGGAACCACCTCTATCGCACCCTTTCTGAAAAGTGCCAGGACTTCTTCCTGCAAGAGAAGCAGGTGGTCCTCCGAACAATAACCTTGGCAAGGAGGGTAATTGGGGGGAAATTCCCGAAAGGGAAGAGCATACCCATTCTCTACGAGATTGAGAACCCAAAGATCTGATGTAACCGAATCACAATCTCGTAGAAAATAGGTAAGCCGACCCCCTACAGGGGTCGGCTTACCTATTGGGGGTGGGTATTAGAGGAGGAAGTTGAGGAGGAGGAGGCTTGACGACCACGGGCACGACCCCTTTGTCCACCTCTATAGGACTTGTACAAAAGATTCTGCCGTTGCTGCTGCTGTTGGCTCTGCTTATAGGTACGAAAAGTAGACCTTCCAAAACGCCTGAATTTCCTGGTGGAAGAGCCTCTAGTCTGTAAACCCAAAGACCTTGCAGTCACCCTGCTATCTTTGAACCTTTCTAAAGCAGCGTCAGCCTTCTTCCCATAAAAGGCCAGTGCCATCAAAAGGCAAATCCAATAGAGCAGCCTGGACATCAGTCGAAAATTTGGATGATTTTAACCAAGCGGCCCTTCTAGTGGCGACTGAAGATCCCATTATTCTAGCCACAGAGTCCGCCGTGTCCATGCCACTCTGAATTACCTGGCGAGCCGCAGCCTGCATGTCAGACACTACCTCATTGAAGTTCTTCCTATCCTCCTCCGGAAGCTTAGATGATAACTGCTTAACCGTGTCCATCAAAGCATATACATATCTGCCCAGCACACAAGTAGCATTTGTCGATTTCAGGGCCATGCTACTTGACGGGAATACCTTCTTAGCATTCTGATCCAACTTTTAAGAGTCGTTTTCCCCTGGAACCTGGGGGAAAGCACCTGCCGACCTCTTTGAACAAGCCGACTGAACAACCAGACTTTCTGGCGAAGGATGAGAAGTTAAGAACTCAGGGTCACCAGGTGCCACCCTATAGCGTCTCCTCACTGTTCTAGACACCGCAGGAGCAGTCAAAGGCTTTTTCCAGACTTCCAATATCGGTTCAGTGCGAGCCTCAGTGAACGGGAGAGTCGGCTCAACAACAGAAGAAGGTGAATGTAGAACCTCAGTAAGGATGTTCGATTTAAACTCCACAGAAGGCAAAGTTAAGATCAGCAATTCTGCAGCCTTTTTAATAACAACATGGTATGGAGCCACATCCTTAGAGGGGGCATCAGAAACTGCAGGCAACCCCCATTCAGGTGAAAACTCCAAACCACTTGCACTATGCAGCTCCTCTAAATAATCTTCCTGATCCTGAAGTTCACCTTCCTCTGCTTCGGGATCCTCATACTCCTTCTCTTCCATGAGACGCTGAGCTTTACGCCTCGACCACTTCAACCAACCGAAGTCGTCGGATCCGGTAACGACTCCGACGGAGTCGGGGCCGGCGTCGAGTGAGGAGCTGGAACAGCCAGAGGATGGGAAGCTGGAACCGGCGTCGAGTCCCGAATCCGATCCCGAGGTCGCTTCGGAGCCGGCGAAGCCGTGTGCGGAGTCGATGACCTCGGCGGCGCCGAACCAAGCCAAGGCGGATAGGGCGTCGGCATAAACGGCATAAAAGGCGCCGGAGCATAAGCTTGAGGGACACCCAAGTTGTACGACAATGGACCCATGGGACCAGCCGGTGCACCAGTGGGGTACATTGCTCTCGCATACACGCCATACATAGCATTAGGGAAATGCGAGGGGTCCAGTCCAGGACCAGGAAACGGAGGGTACGAACCCACTGGCTGCTCCAAAAGAGGCTGCACCAGAATCGTTTCTTCTTGACCCTCCTCTTTCTCTGGATGATGTACCGGAGTCGCCGAAGCCTGAGGATCTACAACGTCTTCTTCCTCATGCACAGAAGACTGACACGGATCTGGTCCCGGATCCGGAGATGGCGCTCGGGACTGAAAAGGCGAGGCTTCACCTTCAGGCTCACGAGATGGTGAGGGAGACAAAAAGTCTTTGTGATGCTTATGAGATGATGACCACTTCTTCAAATCCGTCTCCCTGCCGGAATGGTGCCTCGAGCTATGCTTCTTCCTCTTATGTTTTTTTATCGAGGAACCCGAAACATGACCCAAAGCCGACTTTGACGCCGACTCCGATCGGGACCTCGACCTCGACCTCGACATCGACTTCGGCTTTGACCTCGAGCATCTGGATCTTGACCTCGAAGACCTCTTGGCATCCTTTCCTTTCACCTTGGCCAGAAGGAGTTTAGCCTCTCGTTCATGCAGAGCCTTCGGGTTCATTTTAGAACAGGATCGACAGCCTCCGACATCATGGTCCGAGCCCAGACACCACAAGCAATCATTATGTGGATCGGTTATGGACATCAACCTGGCACACGATCCGCACTGCTTAAACCCTGTCTTCTTGGACGATATCTTCGACGAAAGACAACAGCTCGAAAAAGATACAAAAACACACAAATAGCAACAAAGTTACTATCCGCAACACAAGAGATCCCAAGGAACCGTTAGCGTCGACGACGCGGAAAAAAGGGAACTGATGTCATCACGCCGACGTAGGCCTAATAAGGAGTCGGTGACGTCAGCCGGAGTCGCGCGCGATGCGTGCTCCTGTGACGTCGTCCATGCCGGCGTGCTACAAAAGAGTTTTTCGAACGTTGCTGACACAGGGGGAAATTCACAAGGTGAGGAATCCACTGGCAGATGTATCTATCAGAAATCAGGGTTCACACCCCCACCCTGTACAGTGCCTGCGGCAACAACAGCCTTTCAGCAGGCAGTTTTCTTGGATATGGAAACCTACCAGGAACCTACCACCTTTAAAAATTTCAGTGCACCAGAATACAAAGCCCTCCAAGATCTCCAAAACGACCAAGATATTACACTGAAGCCAGCCGATAAAGGAGGGGGCATAGTCATCCAAAATACCGAAGACTATGAAAATATCTGTCTAAACCTTCTTAATGACAGGAAGAACTACACTCCTTTGACTAAAGATCCAACACCTGAGCTCAAGGCACGCAGTAACAACCTGGTCAAAGGAGCTGAAGACAACGGATACATCTCTAAACACAAAGCTGAGTTCCTGACTGCAGGGGATAGTGTAATACCATACTTTTATACACTACCAAAAACACACAAAAATAAAATACCTCCACCAGGTAGACCCATCGTATCGGGGGTTGGTTCACTTCTGGAACCACTGTCACGTTTTTGCGACTACTTCCTAAAACCAATTATTCAAAATACTCCCATATACTTGAAAGATACCAAGAGTCTTCTACAACTCTTACAGGATGTAACATTTTAACAAGGCTCTGGGATACTGGAAACCCTTGACATAGAAAGCCTATACACGAGCATTCCCCAGGACGACACCATCAGGGTCCTTGGAATAGCCCTAGACTCTGTCATTTGGGACTACCAAACACCCAAGGAATTCATCCTGGAGTGCGCCTACTTGGCCCTAAAAGAACAAATAATTTTTTGGAATATAAAGGCAACCTCGTCCTCCAATGTACGGGCACTTCAATGGGCAGTACCTTTGCCCCAAGTGTGGCTGGACTCTACGTCTATGATTTTGAAACCAAACACATCTTACCCTTGGACAGCCCCTTTGCCTCCTCCATAGGACTATGGAGGAGGTATATTGATGATGTCCTCCTGATTTGGAAGGGCGTAGAGTCCCTTCTTGAGGATTTTCTGAAATGGATCAATACCCTGGATTTGAATTTGAGATTTACCCATACCAAGAGTCAACTAGAGGTGGTCTTCTTGGATGTAGTGATTACAATCAATGGCACGGTTTTAACTACAAAAACACACTACAAACCCACTGCCAAAAACAATCTCCTGAAATGTTCTAGTTTTCATCCCCGGCCATTCAGGGAGAACTTACCATATGGCCAATACTTGAGAATTAGGCGTAATTGCAGTGATGTTAAAGATTTCGGTTGTTAGAAAGGCAGCCCCGGGGCGGCAGAAGATGTCTGACTGACCACCCCTAGGTCCACCTCTCCTTCGAGGAGTAGCCGAGCAATGCAGAGAGGCCTCCGGAATGAGGGCCCTCTCTGAGGATCGTACAGCAGAGTAATCACAACACTACAAACGGACACCACGCAAGAGGTCAAGTTCTTAAGCTTTTATAGGTAATAATGGTTGCTGGTTCTTGGCAGTATATACAGATGGATCGAGGGATCCGTAAAGTCTCGACAAAGGGGGGTAGGTAGCGGGACAGTCTAATTTCTGGGCGGAGGAAGGGATACCCTACGCACAGCTCTCAATCCTCGAGCTCGGGGGTTCTGCGAGGTTCGAGCCGCGGCAGCGCCAGCAGGCTTACAGAATGGTTCGGCAAGGTAGGCCGCGGCAGCGCCAGCAGGCTCTCGGAGGGTTCAGCAAGGTAGGCCGCGGCAGCGCCAGCAGGCTCTCGGAAGGTTCAGCAAGGTAGGCCGCGGCAGCGCCAGCAGGCTCTCGGAAGGTTCAGCAAGGTAGGCCGCGGCAGCGCCAGCAGGCTCTCAGATGGTTTCAGGTTACCGGGAGGATGAGTTCGTCTGGTGTCGGCTGTGACAGCGTCAGCGGGGCTTCCAGTCCAGGATACAACTGGCATCCTACTCCGGGGCTGGCCCAGATATAGGACGGAGGTCCTTTGATGTCCGGATCCTCGCGCCTGGGGGCCAGAGGGGCCGGGTTGACGTTGTCCAGACACCCAGCAGGGGGGTGGAGCCGGCGCCCAGGGAGGCCGGAGGGCGATCGATACCAGGCGTCCGGGGAAGGCTGGAGGGCCATCGAAACTCCTCTTCCTCCGGGGTCTGTCGAGTGGCCACTCGACCACCTGGGTGGATCTTGGTGCCTCGATGTCGGGGCTTCGCTGGGGCCGAGGCTGGGGCCGAGGCCACGTGGTTGTGACGTGGTGGGCCCAAGATGGAGTCGGGCACGGCCTCGTGCTTGGGTCGTGATGGGCCTACGCTGGAGCCAGGCCGGTGATGGGGGACCGGGATGGTAGCCGGACCGGTGGTGTTGGGGCGTGCAGGATCGGGCCGAGGGGGCCGTCCGAGGTCCGGTGGCGGGCCGATGTCGACCTGGGCCCGCCATGCGGGAGCGGTAGGACCACGCCAGGAGGCCGGGTCCAACATCGGTGAACAAGCCTCCGACCTAACATCCAGACTCCAAGCAAGAGGATACCCGGATAAAATTCTGAATAAAGGATACAACAGAGCCCTCAACCAACCCCGCGAATCCTTACAGTATGAGGGAACCCCAAGACATTCCCCTTACTTGTGTAACCACATACAGCTGTCTATCCAATGATATGAAGAAATCCATTCACAAAAACTGGAAGATCATTTCAAGCACCAACAAGACTTAGCAGAAACCCTTGTTCTCTTTTAAAAAGGGACGGAGTTTGAAGGATTCATTAGTCCACGCATGACCAAAGGAAAATCCACCGATGGGAGAGCGATCAGTCATTGACACTTGGGGTCTACTAAGAGTAACTGGCCATTTCCCCTGCTCCGACTGTAGTGTATGCCCTCTGACAAATCACACCAAACACCTAGATTTGGAACCTGGGAAAGTCTGGATGCAACGGGCCCATACGAACTGTAACTCTACTAATGTAGTCTACCTGATTACATGCCCGTGCCAATTATGGTACATTGGAATGACCACTCGTAAAATCAAGCAAAGAGTCTGTGAACATAGGAGCAACATCAGATGCTGCTGAGTAACAACCAAGATGAGTGAACACTTTATTCATATAAATCATACCACTAATGATCTTAAGTGGACTATCATCAAACAAATATGTTCCGGTAAAGATATTCCATGCAGACTGTTCGAGAAAGAACAGAGATGAGTCTACCGACTGGGGACCGATATTCACGGTCTAAATGACGATATCCCCTGGGCCACAGGACTCAGATAGAACCACAAAGTGTCATTCCCTCTCACCATGTAGTACAGATATGGTGTGTTATATACCAGAGCCAGATAACCTTATCCAACCGCCCTTGAGTCCATAAGACAGCCATAGAGCCTAGTCATAGTCAGCCCCCAGACCTACAGACCATCAGGTATCCTTAAGATCTGGTCCTCTACCTCCCCCTAAGGGATTCATAACCTCAATGACATCTAGTACTAACACCGAAGTGACAGCTACCCCTCCAGTAAATATGTACCATATTGACTTATTCTACATCCCCTGAGTGAAATTTACCCACGCTTCAAGTAACGGGGTACCACTCTGGCTAACTTATCGTCTCCTTCTCCCAACTAATGCAGTCTCTCGATCCCACCCGATCGTGTGGTCCCACTCATGAGTATTCCCATCATGCTTATACAGTAGACTTAAAAAATGTTGAACTAGCCCCATGTACCACTCCGATTTATGTGAGGTGTACCTGTTGAGTATCAGTAACCTTACTTCTCCTTGTTACGTACACGCACATATGCATTTTAATAAAGTTTTCAATTGCTTTCGGTGGGGTTCACGGTCTAGTGCTCATTTTTCACTAGCGCCTGTCCCCACTACTACGCGCTCAGCGATTGGCGGGTGGGACGTATGCTCACGTTTCTACGTGTGTAGCCACGCCCACCGCCGAGACGAAGTCGCGCGTACTCCATTACACCCCGCCTTTATATACAGCTTTTCCTCCGGTACCAGTTATTCTCGGGGTCCGGTTCCAGAGGGTTTGATGCAGGTACCAAGTGGGTGCCTGGCGACGGGGGCGTGAGTCTTTTTCTTCCACCATCAGCTAAGTACCTTATGCTAGTTGCCTTAATTCTATACTCACGCAAAAGCATCTCCTTTGTTTTTCCTCCGTAGGGTGTTCCAATTTCACCACCACCCCCCTCCCGTGACCCATAGTGTGAGATTCTCTCACCCTACAAGTGAGAATTTTAAATTAAGCAAATGTGCATGTGGTGTTAAGTTTTTACTGCCACAACTTTTGGCTCACTGGCCATTTCGGGTCTATTGATCGACAGACCACCGCTAAGTGTACCGCTAAACGCCCTAGTAGGCGTGCAGGTGTTTTTATACTTTATATTCCATGAAATCCTAATCATGCACAAGCCATGGTCTGCCCACCCAGGCCAGGCAGTTCCACGACTTATCTACTAAGGAGTACAGTTAACGACTGGAAGTTGATCTTCACAGCCTGACCACCAAAACATTTTGAAAGCATGGAATACCGATAACATGCTCAATATAGAGAATAGATACTAATTGTTTGTTTTGTCTTCTCTTTATGCTTGTTATTGTCCTTTTTCTTTGCAGGTGCAACTGGTTCCTCTAAATTTGAGGCTACCTAGAAAAGGAGTCTTTTTTCCCTGCACTTTTTACACTTGTCTTTTTCACTCACACGCCCTCTGGTCAGGGTGGGCTTAAGCACGCCCATACCGCCGAGGTTTAGTTCATTTGGTCCTGACGAATGCCAGGTAAATTTACACCATAATTGGCAGAAACATGTTGACCTGACTTCACCTAAGAGGAAGTAGCCACACAATTTATTTAGCCCCCTTCCGACATTTTGTTTTTAATATGTCTAATTGAATAACTAATTAAATTCTTATTGTGACACAATCTAGACATTTTTAAACTAAAATACACTATCACTACCTCACTTGTCCCTTCACAAAAACCAGCTCCGCAGTAAATCTGGCATCGAAGCACACCGGGGAGGTACTCGGCCTCTCCCGGTTGGACCCAATGATGAAGCATGTCACCAACCAGGTTGGGAATGAGGGCCTTCCATATAAATCTAAAAGGATTTGTATTCCTATTCCCATGCTCTCTCTGCTGTGCTTAAAGTAATTACACTCTTTTGCCATTTAATTTACCTCCAGCAAGTACCCAAAGTACTGTCCCCCCAATCACCAATGACCTACTGTATGTCCCCTCCCCCTGGAACCAGATAACATCTGCATTCCTTGTTTGCTGCTGATTGTTGGCTGCTGCTGGGTTGTCAGATTGGAAACACTAAGCAAGTACAGCCTCCCTTACAAAGAAGCCTAGAGCTAGCACAAAGTCTTCCAAAAGAAGCCTGAAAAGAGGCCAGTCCAGCCCATCAAAAGGAGGATCATGAAAATTAAAATAAAAACTACGTATCTCATGAGTGAAAAATATATGTATGTAACATGCTTTAAAACCATACTCAGTATTCTATGCTGACAGCCAAATGCTCGCTGACTGAAGCGCACACTATTTGTGTGCCACATCCTAAAACTTCTGTTTGATTTCTACATGTCTTATTTGGATATTAAAATAACATAAATGTTTTTTATTCAAACTTGATCACACTGGTTTTTCATCTGTTAACAGCCTAGCTTACTTAATGCACTTACTTTTTTGCAAACTATTGTACATTTGCGTATGCATTTACTTTCAAAAACTTCACACATGTTGCATCCTCGTTACAAAATGGACACCACACTACCATTGTCCAGAGTCCCTTTCTTTATGTATGGCCGGCTAAATAAAGACCTCCATTACACTATTTATCCGGCCACTGGTCAAACTGTACTGCCTCTTCTATTTACTCTATGTCGAGTATTATGAGATTATGTACTATTTTGCGGCCACTGTGTAAGTAGCTGTAAACTCTCGAACAGAAACCAGCTACAGGTCTCCTTGTTTGTGTCTCTTGGCGCTATGAGGGAGTTAGGAGGATGATCATTGGACTAATTCTCACTGACGTTAGACATTACTAATGTAAAAACAGAAGTAGGATAATTGTATGGCATGTTATGTGTATGAAAGACTGTCTAAAACAACCATCTTTTGACCATCGTTTGGAATGTCCAAATGGTTGAGTATTAGTATTAGCGCTTTTCTTTTTCTTGTGCAAATGTTGTGGTCCATAATGTGCTATCTGATAAATCAAAATTCAAAACTATGGTTATTTGACAAATCAGGACATTCAAATAACGTGGAGCACATTAGGCTCCACAATAAAGACAGAGAAGGATTAAGATTCAAATCAAAGATTTTATTGAAAGTTTTATCATTTACAGAAAGCAAAATCAATCAAATTAGGGGAAAATCATTAATCAATGTATGAATGTATCAGTACATATTAAGTTCAAATCATTTCAAAGCCATAACATAAGAGGACGAACACAGTTCTCCCATTAAAAGAACACCTTAAGATCTCCTACTTTGCTCTGAGCTGCAGTGAAGTCAGACAAAAGCCTTCTGAAATATTCTGAACTGTAATCTACTTGCACCGGCTCAAATCTCACAATTCTAACATTTTCTCCACCTACACACAGTTCTCATAAGATATCTATCACCTCAGGTTACAGTAAATCAGAGCCAGTAGTACACTTTATTTCCTAATATTTGCATTAAAATTGATTTCTCAACAATGTTGTATCCAATTAGTGGCTTGGGTCTATCTTGGTGAAACTCCCAGAACTGTCAATTAATGGATGTTTTTTTCTCATTTCAAAAAAGACTATCAGAATTCTACTTTGGCACTGATTTTTTACTCATCTGAAAATACATTTCTCTATCCCTAGCGCATTGTCTGCCATGAATTCCATGTACATATAGTGGATACATTTGATCCCTTTAGTCATGAACGTCATTTAGGAGTTGCAGCTGCGAACCCTGGCTTGCTCCTAGTGACCTCTGGCCTCAGAGGTGCCGAAATCCACCACAGGAACGCAGGGGCGTCCTATGGATGGGCTCCACTTTCCTTATTTTCAGTCATTTGTTTTCTTACCGTAATAGTGAATAATGTATTATTCACTATTAGTGTAATAAACAATGCAGTACAGGTAGTTGGAATATGACCCTAGCTGGCAGCTGAAGTAGGTACAATTGGTTTTAAACTTGTGTTGTGTGAGTGCTTGAGGGTGAAAGTGTAAGAGAAAGTGTGTACGAGTGAATGTGTGTGTGTGTAAGCAAGTGTTTGTGAGTGAAAGTAAAGATTTAAATGGCAAAGCGCTAAGAAGCACCGGTCTGGGAAAGACATGGCTTGGTAGTTCGGACTGGACTGTTCCCATGAGGCACAGGGTCAGAGCTGATTTGCATATAGCCAGTGTCTAATCCAGGGTGGTGTGGAGTGAAAAAAAACGATGGATTTAGGCCCAGATCCTTGTACTGGGGTGAATGTATGACATTGTTCTACATTCTATCCATCAACTGTGTTTTTTGCAATTTTCACCCCGAGTGGGCTGGGTATGCTCAGACGTGAGTCCCAGGCTCTCCACACCACTGGAGTCAAGCTATCCAGGCTGATGAAGGCTGATAGCCAGAAACCGTTCCTTGGATGCTTGATTCCGGTCTGGGAAAGACATGGCTTGGTAGTTCGGACTGGACTGTTCCCATGAGGCACAGGGTCAGAGCTGATTTGCATATAGCCAGTGTCTAACCCAGGGTGGTGTGGAGTGCAAAACAACGATGGATTTAGGCCCAGATCCTTGTACTAGGGTGAATGTATGACATTGTTCCACATTCTGTCCATCAACTGTGTTTTTGCAAGAAGCACCTGAGGGCAGTTGTTTAACAACTTATGTGATGTTTACAGTTTAAAGCCTTCTTTGTTTCTTATTTACTTGATGTAACATAGTGGGGTTTGAGCTGTTTACTCTCCCAGCATCAGCAGTTCAATCTATTTAGCGATAACACATGCAATGATTAACTTAGAGCCTTCGCAGCAGCTTGGATGTCCTTAGCTGTTCCCGGAAGAGGCCTCAGCAGCTCTACATCCAAGGTTCCTGATCTGTAGAGCCTCATGAGGTCATCAGCCAGAGTGTGACCTTCTGATGTGTGTTTCTAAGCAGTGCAACCCTCGCCTCTTCCACCAGACTGTGTCAGTCTCAGCATGGCTGGGATATTGGATTTACATCCACAGTGACTGCCTGTCGGCTACATGATGAGAAGACTCAAGGACCCTGGACAAGACAACCAAGAACCCTGATGAAGACCACCAAGAACCCTGATGAAGACCACCAAGGACCCTAGAGAAGACCACCAAGAACCCTGATAAAGACCACCAAAAACCCTGGTGAAGACCACCAAGAACCCTGATGAAGACCACCAAGGACCCTGGAGAAGACCACCAAGAACCCTGATATGAAGACCACCAAGAACCCTGATGAAGACCACCAAGGACCCTGGAGAAGACCACCAAGAACCCTGATGAAGACCACCTAGAACCCTAATAAAGACCACCAAGGACCCTGGAGAAGACCACCAAGAACCCTGATGAAGACCACCAAGGACCCTGGAGAAGACCACCAAGCAAGGAGGCCAAGGGCACAGGTGTAAATGTAGGCGAGCTAAGCACTGGTACACCATTGCTGAAGGGAGCCTCGTCTGAGCTTGAAATGTCTCACAACATAGTCATGGGGCAGTAACAAAGTCTTCAACAGTGATGTGAACAATAGAGGTCGCAGACATCAGTGCCTAATTTACAGTAAGTATTTGTGCATCGAAAGATAATTTTGAGCTAGGGTAAGACCATGGACCCATTGCCACACCGGAGGACTCCATCTATAGACCAGGACCCAGTGTACAATGGAAGACCTTGAAGAGCTGCTGGATACATAGAGGGCTGAAGTCTTTCCATGTGTGAGTCTCTAAAGTATGCCTAGTTCAGTAGTGTGCACCGAGCTCCTTTGCCACTCTCTTCAGGATGTACTTCATGTGCGCGAAAAGGGGGGTCTTCTGGTCCACATTCTGCCAGCAGATGGAATCAGAGGATTTTAGGTCAGGAAGACACTGCAAGACAGAGAAATACATTTACAGTAGAACACGGGACCAGCTCTACCTGTCCAGAACACACTTTCATCATTGTGCCAATTTTCAAAAGGTGTTAAATACCCACTTATCGCAGCCAAGTGGATACATACACAGTATAAAGTCAACTGATTCAAACACAGGGTTCAAGTTAGCAACAGTCAAGAACCATCCATGGAATGTCCTCTGTGTCAACTCCTGTTAATAAATCTTTGATGCGAACAAGAACAGCCTGAAGAATACTTTAAAAAAATACATTTATTGTCTCATTCGTTATTAAATAACTTAAACACATTCCTAAACTGTCATCTATATTCAGATTTATAGCTATAAACTGTACACATGAGGTAGACAAAAATAATGAACACTCCCATAAGACACTGAAAAACAAAGAAAATACATAGCCTTCGTTTGTTTGTTTGTCAGTATTAAATCCCCACCTCCGGCGTCAGTATAAAGATTTCAAAATGTTTAAGAATTCTGAAATATCTTCTTGAATATTCATGAACATGTTTGCAATTTACAGGAATATGTTGTATAGTGCTTAGCCTTTCTTCTATGTTAATACTTTGGATTGTCTGTGGATTCTAGCTATGATGCCTCTGGATGTTCCATTGGGTGGCAGTTAGAGTGCTGGCCGGATGGGTGACAGACCTGTTTATCTCTGTGCTGCAATAAATCTACTTTATGCCATCTAACAACGCGTTGGTTCATCATTCATACATACATCATTTGGCGACTTGGCTTGTGGCTGTTTCTGGCCATCGCTTGGGATTTAGAACCTGCAGCGGCGTCAATTTTACAGAAGAATGGTGTTCTGTTCCCCCAGTGAATCCTGCGTGACAGGCATCAACAGTAAGAAGCTTCCTGCGAGTTTTGTCGTCGAGCGGCACCCGAAAGAAGAGAAAAACTGACTTTTAAGACAGAATTTTCCTTCTCGGTGTTATCGTTGGCCGAAGGAGGTGACGTCAGCAGTATATCTCCTTGGCAACTCCGACTTCAACTCTGTGGTGAGTTTGTTGACTGTTCCATCTCCTTAGCAACGTGGGAGGCCTTACGTGTGACGCGTCATTCAAGGAATTCTTCGGGTTGCGTAGCGACCAGTCAAGCAGATTCCTTGTGCATCTGGAGGCGTCACAAGCGTAAGGTCAGACGTGTGACCTGTGTGACGTGTGACGCTGTCAGCCATTTTGTGGAAAGCATATCGGCTTTCGGATGTCGCGTTGAAGACGCGTGTCGTTGTGGACTTGAACAAGCTTGAGTTTATGCGGTCACTCGTTTCTAAGAGTGTTAACAAGTAAGCGCGAGTTTTAAATTGCGCTATTTGTAGAAAGCTGACCTGTTATCCTTCCGTGGAAAAAAAAATATATTTTTCGCTACTTTGTCATAAGCGCTTTGATTGGAAAACTGTCTGTGCTTTGATGCAAGCGCTTAAGTAGTGTCTTCTACTTTGTTGTCGAACTATCCAGGAGTGAGAGACTTGTCATTCAGCTTTAAGGTGCACAAAAAAAAAAAAAAATTCTCACTCAGACATTGGTGCTTAGTGGAATTATAACTATGGCACAGCCTGTCAATGTAGTTCTTCCTCCTCAATTTCTAAGTGAACCTGGGAATCCATCCACTGCCTGGGAGGATTGGATTGTAATGTTCAACAACTATATAGAAGCTTTAGATGGGGAAGATTTTTCGCCAAAAAGGAAAAAGGCTCTTCTTATGACAACTTTAGGGAAGGAAGGACAGCGTTTATTTAAAATTTTACCGCAGGTTTTACCCTCTGGTTCACAGTCTCCTCTGGATGAGTTCAAAGAGGCGGTTACAAGACTTGAGACTAGATTCGGGAAGGAGGAGAATCTGGTTCTGCAAAGATACAAATTTTACAAGAACAAGCAACTTGAGGATGAAAGTATTGACGATTTTGTTGCACGTTTGCGTGAGTTATCTGTGAAGTGTAACTTTGGGCAAATGGCAGATGAGCTCATTAGAGATCAACTTATTGTACAGGCTAACAATCGCAAAATACAAGAACGTTTGTGGGCTGCTAAAAACCCCACTTTAAAAGTGGCGATTGAGTTAGCCAAAGTTGTTGAAGAGAGTGAGAAATGTATGAAAGAACTACAAAAGAGTGGTTTAGACCCAAAAGTTGCAGAAGTCTCACACAAGGGTATTAATAGTGATAATAGTGATAGCGAAGCGGCTGCTATTGCTATTGTGAAAAAAAAGGTTATGTTCTGCAGAAGAAAAATATTTCTCAACAGCCCTTTAGTAAGTCACAGTCAAAGATGTGTTCCAGATGTGGTAGCTATTCACATACGTCTGAAGCGAAGTTTTGTTTTGCGAACAATAAAGAGTGCCTGCGGTGTGGCAAATTAGGTCATTTTGCGAAGATGTGTAAAAACAAAACTAACTCAAGAGTAACTGTTGTGAACGAGTATAGTGAACTTAAACGAGATGTGAACAAAATTCTCGTTTTGTGTGATTCAGTGTGTTCCTGCCTTGAGAAAAGAGAGCGGATTCCTAAAGCTGATTTTGCGATTGATGACAAGTGTATCAATCTGATGGTTGACACTGGTTCAAAGTGGACCATCATCCCTGCGTCTTTGTTGAATGATGTGTGGGGTGATAGGAGTCTAGAGGTCTGTGACATTTTTCCCTCTGGTTACCAGGGTGAAAAAATTGACCTCCTTGGATACTTTGAAGGAAGAATTGTCTTTAAGAACAGGTCTACTTGGGGTAAGGTATATGTGTCTGTAGATGGTCCTGCCATTTTGGGACGTTCACATCAATATGATTTGCACATTGTTGTGAATCCAAGAGCGGACGAACCTGTTTCAGTTGTAGACAATTTTACCGTAGATGATATACTTACTAGTTATAATCATGTTTTCAGGGAACAGTTAGGCGAATTACAAGGGTATTCACATAGAATTATGTTGAAAGAGGGTAGTATTCCCATTCAGCACAAGGCTAGAAGGGTACCTTTTGCTTTGCGAAAAGAAGTAAAATCCGTTCTGGAGGAAATGCTGCAAGGGGGTATTATAGAGCCTGTGGAAGTTTCTCCATGGATTTCCCCTGTGGTAATTTCGCAGAAACCTGATAATAAAATTAGGTTCTGTGTGGATCTACGCTCTTTGAACAAGTGTGTTGTGGCTGACGTGTTTCCGTTGCCAAATATTGGTGAATTGGTTTCCACATTCAAGGGGGCGAAATTTTTCAGCAAGTTGGATTTGAAACATGCATATCACCAGATTCGTCTGGAAGAAGGCTCAAAACATCTGACAGACTTCATTACTAGTGAAGGAACCTTTCAATTCACAAGATTACCGTTTGGGCTGATTTCAGCTGCAAGTGTGTTTCAGAGAATGGTTACGGAAGTGTTTAAGGGTTTAGACAAAGTCAAGTTCATAAGTCTTTATTTCGAATAAAATTCATAAAAGACCACAAAATAAAAACATTTACGAAATATCGACATTTTTACATATTTCCAGGAACCCCAACTATAAAACGAGAAAATGCCCAAGGGCAGCATACAAAATTTAAAACAAGTTAAAAAACAAGTTGATGCAGGGTTACACGTTCTTTACACGTATCAGCCACATCCACCCCAGAAATTTAGCAACACAAATCACAGATTTTTCATTGCGCATGTCGCGTAATTTCAACAGGGCAGTGCGATTCTCCACACAATTTAAAGTTTTACAAATTGGTTGTAGCCATTTTAGTCGCGGCAATCGATATGCTGGGCAAGCAAAAAATATATGGCCAATACTCTCAACCTGATCAGGGCAAAAGGGACACTTGGAAGTAGAAGACTTTGTCCATTTTGCAGTAAAGGAATTGATTGGCAACGTTCCCACCCGAAACTGGAAATACAGCTTACGGTCAAGGGCTTTGCATATCAAATCCCAGAAAGGCTCAAGGGATGGTGTGATCTTATGTGTTAAAAACAATCCCGTTAGGCTATTCTCTGATGAGAGCAAAACCAATGCAGATTTCTTTGCAGCCCAAAACAGCTCTTTAAATTCTACTTTGGATGGGAACCTAGCACATTCAGGATGTAACCATAATTCATGAAGGCCCATGGAGTGCAGAATCTGTTTGACCCCCCGCAACCAAGGGATTTTACTGGCACCCCACAATGATCTAATTTCGCACAGTTCATGGGCAAAGAGACTAAGCTCTTGAGTCGTCCAGAGTCGTCGCCAAAAAGCGACAAGCCGGTACTGTGCCATCTCGTCCAGGGGTCTACAGCCTAAATCCATGAGCAGTGGTTTTATAGGTGTCGATTGCGGAAGCCCAACTAGACTCCGAAGGAACTTATTCTGTGCTATGGTCAATGCTGTCAAACTTTTGTATCCCCAAATGTCTGCACCATACAAAGTGGCTGCGTTAACCTTGGCCTCATAGATTTTTAATGCCGGTGTAATACGTTTTGTCAAGGTTTGTTTTTGTTCCTTTAACAAGCAGCCAGTAAGGCGGACAAATTTTAAAATTAAAACCTCCAGCTGTGGATTCCAATTTAATTGATGGTCAAGAGTCACGCCTAAATAGGACATGACTTTGACCTGTTCAATAGGGACACCTCCTAATAAAAATGAACTTGTGATTGGTTTGTTTTTATTAAAAACCATAAATTTGGTTTTATCAGTGTTAATCTGAAGGTCATTTTCTGTGCAAAATTCTGCGAATCTATTTAAAGCTGCCTGGAGGCCACTCCGAGTCCTAGAAAGGAGCAAGGTATCGTCGGCAAATATTAGCATGGGGTACTTGGCCCCCCCCAGGGTGGGTGCATCAGTTTGTGTTTCATTAAAGAATGCAACCACCCGATTAATGAACAGGAGGAACAGCGTGGGTGCCAAAACACAACCCTGCCGAACCCCACGTTCGACAGGGAAGTTAGCAGTTACCTGGCCCTGTTTCCCCCATCTTACACGGGCAAAATTGTCCTCGTGTAGACGCCTAACCAACTCTAGAAGTTCTAGTGGAAGGCCCATAACTCTAAGGGCATCCCATAGCTTGGCCCTTGGAACCAGGTCGAAAGCCGACCTGAGATCTACAAAGGCGGCGTACATGACACCTCCACCCAGAAGGACCACCTTCCAATATAACATGGTAAGGCGGAACACCTGATCTAGGGTGCTAGTACCTGATCTGAAGCCTGCTTGCATGGGGGAGAGTATATTATTCTGCTCAATCCACCCCTGGATTCTAGCTAGGGCCATTCTTGATACCACTTTCTGAATAGTATCTATCAAGCTGATGGGGCGATAGTTTTTCGGAGAAGATCGATCCCCTTTCTTGTGTACCGGAAGTATTTCGGCCCCTTTCCAGGATTGTGGCACCCTAGCTCCCGCTGCAATGGAATTTGCTAGAGCTGTTATATAGGGGACCCATAATTCCAGGTTTAATTTAAAAAGATCCGCAGGAACAGCATCTATACCTGGGGCTTTCCCGGACTGGACTGAGCGTAAAGCATATTCGGTATCAGAGGTACAGAAGTTAAGGACCTCCCCATAAACTACTGATGAAGTCCCTACTACAGGCTCAACAACTAAGTGAACAATATTTGGGTCTTTAAATTGAGAGGAAAAAAATTCCACCCAATCAGCAGAAGAAACATAATTTTCCGGAGTAAGTGAGTCAGATCCCCGACCCCACCTCACCAACTCCCAAAACTTAATCTGATTAGACGATTCACAGGCTTTGAGGAGTTCCAGCCAATATGAATCGTCCCATTCCCTTTTGGCTTCCCAAATAATATGTTTATAAGCCTGTCGCGCTGTCCTAATTTCTGGGGTGTTTCTTGATTTGACAGCGGCAATTAGGGTGCTGTGGGCCTCTCTACAATTTTTGTTATACCAACCTTTGGGTTGCTTCACTTTCTGTTTTCTATGAGGCCTAGTGAGCAATTCTTTAATGGCCAGGAAACATGCCTCGTGGAGATCAACAATGGTGGGTTTTGCCCAGTCTTCAAGTGAAGATTCAAACATCTTGTCTCTGGTTTCGAGGACAAGTTTTTCTATTTGACTGACGAGCTCCTGGTCGGCTATGACCCTCGGCCATTGGACCCGTCTTCTATTGTCACTCAAAACAAGGTCTGATGTAATGCAAGCTGTTTCTACCTGGGGGGGCCCTAGACCCTGGACCTTAAATACAAATAACAGCGGATCATGATCACTCTCTGGCCTTATTCCGATTGACATGTCCACTACTGTGTCCCAGGAATCAATATTGACCAAAATATAGTCAATACGACTCACACCAATCCCATTATTAAAGGTTGGTTTGCCCGTCTTATCAGATGGGCAACGCCCATTCACCGCCCGGAACCCCCATTCCAGACATAGTCCAAGCCAGTGAAGGGCAGCCTCCGTACTCCTAACACCCTTAGTTATAGCCAGTGGAGGAATGTTCCAGACAATATCATCCTCCAGCCCTATATCCTCTACAAGGTTCATGATGGGTTCAAATGAGCAGTTCAAGTCGCCAGCCACTAAAACGAGTTGGTCACTTTTCTGCTCATTTAGGAGGGCATCCAGGTCGTTAAGGATGGGTTGTTTTTTGCCACCCTGACAGCCCCGGGCATAGATATTAATTAAGAGAATATCCTTGCAATTCTCCTTACTTAATAATAAGCAAAGGAGATCGGGGTTCTTCACCTGGATTTCCCTCACACTAAAGCCGAGTGAACTTTTTATCCATATGGTTAACCCACCTGATGGCCTGCCCCTAAGACCCTGTAAAGCAGGTGTATAAAAGTTTAGAAAACCCACTCTAAACAGGGGATCAACTGACCAGGTTTCCTGGAACACGATAATATCGTGAGTAGTGATGAAATCAACCCAATCGTCGTTGTCCAGGCGACCCCTTAAGCCTGCTATGTTCCAGGAGACCAAATTGATTACATTAGCTGGATCACTAAAACTAGAGGTCTCAGTATTCCCCGGAACTCCAGACTCAATCAAAAATCCATCACCAACAGAATCCACTAAAGGTAGTATGCCCGATGACAACATGGAACAATCTATACTAAGTGGTACCCGGGAGGGCAAGGTGAGATCGACTAGATGTTTCAAAGCAACCCTCCCCCCAAGTCAGTCGACCTCATCCAAACAGCCAAACATGTTGAAAGTAGGCACACCTTGCCACCCAGTACTCTGTGTGGGCCCACCATGTCCAAAGCCTTTATACCTGGGCCTTTGGATTGTCGTCCAAGACCCTCCTACGTCAAATTGCCGTTGTGGGGGATAAAAAAAGGTGAGGGGTCTAACAACGATTGACTGATCACCTTCACAAGAGGCCCATGAACAAAGGTGCTGTGCTGTGTTGGGATCAGCAAATGACACCACTATACAATCACCGGAAATATTTTTATTTGTGCGTCCAACCCAAGGTACTCTTCGCACCATTAAGACCTGGCTTCTTAGGTGACTAGGTAGCTGTCTATTCTTGTTAAGCCAGTGAATGACCTTATTTTTAAGAGACCAAGGGTCCTCTTTTGTTTGATGGTCAAGAGTGGGTACACCGGTAAGTATGATAACATATGAACTGGCCTCAGGAGGTAGATCGATATAGCCACCACGAAAATTTGAACGACTAGATTCTAAGGGTGGCCGATACTTGTTAATCAAATGATTAGAACGTTGTACGACAGGTTGAAGCCTGGGTTTAAGACCTGTAGTGTTCTGTAGTGAGCTAATATGAGCCCTCGCCTTAGATGGATTTATAGGTTTAGCAGGGCAAGCTTGTTGTGCGGGTTTAGGTGGTATTGGGTCCTGGGGCAGGGAGCAGAGGCTAAGATTAGAAGAATTGATGGCACTATCTCCAACTATTGTACGAGGTTTTGGTACAGGTTTGGAGTTTATGATAGGGGGGGCCGGGTGATCTACCACTAGTGGTTGTAATGTTAAGCACTCATCCTCTGTAACCCTAGCTTCCATTTGCTTGAGACTAAAGCTAGCCAATGTAACTATAGTTTTGTCCATTTCTAGCAAGTGGTTTTCCATACGGGAAAGTCTCAGTTCTAGGGGATTAAGTAATTTTTTGAGTGTGTCCCATACTGTTTTTAAAAATTCCTCGTCCCTCCTTCTATCCCCCTCAGCCCCGCTCAATCTACACGTATTTTGTACTATTTTATAGTTGTCCTGGGAGTTTTCCACTAGGGATTTAAACTCAACATCACTTAGGGCAAGACTAATGTCGCTACTCGATGGTGCTGAGTCAACTTTATCTTTAGCATTCCCGGTCCCTGGTGTACCCAATGGTCGTCGATTATTAAAAAACTGGGAACGGGCAATCCTTGCCTTTCTACGAGCAAAGATAGACCTTGCCAGAATTCTTTTCCGCTGAAGGGCTGCCCTTCTGGAAATAGCAGCGGACTTGGGCATAACAATTTTTCTTGGTGATCTTTTGTCCGCCACAAAAATAGACGGTACAGGCACCTCTATAGCGGTTGGAAAAGAATCCTTGACTTGCTTAAGAGGAGATGTAGGTGGCGGGTGATGCATATCAGCCTTTACAATCAGGGGGCGTGGACCAGATGTGCGCTCGGGAGTTAAGGCTAGAGCCAGTTTTCCTATAGACGATTTTTTAGAGGAAGCAATGTCCATAGAGAGTTTACGCGCAGCGTCTAATTCAAGGGAAACCCTGTGCTGCATTTTGTTTATTTCGACATCAATGGCCAAATTAGTCCTTGTGAGAAAATCATCCAAAGTCCCACTAGGTTTTTTTAGACCCATGGCAGTTTTGCTCCGACTTCCCCGTGAACACATCGTTAACACAACAGGGAACTGGAGTGCGTAGTGGGATTAACACAGGTAACAATATAAATGTTGTAATAAACCCAAGGGGGGTGGCCCTGCCCTGACCTCCAAGACCTCGAACGGCCTCAAACGGCCCGCTCTTAGCCCGGTCTTGTCCCGGGCTGCGTCCCGCGCTGCGGGAGTTTGAGGTTATGATATAGCGGCTGATGAGGAGGAGGGGGCGGGGCCGGCAGGGAGAGCGGACCGGATGCTGTAACACGGTCTGGCAGGGACTCCTGGTTCTTGGAGTTCCCTGCACGCTCGCAGCCCCGCCGAGCCTCTCGCCTACCTCTCCTCGCAGGACCTCCCCTGTAGATGCTCCACTCCACACAATGGCGCTGCGGCACCCGCGGAGCGGGTGCGGCGAGGTAAGGGTCAGTTTCCGCTGGTAGCTGGTGGCTCGCTGTTGGCTCCTCGTGCAATCCGCTGTGCCTCTGAATAGCAAAAAAATGACTGTGTCCCAGGAAGGGGAGTGTGAGAGTGCCTTAAGTGTCCAGGATGAAGCGAGGGGCGGGCCGGCAGGGAGAGCGGACCGGATGCTGTAACACGGTCTGGCAGGGACTCCTGGTTCTTGGAGTTCCCTGCACGCTCGCAGCCCCGCCGAGCCTCTCGCCTACCTCTCCTCGCAGGACCTCCCCTGTAGATGCTCCACTCCACACAATGGCGCTGCGGCACCCGCGGAGCGGGTGCGGCGAGGTAAGGGTCAGTTTCCGCTGGTAGCTGGTGGCTCGCTGTTGGCTCCTCGTGCAATCCGCTGTGCCTCTGAATAGCAAAAAAATGACTGTGTCCCAGGAAGGGGAGTGTGAGAGTGCCTTAAGTGTCCAGGATGAAGCGAGGGGCGGGCCGGCAGGGAGAGCGGACCGGATGCTGTAACACGGTCTGGCAGGGACTCCTGGTTCTTGGAGTTCCCTGCACGCTCGCAGCCCCGCCGAGCCTCTCGCCTACCTCTCCTCGCAGGACCTCCCCTGTAGATGCTCCACTCCACACAATGGCGCTGCGGCACCCGCGGAGCGGGTGCGGCGAGGTAAGGGTCAGTTTCCGCTGGTAGCTGGTGGCTCGCTGTTGGCTCCTCGTGCAATCCGCTGTGCCTCTGAATAGCAAAAAAATGACTGTGTCCCCGGTTTAGACAAAGTAATATACTTTCAAGATGATATCCTGATTTTTGGTGATTCGCTGGAGGAGCACAACAGTGTCCTACAAAGTGTTTTACGCAGGATAGTTGATGCTGGACTCACTTTGCGGCGGGAGAAATGTGCGTTTTTAGTTAAGGAAATTGAATATTTAGGCTTTTGTCTCTCTGCTGATGGTGTTAAACCAAAAAAAACTTGTTGGAGGCTATTGAGTTGGCTCCTCCTCCAGCTGACAAGGAGCAGCTGAGGACCTTTATGGGACTAATTGAGTTCTATGCTAAGTTTGTGAGAGATTTTTCAACGAAGACTGCTCCTTTGAGGAGTTTATTAAAGAAGGGGGTCAAGTTTCTGTGGTCTGGTGAGCATGATTCTTGTTTTAACGGGATTAAGGCTGAACTCAAATCGGCGAATGTACTTACTCCGTTTGATACTAAGCGCTCCTCTGTTCTGATGGTGGATGCGAGTGGGATTGGTCTTGGTGCGGTTCTTCTGCAAAAGCATGGTGGCGTGGAGAAAACTGTTGCCTTTGCGTCTAGACCGTTGACTGTGTCTGAGTCAAACTATTCTGTGATTGAGCGGGAGGCTCTCGTGGCTGTGTGGGGGGCAAGTTATTTTAGAACTTATTTGTGGGGTTCGCGGTTTATCCTTCGTACTGACCACAAGCCCCTGCTCAATGTCTTGGCTCCTGGGGGAACTGGGAAGGGGTCACCCAGGTTGGCCAGATTGGCTTCTCGGTTGCAGGACTATCAATTTGAAGTAGAGTTTGTACATGGTTGGAGGAATATCCAGGCGGATTGTTTATCTCGTCTTCCTGTGCGGTCTATTAAGGGGCAAGATTCATTAGAAGATGTGCGGGATGACGCTGCGGTTGCCTTCTTACAAGATGTTTTGTTCTTGGGGGAGGGTTCCTTATCTGCTGAGGAGTGGTCAAATGGCATGGAGGAGGATACTGTTCTAAAAGCTGTTGTCGATCTTGTTGTTCAAGGATCGAGAAGGGAGAGTACAGTGGAACCTCCAGTTAGGCCCTTTCTTAGGGTTTTGAGTGAGTTGTCCCTGGATGGTAAGAATGTATTGATGAGGGGTGTTCGTTTTGTTCCTCCTAGTTCTCTGAGGGGTAGGATCCTTGATTTGGCTCATGAGGGTCATTTGGGGCAGACCCTCACCCAACGACGTGTGAAAGAAAATTTCTGGTGGCCTTTGGTTGATTCTGATGCTGTGGATTGCGTAGTTAAATGTAGTTTTTGTAAGGAGGGAGAGAAGCGTTTGAAGGTTGTGGGGTCTCATTCGGTAGGGAGTATTTCTTTTAAGGATTTGCCTTGGCACAGTATTTGCTTAGACTTCATTGGTCCTATGAATGAATTACCCTCTAATCAGCGTTTTGCCGTTGTTGTAATTGATTGCTTTACTAAGTGGTTAACTGTTCGCTTTATGCGAGAGATTACTACAGATTCCACTATCAGTTTTCTAAAGGGTGTCTTTGTGGATGAAGGTTTTCCGTCTGTGCTGATTACTGACAACGGCACGCAATTAACTTCTGCAAAAATGGCTTCCTTTGTGCGTGAGTGTGGTATTGAACATCATCGTACGTGTCTTTACAATCCACAGAGCCACGGTTTGTGTGAGAGAGTGAATCGATTAGTGAAGGGTGTGATCCAAATGTTTGTTGCGAGTGGGTGTTTTTCTAATGAGCGAGTTCAGGAGCTTGTGTGGGCCTATCGCTCAACCCCTCACAAACAGGGAGAGAAGTCTCCTTTTGAGTTGATGCGAGGTCGTCCTCCTGTTTCGAGGTTGACTCCTGCTTGGTTAAGAAGTCTGGATAATCAATCCTCTTCTCCTAACCTGGCTTCTTTACCAATCTCTGTAGGTGACCTTGTCAAGGTTAAGCCTGGCCGGTGTGCTAAGGGTCTTACCAAATTTAGGGGTCCCTTTGGTGTGAAAAAAACTTTTGCCCATTTTGTGCTTCTTGATAATGGGGAAAAGTGGAATTACAGGAGGGTGGCGCTTTATCAAAAGCGTGGGCTTGTTTCTGGGGGAGACTTTTCTAGTGTCAGTGACAAAAACTGTAATGGCTATATGTTATCTTCTCAGTGTGATTCAAATGTATTTTTCCCGTCCGCTGTACGGGGGGAGGTGGGTAGTGGTGATGCTTCCACTTCTTTTGGTGTTGCTTCCACTCCTTTAGGTCTCGCGTCAGCGAAAGACCTATTGCTGCCCACCTAGCTCTGAAGGGACCACAGACCGGGGCACGAGCGCCGATTGCACCTCGTGTACGCGCATGCCCAGCCCCGCCTCCCGAGCCGAGCACATCTCAGTCCGAGTCAGCCATGCCTCAGTCGCGCGCACACACACACACACATGCGCACACACACGCACGCACGCACACACACACGCACACACACACACACGCACACACACACACACAAGTGCCAAGCCCCCAAGCCCCACTTACCGCATCAGTGGCCTCAGCCGCCACTCCTTCTGCTGCCACCGGTCCTCTGCTATCCACTCCGGGCGGGCTTCTCCGAAAGACAAAAGTCCCGCAGCTCCTGCCCCACTACAGCCGTGAGCGTGCACATCCCGAAACCGGAAGTTCGGGAGTGTTCCCGAAACCGGAAGTTCGGGAGCGTGCACGCTCACGGCTTGTTAAAACGTGTTACACAGCGGCGTTATCTGCCGTACATTATGCCTTACAGTTTTTAAAAAACGCTGCACCCTGCACCACATTGCCATTCAGGGGCTTTTATTGTCTGGTACCTCTTCCACGACTGGCAGCTGGTAACCTGTGCGTGCTAGACTTTCGGGACGTCGCCAGGCGGCCCGTGTCAAGCTGGGCGCGTGCGTGCGGAGCCCCCGTTCTGTGGCCACTCTTCCCGTCTCGCGCTAGGGCGTATGCCGTCTGCGCCAGGGCAAGGGAGTCAGCGCGCCCTGCAGGTGGAGCATTGCACCCCAAGGTCCTCTCCGGCTGCAGCACGGCTGCAGCCCTGGCCGTGGTCATTCAGCTGCTGCAAACGTGGCTGAGCTCCAAGACCTACCTCTTCAGGCAGAAGGACATCGCAGAGCTGGCCATGCAGGTGGGAGCCCGCTGTAGCCTGTAGGAGGGACGCTGCACAGATGGGGGTCCCACAGGCAGCATGAGAATAGTTGACAGTTCGTCTGGTTTACAGGGCATCACAGTTCCAGTCCTGGGTTTCATTTAACATTTGATTTCTGAAATCAGTGAATTCTAGAGGATGTAGTGTTATTTTACTTCCTTTAAAATGGCGAGAATTAACTGTCTACATAACTGGCAACTTTCAGCACACGACTCTGATACAATGGCTGGTATTAAAAACTGAAGAAAAGTCGGAATTAATTTACCGAGCTTAGAGATGTAGCGCTGTTCTCGCAGATCTGCCCCGCTTCCCCAGTCTTTACTTCTGTGCGTGATCCTAGCTCAGCGACCGAAGCACATATCTTAAACTTAGCTGTTGTGCCTGTTTACTCCGCGGAGACATGTACATGTCAATCAGCATTTAAAACTAGAATGAATACGGCTTTAAAAAAAATATATATATATATATTTATTTCTGCATGTAGTAAATGCCGGATGTGGCTAAAAATATAGCTCAAGATGTAGGAACTGTAGATGGCATGTGGAGAGAGGTGAGTCAGAGAGTTCCGAGGCTAAGGGGTGACAAAAGTAAGTGAAACTGATGACATTTATACAGATTGTCCTGCACCTGAACTACCTGTTTGTATGGCTCTAGGCCCAAATTTAGGTGCTCAGTTGTAGACCAGTGGCTGCATCTCCTGTTTCTTTATTAGTTAGTACAGTTGAATTGAGTCAATGTCTTTGTAATTTGTATCCGTAAACATAATCTGTCCGATTACACCATGAAATACACAGTATGTCCTATCTTGATGGGGCAGCGCCTTTCTTTGAAAAGGTTAATTTGTCCCCAAGGCCATTGCTATTAACAGATCATCTTGTTTTCTTATTAAATTCCTTCATCCACTCATGACTTACTTAAGGAACCCTTCATAGACATAGGTATTTCGTGGAGCTTAAGTTGACTGTATTAAAAAAAGTTGCTACTTTAAGTGTTAGATGCTGCTGCTTGTCTGCAATGAGGTGTCCTGGTAGGTCTTGGTTTTCCATGGAATCCAGGCTTGTTTGGCTCTCCTTGAGTATTTTATTTTGTACTTCCTTACATCATGGCCAGGGCTGCAGTGCTTTTTTGAGTGAGTGGAAAAGTAATTGAACTTGTTCATAAATCATTTTGTTCAGTAAAATTCCTTCATTTAGCGAATATTGACTTGGTCCAAACTTAATGCCAACTTTGCTCAGTTGAAAAGGAATTTGAAGCAGGGTCCATATTGTGATTTGACCATGTGTTGTCTGACCTTCAATATTTGTACAGTGAGATTATGTCTTTCTGAAGCTTGATGCTTTTAAGCAGTGATTCTGTTGCCCCTGTGTCTAACGTGTTTTGGTCTCGCAAGGCTCAGTGACAGCATGGGAAATTGTGTTATCTATTCTCTTTTGAATCATAACTTACACTACATTTTTATTGGATTTCATCTTGTCTATAAACTTTAAATAATGAAACCAAATTCAAAATTACTTAATTCCTTCCTCACCGTATCAGATGTAGGTTCTCAACCTATGAGGTGTAGGGTTTTTGCTGCAATTTTACAGTATATCTACGGGTGTCCTATTGTCCTTGGCCCCGTCATTAGAATTGGGGCTGAATAGCACTTTCACAGATCCCTTCCCAACGGGACACTGAACAGTCATGACCACATCACTCACAGACACCACACATCACTCACAGACACCACCACATCACTCGCAGACACCACCACATCACTCGCAGACACCACCACATCACTCGCAGACACCACCACATCACTCGCAGACACCACCACATCACTCGCAGACACCACCACATCACTCAGCCCAACAACATCATCACTCAGCACCACAACAGCACTGTCCTTGCTTTCTACCAAAAAGCATTTCCATAGCCAATAGGAATCGCATTAAGAAAGTGTAAGCTATTGGCTTTGTAAATAACAATGCTATTAATTTATATATTTTCAAAAGCAACACATATTAAAATAAATTGTCATTTACAGTACCAATAGCACACACTTTCCTAATGCGAGACCTATTGCATTGCAAATGCTTGTTTTGTGAAGGTGGTGGTTCTACCCTTGATCCTGTTCCTGTTCACTCTGTTCCTTCAGGGATCGGTCTGAGGAGTCCTCGTTCCCGTCGTCCTCCAGTCTATTTGGATGATTATATTCATTGAGGGGTTTTTTGTCCTTTTCTTTCTTGTGTTTTTGTTTTATTTCCTTTTGTGGTTTAAGGGGGGGAGATATGTTGTATAGTGCTTAGCCTTTCTTCTATGTTAATACTTTGGATTGTCTGTGGATTCTAGCTATGATGCCTCTGGATGTTCCTGTGCTGCAATAAATCTACTTTATGCCATCTAACAACGCGTTGGTTCATCATTCATACATACATCAGAATACTTCTGTTCCACCATGTGTAATCCGAGGGACTGTCTGCATGGTGGACAATCTGTTGGGTTATACATAAAACAAATGTGTGCTTTAACATGTTAGGTGGCACTTTTTCTACAAGGAAAGTATTTTTCGGTTTAGGGAATCTCCCTCCCCTGCACTATCACAGAATGTAAGCCTGTTATGTTTATTTTTGCACCACTTACCTCTACTTCTTAAAGGTGTAGTTTTACATGTGTTTCCGGGATGAAAACTACTTTACAAATGCTTGCCTGTAATAAGATGATCTGTAGCCGAGTGGTATTGATTGAAGATAGTTTATTGATAGGTTTCCAGGTTAAATCAGGTAATCATTTAAGTATCATTCAAGTCACTCCTAAGCCCCACCAGGAGCAGCTCTCCTGCTACTCAGCCCTCTCCTCCAACTGTCATCCATCCACCAGGCACACCACACATTCCATATTACCTCACACACTCAACATTCTACCATTCACCCAGGTAGGCTGAGTAGCAAGACAGGAAAAGGCACATGGTATCCAAACCAGGATACTACACCACCTTCCCCCTTAGAAGGAACAAACAAATGAAAAGTGTAAAAATGAGAATGGTCATTCTACAATAGAAACTAGCATTGAACTAGCATTGTAAAACATAAAAACTAGCATTGAACTAGCATTGTAAAACATAACTATCATAAAACATAAAAGTATACAATTCGACCACCCCTTCCCCCTTTACATGGAAAACAGGAATAATTGATATCTCGCAATGAATATTTTCGCAATGAAATTCACAAGATGTAACGAATAGAATTGACCGTAACCCACACATATGCCAGTTGGCCAGACCAGCAAAGTGAAAGAAACGGAGAAGTCAACAATTAAAATATGCGAAAAAGAAAATCACCAAAAAGTATTTATATAAATTACAATTCCTATAAAGTGACGTGTGCACAACGTACACTAAGTAGGAATGTAGGTGACCAACTACAGAGTCACATGTAATGTATGCAATTTGTATAAAACAAATAGATGACAGTCACGTGCATAGAACAGTATTAAAATATAATTTGTTTGAACAAATTTGTGACAGTCATGAGCATATATGCTAACGCGTAGCATTTAACTGTAAACAATACATATGTGTATAGCCTTGAACTTACTATACAAATTAGCAAATTAACTTTAGAATGCTATTAAAATTCATGTAATAATCTTCAAGAATAGCAAATTAACTTTAGAATGCTATTCCTCCGTTCTTGCTACATTTAAAACTTATGTAGACAACCCACTAAAAATAGTAAATTACCTTTAGAATGCCATACCTACATTGTGTTATCCTTGAAGAACACGGGCTAAAATCGTTAAATAGATCGTAAAGAGTGTTCAAAACATATTAACAGTGCATATTAAAAATGTGATGCATTAAACACATGCTATATAACCATTCTAAATCCTATGTAGTAATAGGCATTGGCGTAATAAGGTATCATATAAAATAATTGATGTACAATACATATTCAAATCTTAAAATTCAGTCTCCTTTTAAAACAACAAATTAAAATAAATAAAGTAGACACCGTTGTCAAAATGAGGATCTGATAATAAATAGAAGGCAGTCTTAATATCTTGTAAAATAATGCAGGACTATTTATGAGGTGAAATGTATCCTTAAACTGTTGAACAACTTACTTGAAGCTGCTGCTCACCATATACTTTCTGAAACGAGTTGAGAAGAAGCACACTGTGTTAAAATAAAGATGAGCGTGAAAGCTTTAGCGTGCGCGTCGCTGAAGTCGGACGCGCTGTATTTAATTAATAAATTTAGCGTGCGCGTCGCTGAAGAAAAAAATGAGTTATATTTAATTATAACTAATTAGCGTGCGCATCGCTGAAAAACTGTAAAACTGACACGCTGGATAGAATGTCCAGAAATTTGCCGAAATCACCCCAAACCAGGATGGTTGGATTACAGGACGTGGTTGGCAGCGTACGATAGAAAGCTGTGTGAATAATTGATTTCATGACATTCACAAAATGGAAGCACGTTGTTCACGTAAGGCCGGGTGGTTCAAGGTGCGTAGATGTCCCCAAACGTCGTGAATCAGTCCACAGACTTGCCACAAGGAAGACGTCACTGAAACCTCGGACACCGTCGGAGGACTGACGAAAGGACAATGACGAGAAGGTGAGGCTGCTCGCACGAGCTGCATGTTGTGTTTTGAAAAGAAAAGCGGTGGACCAACTGTCAATCTGTGAATACATGGTCCGTCAGATTGTGTTTACTTTTAACACTCCCAGGAAATTAATTACAGTGCGCTGCCTGTTATCTTTTAAATGTTCTACAGGACTGTTCCACCTCGTGCCTCTCAAGTGCTTTACCACTCGTGCTGTGTTTATACTGAAACAGCATATAAATCAAGACTTAATCACACTCTGTCTCTTGTGTGTATATAACCGGCAGGTCACATTACCATTTCTGTTTCAGTTGTGCTTTAAACATTTCCATGCTTTTATTTTCACTGTTCCTCGCTTTCAGTGCAATTAAATAAATCTTTTCAATGATGTACGGCTGCCTCCCCTCTGCCCTGACTTGCTCGTTTATAAATTCTCATGTTATCACGTTAGGCAGTTCTTTTCAAAATAAAATCTTCACTCTTCCTGCGTAGTTTACAATGAGAATGGTTAATGTCTCTTACCAGCACAGTAGTCCCTGATGCTCTTAAATATTAATTAAGCAATATTCACAATAACAAGTTGGAGCTGGAAGGAATAAGCCTTGTACAGGGGCTGGTACACTTAAATTGTATGCAGGAATAGACTGGCACATCCAATTTGGAGGGCGACCGGTGGAAGGTCACTGGTGGGGCTAACTAAGGGGTGCCAGTAAAGTTCAAATAGCTTTAAGAAATTCTTTTTCCTTACTTGAATATCTTGATGATGAGGTTTCATGTAGATCCTTGAAGTTGCAAGCCGTGTGAGTAAGTCCAAAACGTCGCCAAATGTAATAAGATGATCTGTAGCCGAGTGGTATTGATTGAAGATATTTTATTGATAGGTTTCCAGGTTAAATCAGGTAATCATTTAAGTATCATTCAAGTCTCTCCTAAGCCCCACCAGGAGCAGCTCTCCTGCTACTCAGCCCTCTCCTCCAACTGTCATCCATCCACCAGGCACACCACACATTCCATATTACCTCACACACTCAACATTCTACCATTCACCCAGGTAGGCTGAGTAGCAAGACAGGAAAAGGCACATGGTATCCAAACCAGGATACTACATTGCCATTACCTCCTCGTCCATCTTCCTGGATGCAGTCCTTCCGCATGAGATACTTCTGCTTTCTAGCAGAACCAATTCCCTAGCTGAAACCCAAAAAGTTCCCCAAAGATCGCCCCCATTACCCATGAGTCACCACAAAAGGGAGGAACAAACAAAGCACTTCCTGTTTTTTCTTTCTGGGACGGATCCTAGTCTGAGTCTCAACTACAGCTTAGGTAGGTGTATCTTCTGTTTTTAGGTCTCTCGCCATGCGAGGACTTTTGGAATCGATACGGTTCGAGAAGGTTGCTTTAAGCCATGCCTTTCTTTTTGATTGGCTTGCGTTAGCATTTATGTTAAACGCTGGCGCATGATTTGTTAATTGGGCTTACTTGTTCCCGCCTTGTCCTCTTTTACTACTGCCCATTTCGACAGGCCGACTCCATCTTTGTGACGTATGAGGACTTCTAATTAGGAATGTGTTAGCGTTCCAACATGTTGACATGCCAACGCCATCTTTGTGACATATGAGGGCTTTTAATAGGGAATCTGTTCGCTTTCCGTTCAGCGTTTACTGGGCCGTTAGTAACATTAGCATCGCTACGTAGCGGACGGCAAAAAAGGTATTTTTATTGGGGTGTGGCATGGTTGTTCTTTTTGTCTTGGGTACACTTCTTTGCCTGCTGGGACACCCCCAACTCACCCCCTCGCATTCTCGAACAAGATACGCCCCTGCGCGAGCCTCCCTTTGCATAAGCAAATTTAGCATATTGTGCTTCAAACAAGAGGCCATTTAATCCTTCCTCCATGAACAACAGTAGAACAGCTTTCAATCAAATCTAAAGAATAAAGTGAGGAGGAGGCGCTGCCTATGATATCTCGTGGTCGCTCGCACCAACAAAGGTAAATTACGCTATGTGGATCCCTCATATTCTCCACAGAAATGACACCACAACCAATATTAATGAATCGCTGCACTCACTGTCGCAGTGTATTTGAGAAGGATAGCGACGCAGCTTTTTCGCCAAGCAGGGCTTTACTAATGTGTTTACTTAGTTTTCACTTGAGGCACAGATCCGACTCACTTAAGGCACTTTCTGGTCCTTGTGTGAATTAGAGGTACTTATCGTCATAGGCAATTGCTGGTTCGTGCTTTCAAGTGCGCGCATATATTATTCAGTCAGCTCCACCTTCATTTTGATATCACAGTAAGTCTGTGCTGCTGTGATAGCCGAGTGGCTTCAAAAAGCAGAGCTAAGTTTTACGGTATGCACAAAAAACAAAAATCCGTCTCTGATATCTGAATTTTCGAGGGTACATTCTAGAGAGTGTTTTGTTCCCAGTAAAGTGCATGTTGGTGTTTTCAAAGTGTATTGCTCGGGGCGTTGTGCCATCAAGGTCAGATTCTAAGAAGGTTCCTTTCCAGTAAGGGGTGAGATAAGAAATTGAGCAATAGTATTAATGTCTTTAGCAGGAGTCAACTTATATGATAATGTTTATATCTTTCATTCCCATGTCACTTTTCTTAATGTCGATGAAACCGTCAACTGTGTGCCCTTATATTCAAAAACCAATTTTAGCCCTACCTCCTTACCAAAAGCATTCAGGGCAATATGTTTAAACCATTCCCGCTCCCTTCGTCTTCTCCCTTAGTCTTCTCCCTTAATCTCTTTCTTTACATGCATACATACTCTCTCTCTCGCTCCATTCGCCCTCAAATGAGCTCTCCCTCCTTTATGGACACATCGGGAAGGTGGATTCTGGTTCAGACGTTAGGAAAGGGGGCGTTGCACATCGCATTAGCTCTGTTAAACGCCAAAGCAAGGAGCTTTCCTCTCATGAGTTATGTCAATCTTGTACTCCCCGTTCCACACCGGCCACTTGAGCCACAACTCAAGGACTCTCCAGAAGAGATTGCCATAAAAAATGAGGAAACTCAGGAGGCCACAGATGCTAACAACGATTTTGTAATTCTCAAACATAAACGGATTCTTCTGGAATAGTGGACATTTATGGAGAAAAGAGAAAAGAAAATCTTCCTATAGATTTTTCCCCAGATTTTGTGCTGTTTTCTACTCCTAGAAAATTAATTGTCCTGCTTGAAGAAAAGAACAAGCATTTGCAATGCAATAGGTCTCTCATTTGCGATAGTTTAAGCTATTGGCAGTGTAAATGAAAACTAAAACATAAATAAAAGGCATTGTCATTTACAATGCCAATAGCTCAAACTTGCATAAATGCAAAAACTATTGCATTGTAAATGCTTGTTGATGTTTTTATTATGTCCTTTGCACTGCTCTAGCAAGCAGGGCATTGCTTCATTTGTTTCACTTTCGCGCTTCAGCGTGGCATGGCGTGGGGTCCTGCTTTAATGGGGCCAGGAGCTGCTCTAGGCTCATGGTGACCCTGGGCAGGGAGCGTAGGTAGGGGGCCCCGGAAGAGGGGCCCCCTCCCTATGCTCCCTGCCCACGAGGGGGGCGTGTCTAGTCGCTGCACCAGCACAAATTTGTGGCGGTCCCTGGGGTTTGGCTGCCCTGTGCAGGTGTACAGCTTGCACATGCCTAATGCCGCCCCTAATGGGGCTCTTGGTTACTAGGCGCTCGTGCGCACACTAGGCTCGGTGTCCCCCGCCCTTGCAGTAAGCGGGCAGGTTGTAGGATCTCCTGCTTTGGCGCCCTGCTTTATTGGTCATTTTTTGGTCTTCCCTCTTGCCAGGACTCGCAGAGCGCGCCATGTGGCAGATGGGTGGTGTATTTTGCCAAGCTCTTTTCCCCCTCATGAAGCATGGGGATTATATAGGGCTGGCTCCTACCCCCAGTCATCTTCTCCAGGGCGTTTGCAATGGGACCTTGTGTCATAGGTCACCTATATATAAACAGTAATTGCTTTTGCCTTCTCCGTGTTACGGCGTCCTGGGAGGTTAGTTTGGTTGGTGTTTGTATACTATTGAGCATGGTGAGGAGGTCACTGGTCCTTCAGTGCAGCCCTCTTTGCACTCCCTGCAACACTTCATTGAAATTGCAGTTGAGGCTGCTTTTAAGGCCTGGTAAGGGCAGCCTCTATCTAAAATTCACTGCCAAGAGTTGGTGGAGCCTGAGGATGATCCTTGAGAGGAGTGTGTGCGGGGGAGGTATGTTCAAGGTCCCGAGGTGGCAGATATCTTACCGCATGTTGGGGAAAACGTGACTCTCCCTGCCGCTTGTGCATCGGATGATGAGGATGATTTCTTGGTGAATTATCCACAGGCGGAGCATGAAACTGTACCTTTACATAATGCGATCCGGAGAGTGCTGTCACATGAGTGGAAGGAAGTGGACAAATCAGCCTTTCCTCGGTTTCTCTCCTACAATATTCCAGTAGACAAGTTTGTTGAGGAACTTCCATTGGTGGTTGGGGTGGATATTCTGATGGCTGGCATGTCTAGTCTGGGAAATGTGGTTTCCAAGTACAGTGGATAGAAAGGTGGATGGTGCTGTTAAACTGTTAAACAGTCTTATACTGCTGCCAATTTCTCTGTTCGTGAGACCACTTACACTACTTACACTGTGCAGTCTTTGCTAAAGGACTTTCAGGCCTTGTCAGATCGTAGGTCTGAGGGTTTGGATTGTTTGGCTCTGCTGGCACTGATGGAACAACAGTTTTGCTTTTTGTCTGATGTGCCCTGGCTTCGACAACTTGTGTGATTCAGCTGCTACTTATGTGGCAGCGGTTGCATACTGGTAGACATCTGTGGATGCGCAACTGGAAAGCTGATGCAGCTCAAAAGGCTGCTTTATTGAGACTGCCCTTTGAGGGTCTTAAAATGTTTGAATAGCAGCTTGAGGAGTGGGTCAAGAAGTCGGTGGAGAACAAGAAATTGATGACACCAGCAAGTCCCTTTCCGAGGGGCAGAGGTTTTGCATTTAAGAGGGCATTTTTCCTCCGGCTCTATGAGGGTGTTCAGCCCTGCCCTTTCATGGAAGGGGTCGTGACGGGGACACCTCGTATCCGGAAAACTCCTGGTTCCAGCCTTTCTCTTCAGCTGCCAACCTACAGCCTCCCAAAGCATGACTGCCAGTGTGCCTCTTAAATGGGTGGACACCTTCTGGATTTTCAGGACTAGTGGCAGAAGGACGTTTCGGATACCTGTGCCTAGCAGGTTGTGTCAGAGGGGTATCGCTTGGAATTGCGGAAAGTCCAGGATCATTCTTCCACGACACTCCTCTTCCATGGGATCCCGTACATCACCTTGCCCTATTGGACGGGATTCAGCAACTCCCAGCCAAGGGGGCAGTGGCTTATGTTCCCCTGAGGGAACACCGGCAAGGCTTTTACTCAATTCTTTTTCTGGTACAGAAGGTTACAGGAGACTACCGACCTGTGTTGGATTCAAAAGATTTGAATTGGTTCATGGTTGCAAGAACTTGCAAGATGATCGCTCTAGAGAGTTTTCTTTTCCTTTGTTAAGTCCTGGCCTGTTTCCCACCTTTTTAGACCTGCAGTATGCTTATTTGCATGTCCCAATCTGTCCTCTGTGTCAACAATACCAAATGTTTTCAGTAGAGGGCCACCATTACCAGTTTTGCTCTCTTCCCTTTGGGTTGGCATCAGCTCCTAAACGTTTTACCAATCTGCTGGGTCCCCTGGTGGGTATTTTGCACTCTCGGGGTATTCAGGTGTTTCCTTACCTTGAAAATTGGTTATTTGCCTCTTCTTCTCTTCTTAAGGCATGCCAAGATGTTGCGGTAGTGTGTATCCTGTTGCTCACTCATGGATTTCTGCTCATCTCCTCAAAGTCCCACTTCATACGTCCCTGTCTCTGCAGTTTATAGGGGCTCTCTTTCAGATGGACTTGGGGGAGTTTTTCCGACTCCTGCACAGAGGGACAAGCTAATGTCACACCTGTCTTCCCTCCTGTCTCTCCCGTCTACTCCAGTGAGGCTGCAGCTGAGGAGTCAGGAAGAGATGGCATCCACTCTGGCTCCGGTCCCCTGGAGCCGGCTGCATCTCTATCCCTTGGTGTATCATGTTCTGCAGCACTGGAGTCCGGTGTCTCAAAATTTCGAAGCCCGGGTTCTTATTACTTGGCAGGTCGTGTGGGACCTACAGTGGTGGTTAAACTCGGACAACTTAAACAGAGCTATCAGCTGTGTGTTTCCCCTTTGGTGCTCGTCTCCACCGATGCCAGCGGTCGGGGTGGGGAGCGGTCCTGGGAAGTCTTGCTGCCCAGGGGTTGTGGAGCAGGGTGGAGTCTCCCTTCCATCAGTGGTCGGAGCTTGTGTGTCCAGATGGACAATCAGGTCACAAGTTGGTATGTTTGTCATCTTGGGGGCATGGTTCCTTCGCTCTTTGTCTTGGCCAGAGAGGTGGGGTTATGGGCAGAGCAGAAGCTTCTTTATCTGACTGCAGTGTATGTTCCAGGGAGGAAGGATGGGCCTGTGGACCAGCTCTGTCAGCGATTCCTGTTGTTGATGTCTCTCCCCCAGGCTCTTTCGGGAGGTTTGTCTGAGGTTCATGCCGCCCTGGCTAGACCTCTTAGCCACCGAGGACAATGCCCCTCTTCGCCTCTTTTTCTAATATGTCTCGGGAGGACTGGATCCCATTTCAATTCACTGGCCGGGGGAGGGGTCTCCTATATTGTTTTCCGCTGATCCCCTTGATTTCCAGGGTGTTGTAGAAGGTGATCTCTGACCCTGCGTGGCTTTCTAGTGGCTCTGGGGTGATCGAGGCAGCACTGGTTCCCTCTGTTTCTTAAGCTACCAGTGGGTCCTGCTTGGGCGTTTCCTCTTCTTCTTCTCATCCCATTCTAGAGATTTCCTCTCTACAGGATCTCAATCTGGGGGTCTGGCTGCTGAGCGGTTGTATCTGTTAGCTCTGGGTTGTTCTGAGGCTGAGGCCACCTCCATTCTGTTGTCCTGCAATCCATGGACTTGCAGGTCATACGATCACCATTGGGGCACGTTGCTAACTGGTGTCATTCTAACGGGTTGGTGTCCTCCTTTGCAGATTTTAGATTTCTTGCAAGATGACTTCACTTTGGGTTTGGCTGTTTCTTTCCTTAGAGCCCATTGGACGGCCTTCATGCCTTAAGTGGGGATGATCTCTCTGATATTGTCCCTTTGGCCTCTCGACTCCTTCAGGGTTTCTTTTTACAAAGGCCGGTTTCCCATTCTCTGGATCTTCCCTGGGATTTGTCTCTGGTGCTCTGGGCTCTGACTGGACTTCCTTTGGAGCCTCTGGTTGAGGTTTCCTTCAGTTTTCTGACAGAGATGGTGGTGTTTTTGGTTGCTGTGTGTTTAGGGAGAAGGGTGGGAGAAATTGGTGCATTGATGTTGGTTTCTCCGTTTCTTTCCAGATAAAGTTGTTCTTCGGCCTGGCACGGCTTTCCTTCCTCAGGTTCCTTCTTGGTTTCATTGTTTGGAGGACATTGTCTTTCCAGTTTTCTACCCCGACCCTTCTTCAGGGGAGGAGGTTTTTTCACATTCCCTGGGTCTTTTGCGGGTTTGTCCATTTATTTGGACCATTTTTCTTCTTTTCAATGCTTATTGCCCTTTTGTTACATTTGGCCTTCCTGAAAAGGGTTCTCATCCTTCTACTACCTCCTTTACAGCTGGATTAAGTATGCCATCATAAGGGCTTACCAGTTGTCTGGATCTTCTTCATTCCTGCCAGTGCAAGGTCATTCAATGTGGGGGGTAGCTACCTCTTGGGCGGTCTTTTAGGATGCCTCTTTAAGTGATGTGTGTGCTGCGGCTACTTGAAGTACCCAGCACACAAAGGGTACTTCTGTTCATTTTATGTCTTGAACGGCATTGGATTTTGTATGTTGTAATAAAACTTTGTTTTGTTTCAACATCCTTGGTGCTTGGTGTGTTTCTATCCAGCATTTGTGTCTGGAAATAGTCACCAGTTTGCTTGGGTATTGTCTCATGCATAAGGACTGCATCCAGGAAGACGGACAAGGAGGTGATGCCCCAGTTACTTACCGGTAATCTTTATTACTCCAAGTCCTGGTCTTCCTGGATGCAGTCCTGTATCCCGCCCTCCCACCAAGGCTTTGTGGTTGACTATTTCCTTTTTTGACTTGGTATGTTACAGGAAGTGCATTGTTTGTACCACAGGTTTTCCTGTGGCAGGCATTAGCAGAACATCCAGTTGTATCTTTTTTATTTTATTTGACCTTCTAGGAGCGGAAGTATTGTATATGCAACAGAGAAAGCAAAGCTACAAGTCAAAAAAGTACAAGAACACGCTAACATCCTGGGGTCGGAAGATCCTCACTTTCTTGGCTGTACTTGCCGGTATCTTCTTCACATGCTGCCTCTGCATACAATGTGTCCCAGCTTGTTGCTCCTATTGTGTCAATATCCTCACCCCCAAAAGGAAAATATCATGATACTCATACTGCTGATAACCTAATGTCGCCCCCTGTGTTTCTCTCTGCTTATCTGTGGGGGTTAGTAGGCATCCGAGGGTCACCGAAGGTGGGAACATATATTCTGGATTAAGGATGCATATGGGGCGTGGCCGACCAGCCACGATGGCGGACGGCTCCGACTAGTGCTCCGTGCCCGGCCGGGCTTACTCTGTTGATACACGGGCACACAGGAGATCCCGACCGCCGAAACTCACCTGCAACTGCTGCGGGACACTGCCCGGAGTCGGGGACCCTGAGCGGCGGCGAGGAAAACCGCCGGTGAAGAGTGACCTCCGGACCGCGCCGAGACTCAGGGAGCAGGCCTGTGAGGCCTGTGAGACCCGGAGGTAAAGTGCGCTGCTGGCCCGCCGGCGGCCCTGGGAGCTCTGGAATCGAACGAGGGACAGCGCAGGAGCATTCTGCGCGCGACGGCAACGCCCGGCGGGCCACCTGGGGATACAATCGCCTTGCAGAGGAGTAGCCACGGAGGGGCGAGGAGGACCTGAGCCGGAGCACTGAGACCCGAGGGTCCGCCGAGGACCGCTGGACGGAGCGGAGCCGCCATTTTGTGCCGCCCGACGGGGGCTGGGAACGAGGTGAGCCCTAAACACTACTGGGGGCCCTGGGACACCCTGTGTACATTACTCCGGCCCTGAAGGCACTGGGGGCGGCGAGTTGCCTGTGCCCGGGGACTGTGAGGGGCCGAGACTGACCACGGCACCCTGACCTTTGCAGACGACCCGGACCCTGCGGGGGCCCCGGCCTCGGGAGGAGACCACACCAGAGGGACCATCTCTGCGGGGGCCCCGGCCTCGGGAGGAGACCACACCAGAGGGACCATCTCTGCAGGGACCCCGGATGCGGGCCCGGGCCCCCCCCCGAGGGGGACGGCGCCTGCTTGATCCTGCACCACACAGCGCACCGGCCAATCCCCCCACCTGAGGACTGAAACGGGAGCGCCTGAGGCACCGTCGTGGGGGACAGGGACGCGCCCCGTGGCCGGAGGAGCCCGGGGGGCTGATACTTACAACGAGGCTGCTGCGTGCATTCCATGTGAACAGGGGGCCACAGTCCACGCAGGGTGGGACCCACGCGAAGACCGACCGCTTTAAAACTACGACCTCTGGACGGCAGTGCCACTGCCGGAACACGAACGGCTGCCCCCCGGACCCCCTGCTTGACCACCTGGTACTGAGGAGGCCACTGTGTGCGAACTACCCACCGAGAGACACTCGACGGATGCGGCGAAGACCGCCTGATCTGGGACACCATGGGTCGGAAGGGGTTGAGGACAATGGAGGGTCCGGGCGAGCTGACGGGATCCGACCCGCTGAATGGAGCTGGGGGGGACGGAATGAGGCGCGGAGCGGCTGGCCAGACAGATCAGAGTGGAGTACAGCCGGACAAGCTTGACCTCATTCTCCAAGAGATCCGAGACTCCCGACATGCACTGGAGCACCAACTGGGGACCCTCACCAGTGACCTGTCCCAACTAAAAGCAGACCATGGCAAGTTGGCAGACAGGGTCAAGGACCAGGAATGACGCTCACGGACATCACACCCAAGGTGGCGGACCACGGTAAATCAATCCAGGCTATACAGGGGCAGATGGCCGCACTGATGGTCGAGGATGCGGAAGGCTGCAACCAAAGGAACAACATACGGGTGATTGGCCTTCCGGAACGCTGTGAGGAACCGCGGGCTGCGGAGTTCATGGAACAATGGTTCAGGGACCATGTGGCGACGGATGGACTCTCTCCGTATTTCTGTGTGGAACGAGCACATAGGATCCCGACGGGACAGCCCCAGCCGGGGCGGTCGCCTCGCCCTCTCATTGTCCGCATTCTTAATTACCGGGACAGGGACACCCTCCTGAGGAAAGCTCGAGAGAAATCCACCATCCACTTCGAAAACCGGAGGATATCGCTCTACCCTGACTATACGAATATGGTGCAGAAGCAAAGGGCCTCCTATCTGGAGGTGAAGAAGAAACTGAGAAGCGCGCACCTGAAATATGCTTTACTCTTCCCCGCCCGCCTGAAAATCATCCACGGGAAGAAGTCCCACTTCTTTGAAAGCCCAACGGACGCTGAGGAATGGCTAGAGGTGATGGGCATAGACGGAAGTCAAGAGGCATCCCGGGACGCGGAGGCGAGAATACTGGAGGAGGAACTGGGAGGTAGCCGCAGATCCCCAACTGGACCCAGAAAAAGGAACACCGAACGCGGCACGTCAAGGAACCACCAGAGGGACGGACAACGGGAGGCCGTCTCGCTGGCCGGCACCTTTAGAGAAGACCCAGCGACAATAACCTCGGATTCCGAGGACGCCACCGGTCACTCGGACTCAGACAACAGCGTGCTGCTCTTTCCCACCATCACGCCTAGAGCTGCAGATGATCTCATAGACAGCTGACCTGCCGGAAGATCCCCGTGTAGAATCCTCTACGACGGCTGCAGCGAGTTTCCTACAATGTGCTAGAGTATCCTTTTTTGATATGCCTAACCCCCGGGGGGTTGAATACTGAAGGAGCGGTGGAGGAGGCGGGAGGGGAGGTAGGGGTGGAATGGACACGTTGGAACTCGTGGTTTCAACCCCCCCCCTGCCAAAACGGCTCGAACAGGTACTGCATGGTGGGGCCCCGGGGTGCGGCTTCTGACCGATACTGGTTTATTATGAAACCCTGTCCGTGAACACAAGCTGCTTCCATTGAGCGCCCGGCCGGGCCACAGTTGAGCCGGTGGAGACCGAACTTGCTAGCGAAATGACTGAGTGTGTGCTGGACCCACCCCCCCGAAGCGAATGCACATACATTTGGTTCTATAAGTTGTTACTGTTAACGTTGGGCTCAGCTAGGTTGTATGGCTGCGCCAGGTTTAGTTTAAAATTGTTACCATTTTTTACAGGTGTGCACTTCTGTCTTCAGCTCCCCGAAGTTCCCGAAATAGACTCAACCCCGAGACTGACTTCCCCACATATCGACCATGGCTGACCAGACAGGCACATACAAGATAGTCACCTGGAACGTGCGTGGGTTGGGGGCAGTGCCAAAACGACACCGGGTCCATGCCTACCTCCTTAGACAGCACACACAAATCGCCTTCTTACAGGAGACACACCTTACGGTATCCGAGGCTCAGAAGCTACGGAAGAAGTGGAGAGGGACTATATACACAACATCCTACTCCGCATTTTCCAGAGGGGCCACCATCTGGGTGCGACATGGAACACCGTTCAATGCCATTGAACAGAAAGTAGACGATCAGGGCAGATACATCCTGGTGAAAGGGGCCTTAGATGGCAAGTTGATAGTCATAGGCAGTATATATGCTCCGAACTACGATCAGGATTCATTCCTACAGAGGGTCGGGAGGGCCCTCTCCCCTTGGGCGGACATTCCCTGGGTGCTCGGCGGGGACTGGAATGCTGTACTGGACCTGGCCCTAGATAGGTCGCACCCGCCCCTACAGGCGGCCGGCGCGACTAGGCTCACTGACACATTCAGAACATGGGTGGACGGCTGGAGACTCAGGGATGTATGGAGGGAGGCACACCCCACACATAAGGAATACTCCTTTTATTCCCCTGTACACGACCTGCATACACGCATAGACTGCTTCCTATGTTCCCAAGCACTGATCTCACAGATGAACATCCCGGAATATCTGGCAAAGACCTTCTCGGACCACAGACCCCTCAAATGCACCCTCTCCTGGGGCAGGATCCCGACTCCCGTCCCTACGTGGCGACTCAACCCCCGACACTTAGAAGACGGCCCGTTTAAAGCTGCTCTTTCGGAGACCCTGTCACGATACTGGGAGATCAACTGGGACACAGCCTCCTCTAACCTCATAGTCTGGGATGCGATGAAGGTGGTAGTGAGGGGAGAGGTGATCGGGAAATTAGTGGGCGCCAGACAAGAGATCCACCAAACGCTATGTGCGGTGGAGGACCGCTTGGCGGACCTGGAGCGGGGAGCAGTGGACGATCCGGGGAGGAAGCTGGCATTGCAGACACAACATATCCTACACGCTGACACATTAGAGACGCTGCGAAATATAGACTACAAGGCCTACTTGCAACGGCAACATACAGAGGCTGACCGCTCTGGGGCGTTGCTTGCCCGCATCATACGAGACAAGCCGGACACTCCGGTTATCACTCGGATACGTGACCCGAGGGGCGCCTTGGTGGACACACAATGCGGCATAAACCGGGCGTTTTATGATCACTTACAGGCCCTGTATGCCCGACCTGGACCGGACGACCCTGCCTTACTGACTGAATTCATGCGGGACCTCCCCTTCCCACAACTGACGGTAGGGGTACGAGACTCCATGGCGGGCCCCATCACTCAACACAAAATTCGTGCCGCAATCAAACACCTGAATAGAAACAAAACCCCGGGCATGGATGGACTCCCAGTGGAGTTTTACTCCACTTATGCCGACACGCTAGTGCCGGTCCTGGAACGAATTTACAAGGAGGCCTTCGAGAAAGGTCACTTGCCACGCTCGACCATGCAGGCTATGGTGATATCTATCCCTAAGCCGGATAGGGACGCTCTAGAGCTCGCGAACTATAGACCATTGTCCATGTTGGCTACAGAATACAAAATCCTGAGTAAGGCCATTGCCCTCCGAATTCAGCCCCACCTGACCACACTTATCCACTGCGACCAATGCGGGTTTCTCCCGGGACGCAGTACTTCCCTCAACACGAGGCGCCTGCACGCTGTCATGGCGGCGACGCCGGCCATGCTGGCGCGCGGGTTGTATCGCATTGGACCTAAAGCAGGCATTCGACTCGCTCTCTTGGCCCTTTATGTTCGAGGCCCTGCGTCGATTCGGGTTCCCGGACCCACTGATACGATGGATCACGCTGTTGTATACCGGTCCCACTACTAGGGCGAGCACGGGACGCCATGTGTCGGACGAATACCTGGTTCACCGGGGCACCAGGCAGGGCTGTCCCCTGTCCCCACTGTTATTCGTGCTGGCACTAGAACCATTAGCAATCGCCCTACGCCAACACGCGGAGGTGAGAGGAATACTGGTGGTGGGTTCATACCATCTTCTCTCAATATACGCTGACGATATGCTGCTGTACCTGCGGGACCTGGAAGATGACCATACAATATTATATGACACCTTCCGCCGATTCGAGACGGCCTCGGGGCTGGCTATTAACCCAGACAAATCAACAGGGTTTTACTTTCATGAGGGACCCCGCCCACCATCTCTGCCATTTGGTGATTATACAATCCAGGTGGCCCAAGTGACCTTTAAATACCTGGGAATACACGTATACCGAGAGCCGGAGGACCAACTAGAGGGCAACATTTCTAGGGCTATAACCGGTCTCCGGGGTAGCATCGGCTTCTGGACCTCGCTCCCCTTGTCGGTCATAGGCCGTGTCGCGATAGCAAAGATGGTCATGCTACCACGCCTGCTATATTACTTTGTGAATCTACCCATATGCGTACCGCGCCGTACCTTTGAGTCCCTGAAAACCCTATTGATTACCCTGATATGGGGGCCGGGTAGACGACGGGTCAGCCTGCGGAAACTACAACTCAGTACCTCACAGGGAGGGCTGGGGGCTCCTGATTTCCAAGGCTACTTTTATGCAAGCCAACTTCAATGGTTGTCTTACTGGCTGGCGGGGAGGAACCTCCAGGAGATAGGTTGGACAGCGGGCCGTATAGACCGAGGGGAATTACATGCCTTACTGCTACCCAAAAGCAGGATTCCGCGTGAGTGCCACCCGCTGCTCCGCGTCGCCCTCCTGTGCTGGAGGAAGGCTCTGGCTTATACGTCCGCTGCACTGCCGTACGCGGACAACACACCACTGCTCGGCATCCCGACACCACAGGGACGACTCACTAGACAGGCCCTTAGGGACTGGACGGCGAGTGGAATTGAAGGGGTGGGCAGCTTCTTTGGGGACGACCTCCTACTAGACCACCGTACTTTCGTGCAGGTGACCGGGGCGTCGGACAGACACTACTTACTACACGCCTCGATCTCTCACTACATTAGGACGACATGGGCGCCCCTACGCACCCGCCCACAGCAACACGAACTAGTACACCTAATGCACCTCATGGGGACTGGGGGACACTTGGTCCGATGGCTGTATACCGGGATCAGGGCCCAGGCTGCGATCTCCCTTGACACCCTAAGAGAGCTCTGGTCCCGGGATACTGGGGAGGAATTCACGGACACGACCTGGCAGGTGGCTCTGGAACACCCGAGGAGGGTCTCCAGAAATGCTAGATTTAAATACATCCAAGCCATGATCCTTCATAGGGCGTACCTTACTCCGAAGAGGTTACATAAAATGTTCCCCAATGCCTCCCATCAATGCCCGAGATGTAACACAGACGAGGCAGACCTCCTCCATATGCTCTGGTCATGCCCGAGACTGCGGGGATACTGGAATGAGGTGTGCCAGACGCTACGGGAGGTGACCCAGATTCAGGTACAGGATAGTGCGTTGTATTGCCTGCTAGGAGCCAGGCCTCGCCCTAAGAAGCTGAAGCCCAAACTGCGATTTATAGACTTGGCCCTGCTCATAGCAGTTCGAAAAATCACAATGCAGTGGAAATCCCTGGGAGCGCCTAGGGTGGAGCAATGGCGGACGGAAGTGGTGAAATGGGGTAGAGCAGAGGGAGCTGCCCTTAGAGAGGAGGAAGAAGGGGGGAGGAGGAAAATCCCCGTGGCACTGGACTGGGAGACTGTGCTCCTAGAATTGGAAGACATTGATCAACCTCAGTCCCAGGCCACATGAGCGTACTGGACCCCAGTGGAACTCTGATAACATGAGAATGGCGTTGGGATATGTAGGGGTTGGGTGATGACTGCATCATTGCAAAATCCTGTGAAGACGGAAACAGCAATGGGGAGCGTGAACGCAGGGACAGAATGTTTAAGCACCAAAGTTATAGGGGTAGGGGGAGGGTTAGTTGGGGAGGGTAAGGGGAGGAGGGGGGCACCATGAGGAGGGCACGGAATACATAACTGTTGGAAATGACGATAACCTTGGGAACAAACGATTAAAGCTCTGAGTTTGTTGGTAGATTGGGGATGAAAAAAGAAAAACCGTGATGTATGTCATGCTACTGCCGATTATATAACATGCTGAACAAGTACAATCACGAATAAAGTTCTTAAAAAAAAAAAAAAAAGGATGCATATTCATATCCATCCCGTACTTAGAGGGTGTCTACATTTGTCCCCGGTACTACCTCGTTCTAAACTCTGTATTTTGTTTCTCTTTTCCTCTTACTCTGGTATCCATCATCCTCAAGCTGAGGGGGGGGGGAAGAGAGGTGGTATCAGGAGTCATCGGTGGTGGCCACGCTGGGGGGCGGGTGGGTTGGGGTTGACACAAGAGGTGAGGCAATAGCAGCTCATGTTTTCATCGGTAAGTGGTGGGAAGTTTTATCTACAAAAAAGAAGTAAGGTCCTCATGGCAGGTATCTTTCTGGTTTATTTGCCATAAGTAAGCTACACCTCGCAACCGTGAATATTTGTGGACTGAATGATAGCATTAAGAGGGGAAAAGTAGCTCTGGCTCTAAAGGTACTGAGGGCTGACATATTATGTCTGCAGTACACACATACAGAGGGGGCAAGAAAGCACCTGCTTGAATCTTTGGGTTTTTAACTGATAGGCTCTATGAACCAAGGTACAAGGACTCCTGGATGGCTATTACGTTGCAAAGTAATGTCTGTAGATTCAGCTGGCCTCTGGCTGGCAGTCTTGGAATATGGGTTATCACTGAATGCCATCATGCCAGTGAGGTCTTCACCTTATGCTCCATCTACAATGTGACTGATGATGATCCCGCAGTCTTTGACTAGCTTGATATCGAACTGACACTTTGGCCGACCCGGATCATAATCTGTGGTGATTTTAACATCAATATAGTGGGACGTCTGTCTGTTTCCCATTTTTGTCAGAAACCAAAAGTATTCAGTTCTCTGGTTCGTTTGGGTAAGGATTATGGAGTGACTGATGCTTAGTCTTAGATCATAGTTTCAGACCCCGGCTATGTTGATTTCTCTGACCTACAGAGAACTCATGCCCGCCTCGATTACTTAATCTCACACAGTTTGTTACATGGTTCTAAAATTGAAAAGTTCCAATGGGTCATGTCTGATCATAATCTCCTGGTGTTAGAGATAGCTGCGGTGGGTCTCGGTCTGAATATATATAGAATTGTTTCTTCGAGTGGGCATTACTCACTGACGAAGAAGATATCTGGCACATGAATAATTGGTTCTCCGAATTAATGGAGTTTAATAGTGGGAGTGCACCACCCGGGGTAGTGTGGGACGCTCTCAAAGCAGTTATGCGGGGTGAAACACTCAGTTATAGCCTGAACCGGTAAAAAAAAGATATGTTGCTGGTGAGGGGCCTTTAGAGGGCCCTGGAAGAAGCTGAAGCTCAACTAATTCTGGAGGCTTCTGAAGGGCTAAACACTGAGGAGCCTCAACATAAGGTTGCATTGGCTAAGGTTGTGTAATATAGGCATGCAAGGCCCAACCATGCATGCCTCTACAACGCAGCATGAACCACGAATGTGACTTAACCATGCATTCCTTTACCACACATGCTTTTACCACACAATTTCATGAAAATGGCATGAATTGTAAGAATGTATGCATGGCTAAGTTTGCTACTACTCCGACCCCCTGTCCTAAGCCTTAAATTACAAACCACCTATCTGTCCCCCACCCTTAGTCCTTTATTGCAAACCCACTACCTTCCACCTCGCCCTAAGCCCTAAATTATAACCCTATACCTGTCCCCTCTTCATTTTCTTAGATGCAGAAATAGCGTCTGAAAGGGTTCCCTGGAATTATCTACAGGCCAGTTCGGAATAGGGTCTAGAAACATCAACACAGTGAGAGCAGTCTATGATAGGCCCAACGCCATACTTCAGTTGATGGGAGGTCAGTCAGGGGAAATCCAAATTCAAAGGTGTACTAGACAGGGGTGTCCCTTTTCTCCCTTCCCTTTTGCGTTATAAATCAATACCTTAATTTGGAAGCTTGATTGTAACCCCTCAATTGTCAGCATTCTGTTTCACGGCTGGGAAACTAAAGTCCTTGCCTATGCAGATGATGTCCCTAAAGTTATGCAAGCCCCGGGATACCATTAGGTGAAATTGAGAGGGACACCCATGTTATTTGGCGGTTTTCTGGGTACCTCCTAACCAGAATAAAGCCCAAATAGTCCTCAACAGGCATGCACAACTCAGGGATTACCGGGTATTTCAGAAGGCAGTATATATGGGCGTCAATACGGTGGCTGAGGTGGACCAGATTTTGGAAACTAAATTAGCCCCCGATATTTAGAAAACAAGTAGAACTTTCACATCTTTCCATGGTCGGGCGTAGTAACTTCTTTAAGATGGGATTTCTACCAAACGTTCTTAACTTCTTTGGGGCAATCCCACCGGAGTTCAAGAATCACTTGTTTAAAGCCATTAATGGCATGGTAAAGCAATTCATCTGTGCGCATTCTAAAACCAGAAGGGCTCTGAAATATTTAACTCTCTCCAGAAAAAGAGGGGACTTGAGTGTCCCGGATTTCAAACAATACTATTGGGCGGCGGCCCTCCAGGATATGAGCTTTCTTTTTGTGGATCAGGGCCATATATGAAATTGAGTGGAATCCACCCTATATATGGTCTAATGCTGGAAGAAGAATCTAAAGGTTGTATCCAGCGGCAGGTAGAGCCCAGCTACTTTTAAGAAGGTCTGGTTTATGACCCTTCAGGGGGCATTTAAAGTTTGGTCTGCAATTAGAAAGAATCTGGGGTTAGGGTGGCTTAATTATTACCCACCACTGCAACGCAATCCTTTACTCCTGGGCTCCTTCTGGGGTTCCATGTTGTTTGGCTGGAAGGACCGTGGGTTTATGAAACTATTTGATTTGTTCTCTCTTGAGCGAATATTCTCCTATGAGGTTTCCCAAAAGGAATTCTTTAAATACCTCCAAATCCAGGGGGGTTGCTAGGGGCTACACCCAGCTCATCAAGAGGTTTAGTATACCTCAGCATCTCCACTAAATCATCCCTGAGCTCCTCCCTCTCAGAGAGAGGGTTGTAGCCCGCACTACAACTAGGTTCATACAGCGAGGAGATCCCCGATGATGAAGCATGCCACCCATGGGTGGGTGAGGGGAATCGTCCTAAGAAAGGGGCAGTCCAGCAACATGTTTTTAGACCCAGGAGCCCGTATTGTGTTGTCCTCCTAAAAATTAGAAACACCTTAACCCCTAAACTTGTCTACTGGGTGAGCATAGTTAAATGATCCCAGAACCCTCTCAGCTGTTTGCATTCGTCGCCATGGCTGTGGTCTGTCTTTGTATTGCATCGGCCTGACTCGACAGCACTACCCAACTTTCCATCAATGGCTGGCACATCTGATGGTTAAGTTTAACCTAGAAATGTATCTGCACACACAGCGAGGCACAAAGGCCAGCTTAAGGGGGAAACGGTTTGGGCACCAGTTTTACCATGGCAGCAGGGCCAATCATAGGGTTCAACTTGTGGGTGGTGGGCAATACTGACTATCCCAGAGTTCTCCCTAGACAAGGCTTACTGGCCTATGGCAGGGGCATGCTGGGGGTGCTGGCCCTGCTGGCATGATAAGTTATGGAATGTGATTCATAATAACATCAGTTACTTTAGGGGTGGGACAGGCCTACTGACTAACAGGGAGGGCCTGTAACCACCCAAGGGAATAAATATGGGCACATTTTATCCCTCTTCTGTTTGCTCTCTCGTTTATGCACTTTATGCAGTTTAAGATATGGGGGGGCTGTATTGTATAATAATTTATTAAATGGATCGAGAGCTTTTCTGTATGATGAATGTCAAGGATGCCTCCCTTCCTACATCTTTAATTGAACAGTTTTTTCCTAACATAATGTCATATGGCTTATAGGGACATTGTCAATATCACTAAGTTAGCCTGAGCTCTGCTGCCATGATGCCACTTTTGCGCACGTAACTACATGACTTTATTTTGTAAGACTCTGTTTATGCCTTTCACATGAGAACCGTCTCCTTTGTGCGTTCTCTGTCTGTTCCTGGAGTTTGGTCTGAACACAGCTGCTGAAGACTCGTGCTTTGATATTATGGCAGTGCATATTGGTTAACACACACTTGGAGAGGGAACTTTCCAGGGAGAAGAGCCATGCTGTTACCTTTATGTAGATATACTATCTAGGCACTAAGGTATAGGGTCTGCACCCAGAGCCCAGAGATCTTCTATTATTTAACAATACTTCTTCTTACCAAGGGGTGAGTGGGTAGGCCTTATAGCCCTTTATCCACAGTCTTTATAAGATGACATCTCCCTTTATGCTATATGGACTTGCTACAATGCCAACTGTGTTGAGTATATGCATTTTGCTGTTGGTAGTGGCTCGTATACTGCCTTATAGAGCACAATAGTTAAAATAAACATTTTAAACTATACTCGTGTATCAGCCAATTCTCATTGTGGACAAGTATGAGTGAGGGAGCGAAAAGGTATGTCTTGTTACCACAATTCCAGAGAGAGACTGAAGTTTTTTGTTCTGGGGTGTCTAATCATTTGCATCTTCGTGGTTGTTTAGGAGAGCGAGTGTGCCACTATAGCTAGTCAGTTCTGGGATTGTGGGTACTGAGGCGGTAGGAAGGCTTAGCCCCTATACACCAAGGTGCCGTATTCCTGCGCATAGTTCTGCGTATGTGCAGAATCTCTGCAACAATAACTTCTGGTATCTTTTAGTGGTACTCTCCTTTTGTATTATTTTTTTCTTATACTAAAATGTGGAATGAAATATATTTTAAAAACTGATGGAAAATGATCAGAACACTGTGTGAAATTAGTTTTCTGGTATACTATGGCTCTTTCAACATCGGCTTCACAAACCTCAAAAATGTATTGGTGTCTCCCATAAATGAGATGTTTGAAAACACTTGATCTGTTAAAACTACTAAAACGACTTTCTCCTCATGTGTAAAAGTGTACCTTCGTTCTTTGTTTCTGAAGTAACTTAACACGTTTACTTGTAAAGCACATGTTCACACAGAAGGGTATCTAGGCTCTGAATAACAGGGGCCTCATTTATGAGGCCTTGCGCCAGTTTTGTGCTTCCGATGCGCATCGGCGGTGTAAAACATGCCTCCTGTTGTGCACTATTTACAAAGTGACGCATCTAAGCAGATGCATCACTTTCTAAACCCCTGCGCTACATTATACCTGAGTCAGGTATAATGTATGCAGGGGGGCGTTCCTCTGCAAAAAGCCTCTTAGAAGTGACGCAGTGAAATCTATGAGATTTCACTGCGTCACTTCTAGGAGTCCATTCTGTCAAAATCTTGCGCCTGCCTCACAGAAGGCATAGGACTGACGCAGGCCCTTTCACATGGGACTTGCCCCATGTGAAAGGATGCATTGCTGGAGTTGCATCTCATTTGTGACACACTCCAGCAATGCATCACTTTTGCGCTTACAGATACGTCAGAAATCCTGACGTATGTGTAACTCCTTGCAACATGATGCGTCATACATGAAATATGATGCATCAGGTACAACCGCAATGGATTGCACACCGCTAGCCCCGCCTCCGGATCGCTCCTGAGGATTCTGGTATGTGAAGTTCAAGAGTGGTTCACCTCAGTAGGTGCAAGTAAGTATTTGTTGTTGTGAAGATCTCTAGACCCGAGACATGGCCCGGGTTTCGGGATATCTTCCCTCATCAGTAGAGAACATATTTGGGGTGGAAAAGAAGGCCGCCAAGCAACCGTCACAGGCCTTGATGCCTAACCGGCACGCTGGTGCGTCATCCAGAAGCTCGTCAGCTTAAAGGCTCAAGGGAGCCCATTTGTAGAATCAACCGCAATGGATCGCACACCGCTAGCCCCTCCTCCGGATCGCCCCTGAGGATTCTGGTGCGTGAAGTTCAAGAGTGGTTCACCTCAGTAGGTGCAAGTAAGTACTTGTTGTTGTGAAGATCTCTAGACCCGAGACATGGCCCGGGTTTCGGGATATCTTCCCTCATCAGTAGAGAACGTATTTGGGGTGGAAAAGAAGGCCGCCAAGCAACTGTCACAGGCCTTGATGCCTAACCGGCACACAGGTGCGTCATCCAGAAGCTCGTCAGCTCAACGCAACTCCAGCAATGCGCCGCCTTTACGGCACAGATGCGTCACGCATCTGTGCCATTTTTGCCCCATGGTGCGCCGCATTGTAAATTGTAAAATGCGGCGCATCCATGGTGGCGGCGGCATGGCGCACAATAACTGGCGCATCCCTGGGGATGCACCAGTTATTGTAAATCTGCCCCATATCTATTGTTGTGACTATTTAGTGCTGTATGCAGAGGGATTACCTTCCTCGTCCAAACCCCGGGATATATGGGAGCCTCTGCTGCAGTACCTGCGATCTGTGGAACAAAGTGGGCCCCCTGAGACAATAGAATAATGTGTTTGCTTCCTCTTTGTTTCAAATGTGTAGATACCTCTTCCTGATGTACTGATGCCTAATCAATACCAACATAGCTTTATACCAATCTGTTGTGTACTTATCTGATGTCCTTGCTCAATCACGCTTCAAGCTGTTGTATCTGTATAATGTACACTGTTTAATAAAAATGTATAAAAATAAAAAAATCTGCACCTCTGACAAGATGTCTGTGATTGAATTGTTTTGAAGCAGGAGGCTGCCTGAGTGGAGGTATGGCTCTCTGCATCTCCCATCTCACTGGCTGAAGCCATTATTTGAACCTGCAGCATCTAATGTTACCTGCTATGTGGACAGTAATCACCCTGGAGTCTGGCCTACCAGCTGACAAACTTTGGTCAGAAGAGAACCAGTTGCCTCTTGAAATTGATTTCATTCGCCAGTTCTCCACTTTGAATCTATATCAATCATTATTTGACTCATTCAGGGTAAGAGAAAAATTGCATCTAATGCAGCAGCTCTCCAGAAAATACACCTTGACTGAAAACAAACACCACATTTGAATAATTACCAAGGGCTATGTTATTGATCCTATGAATTATATTATGTTTCCTGCGTTTGCTACTCTGGATCTGTTTTTGAATTTTTATCTTCTGAGAGAAGGAGAATCAAATATTAACAGAGAAACATAACTAGTTGAGGAAGTAAAGAACACCTGAGACTCAATCGAATATGACGCAGACATGCAACTTCCAGCCACAGGCTGAAACATTGAATTGAGGGGAGTATTTATCAAAGGTTTGCATCACCTTTGCACCACACAACATGGTGCATGCGAGATGCGAATCCCAAAATGCGATTTATCAAGCCATGCAAGGTCACTTTGTGTGGCCCTGAGTTGCTTGATAAATAAAGAGTAACGCAAAGCAGCTCAAATGACTGTGTTGCGTTTGTACACCCCAGGGAAGTGTTCCATGGGCGTTGCGTCATTGCTCCCACACAACTCCTATGATTTTTTCCTAGATTTATTATTACCGGTAGCCCAGGGAATGCGTCAGAATTTTTAGCCTTACCAGAGGAGGCTTAACGAGGAGAAATATCTTTTTTTCTCCTCGTTCCTTCTTCTTTCTATGTGTGCTGCATTCTGAAGTTGATGTACGAAGCAGACGGTACAGCACAGCTGAAGGGTCACTAATACACGTGATCTGAATCTGTGAAGATCGTAAACCCTTGAGTTGCTACTGGCTTCAGTTTATATTTTGGATCTTATTACAGGACATGTTGGGCAGCTGTCCTAATCTTTTTACATGGGGAATCATGTCAGGTATCAGGGCATTTCGTAAAGTTTATAAAAGCGACAACAGGCAACCCGAAAGTCCCATGACGGCCTTACTTGTAAGCATAGAGCACCTTTGATTTACTTGGACTGCGCCTTATTGAGCAGCAGTCTAACTGCAAGGAACAGTGAGGCACTGTCAGCCGTAAGCAATTTAGGACTGTATACCACTACTTTCATGATTAGAGCCTGTTCATGATGACCCCACTCCGGTAAGCACAAAGCACTTTTTAAAAAAAACATTTTTTTTAAAGTTTATTGTTTGATTATTTAAAATCATTACAAAACCCCCCCTAGAAAAATAGAATGCTTCTGCACAGACGGCTAAGATTGTCATACTATATAAAAGATCGAATTGTATCGGTGCTTTGTCTTACATAAATTGCATGAGTATAAAATTCAGTTATTATAAAATTGTTCTTTAAACAGGTTTAAAATCAAATAACAGAAGTATATTAAAATATGGACCCCCAATTAAAAGTATGGGGTGGTATTACGTGAGATTATATTTAGTCATCGTCTGCTTGCAATAGGAGACTATTGACGAGTTTCATAAATTTGACCCCTCGATAAGCCAGGATGCACGACGAGCCCTTCAACCAGCGTATAACTGCTTGTCTGCTAGATCGGATGTTCGGTTCGATGAGAATCGCTTTTAGGTACTGTCTCCTTTGGCTTAGGATGGCTAGACAGGCACATAGCAAATGGATTAGGGTTTCTTTTTTAAATCCACATAATCGACAAGCTTCTGAGTTAAAAGCTGGCTTCCATGAGGGGAATAAGTCCTTGGAGTCATGCACGCCCATCCTGAACTTTAGAAAACACATTTTTAAATAAGAGCTGAAATGGGCAGATAAATAGGCTTGAGGCTTTGATGTCCTATATGATTTTATAACTGTCCATCCATGCCGCCGTTTTATAAGCGCCATTTTATCCTCCAGTAAAGATTTCTTTTTTGCCGCGACATTTACTATTTTGTTAAAAGAAACTCTGCCCGTCGTATTGTCCCATGCTGGTTGAAGTTCCATCGTAACCAGAGAAGTACTCAGGAAACTCCCCCAGGAGTTTGGCATTTCTTGCTCCTTCTGTGACTTGATTTCATCCTAGCAAAGGCTGTTCAGAGTGCCCGCTTTGGAGGATCAGAGAGTATGGCAGAATTTAATGAAGTTACTCATATCCCTGTATTTCTGATCCTGGAGACCAAATTCCAGTCTTACCTGGGCAGGCGAGGCGCCTTTCGGCAGATCAAAGACCGATTTGTAGATTTTTGACTGTAACTCATTCTGTAGATGCGGGTCTTCGCCACACCAAGGGACCAAGCCGTAGGACAGACTGGGTTGAATTTGGGCAGCCATTACTTTTAGCAAATGGGAATAGTTTGGGCAGTCCAATTTTTTTCGAATTAATCTATAGGCATAGATCAGCGAGTGGGCCTTGGCTCTGAGAGCCAGTTTGTGTTCTTTGTGAATTGTACCCTGCCCGATAGTTACACCCAAGCATTTATATGAGCTTTTTTCTTCTACGTGAGCCCCGTTGACAATCCATTTGAACTTAAGTTTTCTACCGTCAACTAGGTGGACGATTTTTGTTTTCTCTTAATTTAGCTCCAGCTGTTCCTTGTCCAAGTAGGATGCCAGATTATATATTGATCTCTGTAACCCAACTGGGGTTTGGCTCAGCAAGACCATATCGTCTGCCTATTGAAGGATTGCAACTGACTCGTTAGCCAATTTCGGGGGGTGGAAGTCTGGTTTTTCAATGTGTTTGGCTATGTCGGATAAATACAGGTTGAAGAGGCTGGGAGCCAGGACACAGCCTTGTTTCAAACCGTCTTGTGTGTGGATATTTGCGGTGGTACTCAACCGGTTTCTCAGCTTAACTCTTGTCCATGTTTCCGTATACAAGGTTATAATAGCAGTGAGCAGTACATTCGGCAGGCCCCATCTTTTGAGTTTTTTTCCATAGGTGACTCCGGTTCCCTCTATCAAATGCGGATTTAATGTCCACAAAACAGGCGAAGAGGCTGAGTTTCCTTCTTTGCGCTTGTTCCGTCAAGAGAGCTAGAGTTGCGAGATTGGATTGGGTGCCCATGCCTTGCCTAAATCCTGTCTGGAATTTGGGAATGATGTTTTTTTCCTCCATTCAGCCTTGCTGGTGGATTAGTAGGCACGAAGCATACTATTTTGCTTCCACGTCAATCAGTGAGATTAGTCTGTAGTTTCCCGGCTTACAGTGATCTCCATTTTTGAAAATGGGGTGGATGATGGTCCCCCTCCAAGAAGACGGGATGTTGGAGTGCAAATAAATCTCATTGAAGACTGGGGTAAGGATTGAGGACCACAACTCTGGGTTATTCCTGAATATTTCATTTGGTATACCATTTGGCGCGGCCACTCCCTGAGACTTTAGTTTCATTATAAGTCTGCTTAGATCTTTCGCTTTTGTCAGGGCGCTTTGCTCGATGAAGAAAGAGTTCAATTGAGATGTAATATCTTCTGCTACAACGTGAATGGATGAGGCTTGGGTTTCCTTTTGGTCGTGGTGTGGCCCCTGAAGTAATTGTTCAGGACCCATCGTGGATTTGTTAAACAGGGTTTTTACGTGGGCTGTCCAAATTTCTGCACCGAATCCTGCCTCTTGCTGAAGTGTTGAACCAGCTCTTAATGTGTTGATGATCCCCCAAAAATCGCTGCTGTTGGGTATTTTGCTGGCAGATAATAGTTGCTGCCAGATAGATTCTTTATACGCTGATTTTGCTTTTCCCAAGTTCCTTCTCTACGTGCTCCTTAGAGTTTGCAACTTTGTTTTTTGTTGTTTTGGGCCCTTTTCTCCCACTCGGGATAGGCGTCGCACTTCTCTTGCGATCTCTCTTTTGTGCATTTTGAGATCTAGATTGAACCATGGCTCCCTTCTGGCGACTTTTGTTGAACTCTGTAGCGTGAAAACCGGGAAAGTTTGGAGCAAGAACTCGGCCAGTCGTTCCCAGTGGATTACTTGAGCCTGTTCTTGTACAGGGCCTTCGGTTTCTTTAAAGGCCTTTACTTTATTCTCACTGGATTGTGGGGCCACTCCTCGCCATTTTACTTTACGTAGATTGAACGTTTCTGGCGGCTGTATGATGGTATTGCACTTTTGAACGTTTTTTGTTTTGTTCTTCAGGTTCAAAGTCAACGGAAGGTGGTCGCTTTCAGCTCGTGGAATAATTCTAAAGTTGTTCATCTGTGGAGACAGGTTAGTGCTGGTTATTATGAAGTCTATTGTCGAGGCGACCTTTCCACTCAAGTATGTTGCCGCAGAGGGCGAATCCCACGGGGCTTTACCGTTCATGATTGTCTAAGTATGGGCAAAATTTGCGAATTCGTGGACCGCGAATATGTGCGAAAGTACAAAAAAAGTCTGCGAGTTCGCGAATTTTCCCGCAAACTCGCGGATTTTTGTGCCATTTGCACAAATATGTGACCATGCGTGCCTGTAACTTTGCCAGCGTGCCAAAAGGCGTCGAGGTCCCTTGAGTGAGCTGGCCATTATAGTGGGAACGGGCGGGAAGACGTTTCATACCGCTAGTGTGTGGTGGATGGGGCCAAACAGGCGGGGTTTCTATGCGAGTTCACATGCATCTTATTTATAAAGGGTCAGAGACCGAGCAGAGCAGCAGATGAGGAGAAAGCAGCCTCCTGGTCACAGGAGCTACACGGGGATGGCTCTCGGGAAACTCATGGATTCAAAAATACGTTTGGCACAGGACCCCAGAATCCTTCAGATGTCCAAGATAGCTCTGCTGCGCGTGTTGGTACAAAGCCATTCTGATCCTGCTCAGTGGGTTCAGGCGCATGCAGCTGCTGCTGCTGGACAATGTCCCATCTCATACTAAACTGCCCAGTACAGGCATATGCTGGCGCTGGGCAGTAGGGTGCAGTGGCATGCGGGTGCTCCACGCCTGGTACATGCGCATACTGGTGCCAGGGGGGACACGTGTTTATTGGTGCTATGTAGCAAGTTATGACTTTACATTTTGAGTGCACCAGACGGTGGTACCACCTACACGGATCAGGAGCATCCAGGCACCAGACTTCATGGTGCAAGAGCATAATGGTGCTGTGCGGTACGGGTATATATGTACTGGGGGCAGGGGGACACTTAGCACAATGTGTGCTCACACCCAGAGGGCTCCCAGGCAATTGAGCACAAATGATTTTCACACTGAGAGGGCTCCGGGGCTGTTCAGCAGCACGGGGGCTCACGCCCACTGGGCCCCTCGGCAGTTCAGTAGCGCGTGGGCTCACAACCCCATGGCAGCTCAGCAGCGCAGGGGCTCATACCCACAGGGCTCCCGGGCAGTTTAGCAGCGCCACCCTCTGGTTCATCACTGCCACCCTCTGGTTCATCACTGCCACCCTCTGGTTCACCACTGCCACCCTCTGCTTTATCACTGCCACCCTCTGGTTCACCACTGCCACCCTCTGGTTCACCACTGTCACCCTCTGGTTCATCACTGTCACCCTCTGGTTCATCACTGCCACCCTCTGGTTCATCACAGCACCCTCTGGTTCACCACTGCCACCCTCTGATTCATCACTGTCACCCTCTGGTTTGCCACTGCCACCATCTGGATCATCACTGTCACCCTCTGGTTCATCACTGCCCACCCTCTGGTTCATCACAGCACCCTCTGGTTCACCAGTGCCACCCTCCGGTTCATCCCTGCCACCCTCTGGTTCACGAATGCCACCCTCTGGTTCACGACTGCCACCCTCTGGTTGATCACTGCCATCCTCTGGTTCATCACAGCACCCTCCTCTGGTTCATCACTGCCACCCTCTGGTTCATCACTGCCACCCTCTGGTTCATCACTGCCACCCTCTAGTTCATCACTGTCACCCTCTGGTTCATCACAGCACCCTCTGGTTGACCAGTGCACCCTCTGGCTCATCACTGCCACCCTCTGGTTCATCACTGCCACCCTCTGGTTCATCACTGCCACCCTCTGGTTCACGACTGCCACCCTCTGGTTCATCACTGCCATCCTCTGGTTCATCACAGCTCCCTCTGGTTCACCACTGCCACCCTCTGGTTCACCCCTGCCACCATCTGGTTCATCACTGCCACCCTCTGGTTCATCACTGCCACCCTCTGGTTCACCACTGCCACCCTCTGGTTCATCGCTGCCACCCCCTGGTTCACCACTGCCACCCTCTGGTTCATCACTGTCACCCTCTGGTTCACCACTGCCACCCTCTGGTTCATTACTGCCACCCTCTGGTTCATTACTGCCACCCTCTGGTTCATCACTGTCACCCTCTGGTTCACCACTGCCACCCTCTGGTTCACCACTGCCACCCTCTGGTTCACCACTGCCACCCTCTGGTTCATCACTGCCAGCCTCTGGATCACCACTGCCACCCTCTGGTTCATCACTGTCACCCTCTGGTTCATCACTGCCACCCTCTGGTTCATCACTGCCACCCTTTGGTTCATCACAGCACCCTCTGGTTCACCACTGCCACCCTTGGTTCACCACTGCCACCCTCTGGTTCATCACAGCACCCTCTGGTTCACAACGGCACCTTCTGGTTCATCACAGCACCCTCTGGTTCACCACTGTAGATTATGGGGAGAAAGCACACCTGCCCAGCCTCAACCGGGGGCTGGTTAATGTGTTACTGAATTTGAGCTTCAAGTCCGGCACCTGCTTCCTTATCTGTAAGTGCTTCCTGCTGTGGTTTAATTTTTGTGACAGCCTGGAGCATTGTGCCATACGTGTAACTATTCTCTGACCCTGCTTCGAGGGACAGAGCAGGGTCAGAGAATAGTTGCAAGTAGGCAACAACTCTGGAGGCGCCGCTCAGGAAGCACTTACAGAGTTACAGCAGGTGCCCAAGTTGAAGTTAATTTCTTTGTAACCATTTTGTAAATGGTTACAAAGAAATTAGCTTCAACTTGGGCACCTGCTGTAACCCTGTAAGTGCTTCATGCACTTCAGTTTTTGAAAATCCGTCCTGAATGCGATTTTGCGGATTTTTCTGCAATTTCGCGAGATTCCCGGACTGCGAAATTGCAGAAAGTCTGCAAATTCCGCGAACGGAACGGATTTTACGCCCATGCTTAATGTCGAGTGCTGCTAGTTTGCTAACAAAGTCGGATGCACCCTGTGAAGATTTACTGTTTCTTCCCCGTTTAGTCGCTAGAAGATTGATATTAAAGTCGCCTGTGATCACCATATGAGAATTCATGTGGCTTTTCCGCAGTGTGTTTAATAACTTTATTAGAGTTATGTATTTTCTGTTCTGCTTCTTTCTCTCCGGGTGGATGTAAACGTTGATTAGGAGGAGTTGTGTGGTTGGTTCCTTGCTGGTTACCTTGATCACTTGGATCCAGTTTGCCCCTGTGTCTATTTCTTCCGTTTCCCAATTAAATTTTTGAGTAATGAAAGTTGATAAGCCCCCTCTCGGATGACCATACTTTGAGTATCTTTCTGCCAGGCAGTGATGTTCAATGAAACCGGATATTGAGCTTGCCCCCATGTTCCATGTTTCTTGAAGCAAGATTATTTGTTGTTGCATAAGGAAGGTTACGGTTTCTTGGTCTTGGCCCATGTCTCTGAAGCCGTGCACGTTCCACGAACAGAGCGAGATGTTGGTTAATTGGGTGTCTTCCCTTGCCAGTCTAGTTATTTAAAGCACTTTTTGATCTCTCTGAATTGCACTTTACTGGGCGGCACTTTAGCTGCATGTTCTGATTAAGCACTTTCATGCTCAAGCACCTTCTACCTGTCCAGTATCACTCCAATGCAAGGGAGTCTCCGTGAAAGAATCAGGTGTGACTTTGGCACAATGATGGTAACTTTCAGGGATGTCAACAGGTTGTCTGTGGTCTGCAAATGGTTTACAACTGTTTGAGATGAGCACACATTTAACAAAAAATTGTCAAGGTATGTGAAGACTGGTATGCGCAACTTCCTCAGATGGGTCAGCTGTCACCATCCTTACATTTTGTAAACACACAAGGAGTACAGGTGAGGACAAAGGTATGTGGCCTACCTGATATAGCATGTAACATCTGCAGGTTTCAGGATGGGGATGTAGAAATAGGCATCCTGCAAAACCAGTTCTACCATCCAGTTGCTTGGATCCAGGGCAGACAGAACTTGGGTCAAGGTGAGCATCTTGAATTTGTCATTGTTGATGAAGACATTTAGGGAGCAGAGAGCGTTCTTTTGCACCAGAAAGTATTGGGAGTAGCAGCCAGTCACTATCTCTGATGCCGGTGCCCTCTCTATGGCTTCCTTCTCCAAGAGAACGTGACCTTCTTGCCAGAGAATGGATATGTGGTCTGCTGAAAGTTGTTGCGGTATAAGCCTGGGGAAGGGTGGAGAGGAATGAACAGGGCATTACTGATACAAATGATCTGAAGCACTCGTCTGTCGGATGTGATGCTTTTCCACCTATGGAGGAAAAAACTTCTGGCCTCCAACCAGGCAACTGTGTGCCGTTGAGGGCAATCTCAAGGGGTTTGCAGTAGCAGCAGGGAGGAGGACTTTGGTTAGTTTTCTGCCCCTGGGGGCTTAGAAGCTGGCAGCCAGATCCCTGACCTCCACCTCAAATGTTTTGGGATGTCTGTTACTGCAGAGGCAAAATTTGACATGGCCTCTCAGAAATTATCTTTGAAACCTTGAAACGGGCAATATTGTAGGGTAAACTGCCATACAGGCCATGCAAGGCCAATAGAGTATGCTATTGCTTTGCTTTCTTTGCGCTCTCTGGTGCTGAGTATGCCTTCTCCCTCCTCTTCTAAGCGGGTGTTCTGCCTCTATGACAAAGTATCTCAGGCGATTCAGGTCCTTTTTATGGACAGTCATGAAGTGCCTGGCCACTGGGACGGACATATCGGAATTAACAATCGCCCTTAGATGTTGGAAAATTCGCACATGCACTTGCAATTTCGTGCTTCCCATGTATTGCAGACAGCAGGTACAGGTTAAACAATACACTGCGAATTCTGTGCAGCAATTAAATATCCCTTTGAGTTGGTTGATGGTGGGAACAAACACGGAGGAATATTGGGTTGTATTGGTGCCAAATTTGCACGCTCTGCACAAGCTGCATTTATAAAATTCATGTTTCAGTGCTAGCCAGGTTTTTTAGATTTGATATCCCCAAATGGTAATTCCGGACTGCTTCTGACCAATTCCTTATGCATGCTTTTGACTTTTCTAAAGGTCAGAGTAGGCTGGAGTGGAAAAAGAGCTCCTGAAATCACGTCAGTTCTTATAATGGGCCAATTGGAATTAATAATGGCTCTAATTTGTTTGTGCTGACTACTATAGGTGGTTATAAGTCTAGTTTCCTGACTGTTTGGCTCTGTGGTTTCCTCATTGCTGGTTTGCCTGGAAGGGCTAGACTGGCAGGTGTGGAGTGTATTTTCTCGTGGGACTTTTCTGACTTTGTCATGAGCTGATTGAATGATCTGTTTGCTGTATCCCCTGTCAGTGAATCTGCTAGTGGCTTCTCTAGCACAATCTTTGAGTGCCTGATCAGTCCTACATAGTTTTCGCTGTCTAAGAAACTTCCCATAGGCGATGCTTTTGATTAAGTGTTGTGGGTGGAAGCTGGAAGCGTGGAGGGTGGAATTTCCTGCCATACTCTTTTATGTAAGGTGGTTTCCAGTTTGTTGTTGATGACCTGAACATGTACATCAAGAAAATCTATTGCTTTGCTGTCTATCACTGTGAATTGCAAATCTGAAACATTGTAATTGATGTTATTAATGAAAGCAATTGCTTGTTCTTTGGAAACATTCCATACCATAAACATATTGTCTATTAATCACATCCAGACAGTTATGTGCTTGTCCCACACCTCTTTGTCTGTATTCTTAAGAACCCGCTCCTCGCACCATCCTACGTGTAAACAACGCATAGCTGGGGGAGAAGCAGGCTCCCATACCAACACCTCTTGTTTGTTGATAGACCTCCTTATTAAATAAAAAGAGTTTGTTGTGTATAGAGAAATTAATCATCTCTAAGATCATTCTCCCTTGTTTGTTCTTCTCAATGGCTACACTTTCCAAAAAGAAACCTACTGCTTTTACCCCATCAACATGATTAATGTTTGTATACAGAGCACTCATATCAAGCTTTACCAGATGGTATTGATCTGACCAGGGCACATCGTTAATTTTTCCTAAAAAATCATTTGTGTACCTTACGTAGAAGGGTAGTGCTGTGACAGATTCCTGTATGTAAAAATTCACATACTTAGACATCTTTTCCAACAGTCCACCTCTTGCTGATATTATGGGTCTTCTGGGTGCTGGCGAAATCTTTTTGTGTATTTTAGGTATAAAATACAGTATTGGAGTGATGGGAAAATCTGTTTTGAGGAAAAGATAATGGGGCATACTACCTAGGGGGGCGATAGACAATTATCGCCGATTTAGCGGCCCCCATTAGCAAGCTGTCGCTAACTGATGTTAGCGACAGCTTTTAGGCGACAGCGAGCGGTTTGGGGCCCGCTTTGCATGTCAGTGATGTTTATCGCTAATGACATGCAAAGTGGGCGTACCCAACCCGTTAGCGACTGAAAGCGGTTGATAACGTCGCTATCGCCTATTAACAAGACAGGCGTAGCGTTGGAAATATTCGCGCTAAGCGCAAATATCTCCAAAAAATAACACCGGCTCAGACCAGTTCTTAGCCATGTTATCCAATGGGAGGTGGATAACATGGCTAAGAACATTTTGTCGCTAATGTGTGAATATCGCTGTATTCTCAGCGATATTCACGCTATCGCCGAAAAAAATTTATCGCTTTGGAGATAAACATTGCTAATAGCAAGTTATCTCAGCGATAATTTCCGGCGATGCTTAGCGATAAAAAATGTGTTGCTAAGCCTAGTTAGCGATAAATATCGCTAATCGTTGGTAATATGCCCCAATCATCATTTGTCAATAAACTTTCCCATTTCCATCTGTTTAGATGTTGTTTGCATTGTTCCTGTACCACTTTAAGTTGATGGTGGTTTGTTTTTTAGTAGCATGATTGATCATCCAGATGTTTGCAAACCTCCACTAGATATTCATCCTTGCGCCACAGAACAATGTTATCCCCTTTGTCTGATTTATTAATGATGGCCTCATTCTGTTCCTGCAATTTCTGTTTGAATCTCACTTTTCTCTTTTTATGTTGGACATTAAACGGTTCTGGTATTCCTAATCCAATACCCAGATTGTGCAGCATGTTTTGTGTACTTGGTGTATGAACTCGCTGATTACTTTCCAGTGCTAGGGTTTCCAATATATGAAGAATTGGAATGTTCAATACCTATATAATCCACATTTGTAAAGCGCACAATCACCCGTAAGGGTCTCTAGACGCTGGGGGCCGTCGGGAAGATTAAGCAAGCTATTGCTCAGAGTCACATGGTGTTGGGCTAATCTGCCGCCGGTGCCGGGGATCGAACCGTGATCCCCAGATTCCGGAGTCAGTCGCCCTAGCCGCGGCGCCACACGTCTTCCGAACGAAGATTGTTGCACTGAACTGCCTGCTTCTTTATTCATGTTGGCTTCAGAATTATTTTTAGATTGTTTATTGTCAAAATATTTTGTGAATTTCATTTTGCGGATGAATTTGAAAATATACACACATGTTTGTGCATAATTGAAATTGCTCCCCCCCGCCCAAGCTGCCCCGGGGATTTTCCATCATGGTAGTCCCTGATGGATTTAAATACCTGGGTATCTTTGTTACACCAGATCCGGCAGTGTTCCACGATCGGAACCTATTGGGTCCCCTGCATAGGCTACATAGTGATGTAGCCCACTGGCGTTCTCTCCCACTCTCCCTTCCAGGCAGGGCTGCCCTATTTAAAATGCTAGAGCTCCCGCGTTTCTTGTACACCCTGCAAAATTGTCCTTTTCTGATCCCTGACTCCTATTTTAATGCTGTGGAGAGCGACATACGTCAACTGTTGTGGGACGGTGGGGCGGCCCGCATAGCCCTCCATAAACTCACCCAGAGCTGGTACGACGGAGGTATAGCCTTGCCTAATCTGCGCCTATACTATTGGTCATCGCAATTGGTGGCCATCAATCACTGGATTCACGGCTCCCCCCTGAATCCGGCCTTCCTCCTTGACAGATGTCAGACCGGGAGAGAGGGTTACCTTGCGGCCCTTTACAGTACACCGGCCAGGAAAAGATATGTCGGGCCCATGGATCACACAGTAGCGATATGGCATAGAGTCATCAAGTGCATGGGGTGGTCAGATACACTTACCGAAGCGACTCCACTCTGGTCGTCGCAGAAATTGGGCTCCCTTTGTTTTCTTCAGGGATTCGATAAATGGGACAGGATAGGGATTTCTACGGTGGGCGACTTAGTGCATAGGGGTAAGCTGTTGACATTTGAGGACCTACAAACTAAACACTCCCTTGCACCAACAGAATTTTCTCGCTATCTTCAAATTAAGCATGCCATCCTCACTGCTATCCCCGACCTCACCTCAATACCTGAGAGCTTCCCCCTATAGGATAGGCTGTTGTGGGAACCTATCCCCGCGAAGGCCATATCCTACACTTATCGTAAGCTTTGTAACAACCTCCCAAACACTTTCCAACCCCTACGGGACAAATGGGAGGGAGACCTGGGTCTTTTAGAAGATGAGGAATGGCAGGCGGCCCTAATGTCTCCATGGGAGTCAGCCATTAATCATCGATTCCGATTAATTCAATTGAAGATTTTACACAGGGCCTACATGTCCACTCCCATATTGGCCAAAATCGGTAGGCGCCAGACCAGCTGTGTCTTAGAGGATGCGGCACACCAGGTACCTTCTACCACATCCTATGGGACTGCCCGACGATACAACAATTTTGGGAAGGAGCAGTTCGTAAAAGGAGAAACTCCCTAGGTAAAACGGTCCCGCTATCGCCAACAAAAGTATCCTTAATATATGGGGGGCCACGGACCTGAACGAATTGGAGCTACAGTGGGTGGCATTGGGTTTCTTGCTTGCCAAGCGTTCAATTACTATGAAGTGGGGCTCTCCCGAGAGGCCGCTGGTGGTGGGCTGGATGGCCGAGATGGACTGCTGCATGCTTGCCGAAAAAACAGTCTACAAAATTAGTGGTTGCCCCACGAAGTGGGATAAGAAATGGGGACACTGGAACAAATACCGTGGTGAATTGTGTGACTCTCCAACCACTGAACTAGCCATGACCCGGGCTGTACCCATAAGTCGGAATGTATGCTGATCTAACATTGTAATTTCTCTGTACTGTGATCCAAATGTGAATTCTTAAATGTGACTATTATTTACTCTGCTTTCTTTCTAATAAAATCTTATGTTAAAAAAAAATAAGAAAATTAAAAAATAAAACGAACAATTAATGCTATCCCTCAGAAAAAGAAAAAAAAAAGAAAGAAATTGCTCTAAGGGCATAGGGATAGGCCTAATGATAGAAGTTGTAATTCCGCTTGATCCAATTGGGTCCGAGACAGGTTGATGGTAGTGTTGGTGTTTGTATTTATTTCTGTTTCCACCTGTAGTTCGGCTGCTTTCTGTTTCTTGTGTTGCCTGCATTTCCTTCTTGCCCTCCTCCTTTTGTTCTGACTTTGCATTAAAATGGGCGTCCGCGGTCTGAGTGTTTGACGTCTGGCTCGTTGTAAAACATCCAGTTCTTCTGTTGGAGTCAGGGTACCAACATCCTCACCCAAATGACCTCTTCTCTGAATGCTGTCATCTGATTCAGTTTTACTTTGAAGGGAGCTCGTCTCTGAATCAATCACTGTTTGGGGCTCTCATGTGGCTGCTTCTAGTCCAACATTGTCCTTGATTTGAATAATCTGTGAGAAATGCTTATGTTTGATGGCATTGTATTTACGAGAAAATAAAATAATGTGTCCTCATTGGTAATCTTGTTTATCACGGGCAACTTTGTAAGCTTTCCTGGTCTTGATAGTGTCCTCATGTTTTCTCAATCTATTAATGATTTCACTCCTGTTTTTTGTGATTAGGTCCTTGAGTGCATGTTTTCCCAGTTCTGCATTGATTCTTTCTCTTTCTTTTAGAAATGGCTCATGGTCAATACAGGCATATTTTATCAGGATGTGGACCAGGCGCATACAAGCTTCAAGGTTGCTGTCCGCCAATTCTCTTAACATGTCTTGATTCAGGTTGTCAAAACTTGGGGCAATCATGATCCGTAATCTGCGAGGGATCCGACCCGCCTCCATACACTTCTCCAAAGATCTTTGCTCCCACCATTTAGTGATTTCAGATTTCACCTGTTTCTCCAATGTCCTTAGTAATGTTTTACATCTCCCTCTGCTGATGCTGCTGAGACTCCTTTGTTGTGCCTGATATCAGTGGCTGCTGGGAGATTGGCAAATAAATCCAAAGCCGCTGCTTCCCTTTCCTTGAGTACCTCATCGGCCATGATCACTATCTTACTGGGTTGGTGCAAGAGTACACGCCTAAACCATTCAAATCGCGGTGACGAGTGCTAAATGAATGACATGGGTTTGGTAATGCGTTTGTGCTCCACTCTGCCAGGACACCTCCCTTCCTGCTATTGGGCTCAATACAATATGGCTTACCGGTACACCTGTCCGGTTTGCTCACTGCAATAGTACTGAGTGCAGGGCGTCACGGCGATGCATGCTCCTTTCAGAACCAGGAAACGTGCCAATATCTACATAAAGTAAATTTTACTTACCCAGTAAGCATCTGTTTGTGGCATGTAGTGCTGTAGATTCACATGCTTGGCATAAGTCTGCCAACTTGTGTTGTGCTTGGAAGTGTGTAAGTTGTTTTTCTACAAAGAAGTATTCCGAGTCACTAGTTATAGTGACTCCTCTGCTTGTGTTGTGCATGGTCAATCAACTCCATTGTTATGTTGTTTTCCTTTTGGTGGGTGAGGATGTAGAGAAATGATAGCATATGCTATAAAGATGACCATGTAGGCATTTAATGTATGATATATGTAAGACACCGGAGAGGAGGGTTAGCACATGTGAATCTACAGCACTACATGCCTCAAACAGATGCTTACTGGGTAAGTAACATTCACCATTTGATGGCATGTGTGGCTGTAGATACACATGCTTATCATAGACTAAAAAGCAGTTCTACCTGAAAGTGGTAATTAACTTGTGCCTGGTGCATTTGTTTGAAATTATGTACGTAGTACTGCTTGACCAACATTTGCTTGTTGTCGTGCCATAACATCTACACAATGTTTTGTAAATGTATATTGTGTAGTCCATGTAGCTGATTTACATATGTGAGCTATTGGAATATTCTCTATAAATGCCATAGAAGCCCCTTTCTTGCATGTAGAGTTGGCTCTTGGTGGGATAGGAAGTGTTCTTTTGGCTTTAGCATAGCATGTTTGGATACATTTTACTATCCAACAAGCAGTACCTGATTTAGAGATTGCCATCCCTTGATGTAGTTTTGAAAATGACATGAATTGTTGTTGTGTTTTTCAGAAAGATTGTGTTCTATCTATATAGAGCATTAGTGCTCTTTTGATGTCTAATGTATGTAAAGCTCTTTCAGCCACTGATTATGTTTGAGGAAATACACATTTAATTCTATGGATTGTACCATATGAAAATGCGACAATACTTCAGGTAAAAATGTAGGGTTAGTTCTTAGAACTACTTTATCCCTATGTACTTGAAAAATTGGTGCTTCTAAAGTTAGTGCTTGCATTTCTCCTACTCTTTTGAGTCTAGTAATTGCAATAAGAAAAGCAAGTTTCCATGATAGAAACTGAACTCAGCATGTGCTCAATTGTTCAAATGGTGGACCTGTTAACCTTGTGAGCACAATATTTAGGGGCTTATTTATGAGCCCTGGCGACACCTTTGCGCCTCCGGTGCGTCACTTTTTGTGACGCACCGCCGGTGTAAAAAATGCGCCATATTGTACCCCATTTACAAAGTGATGCATCTAGACAGATGCGTCACTTTGTAAACCCCTGCGCTACACTATACCTGCGTCAGGTATAATGTATGCAGGGTGGGCGTTCCCCCTCATCAAAGCTTCGTAGAAGTGGCGCATTGAAATCTAAAAGATTTCAGTGCGCCGCTTCTAGGACGACATTGTGTGGAAACCTTAAGCCTGCCTCATGGCAGAAGTAAGGGTGATGCAGGCCTTTTCACATGGGACTTGCCCCATGTGAAAGGACACATTTCTGGGGTTGTGTCTGTTTTCAGACACACCCCAGCAATGCGCCACTTTTGGGCATACAGATAGGTCAGTAATATTGACGTTTCTGTAACTCTCTGCGACATGATGCGCTGTACTTTAAATACGGTGCATCTATGGTGTCGCAAGGAGCGTGCACTGAGAAGTGTTGCATCGCTGTTTTGGTGCAGCAATGCAACACGTCTCATACAGGAGGACCTTAGATTCCACATTGGTGTTGGTGGTGCTCCAATATGCGTTATGGAAATCCTATAGAAGCCCAGGTTGGATGTGCATGACATCTAACCTGGGTTTCTATAGGAATTCTATAACGCATATTAGCAAGCCCATTATCGCCGTTTTAGCGGCAGTTTCCTGCCGCTAAAATAGCGCTTATTTTAACGAGGTTCCTTGCTAATATGCCCCATTGTTCTCTATTTTGAAGATATGAAGATATGCAGGTTGTGCTGTAAGGTGTATTTTAATGGAGTAAAAGCTAACCCTACAATTTGTAAATGAAGCAGGTAAGATATAATGTTTTGAGGTGATGCTTGTCTGGGATGAATATCTGTTGAATGGCAGTAATGCAAAAAAAGCATTTCCACTTTGCTGCATAGTATGCCCTTGTTCTAGGTATTGTTTCCTCTTTTAACATATCCGTACATTCTTTTGGTAAGTTTAGGTATCCGAATTCTAAGACCTCAGGAGCCAATTTGCAAGATTGAGAGATCTGGGATTTGGGTGCAATATTGATCCTTTGTTCTGTGTGAGTAGGTCCTGTCAGTTGGGTAGCATTTGAAGTGGTACTATCGACACATCTAGCAGCGTTGTGTTCCATGGTTTGTCTGACCGATGTTGGAGCAACTAGGATTGCGAATGACAAATAGAAGCAGGGGTAGAGAAGGAAAAGTGTAAGCAAATATCCGTGACCAAGTGATCCATAGTGCATTGCTCATAGATTGTGGGTGTTGGAATCTCGAGGCAAAGCTTTGGCATTTTGCATTTTGTAGTGTTGCATACAGATCTGTGTTCCGATTGTTGGAAAAATGGCTATAGGACATACATATTCATTTCCCACTTCGGGCTTGTTAGCATGCTCTGCTGAGAAGACCTGCCAGATGATTGTCTACTCCTGGTATGTACTGGGCAAGCAACTGAATGTTGTGCTGTAGAGTAAACCTACAGATTTTCTTTGCTAGTAGAAACAGTTGTGGAGATTTGCCCCTCCCCCCTGTTTTTTGCAGATAACACATGGTAGTTATATTGTCTGCCTTGATTAAGACTACCTTGCTTTTCAGGTGAGAAAGGAATGCTTTATCGCTAGATAAACAGCTAGAAGTTCTAGGTGATTGATATGTAAAAGGGATTGACTGTTTGTCCAATGCCCTTGCACAGTTATGTCCTGTAAGTGTGCTGCCCAACCTATCATTGATGTGTCCGTTGTTATAGTTGTTTGCGGAATTGGGTCTATTAAGGGCCATCCCTGTACTAGTTTATTGGTGTTCCACCATTGCAGAGATTGGCAAACTTGACAGCTGATCAACACTTGAAAAAGTGGTATGATATCCTGAAGAGTGACCTTAAGAATATGTTCTGAAAGGATATACCTGTTGAGAAGACTGAGATCTAATATGGGTCTTAGTTCCATCCTTTTTGGTAATTAAGAAGTAAAGGAAGTAAACTCATTTGCCCTGTTGTTGTATTGGTAATGATTCTATTGCCCCTTTTTTTAGATGAGCTTGAATTTCTTCTTATAATAGTTTTTGGTGTTGTGTGGACAACATGCGAATGCGAGGTGGAATGTTTGGAGATGTTGAGGTGAGCTCCAAACGTACAACACCCATTGATCTGATGTGATGTTTACCCGTTGTGGAAAAAAATATTGTAGCCTTCCCCGACAGGTGTTAAGTGATGGTAGTTCAGTCACTGTTTGGTTGTAGGGGAGGAAGTGATTTTTTTTGTCCTCATTAATCACTATTGATTCCAGATGTGGCCACCTACAAGAACACAACAGTCCGTCTCAGGTTAAAGACCAGGCAGGGTATAGTTTGTAACAACCCAAGGTTGAACACTACCCTCAGAAAGATATGCCTTCAGGGGCCATCTAATGTGGAATCAAGATAGGAAGGGGTAAGTGCCACCACCACCATGCCCGGCTGATGAGGTTGATATAAACCAAAGACACCAAACAAAAGAGTCCAGGTGTTCAGGTTCGGAAACCCCAACAGTGAATAATCATTGAACCGGGGGAAAAAACAAAAACAAAAAAAAAGCCCATACCAAACGGTGCCAAAAGGCTCTCTTGGCCTGGTTACCAGATCATTCTAGATCTATTCTTGAAACATGTAAAACCAAGATCTGCCAATCTAAAAATGCAGGTGGTGTAACCTCTTTCCACTTTTTGCAGATCTCTCTCCAGGCAAGCAGAGCAGCATAGAACAAAAGAGTTTTTGCCTGTCCTTGAACCTCAGGCGAGAGCCCAAAGATAACCATAGCCAAATCAAAGGTAATTACAGTTCCAAGAGCATCTGAAAGAAAACGGGCAATATCTTCCCAGAAAAGTTTTAGAGAGGGGCATTCAAAGAACATATGGGCATCTGACGCCAACGGTGATCCACATTTTGGGCACATTACAGGGTTTCCGGGATTGAATTTCGAGAGCCTGAGTGGGGAGTAGTAGGCCCAATGCAACGTATATAGGTGGTTCCTACGTAACCAAGCCGGTTTTACAAACTCCCACAATGTTTTAAATGAGATGGACCACAACTCGGTCACCTTATGACCCAGTAACGTAGAACCCCAAAGTTGTTCTGGAAACAAAAAGTCGCCATCAAGTTCATCCAGCATCAAGTTGTACCACAAGGAGACTTCTTTCTTAGACGGTGGAGTGTCGACTAGCTGTGAGACCAGATAACTATAGCCTCCAATAGGAAACCTATTCAGTAAAGATGGCCGCACTAAGAAGGCTTGCATCTAACCTGATATCTGAAGATATTTAAATCTTGAGAAGTTAGGACCCACTTTCTCTCTCAAGCACTCCCATGGGAGCAGGCTGCCCTCAGAGAACAAGTCCCCCCAAACCAGCAGCCCTGCCTCCTTAATCGGAATCGCCAAGCTATCCCCCAGCCACTCTGGACTTTCCGACAGTCCCCATAAGGGAGTCTTATCGCAATAATAGCCTATTTTTAATGTGCCCATCAGTTTGGCCCATGTTTTGGATACACCCTGTAAGATCTTTAACTTATTTTTTTTTTTTAAACATTGATTTCCAAATTTAAATAATAAACCTGAATTACCTAAACCCTCCCCATCAATCAAGGCGGACAACAAGGCACCTACCCACGAATCTAATGGCATCTTTAAAAGCATTCTAACATGCGATAATTGAAAAGCCCAGGCGTAGAGCTGGAGGTCCGGGGCCACCAACCCCCCTTTCTCTCTATGCCTCCTAAGTTTTTTCCAGGAGATCCGTGATTGTTCCCTGCTCCAGATAAAAGATGTAATGTCCGACTGGAACTTCGCAATCATGACAGGTTCAAAGTATAATGGTATTGTATTAAATAAAAAATAAATTTTAGGTAGGATGGTCATTTTGACTAAATTAACCCTTCCTAAAAGAGTTAACGGAAGCACTTCCCAGGAACGCATTAACTGGCGGCAATGCTTTGCTACAGCAGAAAAATTAGAAGTAACAAGATTATTTATATCCTTCGAGATATTTAAGCCCAAGTATCGCATTGAAGACCCTGGCAAGATATTAGTATCGCCGATGTCATCATTCCAAACCAGGACTTCCATTTTTGCAGCGTTCACCTCATAGCCCGCTATATCCCCAAAGTCCTGGACAGCAAAATTCGTGGGGTCATCTTTTCTAAAATTCCTTTCTTTGAGCGACATGCCCAGGAACAACACGGCCTTCCTTTCCGTTAATTAATGTTTCCTATGTACTCTTCTTTTTTTCAGCAACTATGCTCTTATTATGCATTAAAATTTTCACAACGAGGTATGGCGTCCTATTTCTGTTTCTCATGAACCGGATATGTTCAGGATTCTTTTTAGTCCGTGCGTACCACGAATTTTGCTGTCCTGAAGAAGGTGTTACTGTACCAGTGAAATAACACCAAAACGCGTCGACGCATGGAAAAATAGAATCCAATAAAAGCCCAACGAAATAGCAGATATACCAAAAAACGCTATTGGGTCAGTAAAGCACGTTAGTAGGAACTTTTGAACCTACAGGTTAAAAAGGGGTTGTTTAATGTGATTCATTATGTACTGTAAAGTCTTGATAATTTAGTGATAAGAAATTCGTGTTTTTATTTATATTTTGTTTTTAATATTGTATGTTTTATGAAATATTGTGAACAATTGTCTCAAATGTGATATACTATGTATGTTTTTAAAAATGCTTTTCAGAAAGTTTTCTGAATTTTAAAAAGGGGGAAAAAAACAAACTAATAAAATACAAAGAGTGTAAACGTCATATCTTGGTGTTGGTCTGATACATATATAAAAAGCCTGTTGCTCTTAAGGTTTTGGTGTGTATGAAATCTAAGAGTGTGAAGAAAAGTATGTGTAGTCCATGGATTCTTTTTTGACTTTGAGTGTTGACAGTACCCTGTTCCCTGGAACTCAGTGGGGTCTTCTCTCTTGTGAAAACAATAATAATAAAGGATGCTAATCTACAAAAACGCATACCCATACAAATGCATAAAATCGTAATTAGTTATAAAATGAGATCAGAAATATGTACAAAAGACGTCGTGTCTCCATGATGCCATAATCTAGTTCTGAATTATCTAGTTCCCGGGAACTCCCTAAAGAGTATATTTCATCCCAATACAGGTCAAATTAATGAGAGACCTACAGAGTATATCAGTCACACAGTGCTGGTAGAATAAAAAGAAATCCAGTCACTCCCCACCCTTGGGGACTATATCCTTGCTTTTATGGTAAGTGCACGTTTGAGTTCCTACCAAGCGAGACAGTGGGTAGAGATACTTTTATACTAAGTATTTCTTTTTTTAAACAACAGATATCCACCAACATAATCCTGTGGCTCCTTATCACAATTACCCAGCTAAAAGCTCCCCGAAGACCATAAATCTGGCTTCAGAGTAAGTAAGTTTTTTCACGCCAAGTATCCATAGAGAGAGCGTGAAACATGACAAATTATTCTTAGACCTACCATTTATGTGTATTAACAGCGATCCTGTAATCTAATACGGTGGCTCCCTCGTCCTCATTTCTACCACAGACATCCAGAAGTTTAAAGGTATTTTTGATAAAAAATGTATACAATGTACAGAGATTTACAGAAATATCTACAATCATAAATACAGGAACAACAAATTAAGTATTATATTTATCTATTTCCATCAAGATACCTGTGGCTAAAAACGATCAAATAATCAAAGTAATTTAGCAGAAGCACCACTATTTACCGAGGTGACCTGATGTGAAGAACCTCGAATTGATGAGTGAGGTTGAATTAATTGCTACGTGCCTTAAAAGGTATGCACATGACATATTCACAAATATGTAATATGCCACTGCGATAAATAACCAGGTTGTACTCCCCTCGATATAACTATATGACCCCACATAACTCAATTACCGAAACCACTGAATAATGTAAAATGAAATGCCTACACATACTATGTTCCCCGGACTTTAAATAACTGTTTGTTTAAAACTGTGCATCTGTGAAAAAGAAAAAAGTGCTTAATAATACATGCATATGATGTTTTTTCCTCTAATTGTATGTTTCTTTTATTAAATAGAACCTTGTCCCGATGAAGGTGTTATAACCAAATACCGAAACGCTGCATCGACAACTCGTATTTTATTGTTTTTATTGTTCTTTATGTCGACTGTCACATTTTTAAACTTTACTGTATGGCATTGTATTTTTGATATCAAATAAGTGAATTGATGCAATAAATTGTTCAATTTTGTAATATTGTTTCTATCTTTTATATTCATTTTGTACGTTTACTGAAAATGTGGTTGCTACTGAATTGGGATCTTGAGTTATGAGGGGTGATATATAATAGATCTTTCAACTTTTTGAAAAATATAGGGACCCCTTTTAGTTTCTTATATATCTCTTCTTGTCCTGTCGTGTATTCCTATAGGTTCTGAATCGATCCCCCTATTCCTGACCCTATTCTGGTTAAACTAACTATCAAGTTAACTAGCAGTCAGCCCATGAGGCAGAAAACCCCCATGATGCAGATACCGTTATCTGACGCAGTCACACTACGGCACAGGAACGTGTTATCTGATTAGGTCATAACGCTTGAGATCTAATTAGACAAGCGACATTCCTCCAGCCCCTGATAAGGCATACGACGTTCTCATAACAAATCAAACCTATGACAACCTGGAAAATCCGTGCGGCCATTGTTTTGATTTCACAGAGAACTTTAGTAAAAGAATGTGCTAACGAGCAAGTCGTATGACATCTTTATTGACGTATCTATGTCCATCCTTACGTCAATCTCGGCACCTTTAAGGTATAAATATTGCCGATCTTGCCCTATGCAAACACACGCGTGGTGACGAGACGGAGCAGCCACACTTGCCGAAGCCCAGAAGCAGAGCAGACCCCGCTGGCAGCAGCCCCGCCTTCCTGACGCGCTGAGAGACGCGCTGCTATCTCAAGCCGAGAGACCCAGCACCGGCGCTTCCGGGTAGCCCTCGCAGGCAGCCTGGAATATCGAGACCAGAGAAAGAGATACCATTCCTCATTCATCCTAACTTCCAGGTACAGAACTGAATAACCCCTCACAGAGAATTCTTTAGTTATTCACTTGGCAAAAACAAACTTAACTTAAACTGTAACTTTCTATTCCCGCCCACGCATTAGACTTAGGTCAGGTACACGGGGTAGGCGTATCTAGAAACACCAGTTGAGTACGTTTAGTCAAATGTATATGTGTATGTAAATATATTTTAATCATTTTAAACATCATATGGCTCAGAAACCATATCAATGTTTTTACAGTATTATTTTATACTATTGCTTTTAATGTATGCACTTTACTTAACTATAAGTATTGCAATAATATCGATCCATTTCTCTTGTATGAGAAAAGAGACTGATCAATAAATAACACCTTTTTATTGAACACGCCCGTCTCTCTTCCTTTTCTCTACAATCTGATGAGACTAAGAATGCACGTACTGACTGAGTAAAATAATTGCCTTGTGCTCACACGACTCTGGAGATACACTCTTGATTAGGGGAGAGCAAAGTTGTCATGTTCTATGGTTGTCAGAAACTAAATCCCTTCTTGTCTAATCAGGGAAGTTAAGTCCTCCTTGAACATTCGAGAAAGTTTCTAGCGAACTCTGAGCTAAGCTGGCAAACCCAAAAATTAAGTCTAGTATCGACAGTAGTAGACCTAGTTAACGTCTGGTCTAGGCCTTTACTGCTGTAGGTATTATTCCAATGCGCAGAGCCTATTGGGAAAATAGGAACTACACTACATGGCGCCCAACGCGTTTGGAAAGGGCGATAAAACTAACGTAAGACATTTAAAGTAACTCAGTCGTGCTTTCTCACTCAGACCCCTTTTCCCATTATACTCCAAAGACGTCTGGAGTGGGTGAAAGGTTATATCCTCCAAAACCTCGCAGGAGGGAACTCCTATGTATGGTTCTTGGTATAGTCAACGTTGAAGGATACACTGTTCCAAAATATTGTGCATCTAATCTCTGTTTCCATAAGAAACCTGATCTGCAAACAAACAAAATAACCACCCTGACAGTAAAATGTCAGAAAGTGATGAAGAAAGAGAGGCAGTTAAATTAGCAGCTGAAATAGCAGCCGCTGATACTGCACTACAAAACGCAGACCGGGATATAATACTCATCCCGGTCATCAAAAGGAAATCTATAACCTTAAAACTTATAGAAAATGGACTGACACCTAGAGGTGGCACAGTCATATTCGTAATTGAGGCACACGAATATCGGCAGACAGAGGTATATTATTCATGGATACATTTTCCAGCAGCAAATGCTGTGACAAAGTACTTCCACTATTACAAAATAGAGGAACCTCCTAATGAGTACACTCCTTTCGAGGAGGTGGAAGTACCACTCAAATTTCAAGAGCATTTGCTCTTATTTGATGGCGCCCTAATACATAACAATCACATTACAAGGCTCGGTCCTTTAGGAAGACCAGGAGCAACGTGGCCGGTCCTAGCCGGATACACACCACATCCAGACATCGAAAGAATGCCTGCAGCAGAGCTGTTAATACAGCTAAAACAACTACTAAAAATTCATAGACAATTAGTTCAGTATGTAATGCGGACTTCAACAATTCAGCCAGCGATTAAACTTCCACAGCTGACCCCTCATCAGGGGAACACAAATAAAATTACACCACAGAACATCCAATCCTGCCTAGGTAAAGTTCCAGCTAAACGGGAACAAATACCATTCTGGTTGGCACAGAAAATTACCCAAATAGAGGCGGTGTTTCCTGACACCACCCCGCTAGAAAAACACAGGATTCTGACTATATGTCTCCCAATGGGAATCGCACCACACATTGAGGACTGTGACACTTGGGGTACAGTCTTTGCTTCCATCTACACAAAAACGCACGGTGTTCCGTCCATTTCGGTAATACCAGATGTGCTAAAACAAATTCAAGACGAATACGGTCCAGAACCTGCTTTAACTCTTGGTATGAAATTACTGAAAGACTTCAAGCAGGTCTCGGCTATATTATTAGCCAACATAAAAGGTGAAGCAGCAAACGTGGCGATCCGCCAGAGGTTAAAAGAGACAGATATAGCAGACCAACCAGCTGAAATTGCCAGAATCATAGAAAAATCCTATGAGGAACTAGGCAGAGATAGTCTAGGTGGAATACCAGTAAAACCGCAACTGACTGAAAGTCCAGAAAAAATATTTTTTAATAATAATTCACCAAAAAAGAACTGGGATGGAAACAAACAATCCAATCCTAAAGAAAAGAAATTCCAGTCCTGAGGAAGGTCTCCTAGGCGAAGAGAGAAATCTCCAAACCGAAGACAGAGGTCACCGCAGAGTGACCCCTCTGGGAATAGATATAACCTTAGAAATAGGGATAATATTAAAAAACCTGATAGATATCAAGACATTGATACACGTCCCTCTCAATCTTTTCAGACTTCCTCGCAGAAATCGGAAAGAAGAGGACGATCAGAAGAGCACGCCAAGTCCAAAGACAAGGAACCTACTCAACTAAAAAAGAAATTACAATTTCCAAAAAAGAAGGTAGCCAGTATCAAGGTAGTTAACAATGCCGAGAATACTGAGGACACAACTGAAAAACGGAGAGTGGGCTCAGACAATGCTAGACAGCGCAGCAGAGGTGAGCATAGCTCGCAAAGTCCTTATGAATCATCTGGAGACAGTGGACACGAATGAATATCTTCAAGTGGAAACTGCAGACACCAGAGTTAGCAAACCCCACAAGATATACGAGATAACATTACGTATAGAGGGAGATAAGACTAGGAAAATAAGGGGACTATTTTGGGATAACCTCTCCAAGGGCTATGACATCCTCCTAGCTGAAAAAGACTGGCCACCAGAGTTTGTCAGGGAGTGCCCTCATGGCGAGGAAATAATTATGCCTGCCTTCTCGAATCAAATCCCGATTCATAAAAAATATACACTTGCTAGAAAGTGGGCAGTGGCCTTAGCACCTGCTTTATATAAAAATCATGTAGGATGGGATGAGGATTCTCCTCCTCACAAAATCCAGTTAAAATCACAACCAACTGCACAAAGGCAGTACCCAATTAAGCAAGAAGCTAAAAAACAGGTATATGAAATACTAGATCAGCTAGAATACCAGGGGGTGATTGAAACTTGCACCTCACAAATGAACAATCCTTTGTTTCCGGTCTCCAAACCAGACAATTCATATCGTCTAGTTTTGGATTACCGACACCTTAACACATGTTGCAAAACTTTTGCAGTGCAAAACTCACACAGTGCTGCACTAATGAATAACATAGTGCGCAAAAAATACAAAACAACCTTGGACATCTCCAATGGATTCTTTTGTCAAAACATAGCACCAGAGAGCAGATATTTAACTGCATTCTCAGTAAATGGCACTCAAAAACAATTCTGTCGGTTAGCCCAGGGGTACAAGAACAGCCCGGGGGTATTCTCAGCGAGAGTAACAGAATTACTACAACTATATGATGATGAAGCATTATCCTATGTCGATGACATATACTTAACAGATGATGACTTGGAGACTCACTTGAAAAGAGTGAACACCATAATACTTGGGTTCGCTGCAGAGGGTTACAAATTCAACTTTAAAAAGTCCAGAATTGCCCATCTGACGGTCCTATTCTTAGGATATGAGTTATCAAGTGAAGGCAAAAGCCTGGCTGACAATTTTCTAGAGAAATGTGCCGTACTCCAAGCACCTAGAACACTAAAAAACTTACAGTCGGTTCTAGGCTTCCTAAATTTCGGAAAAACATACATTGCAAATTACGCAGAAAGGGTCAAACCCCTTTATGATCTAATTAAACCAGACTTTAAAAGATCCTGTTGGACTCAAACACACACAGAAATTATGAGATCCTTACAAACAGACATGCTAATTAAAACAAAATTAGAAACACGTGATAACACACGCAATCTTGTGATTCGAGTCATCCCAGGGAGATGCGGATTCACATACCTGACCTCTAATGAGGGAGAAAAGGTACCAATTGCATTCAAATCACACTTGTACACAAAAGCTGAACAGAGATTTAGCAACAAAGAAAAAATTGTTCATGCAGTTCAAACCACAATAGCTAGAGAAAAAGACATAGCTGACGGTAGACATATCACAGACAGAACAGCTGAATCAGCCTTTGAGGCATTGACAACACCGTGTAATTTACCATCAACAACATTGGATCCAGAATGGTTACAATGGGTAAATTCAATCACAACGGACAAAGTATACTACTTCTTTGATCCAGAACTAGAAGAAATGGAAAATCTAGAATATAAAAAAACATATCCTCTGCCAATCGACATTCTGCCTCTACGACATTACGCCTGTGTAATCTATACAGACGGACATGCTCAACCCTCCGTTTGGGGAGAACAAGCATACAACCCCACATGTGAGATTACAAAAGAAGTGTGGCGCGGAGGTAAACTGAGACCTCTATTAACAAAATCACACTCGGTAGAAACTAATTCAGAAAAACAAACTGAAATAATAGCATAGAAAATGGTGCTAGATAATGCGGATCGCGAATTCCCGACACTTATAGTGTCAGATTCGTATTACTGCGTCAAATCATACAACAAGGATTTGCAGACATGGATTCAAAACGGTTACAAAGATGACACAGATGCACCAATAAAGCAGAAACTGCTCTGGGAACAAATAGCTCTTTTACAAAAAGAACTACCAAAGACTCACGTGACACACTCACTGAGTCACCAGCGTGATGGCGTTCACGTTGCAGGGAATTCATTGGCTGAAACAGCCGCAGCGGCAGCCACTAACTCGGCTCCCGTAGTTCGAAAAAAGCGTACATTAAAATACATTGACGGTGAAACATTGCTGGCGGTGAAAACGTCATCAAAAGGCGACTGCTCAGCGTTACCGATCAACTATCCACTCAATTATACATACATAATCGATGCAAACTCCGTCCCATTTGCTCGAATCCCTGGAGTGGGGGATATAGTGATTCCAAACATGGACAGGAGAAGCTTGTTAATCGCAGACGCACATATGGGCGAGGGTCTCAGACACCTCAAACTAAAAGATTCTCTGGAAGATTTACAATCACGGTACTGGTGGCCAGGCATGAGCCTGCATTACACCATGTTTGTAAAAAACTGCCCAAACTGCAACAGAGATCGCAGTGGGGAGAGAAACAGTTTAATACCTCGTCGTATCAAGGCAGATAATATTACCAGTAAAAAGAATGGCTTGCAATTAACATATACAGGCTAATTTCCACTTATAATGTAGATCACCAGCACTCGGCTGACGTCCGGACTGTTATACAAGATTTGCGAGTCTAAATGGCATATACGCTAAGAGCATGCTACGTTCGACCATTGTTTTCACTCAGGCCCACCAGCCTGGGGGGAAATATGGCCAAATGAGCACAGCCCAGCGGGAATCTTCTCACTTCCTTCCTGAGGGTACGGGATGGTGTAAAGAAAAAACCAAGGCAGAAAGCAATCTATAGCAGAAAGGATATTAGGTTCGGGAGCTGGGTGGGTCAAACATCTAATAAGTGTCCAACGTAGTCTAAATAACTTGCCAAGAGATTATCTGAAGGGATTCAGTCCGTACGAATTATTATTTGGAACTAGGATGATGATCTCTGACCTTGATAGTCAGACTTCAGTGGTGAAAGAAAAAACCTTTGATATCAAAGACCGTTTGGCTATTTTGCAGGACTTAAACAAAACAAGAAAAGACCTGAGCAACATACAGTTGAAACAACAGCCAACAACCACTGAAGAATCACCACCTGTCCCAGCAAGACCTGTCTGGATTCCAAAAGTCGGGGATCTAGTCAGGGAGAAGATCGCGGTAAAGAAGGAATTTGGGCCTTCTTACAGAAAAGCAGTTCCTGTCTTGTCTGTCAACGGGACAAGATCAGTTGTACTACCGCCACTTGCTGGTAAAAAGGAGAACCGAGTTGTATCCATCGACCTGGAAAAACCACAACATGTGGCCGATAACAAACAGTAGGCCAAGTGGACTCCCAATAAGTAGCAGAACACCAAGGTTTGCTACCAGTACAGAGGTCCTAACGAAGAGGCTCATCACATTCGAAACGCCTACAGAAGAACAGCAAGGACTATGCAACAATGCAATAGAACTCAGACCTCTGAAAACCCAAATAAAAACATTTAGCAGAGACACACCAATCTATACTGAAGTACCAAGTGACAATGCAAGAGACAAAAATCCTGAACCAATTGGAACAATTGACAGAACTGCATCCGGCTACTTCATAAACTTTGATGATTCCTCTGAAAGCCTCAGTGAATCAAAGACACAGCCATCATCAAAATCCTTTAAAGACAATGCTAAGGAACTTTTGAAACAACTGAAAGAAACATATCTGATTTCTCCATGGATTGAATTTTGGGTGGGTTTTGGTGCATTTATCCTCATACTTTGGCTCATCATGGTATTAACTTTGGGACGCTTCATTGAGGGAAAATATGCTAAAATGGACACAGCAAGTCAGAACATCAACTTGATCCTCAAACCACACACATCTTCACACGTCGAGAAAAGAGAACTTTCTTCAGCCAACTTCACAGCCAATCCTATACCTGGTGGGGTAGCCTGGGACAACACTGACTATGAAATTTATGGTCCGGTCGAGATCCTGAAATATCCACACCAAATCAAGATCTCCTTGAGTGACTTTGCAAAACCAAACTCATTTGCTGATGATTGGGACTTCGAAAGCATTAATAACATGATGTCTGACTTAGTAATGTCTGCTAAATTTACAAAACATGATTATTTGCAAGGTTCTACAAATTATGATAGTATGTATTGCTATAACCATTATGGTAACCATTTTTTACATAAATCTGCACAACCTAGAAATGTTTTAAATTATAATCAATGGGAACATTGTGCTACACCTCCAAAAGGGAGCTCTAGAACCGTATATGACAAATATTCATATTTTTCAGGTTTTAACACAAGTAATGCTGAAACATTTTATTTTAAATTGTCAAACAAGACAGGGATGAAAACCATGATAACCAACACAAAATTGATTTATTCAGACTCATTCTTTGAACAAATGAATACTTTTGGATTTGATTATTGGGACAAAAATGTTGATTTGAAAAGTGTTTGGGGTACTAAAGAATGGCAAGTACAGGGTATAGAAGCTTTGTTTAGAGCCTGCATGATCCCAGAACAAATGATATTTTTAAATGACACTGTTCAACAAACCACCTGTCTTGGATTAGCCAAAATCAAAGATTTAAATAAACCGTCTATTCCAAAGCCAACAATGTTTAGCAATAGCTCTGATACAGATGAAGAGATAGACGTAAACCATATATTAAACCAAAACAGAACACATCCAAATTGGAAACAGTGGTTGAACTGGCCCACAGATACTAATAAATGTCAAGACAGATTCCTGAACAAAACACAGGGGTTCAAAATGACCAGGCCAGACCCTAGATATCCTCAAAGACATCACCCGGGGATAATAACAACCTACAGTGTGGGCAAATTATGCCTTCAATGGCTTCAAACTTCCACACTGCCTGAAATTAAGCAACACCTAACTTTACTTACTGATGGTGCTGACTTGCGTGATTTCATAATGGGACCACGCAAACAGCGTCAAAAGCGTTTCATAGCAGCCTCTGTATATGCAGCATACAATGAGGCCTGGAAGGTTACTCAAATTGAAACAGCAGAGAGAATACGGGAAATTGACCGTATTAATTTGGAAAAATCACTTTCTGTAGTGGACAATGGGTTAATGACTCTGTCCTCCAGAATTTTTTCATTGGACAGCATTGTGTCTTCAGCAATCGATATATTATCGCAAGACTTACTGTTATTACAACATGGACAGTCACAATTGCGTTCTATTGTACAGCTTGGCTGGACGTTACAAAATCTGCGTTCAGGCTATGTGCCTTGGCGTTTAATCAACACAACGTCACTATTCCAAATCTTTAACCTAACTGATAGACAAATCGGTATGGCACAAAAGGGTGCTGATTATACAATCTTGAGCATTGAAAAACTAGAAAGATTACCAATGACAATGTCAGAACGACCTGTCAGTGAATGGATAATACACGGAATCATAAATATTCCTATCTCAACCTTCAGGTTTCAATACTGCCAAAAATATATACAGGCTGGCATGTACGAGAAATTGGGAAAGGGGTACCTTAAAACAACTTGGAACCTGCCCTATTCACATGCATGTGTCAGTAATAAAGGACAGAAAGTGTTTCTTAGTGGCGACAATTGTGCTATGTCACTAAGCGGCACGCTTCTGTGTAACGGTATTAGTTTGCACGGAGCCTGTGAAGGGAATTCATATAACCTTTCATGTCACCAGCAAGGCGCACCTGCAACTGAAATAGAACCATTCTTTCAAAGACTCTATAATGGGAGTTACATTCTTATTGTAGACCCAGATGTTGTAGTCTTATGCCCGGGACTCCTTATCTAGTCACTACGACTGCGAAGGTCAAGTGCTGTGGACGTTCTTTGTTCCCCAGCTCCTTTCCAGACAGGGAGGCAAGGGCATGGCCCAATTTGAAAATTACTTCTATTCGAATAGATACTTTAAGCAGAATGAAAACAGTGCTTCTTCAGACGCCTACAAGGCTCACGTCATCAAAAGAAACGTATGATCTACAAGTCGCAAGGACGACTGCAGAGATACATACATTATTATCAACTAATTCCCCCGTACATTTCGCGGAAATCCTGAGCGAAATCTTAAATATTTCTGATACCAATGGGATCTCAGGGGTATTTAAGACAATATTTTCGATGGCATTAACACCATTCAAAGCCATACTGGATATTTTTCCAAATTTCGTCCTTTCGATTTTTGGCGGACTTCCCCTGATCCTGGGACTAATTGCAGGAATCCTATTCTTAGTCCTTATTTTTCGTTATGGCAACCCATGTCACAGATCAAACTCTCGCGACAATGGAAGATACAATCCTAGCCATTGGATACCGGGACCGGATATCAAAAATCCTGGGACTCTCCCGGCTTAGAGACCTGAACATGACTTGGTTTCTATCATTTCGACCAATGTGGCAAAGGTGTGTTTTACCTGTACTAAGGTGTCTGCTATGCGGAGAAGAATGCGTGTTAGACACCTGTCTGACGCTAAAATCAGATGCGCCGGTGGATGCAGATACACTGTTGGTTCCTACCAAGGTTCACGCTTTGTGCTGCCCTCAAAGGCTGCCAATCCTGATGACGGCATTCGTGGAATCTTCACCACTACGATTGAAGAGTAGTGAAGTTCAAGATGAAAGCAGCATCGAACAGGTACGACCTTCTGTCAGCAATGCGAATCAGAATGTCAATGGAGACAATCATGCGCACGAATGCATGGTTACACCTATTTCCGACTTAGTGGAACTTTCCCATGAAGCTGTTGACAGTTTTTTCGAAAGCCTTAATGATATGATGTTCTCTCCAGAACAGAAATAGAGACTTTTGAGCAAGCTCGCACACGGCGTTCCCTGAATTCGGCCTTCAACTTTAAAAATAAAGTCACATGAACAATTTTTCCCACCAGTTCACGGACAGCAATTTTTTAGCGGCCCCAAATTATTTTTTACAAAATTTTCGGGACACTTATCTTCTGCTTAAAGTAAGAAACTATTCTTAGAGAACTAAGATTTCTATTTTTAGATACTTTATAATCTTTAGTTGCCCGCTGGTATGTTCATAAATATTTTATTATGTGATGAAATGGTCTCGGACTTCCTTTCTGTATAGCCATATTAAGAGCCATTTCATGTGTATTTCTCAAATACCAAATTTGCAATAATGCATACAAATGCGTGTTTACTTTTGCATTTAATTCATAGCTTAAGTGCATACAATATATATGACTGCAATTTTTCAGTATATTTGAAAATTTCAAAATGCTTTTATGTATTTTGGGGTGGTAAGGTATACACTATACTCTATAGTATGTTGTACTATGTTATACTATGCATAGATTAGTAAATATGACCATAGTTAGCGTGTAGTGGGTGTCGTGTATTCCTATAGGTTCTGAATCGATCCCCCTATTCCTGACCCTATTCTGGTTAAACTAACTATCAAGTTAACTAGCAGTCAGCCCATGAGGCAGAAAACCCCCATGATGCAGATACCGTTATCTGACGCAGTCACACTACGACACAGGAACGTGTTATCTGATTAGGTCATAACGCTTGAGATCTAATTAGACAAGCGACATTCCTCCAGCCCCTGATAAGGCATACGACGTTCTCATAACAAATCAAACCTATGACAACCTGGAAAATCCGTGCGGCCATTGTTTTGATTTCACAGAGAACTTTAGTAAAAGAATGTGCTAACGAGCAAGTCGTATGACATCTTTATTGACGTATCTATGTCCATCCTTACGTCAATCTCGGCACCTTTAAGGTATAAATATTGCCGATCTTGCCCTATGCAAACACACGCGTGGTGACGAGACGGAGCAGCCACACTTGCCGAAGCCCAGAAGCAGAGCAGACCCCGCTGGCAGCAGCCCCGCCTTCCTGACGCGCTGAGAGACGCGCTGCTATCTCAAGCCGAGAGACCCAGCACCGGCGCTTCCGGGTAGCCCTCGCAGGCAGCCTGGAATATCGAGACCAGAGAAAGAGATACCATTCCTCATTCATCCTAACTTCCAGGTACAGAACTGAATAACCCCTCACAGAGAATTCTTTAGTTATTCACTTGGCAAAAACAAACTTAACTTAAACTGTAACTTTCTATTCCCGCCCACGCATTAGACTTAGGTCAGGTACACGGGGTAGGCGTATTTAGAAACACCAGTTGAGTACGTTTAGTCAAATGTATATGTGTATGTAAATATATTTTAATCATTTTAAACATCATATGGCTCAGAAACCATATCAATGTTTTTACAGTATTATTTTATACTATTGCTTTTAATGTATGCACTTTACTTAACTATAAGTATTGCAATAATATCGATCCATTTCTCTTGTATGAGAAAAGAGACTGATCAATAAATAACACCTTTTTATTGAACACGCCCGTCTCTCTTCCTTTTCTCTACAATCTGATGAGACTAAGAATGCACGTACTGACTGAGTAAAATAATTGCCTTGTGCTCACACGACTCTGGAGATACACTCTTGATTAGGGGAGAGCAAAGTTGTCATGTTCTATGGTTGTCAGAAACTAAATCCCTTCTTGTCTAATCAGGGAAGTTAAGTCCTCCTTGAACATTCGAGAAAGTTTCTAGCGAACTCTGAGCTAAGCTGGCAAACCCAAAAATTAAGTCTAGTATCGACAGTAGTAGACCTAGTTAACGTCTGGTCTAGGCCTTTACTGCTGTAGGTATTATTCCAATGCGCAGAGCCTATTGGGAAAATAGGAACTACACTACAGTCCCTAATTGGATACAAAAGGAGACCTCCCTTCTTTCTTGAGATTTGTTACTTTCGGTTTGTCAACCGGGGAGGTGTTTATACCTCTGAGCATTTGTGCTCCTGGGCCGGGAGGTGTTTATACCTCTGAGCATTTGTGCTCCTGGGCCAATATGGAAGGCATAAAAACTTATAGTTACAGTGAGGACCAATTTAACAAAATATTAATGCTACTGTTAAAAATATTTCCACAGTACAGATTAACAACACTGATGAGGAAGAATGGCGCAGTGTATGGAACACCAAAAAGAAAATAATTAGAACTGAATTACATTCAGATTTTCTTATAGATTACTGTAAAAAGGGCATAATTCCCAAGGGACTCCAGGTAACTAATGAACCAGGAATATTTATAAACAACCAGAGATTTATAGAACATTGGACCCTTGTGGCCAATCTATGCAGCCGTGATTGGATGCTTTTAATAATAGAAACAGCCTCAGATATACTTATTATTGAGAGACAAGAACTTAAAGATCTAGAGCAGAAACTAACAGACAGCACGGCCATTGATGATGCAAAAAAGAAACTTGACGAAATTCAAAAAGACGTAGACGGATATAGAGATTATCTAATTAACAAGAAAAGTAACAAACTAAGGAAGGTCATTGCAAAATATAACCCTGAACATATTTATCCATATCTCCAAAAGGACTAATATGAACGTCCAAGAGAAACTTTTCAACATCGCAAACCCTGGCAACAACACCAGGCACAAAACTTTCAGAAAAAGAAAGTAAGATTCTTCGATACTTCTTATACTAGTTCTGATAGTGAACCTGAAATGCAGAGTGACAGTAGAAGTAATAACAAAGACAAAGAGACCGTGACGGGTCCCAATAGAGACTCTCTCTCTTTTTTAGAACAGCGACAGAACTTTGGGCAACAGAGAGGGAGGGGCAGAGGGAGCGGCAAGTATACCCCTCAACCTCAGTACCAGCAGAGGCCCTATACCAGGAACCAGAAAACCTGGGACATTTAAATAAAGCCCCTGTAATCAATCTATCAGATATAACATTGACCACTATTGAACTTAAACTTTTGGAAAAAGGGTTAGGTTACGCCATTGCTTCACCTGTAGATAGATTCAATTTGGAGAGGGATCTCCAAAACTTCTTTCGAAAGGTGAGACTTCAATCTTTCTTTGAAGATAAAGATAGGCCCCATCCACTAACAAGTCAGGCCTTAAGCCTAAATCAACTTGGACTCTCCAAATAGGACAAGTTAATAAGTATATAGAAGCATTTGAGAGAGTAGTAGAAAAGAGCGTTGCAAATCTTCTAGATCAAAAGAATTGGATCAATTTAAATTTAACCAGAGAAGAAAAAGAAGCCCTAACAAAGCTGGAGAACTGCCATATGCTAACTATTAAACCTGCAGACAAGGGCGGGAGTATAGTGGTTATGTCCACTGTACAATATAATGACAAAATGGCCTCTCTTTTAGAGAATGAAGAACATTACCAAAAGATAAATAGGACAGATTGGTCTGAACTTAAGGATAAGATCCAAAGAATGTTAGATCTTGCTTAAGTAGACGAAGTCATTTGCGAAGAAGAATACAAATTTCTTCTTAATAGTAACCCTACAGTGCCTGCACTGTATGGATTACCTAAAGTACACAAAAACCTTCAGAACCCCCTATGAGACCCATTGTGTCGAGCATAGGCTCATTAACTGAGCCCCTCAGTAAGTATGCTGATATCTTTTTGCAACAACATGTAATTCAACAAAAAGCATATATTAAAGATACAGCTGCCATCATCAAAAAAGTAGAAAATGTACCTTTTAATCCGGAAAAACAATTTTTAGTGACTCTCGACATTGAGACGCTTTATACAAATATACCTCAAGATAGTACGATAGAGATAATAACATCACTCCTGCGCCCATGCGGTAGAGACCCCAAACCCCACGAAATATTTATCATTGATTGTGTTACTATTGTTTTGAAAAATAAAATTTTTATATTTAATAACATTTTTTATAGGCAAGTGAAAGGCACCAGTATGGGAGCAACGTGTGCTCCCAGCCTGGCTTGCCTGTACATAGCACAGTTTGAGGGCACACACATATTTAATTCTATGGCTCCATTTTTTGAAAATATATCCGTATGGTCACGGTATATAGATGATATTTATTTTATTTGGACCGGACCTTTAAACACCTTAGAAGAATTCATTTTATGGCTAAATTTAGGAGACAGTAACCTGAGATTCACAGTACACCATGACCGATATCAATGTGAGTTCTTGGATATAATAATCAAACATGAGGAAGGAAACCTACAAGTAGAACTATTTACCAAATAAACTGATAGAAATATGATGCTCCATTACAAGAGTTACCATCCACCTTGCCAAAAAGATAACATTCCCTTTGGGCAGTTTTTAAGATTAAAACGTAACTGTTCTCAACTTAGAGACTTTGATAAACATGCCAAAGCTTTAACTGAAAGATATGTAGATAGAGGCTAGCCAAAACGCATGGTAAAACATGCGTATAAAAGAGCTAAGTATTTTAATAGGGACCATCTATTTCAAGAAAAACAGAAAGGAGCACAGAAAGAAAAACGTTGGTCTTTCTTACCAACTACAGTGCAATTAGCAACAAAGTAAAAAACATAGTCAACAGAAACTGGCACATGGTGACCAATAAAAATAAAGAAAAATTACTAAAACCTATGTTTGCTTTTAGACGCAACCAAACCGTCAGAAATAGTCTAGTCCACACTTATAGAGAGGAGATGGGAGCATCCCAAATGAGTATAAATATTGCTCCCCTGCCTACTGGGACTTTTCCTTGTGGCAACTGTTGTAATTGCAACAATATAATCAAAGGTAACTATGTGGAACATAACAAAACTAAATATAGAATAAAATCGTTCATAAATTGCAGGTCAAAGAATTTAATATATTTTATCAAATGTCCTTGCAATTTAGTGTACATCGGTGAAACATCCCGTGAGATCCGTTTAAGGATAAATGAGCATAAATCGGCAATTCGTACCAGAAAGAGAGGAGCACCACTAACAGACCATTGGCAGGAAGCTGGCCACACAATTAGTGATATATTATGGTGCAGCCTTGAAAGTATCATGATGAACAACAGAAATATGTATAATGTAGAAATAAAACGTAAGAAACGTAAACAATTTTTTATGTCCAGATTCAATACAGTGAGAAAAGGTCTTAACCCCTTCAGTGCTAATGACAAGGGTAACTCGTCATGGAGTTTCCATTGATTTCAATGGAAATTACATTGGAGCAGAAGCACAGGCTTAGCATCCAAGTGGTTAATAATAAGGAAGATTGGGAACAAATTCTGTAAAAACTTCCATACAGAATAATAGCCCTGTAACTGTTAGTGCTGATAGACCCTAGACCGTTCCACTACTAATGAGATTCACTGGTTATGCCACCCCGATTGAGCAAGCGAAATACTGAAGAAATATTGGAACAATACAGTGGCCCTCTATTGACATGGAACACGTAAATCTGAAATATTGCCGACAATCCTAAAATAATACTCTAAGGGCGAGGGTTGCGGTTAACATCCAGCAAACTGTGCACGATTATAGAAAGCGACAACAGCCTCGTTTGTGCAGTAAAGAAAGATTAATTGATTTTTATAGTATGGAACTTTGCCTCCTATATATATACATGCATACAAGTATAGAGATCCCAGGGTGGCCATTCGAGATATTGCCACGTTAATTATGAACCTGTTTTAATGAACTTAGAGTTCTGTTTTCTTCGTTTTTCTGCAAATTAGTAAGAAGCAGAAACATAAAGTGACGCTTTCATAACGGCTTCTTTAATACTATATCATAAATATGCAGTATTAATGTTATATTTTAAAAATCGGACAGCAATTGCCCGATTATGACGAATTAAAGACATGACCAAATAGATTATGTGCGACCAGGCTAATAATTAAGGATGCTAATCTACAAAAACGCATACCCATACAAATGCATAAAATAGTAATTAGTTATAAGATGAGATCAGAAATATGTACAAAAGACGTCGTGTCTCCATGATGCCATAATCTAGTTCTGAACTATCTAGTTCCCGGGAACTCCCTAAAGAGTATATTTCATCCCAATACAGGTCAAATTAATGAGATGTAGTACTGAAGAATTCCGGACTCGTGTAATACGTCTGCACTCGAGAATAAAACTTCGTCGTAAATTGACGAATTTAGTATCAAAAGACCGAGAATGACGAGTACATCATGCACAAGTATTTTCAGCATATTCGAGTGACGATTTCACCTCGAAATCATAATTTCTCGGTCAGAACCCTCGGCTTCCATTTTATGTATGGCAGCCATTTTGTGAGTTGCCCTTTACATAGGCTTATAATCCAGCTGAATTCGATCCCAGAAGGACACGTACACCTTAATTGACTTTTCCATGACCTATGCAAGTTGGAACCATTGCCCCAGGCCGGACCTGTTAGGTCAGTTCCTCTCCATTGGCCGAGCAAGATAGCATCAGGGCTCAACAAGCCATAACACCTTCTCATTGCGCACACACATGCCGTATCTTGCTCACATCTGTCTTTACTCTTTTTGCTTCACTTGCTTTATGATGGGGAGGTGCCCGCTTTTATTGGGGGTCCACCGATATCTGATGAAGGGTCGGGCCTTGCCGGGTGATTTGTTATGGGCTGGACGAAGTGAAATATGGACATGTCATCATGACTCTGCTTTTTTCCTTTGTATAGAAGTTATGTCAATGATCTACCGTAAAACCAAGAATGTTTGCCTGAAGCTTAAAATTCTGTATAAGAAGAGAAGCCTGACTTTGCAAATTGCGACAGTCTCCTGAGAACATACTCCCTGTGTGTTGTACTTCTAGGACGCTTGTTACCTTGGCTGCAGCCAATAAAATCGATCCTTGACTTCACCTAGAAGACTCTGAGTTTCTGTGGTCTGAATCAGGAAAAGGACTCGAGGTCTTTGGGTGTGTTTTCCCTGACACCGCTGGGTTACCGGCTAAGTACCGGTTCTGAAAAACCCAGTACCTCAAATGGCGCCCAACGTTTGGGGCGATTCCAGCGGCACCGGTCCAGCCAGAGGTTCGTGAGGAGCATCGTGTGAAAATTCTGGAGGAAGGCCAACCACCATCGATCCCTGCATGTCGACGTGGTCCGAAAGTCTTTGCTGCGAGGTTCCCCGCTTCCCGACGGCTACGCTATCGCCCTGATTTGAACCCTTGAAGTTTGGTAGAGCGAAACACTGAGATGAGTCTTCTGGTGACGTCATCGATATCTCAGTTAAGTATAAGTGGAGCGTCTCCCAGTCCTTAGTTGGTCTTAGTCTTGGTATCCTTTGGGAACGTTTTGTTGGTACTTGCAAGCACCAAAACCGAGGGACTCGTGTATTCACGAGAAATATCGTAATCGATAATCCGTTGAAGTTTGGAACTAGACTAGAGAGCGAAGATGCCTGGTCTTAGTCTTGGAAACTTATTTTGTCTGGGTTGTAATAATAGGGACTCCCGATTGGAGGACTCATGTCCGGTTCCTCCGGTTGGAACTCCAACTTACGAATTATATGTGAAGCATGGAGTAGGCCCCATCACATATAACGAAGTGTGGATTTAATACACCAGAAAAGATGGTGTTTTAAAATGGCCCCAATATGGTAGCTTTGACACGGAAATTCTAGATAACCTCGAAGTTAAACTTTTCAAGAAGAAAGCCCGGCCGGCAATGTTTGACTCTTTCCGCCTATGGCGTAAGGAGGCTAGACAAAAGGAAATTAAATTAGAGAAGAAAAATAAGAAAGAAGGGAATATTTCAGTAATGAAAGCTGCTATGCAGTTTAAAGACAATGAAGAAGAACAGATGAGTGAGCAGTTGCACAGGCAACGTAAAATGGCGATAGATAAATGCTATCCAGTTTTGCCGCGTCCCAAGAAAGATGCAGCAAAAGACCTTGAGAAAGACCCGTTAATGGGCCATTTGTTAAGTTCGCCACCCCCCTATGCACAAACCGCCACGGTGCCTCCCCAACCCTTAGTTGCGCCGCCCATGGTTGTTATGCCTGCTCCTCTACAGCACCCACCAGCTGCTCTTCAGCTGGCTCCTGCTCTTCTGGTGCAGCCTCCTCAAGGCCCACCGACTACATCCACTTCACTTATGCCTTCTGCGACTTTGCCTAGCGCACCTTCTATTTCTCCTAATGCTCCCTCTGCTATTGCCTCTACTTCTGCCTTATCTCATCCCGTTTTTCCTCCTGTTCTCCCTTCAGTTTCTCCTTCCGTTCGACAGAGAATGGCCAGCACTGTAACTAATATTTTCTCAACTCTTTTCGGGTCGCCTACTACGACCCCTAACACAGGACGGAGACAGTTGCGAAGTCAACTGCCTGGCTATCAAGAGAGAGATGTATTGAATCGTTTAGCTCGTAAATGGAGTGTGGATACTGTAAAATACGATGTGGAGTCTGTCACGGAAGTTTTCCTTCAGTGGGAAGCACCGACACAGAGATATGTTTTTGAACAAATGTGTGTTTTACTCTGCGAGGATTTGGAAGACAATGATTTAGAATACAACCCGCAGGAGTTGTGTCGTGTACGGTTCAAGTTTGGAGAGGGCATGATCGTGGGTCCCGATGTCAAAGGAGCGATTGAGATATTTTTGTCGTATCGGAGTAAAGGGAACACTTCTGGATCGCAATCTGAGCGCGATACACCTAGGAAAAAGGCGCGACAGTACCCTATGAGAGAGGTTCCCCCTCAATGGAGAGAGGGTGACGCAAACGCTAACCCACCTATTCTGCCACACTTTCAGCGTGTGTGGGTACATGTCCCATGGAAGCGATCTGAAGTTTTAGCACTTAAACAGACATTACCTGATCCGCGTAAAAACCCTGCAGGATATTACAAAGAGTTGTCACAGACTGCTGGGTCATGTATAATGAATTTAGCCTATATCGATATGTTATTTGGGAACGTTGTTCCACAGCCTTTATGGGGAAAGATTCGTCATACAGATCATGATCAGGAATTAGGTGACTCATGGGCTAATATTACTGCGGCAGATGCCCTACAAATTGGTGGTGCTAAGCCTGAACCTTTAATAGCAGAACTACCTGGTAAAATACTTGATTACTGAAACTATAATGCCTGCAATGCGTGTGAATTGGGATAAACTGTCTGCGTGTAAGCAGAAGAAAGATGAAACGGTATCAGATTTCTTCACCAGGTTTGAAGAAACTTTTGTCGACCACAGTGGTCAAGATATGAGCACAGAAGGTGGTCAGAGATTGTTCGTTGATAAATTCGTGCACAATTTGCTTCCTGAGTTTTGTAAAAAGTTAAAGGATTCGGAAAGTTCTTGGGCAGTTTTCGTCTTAAGCACAGATACTAGCTACAGCACAAAATTACGAAAATAGAGACAAAGATGAAAAAGATAGAGCAGAAAAGAAGACTAAGGAGTTGAAAACGAAGGTTTTATTACAGCAAGCATATCCGCCACGTAGTAGTGGTGGCCAGAATAATGGTGGTCAGAATAACTACCAGAGTAATTTTCAGCAGCCTCAACAGTATCAGAGTAAATCACAGAGGGTCGAGTATTCTCAACCACGTGTCCCTGTAGGCCCCAATCAGTGTTCATATTGCAAGGAGGAAGGTCATTTTAAATATAGTTGCCCTATCTTGCTACAGCGCGCAAATGGCACTTCTGGTGTAAGAGGTTGAGGTGCTCAGCAAGCGCCTAGCGGAAGAGGACGCGGAAACGCCCCCCAGAATGCACGTCCCCTTCCACCTCAATATTCTATGAATAAGTTTGATCAGCAGAATAACGCATCTGGTAGGACAGCTCAGTACTATACCGATGATTACTATACAGAAAATGAGAATTGGGAAGGTAATGATTGCTAGCACAGCCATGGACAAAATGAGGGAGTTGTTTCAGTTCCAGTAGATCAGAGTGGACCGTACGTTGAGGTGATTACATTAGGTGTGTCAGAACCTTTTCTGTTGGATACTGGTGCTACAAAGAGTTCTATTATGCACTCCAAACTCCCTGGCGCACCTTTGTCTGGCGAAACGAATGTATCAGTAGGTTTTTCTGGCGCCCCGGTTAGAAACCCGATTTCTGACTCTTTGACTCTTTTTGTTGGTCCTCGTGAATTAGAAGCACCCCTTATTTTGACAACAGGCTGTGGTGAAAACTTGTTGCGATTGGATCTGTTAAAAAGATTGTATGCGACTTTGTACTGTTCTCCTTCGGGAGTGCAACTTACTCTAGGAAAAAAAGTGGTTTCTCCAATATATTTGTCGAGAGATAAACTTCCAGCAGAATTGTCGTTTCTTCCAGATATTCTTTGGGCTACTGGTCCTAATGATGTCGGTCTTTTAGAAATTCCACCATATGTTGTAACATTGAAAGCCAATGTTCAAATGCCACGAATTCCCCAATATAGAATTTCTAGTGAAGGCGAGAGAGCGTTGCTAGCGATCGTTTATGAGTTAATTGAAAAAGATGTCATTGAAGAGACAAGAGGCAACATGTGCAATAGTCCCGTTCTACCTGTTTTAAAACGAACTGACCCATCTCAGTCACCCGTGTACAGATTTGTGATCGATCTCAGAGAGGTGAATAAAATCGTTGTGCCACAATTCCCAGTTGTCCCCGACATTACTACATTATTGACTATGATCCCAGCTTCTGCCACATGGTTCTCGGTGATTGACTTGAAGAATGCTTTCTTCAGCATCCCGATTGCCGAGGAGAGCAGGGATATTTTTTCCTTCAGTTTAGGAGGACGCAGCTTCCGTTTTAAACGCGCTCCCCAGGGCTACTGTGAAAGTCCATCAATATACAGTCAAGCTCTAAAAACACAGCTTGATACGATTGTTTTACCTGAAAGTGATACTCTTGTACAGTACGTCGATGATTTGCTCATTGCTGCAGATACTGAGGAGATATGTAAGAAAGCTACATTGTCATTGTTGCGGCATTTGTGTGATCTGCATCACAAGGTGTCACTTTCTAAATTACAGTACTGCCGACAAGAAGTGACCTACTTAGGTCACCTCTTATCGAAGGAGGGAAGGAAACTGACCCCAGAGAGAATACAGGCAATAGCGAAATTGAGTGTGCCAAGAACACAGAGAGAAGTGCGTGCTTTCTTAGGCATTACATCGTATTGTAGGCAGTGGATTCCAAATTTTTCGTTATTAGCCAAACCTTTGGTGGCGTTAACGTGTAAAGATACACCCAATCCCGTCCCTTGGTCTGAAGAGTGTCAGGAAAGTTCTTCCGAATTGCGCACAGCATTATGTTCGGCTCCTGTGTTAGGTAACCCCAACTACAGTAAGCCTTTTACATTGTACGTCCACGAGAAGGAAGGTTGTGCATTATCAGTACTGACTCAGTTATTTGGGGACAGACAACGTCCATGCGCGTATTTTTCGTCGACTTTGGATCCGGTAGCTAGAGCGTTGTCAAGTTGTCTAAGAGCAACAGCGGCAGCAGCTGTTTCTATTCGACAGTCTGCTGGCCTAGTCATGAATAATACACTAGTCGTGATGGTCCCACATGCAGTAGACACATTGTTAAACAGAACCAAGACACAGCACTTAACCAGTGCTCGATTGTCAGGGTACGAATTAACACTGCTAGCAAGTCATGTGCACATTCAAAAGTGCAATACCCTTAACCCAGCTACGTTATTGCCAATCGTAGAAGAATCAGATGCTTCAGAACAGCACGATTGTCTTTTTAGAACAGAAGAAAAGACGAAAGGAAGAGTAGATCTTTTCGACACTCCTCTTGCCGAATGTGATGGTACATTGTGGGTGGATGGTTCATGTTTCAAGCTTCCGAATGGTGACACGACTGCAGCGTTTGCTGTCACGACTTTGCACACAGTTGTTGAAACTGCACGTATTCCACATAATTCAGCTCAAGCAGCAGAATTGATTGCACTCACACGCGCATGTGTGTTGTCGAAAGGAATGAAAGTGACTGTCTACACCGACAGCCAGTACGCTTTTGGTGTGGCTCACAGTTTTGGACGATTGTGGAAAGAACGTGGGTTCCTGACTTCGCATGGAGCTAAGATTCAGCATGGTCAGTTGGTGAATGAGCTTCTAGAATCACTGACTTTGCCTTTACAAGTGGCGATTGTGAAATGTAGTGCTCACAAGAAGGTGACTGATGATGTTGGTCGTGGAAATGCATTTGCTGATGAAATCGCGAAAGAAACTGCAAGGAATGTGATGAGCCGAATGTATGTTTCAGGCCCTGCAAGATGGGTTGGTGATGTGGGAATGTGTGAAGACACGATAGAGAGTGTGAAGTCCATTCAAGCTGAAGCTACAGAGAAAGAGTTGAGCACGTGGAGAGAAAGTTCGGGTAGAATGGATGCGAATGGTTGTTGGATTGAATTGTCAGAGCATCAGAGATGGTTGTTACCCGATGCGTACGTGCTTGCAGTAGTCACGATGGCTCATGGAATGGCTCACATCAGCGTGAAAGGGATTTGCAAGTTGTTGGCTCCAGTATGGCAAAATTCAGGAATTCCCAAGTGTGCAGAGAATGTCGTCAAGAATTGCATGGTGTGTCTGCAACACAACCCCGGTAGGGGGACCCCAACTCCAGCTGGTCATTGTGCACCTCCTACGTATCCGTTTGAGGTTTTGCAGCTAGATTTCATACACATGGAGAGGTGCAACAACTTAAAATACGTGCTCATTGTTGTTTGTGCTTTCTCAAGATGGGTAGAAGCATATCCCCTAAAAGACAATACTGCCTTATCCACAGCGAAAGCCCTCGTGAAAGAGTTCTTCCCGAGATTTGGAATGCCTAGAATGATCTGGTCTGATAACGGGAGTGAATTTGTGGGTCGTGTGATGAAGAATGTATGCGAAGGGCTAGGAATCCGACAGAAGTTCCATGCTGCAAATCACCCCCAATCAGCTGGATTAGTAGAATGTTACAATGGCACGCTTAAACTTAAATTGGCCAAAATCCAAGCGAGCACAGGTCTTAAATGGCCTGACGCTCTACCCTTAGCACTCCTATCCACCAGAATGACTGTGCATTCGCGAGTGAAACTCAGCCCCTACGAAATAGTCTTTGGCCGCCCGGCCAATATATGGGGAGTGCCTAGGCCCACTAAGTTCAGCGAGCTAGAGCACCCTGTTTTTCTTGATCACCTGTATGAATTGATGGCTAAATTGCGTGTTTTGCATCAACAGGTACATGACACCCTGCCTCCGGTCTCTGATACTCCGGGACACACAATAAATCCTGGATCCTGGGTGTTGGTGAGAAATTTCCAGAGGACAAAGAACGACCAGCCCAGGTGGACCGGACCACACCTCGTCCTTCTCTCTACCGGATCGGCGGTTCGAGTGGAAGGGAAGAAGGCCTGGATCCACGGGGTCCACTGTAAAAGGATCCCCCTACCTCTGCCGTATGACCAGTGGGTCCAGGAGGGTGCCGGCAACTCAGAGACTGACACCGTGCCTCGTTTCCTACCTTTCAGCGATGCACGAGTGAAAGGAACTAATTCTGAACGTGAAAGTGAGAACATTTTATAAGAGGCTGTGCCTCCATCACAACGATTGAACACTACAGAGCCTGAACTCTTGTTTATGGATCAAACAGTACCGGGAAAAAGAAGATACAATTTGAGAACGAGAAATACGAACTAATAAAAATAATTTCTTTTTGCAATTTGAGACCAAGAACTATGGACAAATAAATATATTCTTTTTTCCTCCCAAGTACTATTTTTGAAAAGCGCAGCTCTCCCATCTAAGAAACTTGCTTATTTTTGTTTTTCGAACCGCCATCCGGGTTCCGCTGCTAGGGCCGCGGTTGACAAAAGTCTTTGGAGTGCAGCTGACGACGTTAGGTCGGTAGTTCTGGTTGGTCCAAGGGAGTTGCCCTGGACTGACAGAAGCATCCCTTAGCAGAATCAACCTGCCACCGCGGGCAGCACTTTAGAGAGGATGGAGTTTCCCGATGTGGAGAGACCTGCCAAACCTACGAACTTTAAACACAAATTATGTAAAATAATGACAAAGAAGGGTTTTATAATAATGTGCATATGTATGTTATTCAGCATGATGATATTTTTAATAAGTTACATTTTATTCTCTTTTCGTGTAACATTTGCACCCACTGCACCGCCCATACCTCCTCCTACTGTTTCCTCTCATTCTTTCCACCCTCTTCCTGACCATGAAACCAATAGAAGGTTAGAGTTCATCAATAACTCCTTTGTTCAACTGTTGCACCAACACCAACTAGTGATGAACACGACTAACTGTTGGGTGTGTGGTCTTATGCCTCACACAACAGATAAAGGTATCCCTTATCTGGTTTTTCCCTTCAGTCATAATGGGTCTGTGTGGGCATACAGAACCATGTTCATATATGCACGTGAAGTCCACCCCCTACGTTCTTTAAAAGATAACCCCAAGAATAGTGCTCTGGTTAAGGGTATAGTCGACATGATTAAGGGAGAAATCTCTTATGACCATACCCCAAGCGACGAGATATTCGCATATGTAAATTGGAACGTGACCGGATATGAAGCCACTCTGAGTGAGAAAAAGCAAGCTAAGGAATCGCCCCCGATCTGGATTGTACCCCATCAGGGTCACCTGTGTCTGCAAGGTACTGGCAAGAATCCCAGAGCTCAGTTAGGGAAGAGTGTCTGTACAGGAACGTATGTTTTTGGGTCCCAGACTTCCCCTGCATTTTTAGCCGCTAAGGGCACTTATTTCATCTGTCATGATAGAGCCTATACATGGTTGCCCCCTGACTTTTCGGGCTCATGTTTTGTTTCATTCCTGTTACCTCCCACCTACACAGCAGCGGCAGATTACCACAGGACAAGGGTAGTTAGAGGTGTCTTGAGTAAAGAAGACACTGCAGGTCAAGAATTTGGGGACTTTGCAAAGGGTTTTCTGCCGTTCTGGGGATCTATGGCTAACAGCAGGAACATAAGGCAATTGACAAGGGTAGTTGAGTCCACCGTGATTGAAACTGCTGGTGCCCTTAGTAACCTGACTGCTGAGCTCCAGTCGGATCGTCTTATGACCCTTCAGAACAGGGTTGCATTAGATGTCATCCTTGCAGACCGAGGTGGAGTATGTAGATTGATCCAATCGAGTTGTTGCGTTTTTATCCCAGATAACGCTCCAACAGTGTACCAGGCCATCTCCAAACTACATAAGATTTCCGAATCTCTTCATGTGGATAAAGGAGATTGGTCGTTAATGGGATGGTTCTGGGAACTGATATCCGCCTGGGGATGGAAAATTTTGATGGTCATTGGGATGGTCTTAGCCATTCTTTTCCTGTTCTGTCTGTGCGTACAGTGTGCTCCTGCAATATGTGGCCTCTGTGTTACATCATGTGTAAGGAAACCTGTATCAAGAGATGAACTAAGTACTAGGATGATGTTACAGCAACATCTCAATGACTTTAGGAATATGGATCTGGACTCAGATTAACATGAGGATAGGTTAATTGCCTATGTAAGGGCAAAAGGAGGGATTGTAGTACTGAAGAATTCCGGACTCGTGTAATACGTCTGCACTCGAGATTAAAACTTTGTCGTAAATTGACAAATTTAGTATCAAAAGACCGAGAATGACGAGTACATAATGCACAAGTATTTTCAGTATATTCGAGTGACGATTTCACCTGGAAATCATCATTTCTCGTTCAGAACCCTCGGCTTCCATTTTATGTATGGCAGCCATTTTGTGAGTTGCCCTTTACATAGGCTTATAATCCAGCTGAATTCGATCCCAGAAGGACACGTACACCTTAATCGACTTTTCCATGACCTATGCAAGTTGGAACCATTGCCCCAGGCCGGACCTGTTAGGTCAGTTCCTCTCCAGTGGCCGAGCAAGATAGCATCAGGGCTCAACAGGCCATAAAACCTTCTCATTGCGCACACACCTGCCATATCTTGCTCACATCTGTCTTTACTCTTTTTGCTTCACTTGCTTTTTGATGGGGAGGTGCCCGTTTTTATTGGGGGTCCACCGATATCTGATGAAGGGTCGGGCCTTGCCGGGTGATTTGTTATGGGCTGGACGAAGTGAAATATGGACATGTCATCATGACTCTGCTTTTTTCCTTTGTATAGAAGGTATGTCAATGATCTACCGTAAAACCAAGAATGTTTGCCTGAAGCTTAAAATTCTGTATAAGAAGAGAAGCCTGACTTTGCAAATTGCGACAGTCTCCTGAGAACATACTCCATGTGTGTTGTACTTCTAGGACGCTTGTTACCTTGGTTGCAGCCAATAAAATCGATCCTTGACTTCACCTAGAAGACTCTGAGTTTCTGTGGTCTGAATCAGGAAAAGGACTCGAGGTCTTTGGGTATGTTTTCCCTGACACCGCTGGGTTACCGGTTAAGGACCGGTTCTGAAAAACCCAGTACCTCAGTGAGACCTACAGAGTATATCAGGAACACAGTGCTGTTAGAATAAAAAGGAATCCAGTCACTCCACACCCTTGGGGACTATATCCTTGCTTTTATGGTAAGTGCACGTTTGAGTTTCTAACAAGCGAGACAGTGGGTAGAGATACTTTTATACTAAGTATTTCTTTTTTTAAACAACAGATGTCCACCAACATAATCCTGTGGCTCCTTATCACAATTACCCAGCTAAAAGCTCCCCGAAGACCATAAATCTGGCTTCAGAGTAAGTAAGTTTTTTCACATCAGGTATCCATAGAGAGAGCGTGAACATGACAAATTATTCTTAGACCTACCATTTATGTGTATTAACAGCGATCCTGTAATCTAATACGGTGGCTCCCTCGTCCTCATTTCTACCACAGACATCCAGAAGTTTAAAGGTATTTTTGATTAAAAATGTATGCAATGTACAGAGATTTACAGAAATATCTACAATCATAAATACAGGAACAACAAATTAAGTATTATATTTATCCCTAAGACGGAGTAAGCAGAGCGGCCAGCGCTTCTAAACACTGTGACTCATTTTAAATGTAAATCGTGATCACAATGTTTTTACTTTTTTTTGCAAAAACGGTTTTTATTGGCAATCAGGTGGAAAGATACATTACAGGATAAAGCAAGTCAGGCATCAGGTAACGATGCGATAAAGCGGCACAGTTCCAACAAGACACCTTTTATAATGAACAGTCCCCAACTAATCCCCCCTCTCCCACATTCCCCCCCCCCCGTAGCCAGTGTGTCGTGCTCTTCCCCTCCAGTCGATGATGTGTTATCAGCACTCGTCCTGAATAAGGCCCACAGTGGAGGGTAAGAGGCTCCCCCCAACGGGGAGTCCCGCCCCCCAGATCAGTCAGCAGTAAGTGTGAGTAGTGTGTGCACCTTGGGGAGTGTGGAGAATCCCATGTTCGGTGCCCTCACCTCGGGGTCCCCCCCTCATCCTCGCTCTGGTCGCCATCCGGCAATTGGAGCGCTACCACCAGGGCCTCCCACGCCCTGGCCACCTCCAGCGCATTGTCATTGTCAAGACTCCTAGCCTGTCGCAGCCGCAATGTACTCTCCGCTTTCGCCCAGCGCTCTAGTGTGGTCTTCCAGCGCAGGTAGCTGGGGCCTTGAATTGACTTCCAATGCATGGAGATCTCCCGCTTAGCCAGTATTAAACCCAGGTCGCAAAATTTGCTGGTAACTCGGTTGCGAGGGGTGTGAGGGAACCACAACAAAAGGCATGCGCCCATGTCAAGATCGATCTGCCGGTCCGTGACAGCATTCAGGCAAGACATTACCGCCTCCCAATAATCCGCTAGCTTGGTGCAAGTCCAGAACATGTGGGCGAAGTCCGCATCCGCGGTTCCGCATCTGGGGCAAAACGAGGAAGCCCCCTCGAAATACTGCGAGAGCTTCGTCGGTGTGAGGTACGCTCGGTGTAGAGCGAAAAACTGGACCATTTGAAACCTAGCGTTCCTTGTGCCCTTCCATGCTCTGCGCAGTAACTGTGGCCACACCGTGTCAGGAATAGGACGCCCGATGTCCCCTTCCCATTTGGCTCGTAGCCCGTCTAAGGGTCGCAAGGCCGTAGATGTCAGCCGTCGGTAAAGGCACGTGACGGCCTTATAAGTGCCAGCGGCCGTCACCACGTACTGGCAGCACTCCGAGGTCGGGGGTTCAGTGAGCCCACTCCCCCAGTATCGACGAATACCTGCCACCAATGCAGCATGCAGCAGGTATCCACCCCTCGGCAGTCCGTAGGAGTCGCGCAGCTCCTGAAACGGGAGCAGCGAGCCGTCCCTGTAGAGGTCGCCGACCACATGCAGGCCAAGTTCCTCCCAGACTGCTAGGGCGGACCAGTCGCCACCATGAGGGAGAGCAGTGCACATCCCGAGCGGGATGTCTGGGGCGTAAGGGCGAACAGCACCGGAGCGCTTGTGCGCCCGAAGCCAGCAGCTGCGGATCGTCCGCTCCTCCAACGTAAGCAGGGCAAGGTCCAGTTTCTGTCCCAAAACAGTAAAAGAGATGAAATGTCTCGGGAACAATTTGCCTGGCGCGTCCTCCGGGCCACGGAACTCCAAAGCCACTGCCTGGGTCAGCCACTGCAACTGCGCTGCCAGATAGTACCACTCGAAGTCCGGGGCTGCAAGACCCCCGTCCGCCCTGGGGCGCATCAGCGTGGTCAGTGCAACCCGCCTCCTGCCCGAGCCCCAGATGAACCCCGTCATCAGGGAACGGAGTCCACTGAAAACCGATACGGGTATCCAGATCGGCAGAGTGCGGAACAGATACAGCAATCGGGGAAGCGCCACCATCTTCAGCAGCGCGACTCGGCCCGCGGCAGAGAGCGGCAGCGTCTGCCAGAAGCCCATGCAACCCCGTAGGTTCCGAATTGCCCTGTTGATGTTACCGTCTAGGAGGGCCACAGGCGAGTGATAGACGTGCGTGCCCAGATAGGGGAGACAGTGGTGCTCCCACTGCAAGGCACCCTCCAGCTGGGTGTCATCGGCCCTCGGAGTCAACGGGAAGAGGCAAGACTTCCCCCAGTTGACTCGCAGCCCCGAGAGGTGACCAAAGTCCGACAGGAGCTGTTCGGCCCCGCGTAGAGAATCGCCCGCGTCTGCCAAGAACAACAGGCAATCGTCCGCATAGAGAGAGATGTAGTGGGCGTCGCCTCTCAGCGGGAGCCCTGCATACGCCCGTCCCAGCCGGGCATGCGCCGCCAGCGGTTCTATGGCCAGTGCAAATAACAGGGGTGACAGAGAGCACCCCTGTCGGGTTCCTCTACCCACCACATATGAGGCCGAAATGGTGGACCCTGTCTTGACCCGGGCTGTGGCCGCAGCATAGAGCAAGGCAGTCCACTTCACAAAGCGGTCACCCAGCCCAAATGTCTCCAGGACACGGAGCAGGTATGGCCATTCGACGCTGTCGAACGCCTTCTCGATGTCAATTGAGAGGATCGCGGCATCCGGAAAGCTGGCGGCCTCACCCCCCATGATCCTGAGCAGCCGGCGCACGCAGGTGGCAGTGGTGCGCTGAGGAATAAAGCCCGCTTGGTCGCCATGCACCAGGGAGCGCATGTGGGCCAAAAGCCGCGTCGCGAGAACCCGGCTGAGGATCTTATAATCCGTGGTGAGCATGGAGAGCGGGCGGTACGCCGATCGGCAGCTCGCATCACCCCCTCTCTTCAGTAAGGGTATCACCAAGGCCTCGCGAGTAGACGCCGGCAGGCGCCCCAGATCCCAGGCCTCTTGGTAAACCGCCCGCAGTCGGGGGACCAGCACATCCGCGCAGGCCGCATAAAATTCTATCGGGAGGCCATCCGTACCCGGAGTCTTTCGGCGAGCCATGTGTTTGATGGCCACCCTGATCTCACCCTCGGAGATATCTCCGCCCAGCAGTTTCGCATGCTCCGGGTCGAGCTTGGGTAATTGCGCCGACACCAGGAACTCCTCCAGCCCTGCCGGGGGGCTCGGCATCCTGCTCGCGTAAAGGCGTTCATAGTACTGAAGGAATTGGTCGTTAATGTCTAATTGCGTGTAGACCATGCGCCCCTCCGGGGTGGCAAGCGCCACTATAGGGGAGCCACGGGCCCCAGGACTGGCCAACCACGCCAGTAACGAACCCACTTTGTCCCGCTCAGCGTGAGCTCGGACCAGGAACTCCTTATAATCAAAGCAGCGCAGCTTTTCCAATGCCGTCGCCACCACCTCTCGCGCCTCCGACACCGCGCCACCAGCCTCGGGGTCCGAGTGGTTGCGCCGTTCCTCCGCGCGCAATCGGTCCTCACTGCGCTCCACATCCTGCAGCAGGGTCTTGCGGACACCTGCGGTGGCCGAGATGCAGACGCCCCTAACCACCGCCTTAAAGGCGTCCCACTCCACAGCTCTGCTGGAGGCCGTGTCCACATTGGTGTCAAAATACCCCTCCACCCCACTACGCACACTTGCCTTAAATGCTGGGTCCTCCAGCGTCAGTGGGTTCAACCTCCACGTTGGAATAGCTTGGCGTCGTCGCATCCACTGTACCGACACCAGGCAAGGGTTGTGGTCAGACACCGTTCTAGTCAAATACTCGCTATGGCGGATCAGGCTCTGGATGTCCAGTGAGCACAGAATGCTGTCTAAGCAAACATGCAGATTGTGCGGGGGGGAATAAAAGGAGTAATCTCTTTCCGACGGGTGGTGGGTCCGCCATGCATCAAGTAGGCCCCAGCTACCCTGCCAATCCCTCCTACCCTGCGCCAACTTGTGAGCCGCAGCCTGCGCCAGTGGTGGGTGTGATCGATCCAGCCCCACGTCCAACACGGAGTTAAAATCCCCCCCAAGCAGGACCGTGCCGGCCAGAACAGTCGCCAGCTTCCCAGACAGTCGCGCAAAGAAGGCAAGCTGGTCCATGTTCGGAGCGTAGACACTGCAGAGTGTCACGTCCCTCCCATCCAGGCGTCCCTGTACAGCAACAAACCTTCCCTCAGGATCAATTATCGTCACCAGAGGCTGAAAGGGAACCCCCGCCCGGACCCATATCAGAGCCCCCCGTGCAAATGCCGAGTAAGTGGTACAAAACACATGCCCCCGCCACCTGCGCTGTAGGGCCCGCCCCTCAGATTGATCAATGTGAGTTTCCTGCAGGAAGGCGATCTGCACCCCCCTGCGGACAAGATGTGCATGGACCCTGTGGCGTTTCAACATGGAATTCAGACCCCTCACATTCCAGGTCACACACTTCAGGTCAAGGAGGGTCCCCATACCTCAGAACAAGCACAACCCCAACGAAGGCAACTTCCGCACGCGCACTGGCTACTCCCCTTGAAATGAACCCCGACACACCCCAACAGCCCCATGTCCCACCCCTCCCCAGAATAGGTCCCCAACAGCAGAAACCCATCCAAATTAGTAGCACCCAACAGCAACAATCCCTGGTAACTACCAGAGTCCCACAGTAAGTGTGGGAAAAAGAGGGGGTGGCCTGTTGCCTCTCTCGCCAGACCGCCAGCAGCACACTCCCCTGAGTCAGTGAGGCCTCCCCTATGCGCCCCACGCCGCCCGCATCCCCTCCACAAGTAAAGCTATCAACACTACAGGCGGTGGCCGCCCAACTCCAGTCCCAGGCCCAGTAGGCCAATGTCGCCAACACAGCAGGTCATACGATACCAGTTCAGGAGAGCAGTAGCTTCACTCGTCCATCAGACCATCTGCAGTCCCAGGCGTGACATGCGGCGGTGCGGGGTCCCCAATCACCGATTCCTCCGAGGTCCCCCCGTCAGTGCCACCTCGAGACCCCGACTCCACCGCCGTCGCGGAGTCCAACGCCTGGGAGATGTCGGAGACCGCCTGGAGGGCGTCCCTGCGCTCCTGCTCAGTCTGTGAGACCGTGGGTGTCCGAACCTTCGGCGGACGTTTCTTGCGTCGCCTGCCCCGTCTAGGTCTCGGTGGCGCCCGCCGCTGTTCCCCAGGCGCGTGATGTGCATCCGCACCGGTCTTGTAGAGCTCCAGCCAGTCCCAGACATCATCGGGGTTGTCGTAGAAGGAAGATTTGCCATCAAGCATGATCCGGAGGCGGGCTGGGAACAGGAGAGAATAGCGGACGCCCTCCTCCCGAAGCGCCTTCTTGACCGCCAGAAAAGTAGATCGCTGCCGCTGGACTTCCAAGGAGTAATCAGGATAGATGGAGACCTATGCGTTGTCCACTTTATAAGGTCCCAAAGCTCGCGCCCTTTGCAGAATGAGGTCCCGATCTCTATAATGCAGCAACCGCGCCACCACCGGGCGGGGAGGCCGGCCCTCGGCCGGAGGGCGAGCTGGCACGCGGTGAGCACGCTCTAGAGTGTAGAACGGCGACAGCCCCTCCGGGACAACCACGTCCCGTAGCCAGACCTCCAGGTAGCCCAGCATGTCGGCCCCCTCGATTTTCTCTGGCAGGCCCACCACGCGAATGTTGTTGCGGCGGTTTCGCCCTTCTGCGTCCTCCGCCCTCTGTTCCAGCAGGTGCACCCGCTGCTGCAGCTCCCCCAGCAAGGCGCCAGCCGCTTTCGATGAAGGTTCCAGCTCTTCAATCCGGGTTTCGGTCACTTTGACCCGATCCGCCAATTTGCCGTGGTCTGCACGTAGTAGGCCCAGGCTCGTGGACACCTGTCCGATATCACGATGCAAGGCCTCCCTGGTATCAGCGATGGCCTTCAGGATCTGCTCCAGCTGACTCTGCGGCAGACCCGCCGCCGGGATAGCGTCCGGTGTGGGGCCCCCATCAACCACAGGCCCCCCAGCAGCCTCCGGGGGGGGCTTCAAGGGGCGTTTCCCCATGGGGGCAGCCGCGTCCCTCCCCCGCAGCAACAGGGTCAACGTCTTACCCCGCGTACAGCTCGCCAGACCGCAGTCCTCGGGGCCTTCTGTCGTGCGGCACTCCCTCCGGGTTCGTCGGTCCTCAAAGCCAGCCACTCTCCGACGATGCCTGGGACCCCCTCGATACAATCCAGTCCGCCGGCCACCAAGGGCCCCCCCAGCCGCAGCACTCCCTCAAACCCAACTGCGACATGCAGTTCCGTCAGTCCAAAATGGCGGCAGGGCGGCCTTGCAGGGACCCAAGTGCACGAGGGCCAAGGATCAGCGTGCCCGGGCCCCAAGAGAGGAGCTCCCCGGCGTCCTCAGGCGCCGGACACCAGTTCGCCAGTCGGTGGTGGTGGGGTCCCCAACGTAGGATGGCCAGGGGTTGCGCAGGGGCGTCCCCCCCTAGGTCGGCGGTCACAAAGTCCGGGGCCCGCAGCACTCCACGCCTCCGGCTGGCATCGGGCCAGTCCGCACTCCAAGCCTGCGCTCCACAGGCGGTGCACAGCGGGGGGCCCCAAAGCAAGCCGGGAGGGGGCAGCGCCGGTCGCCGCGCAGGAAGAGGTCCGAGTTCAAGCGCGAGCCTCTCGGTCGGGTAGCACTAGGGCCCCCCCGGGCCGGGCACCTCACCAAGACCCCCCGCGTGTAGGAACCCCGGCGGGTCCTCGCAGGCACCCCACAAGGAAGCGGGTCAAATTCCGCTACTGCGGTGAGATCCGCACCCAGGGCTCCAGGCCACCCGGCAGTCAGTGGCCGGCCAAGGAACGTCACAGGTCGGCCACCCGAGGCCGGGGATGCGGCTGAACTGCAAGGCCGCAAAATGGCCGGCGCCGCCCACCAGTCCGTCGGTGAGGCGCGGGCTCCACGCAGCCGGGGGCTCGCCTCCGCTGCCTCCGGTCAGGTCCCCAGGAGTGCGGGAGGAGACACGGGCAGTCTCAGGGCGCCAGGGCCTCCAGGATCGGGTACAACAGGATTAATGGGGGAAGGCTGCTGTGGAGCTCAGCGCTCACACGTCTTCCTCCATCGGCCACCAAGCCACGCCCCTTCACAATGTTTTTACTTGTTCGAAAATCTTAATTTGCACATGCTGTCACTTTGAATTAGTAACTGTGGTATTACCTTGACGAATGTAAATAGAACGCATCTCGCGCACAATTGACTGAATAATTGTACGTTTACCTTACCTGACACCCTAATCCCTGTTCCGCCGCAGGAAGTCGCGTTTGAAGCGGAGGGATAATTAGGGTTGCTCAATTTTCGATCCGGTCACTTAGCCGCCATCTTAGGTGTGGCGTGACTGGTGAGACGCGCTCTAGTTGTCGCGACTTCCGCCCCACAAGCCTATTTAGACAGCACTTGGCTGACGGCTCGAGACTAAGACGGAGTAAGCAGAGCGGCCAGCGCTTCTAAACACTGTGACTCATTTTAAATGTAAATAGTGATTACAACGTTTTTCCTTGTTCGAAATTCTTAATTTGCACATGCTGTCACTTTGAATTAGTAACTGTGGTATTACCTTGACGAATGTAAATAAAACGCATCTCGCGCACAATTGACTGAATAATTGTACCTTTACCTTACCTGACACCCTAATCCCTGTTCCGCCGCAGGAAGTCCCTTTTGAAGCGGAGGGATAATTAGGGTTGCTCAATATTCGATCCGGTCACTTAGCCGCCATCTTAGGCATGGCGTGACTGGTGAGACGCGCTCTAGTTGTCGCGATTTCCGCCCTATGAGCCCCACGCGCCTATTTATACAGCACTTGGCTGACGGCTCGAGACTAAGACGGAGTAAGCAGAGCGGCCAGCGCTTCTAAACACTGTGACTCATTTTAAATGTAAATCGTGATTACAACGTTTTACTTGTTCGAAAATCTTAATTTGCACATGCTGTCACTTTGAATTAGTAACTGTGGTATTACCTTGACGAATGTAAATAGAACGCATCTCACGCACAATTGACTGAATAATTGTACGTTTACCTTACCTGACACCCTAATCCCTGTTCCGCCGCGGGAAGTCCCGTTTGAAGCGGAGGGATAATTAGGGTTGCTCAATATTCGATCCGGTCACTTAGCCGCCATCTTAGGTGTGGCGTGGCTGGTGAGACGCTCTCTAGTTGTCGCGACTTCCGCCCTACGAGCCCCACAAGCCTATTTAGACAGCACTTGGATGACGGCTCGAGACTAAGACGGAGTAAGCAGAGCGGCCAGCGCTTCTAAACACTGTGACTCATTTTAAATGTAAATCGTGATGACAACGTTTTTACTTGTCGAAAATCTTAATTTGCACATGCTGTCACTTTCAATAAGTAACTGTGGTATTACCTTGACGAATGTAAATAGAACGTATCTCGCGCACAATTGACTGAATAATTGTACGTTTACCTTACCTGACACCCTAATCCCTGTTCCGCCGCGGGAAGTCCCGTTTGAAACGGAGGGATAATTAGGGTTGCTCAATATTCGATCCGGTCACTTAGCCGCCATCTTAGGTGTGGCGTTACTGGTGAGACGCGCTCTAGTTGTCGCGACTTCCGCCCTACGAGCCCCACGAGCCTATTTAGCCCTATGCTCTACTGGACGCGCAGCGGACGTGCGCAGCGGGCGCGCCGACAGTGTGCCGAAGGCGCGCCTAAGGCAAGCCCGTCTGCGCCCGTCCGCGATCGTATGCGGGCCAGGGCCAGACCCTATGTCCAGCAGGCAGGGCACATACGGTGGAGCAGGCAGGAGCTGATGGCTCGCCGTAGTACCACTCCCAACTCATGTTTGCATAACATGCGAGTGGAGGATAACATGGTCTGTGAGCACTGCAACTTCTCCTATGACTCTGGCAGGGAGGTGGCTTCTAGAGACCATACCCTGGCCTGTGGCCTGCTCAACGTACGTTTCCTGCGGAAGCACAAATTAGATCTCTATGATCTAATTACTGAGAAACAATGGGATCTTGTGTTTCTCACAGAGACGTGGTTAGATGAAGGCTCCGCCCCTGATGCCTTAGAGGCGCTACCAGAGAGCTATATAATGCTTAGGCAAGATAGACCCACTGGTAGAGGAGGGGGCATCACTATTGTAGCCAGGCAAAGCTTACGATGCCAGTTAGACTACTCCCCCATCCTGGACAGTGAGGCAGGGAGCTTCACCATCAAAGGTAAGGAGGGATGCACGCTGAAGGATCTTTTGATCTATAGACCCCCAGGCCCTATGGCCAGGTTTGGGTAGAGTCTGGTAGAAGGCATTATGGAGGCTGTGCTGTGCAGAGACAAGTTCCTGGTATTAGGGGATCTTAATTTACATCTGAATGACCCCATGGACAACGCTGCCAGGGACTTCTGCCAGACGCTGGGAGCCCTCCAGCTGAAACAGATAGTAGGTGGTCCCACTCATCAGTTGGGCCACTTGCTAGATCCTATATTTGTTAACTGTGGGCAGTAGAAGCTATGACTCCCATTCCTATTCCCTGGTCGGATCATCACCTGGTACCTTTCTCCATACGCATCCCAGGGGCAAGACCGCCGGAGCCTGCACCATTGTACCACCCTAGGCGGAGATGGGCCACCTTCTCCCAGGCTAAATTCTGTGCGGCACTAACCAGTGGGGGGAGCCCTGGGGGGGATTATGCGGATACTGCAAACACCAATCTCTGTAAACGCATCACTGAAGCGCTCGATTGCACGGCCCCGCTCTCCCACGCTAAATCGGGTAGCCGCACACAGAAAACAGCCTTGTGGTATAGTGATGAGCTTCGAGCTGCGAAAGCAGCACTGAAGCGAGCTGAAAGACAGTGGCGAGGGGCTTTTGCCACAGATGCTAAGGAGATCTTCCTAATTAAGAGGCGAGCCTATCACGGGCTAATTAGGAAGTCCAAAGCGGCATATTATGCCACTAGGATTAGTGAAGCGGGGAATTCCACAAAGGAATTGTTTTTGCTCTATAAAACTCTCTCGGGTGGGAAACCAGCTCTCGCCCCTGATGATTGCTCGGTGGAATCCTGTGACATGGTTGCAGGTTTTTTCGCCCCGAAAGTAGCGAATATTTACTCAGCGTTCCCTAGTCACCCCACCGCAGGGTCGGAGTTCGTGGAAGCCCCCGGAGGCCCTTTTAAAGATCTGTAGGTCCGTTAAGTCTGGCTCCCCACGGGACCCCACCACGCCAAAACGGCTAGCTGAGAGCTTGCCAGTGCTAGAACCTTACATCAGACACTTGCTGGACGTGTCATTTCGTACTAGGACCGTGCCCAGAGACTGGAAACAGGCGGTGGTTCTACCTCTTAGGAAGAAGCCCAACATATGCTTCGAAAAGTTGGAGAACCTTCGACCTATCTCCCTTCTGCCCTACCTGGCCAAAGTGGCGGAAAAAACAGTAAACATGCAACTGATGGATTTCGTGGAGAAGGCTACCCTCCTGCACGACACCCAGTTTGGTTTCCGTCCCCGCCACTCAACTGAATCAGCGCTTCTGATGGCTGTGGAAACCTTACGCCAGGGGGCGGATGAGGGTCAGACCATGGCCCTCATCCTATTGGACCTAAGTGCAGCGTTCGACACTGTAGCTCATACCACCTTGCTACAGTGTCTGAACAGCGGCGGGATATCTGGCGCGGCACTTGAATAGCTCCAATCCTTCCTGACAGGGAGAAGCTTTCAGGTTCGCCAGGGAGAATGTTATTCCAGGGAATTCGGTCTGGGACAGGGTGTGCCCCAGGGCTCGTCCCTGAGCCCCACCCTATTTAATTTATATGTCTCCCCGGTGGCACCTATTGTCGAAAGCCATGGTCTTCGCATAGTGTCCTATGCTGACGACACGCAGCTGGTCATCTCCCTTTCGCGCGCGCCCGGTCTTGCGGTGGACAGATTCAGAGCTTGCATGCAAGAACTTGCAACCTGGATGTCCACCAACTGTCTCAAGCTGAACGGCAGCAAGACCGAGGTGCTCGTGGTGGGGGGTAGCCCATCTGTTTGGTCGTCGGCATGGTGGCCCTCATGCTTAGGCGAAGTTCCAAAACCCTGTCAGGAAGCCAGGAACCTTGGAGTCTGGCTCGACACGGACCTGTCCTTTGGTCCTCAGATAGGCCGTGTGGTGGGTATGTGCTTCACTGTCCTAAAAGGTCTACGGAAGGTTTTAGATCTCCTTCCTACGATGGCCCGTAGGGCACTGGTGCATGCCCTCGTCACATCGCGCCTGGACTACGGCAATTTGCTGTACCTGGGAGCCACCAGTAAGGCAATAAATCGCCTCCAGGTGTTGCAGAATGCGGCAGCCCGCCCGATTCTGAAATTTCTTAAGAGAGCTGCTTCCAAAGCAGCCCTTCAGACCCTTCACTGGCTCCCAGTAAGGAGTAGGGTCGAGTTTAAGGCCCTTTGCACCTGCCATCGCATCCTTACTGGGAAGGCACCAGCACCGCTGCAGAGTCTGGTCACCGGATACGCGCCCACGCGCGCCCCGCACTCCTCCTATGGAGGCCTACTAAAGGTCCCCAGGATAAGAAAGGCTCGTATGGGAGGCAGATCTTTCCGCTACATGGCAGCGAAAATCTGGAATGCCTTACCTTTGGACCTCTGCCTGGAGCCATCCGAACTTGGCTTTAGGAAGAAGCTTAAAACCCACCTGTACACACGGTAAACCTCTAGACCTTGCGGCCCAGCTTTGCCTACTCCACTTGCCTTAGCGCGGGGACACGCCATCCGAGCGTAACCAGGCGCTTTATAAAACTCCCTTAATAATAATAATAATAATAATAATAATAATAATCTATTTCCATCAAGATACCTGTGGCTAAAAACGATCAAATAATCAAAGTAATTTAGCAGAAGCACCACTATTTACAGAGGTGACCTGATGTGAAGAACCTCGAATTGATGAGTGAGGTTGAATTAATTGCTAAGTGCCTTAAAAGGTATGCACATGACATATTCACAAATATGTAATATGCCACTGCGATAAATAATCAGGTTGTACTCCCTTCTATATAACTATATGACCCCACATAACTCAATTACCGAAATCACTGAATAATGTAAAATGAAATGCCTACAAATACTATGTTCCCCAGACTTTAAATAACTGTTTGTTTAAAACTGTGCATCTGTGAAAAAGAAAAAAGTGCTTAATAATACATGCATATGATGTTTTTTCCTCTAATTGTATGTTTCTTTTATTAAATAGAACCGTGTCCTGATGAAGGTGTTATAACCAAATACCGAAACGCTGCGTCGACAACTCGTATTTTATTGTTTTTATTGTTCTTTATGTGGACTGTCACATTTTTAAACTTTACTGTATGGCATTGTATTTTTGATATCAAATAAGTGATTTGATGCAATAAATTGTTCAATTTTTTAATATTGTTTCTATCTTTTATATTCATTTTGTACATTTACTGAAAATGTGGTTGCTACTGAATTGGGATCTTGAGTTATGAGGGGTGATATATAATAGATCTTTCAACTTTTTGAAAAATATAGGGACCCCTTTTAGTTTCTTATATATCTCTCCTTGTCCCTAATTGGATACAAAAGGAGACCTCCCTTCTTTCTTGAGATTTGTTTTGTTAAAACCTCCTTTACCTAGACGCGCGAGCGCGCGATCCAAGATGGCCACCGCGTGAGGGGTTCAGCGCGATTTTAGCCCTTTTTCATCGTTTTAACGACAAATTTCTGTCGGAACCTTCATTTTCAGGAGGTCGCTGCTTGTCCTTCGCTCTTACCTTTATTGTGGAGCGCTTCTGGCCGATTTCGAGCAGCGGAAGTGGATAATTCCTTCGCTTGGTTCCAGCTCCCTGCACTGCATTGAGGTACAGCCAGGTTTCTGTCAAAGGGGGCGGAGTGAACATTCAGGAAAGGGCCTGGCTTGGGACTAGCCACTCCCCCAGTCCATTTTAGCTGCTGCACCAGTGGTTTTCTTTACATTTCCACAGCAGTATAGTGCTTCTGCTTGATTTTAATCATATATTTACAATTTTGCCTCTTATTCTTGCAAAATGGAATCTAAAAGTGATATTAATAATAAAAAGAGGCAACAACAAATATCTCCTCCTCCTGCTAAATCCAAAGTATTGGAGTCTTCTGAACCTTCATTGTCTTTAACATTGGAAGAAATTCAGGCACTTCGTGTTAACACAGACCCTATTGCGTCTGAGGTAAAAAATGTACGTAGAGAAATGGCCAGATTATACCTGGAAACTTTATTACCGGGACTTTTGCAAATAACATTTTCTGAAAAATTTGAAATTGATAAAGCTCATAGAATCCCTTCACATAGGAACCCTCGCAATACCAAACAACGACAAATGATTTTTAAAGTCCTTCGACATCATCATTTGGTTCTCATCAGAAAAGCTGCTGGAGAAATACCTTCATTGATGGTGAATGGTCACAAAATATTTATCCACCAAGATTTCGCCAAAGAAACTGTTGCAATTCGCGAAGATTTTTCTGCTCTTCGTCCACAGCTATGCAGCCTTGGATACAAATATGGTCTCTTTGATCCGTCGACGATGCAAATTTGGAAGGATAATTTTTCCAAATCTTTACATCGCCCAGAAGATTTGCGTCATTTTTTGGATCAACAGTCACAACCTTCAATGGATACTAATGATTCTGCTACTTGAATTTGGTTTTCTCTTTTTGTATCTGTTCTTTTTTCTGACTCATTAATGATATTTCTCTATACTGGGCTCCAGCGGTTTCGGTCATGCTTGTAGAGCGTGTGTGCGTTTCACACTTCATTCTAAGTATGTATCTTGTTTGTTTTTATCTCCCTTTTTTCGTTCTCTCCTATTCTGTTCTTAACTATATAGTTGCTATTCTAATTACCCTCCTATCATATAAGGTTGTTGTTTTCATCTTTATCTCTACTATGCTTTTTCTTCTCTCTTCTTGTCTTGATTCTTTTTTCTATCTCCTTCTTTCTCATGGCTAATATTCACAATATTAAAATTGTTTCTCTTAACGTGAAAGGTTTGAGACACCCAATTAAACGCACAAACATTTTGGATTATCTGGGTAGTTGCAAAGCTGATATTGGTTTTGTTCAGGAAACGCATGTTGAAGATAAGATCTTGCAATATATGAATAAAAAGTGGGTTGACACTATCGTTTCTTCTCCGGCTACGGGAAAGAAAAATGGGGTCGCTATTTTCTTTGCGAAAAGATTACACTGTCAGATTCTCATTCTACGGCGGATGATCCCGCTTTCTGGTCCACTATCACTACGGAAGTTTTGAAGTTGGGTAAAGTTCAATTGATTGTTGGGGGGGACTTTAATGTTATTGCTGACCCATTGTTAGATAGGTTATCTACTACTAGATTCCGTCCTCCTAAGGTTTTTCATGCTTTTAAAGCTTTTCTTCATACCACCAAATTAGCTGACATTTGGAGATTACACTTTCCCACTGATAAATGTTTTTCCTTTTTTTCCAACCCTCATGATTCTCATTCCAGGATTGAATATTTTTTGCTTTCTCCGTCCCTTATTCAATTTGCAACTAGCCCAGTCATTGGTTCCATTGATATATCAGACCATGCTTTAATATCTTTTGTTTTGAATGTATCATCCACTTTCACTAAACAAACTAGATGGCGTATGAATGCTGGTATTGTCCTCAATGAAACTCATAAACCTAAATTATTACAAGCTATTCAAGATTACTTTTTGTTTAATCCGGAAAATTCTTCTTCTGTAGTCACTAGATGGGACGCTTTTAAAGCTTACATTAGAGGTACTACAATTTCTATCAAGGCTCATGAGAACAAGCAATTCAACTCTAATAGCAAACTCCTAGAGAAACAAATAGCGAAATATGAGCCTTTATTTATTACATCCAGTGATCCTCAATACAAAATTAAACTACAAAAGCTTCGATATGAATTTAATGCTATCCTAAGTAAAAGGGCTGGGGTTCAACTTGCTAAGTCAAACCCTTGATTCCGTTTTAACTCAAATAGGTCTGGGAAACTCCTTGCAAACTACTTGCGTATTAAAAGGGATAAAACGCAAATAACCTCCATTCATGGTCGCCAAGGTAAGGTTGCAGTGTCCCATAACGATATTGTTCAAGAATTTTTACATTTTTATTCCGGCTTATATAACAAACCAGACCTTTGTGATAATTCCTTAATTGATGCTTTTTTAAATACTTGCGATTTACCCCACATTTCTCCATCAGATAGACTCGGATTAGATTTGCCAATCACTATTGATGAGATCCTGAATGCCATCAAATCACTCCCAAAGAATAAATCTCCAGGTCCTGATGGGATTCCTGCTGAATTCTATAAAGAATTTCAACCTTACCTCTTACCTTATTTATTACAACTTTTTTCACATTTTGGTTCTTTTGGAACCATTTCTGGCTCTTTTTCTGATGCTTTAATTATTGTGCTCCCCAAACCTGATAAAGATCCTACACTAGTCTCTAATTATCGTCCTATTTCCTTAATTAACCAAGACTGTAAGCTATATGCAAAAATCCTTGCCTCTAGATTAGCTCCTGTCCTTCATTCCGTCATTCATCCTGATCAATCTGGTTTTATGAAAAATAGGTACTCTGCTAATAATACAAGAACACTACTCCATGTTATTGAACAGAGCCCTACCCTTCTTGTCCCTGCAGGAGTTATGGCTTTAGATGCAGAAAAAGCTTTTGATAAAATTCATTGGCAATTTTTATTTAAAACTTTATTGTCATTTAATTTTGGTCCCTCTTTTATTCGTATGATTTCGGCTTTATATTATGCTCCCACTGCCCGTCTGTTTATAAATGGCCAAATTTCTCCTCAATTCTCCCTTTTTAGAGGAACATGACAGGGATGTCCCCTTTCCCCTCTTTTATTCCTGTTAGGAATTGAACCTTTTCTCAACTACATACGTCGATGTGAGGACATTCAAGGTATCACAATTAAAGATGTCACTATCAAAACTTTAGCTTATGCGGATGATGTTTTGTTGTTTATTAGTAACCCAATTTCTTCTGTTCCGTCCTTATTAGACATTATTGCCAAATATTCTGTAGTTTCTGGCTATAAATTAAATGTTAGTAAAACAGAATTTTTTCCTTTAAATGTTCTTTGTACACCCGATATGCTACCTACGACAGATATTATTTGGCGAAAACACAAACTGAAATACCTTGGCATTTTATTTTCATCAACTTTGCCTGCTACGTTAAAATTGAATTGTAATTTTATATCTGAGTATGTCAAAAATAAAACATCCAGATGGTCTTCCCTTCATCTTACATGGTGGGGGAGAATGGAATCTATAAAAATGAATATTGCTCCGAAATCTATTACTCCCTTGCTATGATCCCCACTCAATTTCAACTAAAATTTTATAAAGATATTGATACACTGTTATCCAAATTTCTTTGGAAAAATAAGCCCCCTCGTATTGCTTACAAGAAATTGAAACTCCCTAAATGCCATGCAGGATTTGCTGTCCCTGATTTTTATCTTTACCAAAAAGCTTGTATATTAAAACAGAGTTCCATATGGTTTAATACCTCTCCTGTTGTTAAGCCTCCTATATGGTTTGATATAGAAAAATCACTTGTGGATCCTTTCCCACTGCCCTCCTTATTAACAATGTCTCATACTTCTAAGCCTATTCATCATTCTTCTATAATCAAATCTTACAGATTAATCCTTAATGATTTAGATTCTAATTTTGCCTCAACCTTACTTTCTACGGTGCATAGTGCCCTTATTAAATTGAATAGAAATGTTAATTTCTGGACCTCATGGATTAAAAAAGGCATTTTTTATCTTAAAGATGTTTTTTGTAATGATACATTTATCCTTTTGATATGCTACAATTGAAATTCCATTTACCAGATTCTGATTTGTTAAAATATCAATTTCTATGTAATTCAATTTTGGATTCTTTTCCAAATGGTGTTCCATCTATGCTCACAAATGATTTGATGTTTTACCTCAATGTTGTTTCTTCGTCCTCCAAGGCTGTTTCTATGTTTTATAAAAAATTCACCACTTCACTGGGAACTAACATCACTACAATTTCAACATTTTGGAATACTGAACTTACAATTTCACTATCTGATGACTCCTGGTCGACTATTTGGCTCAATAGTATCTCTGGTTGGTTACCAGTGTCTCTTTATCAAACAAATGCCTACATTTTGCTTAATTCATTATGGACTCCATTACGTCTGTTTCGTGCTAAATTGCTCCCATCAGACGTTTGTTGGCACTGTAATTTAAGTCTTGGTTCACTACGCCACATGTTATTTGATTGTCATATAATTTTCAAATTTTGGTCTGAAGTTTGGGAAATAATATTGAAAATTCTACCCATTCAAGATGTTCTTTCTTATAAATTATTAATTTGCAAATCAGTTGTACTTACTCACCCTCTTTCTGACATTGAAGCAAAGTTGTTTAATATTTTGATTTCAGCTGCGTTAAAATCAATCACTTTCTGTTGGAAAGATGCTACTTCTCTTTCTGTTCCTGCATGGTGGTCATGGATCACCTTTACAAGAAGAGGTGCTCAATTGTCTCTACAAGGAGTTACCCATAATTCCATGTCTTTTCAATCTTTTTGGTCTCCAATTGATTCATATTTGCTGTTATGATTATTGCTCTTTATTGTAATTTGTTGTTCTTCATAAATTGCTTCTGATCAATTTCATTATGTTAATAGTAACCTTACATTTCATGTAATATGATATATCCTGTCCCTTCCCCCCTCCTCTTTTCCCGTCCCTTCTCCATTCCTTGCTTTTATTTTTCCTTTGATTGATTATTCTCTTATTGTATTTTATGGATTTATGATAGCTTGATTGTAATTTTGTATTCATTAAACAGTCCTTTATGGCTCTTCATTCTATTTTTCTGTATTGTCCATTTCTGTCACTTTTTTGAAAACTTAATAAAATTATTCTGAACAAAAACCTCCTTTACCTTGACCCCTGTTATTATTTCACCTGTAGGACCCTCTATAATACTAGGGAAACCTGTCTGAGACTGTGACTTGTTAAAAGAGGTGGATGTGTCAGTGGAGGTTGTATTTAATACTGTGCGATATGTGTAGCGACGAAAAGTGGGATTGAGATTGGAGGGCTCCCATTGATTTCACAGTCTCATTATCTTTCTTTTTTAGGTTGAGCGTGAACCAGAGTGCATGCGCTGCTCTGCGAGACTTCTTGTATACACTGGACCTAATGAGTTGCAAATAGAAGCCCCACCCATTCTCCGCCCATGTTTACCATTGGCTTGTGTCATTGTCTGTCCTAAATGCTGGCTTGTGATTCATCAATCTGCATGTTAGTCCCTCCTTAGTACCGCCTTCTCTTCATTTGTCACCTCCCATGGAGACTGGCCCCTTTACTTAGTTTGTTACACGGTACGTGATATTTTTAGACTGTTTGCACTATTGTCTTTAAAGAGGTTCTCCTTCTTAGGCACGACATGCTTTGGTACATCTTCCCCCTGACCGCCTTCCCTCCCTCCCATTGTCTGTGCCTTCTCCACCCCTCCCTCGCGTTGTCCATGATGGCAACCATTTACAATGCAATAGGTCCCGCGTAAATGCGAGAACTATTGCGTTGTAAATGGGGGTCTTGCTTCTGCACTCCTCGCTGCTCCCCCATACGTACCCCCACTTCCCATTGTTCCGTCCCTTCTCCCATGAGGGCTCCACTTGATTTTCTGTCAGCTGTCTGTGTTCATCCCCATCTCCGGACCCACATCCCGTGACTCCCCTACTCTGAACCCACAATTCACCCGCAGTGCTCTAATCCGCCCCCCACCAAAAGAACCCACGTTCTGTGGGTGCCACATATGCCTCCTCTTTGTTCTGTTTGAATCCTCCCACTTCCTGGTGCTCCCCTGTGCCTTCCCCCTCACACTTAGGCCCGGGCTCTGGTTCCGGTTTCTTTGTTTACCCAGCCCCTTCTACCTGTGTCCCTCAGGAGTCTGCGGTTCCCCTTTTAACTATGTCCCTTTCTTGGATTTAACCCAGATCTCTTGACTGGGGGTGAATGTTTTGATTTGTTCTGCATTCCGTCCATCAATTGTCTGTCTTTTGCTTTCTCATTACAAGTGCGCCAGGTATGCCCAGACGTGGGTCCTGGGCTGACTGTGCCACTGGAATCAAGCTATCCTGGCTGTAGAGGGGTGAAACCCTGAAACCGGTCCTAGGATGCTTGTTTCCGGTCCAGGGAGGCCCTGGCTTGGCAGTTTGGGCTGGACTGTTCCCATGAGGCACAGGGTCAAGACTGATTTGCATATGGCCAGGTCTAAAGTGGGGTGGCATGGTGAGAAAAAGAATGATGGATTTAACCCAGATCTCTTGACTGGGGGTTAATGTTTTGATTTGTTCTGCATTCCGACCATCAATTGGTCGGAAAGTGTCTTTTCCTTTCTTAACACAACATACCGCCCATGCCCCTGCACCCCGTTTCCCTATGCAACATGTACTTTTATTTACTACTAGCTACCCGTGGCCTCTCTGCTTTCAAAACTGATTCTTGCAGTGCGAGCTTCTGTCCTCGCTTCCTCTTGTGTTTTTTTTGGTTCGCTCTCACGCCCTAGCCAAACCACCTTCCAAACAAGCATTAGCATAGCCAATAGGTCTCGCCTCTGGGACCTTATAAGTGTTTAGCCATGCAATAGTTCATGTTGTTGCACCAAGGATATTGTGCTTGATAACCAAACACTTATAAAGTCCGAAAGGCGAGACCTATTCTCTATGCCAATGCTTGTTTTTGTTGGGAATATTTTTTTGTTTGGAGGCACACATTATATGAAGACAAGCATTTCCTAAAAGCTAAAATATATATTTATAAGCACTAGAAGCTCCTAGCACTGAAAGGGACTACTGATTGAGCAGAAGTGCACATTGTGAAAGAGCAGAATACTGTCACTTATATCAAGTTATGCCAATGGTGACCCTTGACCCCGGGTCGCACCCCCTCCGCACAGCACCACCTGTGCCTCCCTGCCCGTTCTGCCTACTGTTCTTAGCTGCCCTTGTATTTCTGTACTCTGTATTTTGCCTCTGTTCCACTTGTTTTTACCTCTGTGCCACTCGTTTTCCCCTCGTTTTTTGCGCCTTTCTGCTCTCTGTTCCACTCGTTTTTCCCTTGTTTTTTTGTGCCTTTCTGCCATCTGTTCCACTTGTTTTTTGCTCCCTTCTGCCCTCTGTGCCACTCCGTTTTCCCCTCATTTTTTGTGCTTTTCTGCCCTCTGTTCCACTCGTTTTTCCCTCGTTTTTGTGCCCTTCTGCCCCCTGTTCCACTTGTTTTTGTGCCTTTCTGCCCTCAGTTCCACTCGTTTTTCACTCGTTTTTTGTGCCCTTCTGCCCTCTGTTCCACTTGTTTTCCCCTCATTTTTTGTGCCTTTCTGCCCTCTGTTCCACTTGTTTTTTTGTACCTTTCTGCCCTCTGTTCCACTCGTTTTTCCTCGCTTTTTGTGCCCTTCTGCCCTCTGTTCCACTCGTTTTCCACTCATTTTTTGTGCCTTTCTTCCCTCTGTTCCACTTGTTTTTCCCTCGTTTTTTGTGCCCTTCTGCCCTCTGTTCCACTAATTTTTTGTGCCCTTCTGCCCTCTGTGCCACTCGTTTTCCCCTCATTTTTTATGCCTTTCTGCCCTCTGTTCCACTCATTTTTCCCTCGTTTTTTGTGCCTTTCTGCCCTCTGTTCCACTCTTTTTTCCCTCATTTTTTTGTGCCCTTCTGCCCTCTGTTCCACTCGTTTTTTTGTGCCCTTCTGCCCTCTGTGCCACTCGTTTTTCCCTCGTTTTTTGTGCCTTTCTGCCCTCTGTTCCACTCGTTTTTTTGTGCCCTTCTGCCCTCTGTGCCACTCATTTTTCCCTCGTTTTTTGTGCCTTTCTGCCCTCTGTTGCACTTGTTTTTCCTCATTTTTGTGCCTTTCTGCCCTCTGTTCCACTCGTTTTTCCCTCGTTTTTGTGCCTTTCTGCCCTCTGTTCCACTTGTTTTCCCTAGTTTTTTGTGCCCTTCTGCCCTCTGTTCCACTTGTTTTTTTGTGCCCTTCTGCCCTCTGTGCCACTTGTTTTTTCCTTGTTTTTGTGCCCCTTTTGCCTTTTGTTCCACTTGTTTCCCCCGCCGATGTGCCCCCTGCAGCTCCACACCCCTGACTGCCTACTGCCCATTCGCTGCCCCCGCCTCCCGCCCCCCAGCTGCTCCTACCTCCCATCTCCCCATATAGGCCGGCCACTGTGCGGTGTGGAGAGTGACACTTGACCCCACCAGGTAGGTTGCTCCCCCTCCGCACAGCACTGCCTGTGCCTCCCTGCCCCAACAGCTGCTGCTGAGGAAGTTCTAGGACCTCCACCACCCGCAGGCTACCACCTGTGCCTTATCCCTGGTGGCCAGTAGTAGGCCGTACATAGGTTTGTTCATCCTCCACTTTATTGCTTTTATTGTATTGCCTGTATTTTCAATGTTGTGTCTGTGACTGCTGTTGTCTGTCTTCCCCCGTGCCTGTACGTGGTTCGTGCCCCTTTTTCTTCCCTCTGTTCCCCTCGCTGTCCCCGTGCTCTCTCTGCCCGGTTTTCCCTTCTGTTCCCCTCGTTACTCCCGTGCCTCTCTGCCCGTTCTGCCTTCTGCTCTTAGCTGCCCCTGTACTTCTGTATTCTGTATTTTGCCTCTCTGCCACTCGTTTCTTTGGTATTTCTGTGCCCTTTTTGCCTTCTGTACCACTCGTTTTTCCCTCATTTTTGTGCCCCTTTTGCCTTCTGTTCTACTCGTTTTTTGGGCCCTTCAGCCATCTGTTTCACTCGTGTTTTTTGTGCCCTTCTGCTCTCTGTGCCACTTGTTTTCCCTAGTTTTTGTGCCCCTTTTGCCTTCTGTTCCACTCCTTTATTGTGCCTTTCTGCCTTCTGTGCTACTCGTTTTTTCCTAGTTTTTGCGCCCCTTTTGCCTTCTGTTCCTCTCATTTGTTGTGCCCTTCTGCCCTCTGTTCCACTCAGTTTTTTGTGCCCCCCCGTTCCACTCGGTTTTCCCTCGTTTTTGTGCCCCTTTTGCCTTCTGTTCCGCTCGTTTTTTGTGCCCTTCTGCCCTCCGTTCCACTCGTTTTTTTGTTCCCTTCTGCCCTCTGTGCCACTAGTTTTCCCCTCGTTTCTGTGCCCCTTTTGCTTTCTGTTCCACTCGTTTTTTGTGCCCTTTTACCTTCTGTGCCCCTTGTTTTACCCTCGATTTTGTGCCCCTTCTCCTTCTGTTACCTTCGTTGTCCCTCACCACCCTCGCCGCTGCATTCCCTGCGGCCTGCCCCCCTGACTGCCCACTGCCCATTCGCTGCCCATGCCTCCCAGCTGCTCCTCCCTCCCGCCTCCCCATATATGCCAGTCGCTGTGCGGCTGCGCCGCTGGCGCTCCGAAAGCGTGCCTTATGCGAGCCTGTCTGCGCCCGTCCGCGCCTGGACCGTGCCTAGCGCCAGAACCCCTGGCCCCCGCTCCCACCACGACGACCGCTGCCACTATGACGCCAGTACTCTGCACGCTCTCAACTCCAGACGGAGCCACACCTGCTTCAAGGCCGCCCTGAAACGCACACGCAGCCCCTTCACCTGTCGGAACTGCAGCTACACCAGCCTCAGAGCCGACAAAACAACCCACCAAGAAAGACCCCAACCACCTCCGATGCATACTACTGAACACCCGCTCCGCACGCATGCATGCCGTCGAGCTCTGGGACCTACTCGACACAACATCCCCAGACGTCGCCTTCCTGACAGAGACCAGGTATAACGACTCCTCCGCACCCGACATCGCCATAGCCATCCCAGACGGCTACAAGATCACCCGCAGAGACTGCACCAACGGAGTCAGAGGAGGAATCACCATCGTCCACAAGAACAGCATCAGGGTCTCGATTAGCACAGATGACGCGCTCAGCACCGCCAAACACATGCATTTCCAGATCCACACAGACCTTAATTCCACCCTCAGAGGCACCCTCATCTACCGACCCCCCGGACCGCGCACCCAGTTCAGCGACTTCATCGCCGACTTGATCAGCACGCACGCCCTGGCCTCCACCGACTACATCCTCTTCAGAGACCTGAACTTTCACCTTGAGAACAACAATGATAACAACTCCACAACCCTGATCGATAACCTCGCCAACCTGGGACTGAAGCAACTCGTCACAATGCCCACCCACTCTGCCGGCCACACGCTCGTCCCCGTCTTCTCCTCAAGCCCGTACGTCTCCATCAGCCACACCACCGAACTCCTCTGGACCGACCACCGCTGCATCCACTTCGCCTTCCAGAAACCCACCACACACCACCGCACCCAACAGATCCCCGCCGCTGCTAGAACAAAATCACCGAAGACCAACTACACGCAAACCTCGCTCTCAGCCCACCCACCGAACCCTCCAACACCGACGACGCTGCCCACAGCCTCAGACGCTGGATCGAGGACTGCGCCAACACCCTCGCCCCGCTAAAGAAACCCCCCCACAGAGACACCAACAAGAGGGCCAACTGGTTCACCACAGATATCCTAGCCTCTAAGCAAGCCTGCCCGAAACTAGAGACGAAATGGCACAAACTCCGGACAGCCACACAGCACACAAGGACGCCAACCGGAACCACCACCACCTCATCAGGGTGGCCAAGAGGACCTCCTTCAAAGACCGCCTCGACAACAATACACACAATAGCAAGGAGCTCTTCAACATCATAAAGGAACTCTCAAACCCCAGCACCAACACCAACGACATCCTGCCGTCACAAGCCCTGTGCGACTACCTTGCCGCCTTCTTCCACCGCAAGATAGCAGACATCCACGACATCTTCAACACCCAGACAGACCCAACAGACAGCAACACAACAGACCCTCCGTACATCATCGATCATGACCCCCTGCTAGCCTGGGCCAACGTGAGCATCGATAACACCATCAAGACCATGCGCTAAATCCACTCCGGATCTCCGTCAGACCCATTCCCGCACCACGTCTTCAACAGAGCAAGCAGCTCCATCCCACCCCACCTGCGCAACGTCATCAATCTCTCCCTCAAGACCGCGACCTTCCTAGAGATCAACGCCCTACTCAAAAAACCTAAGGCAGACCCAAGAGACCTCAAGAACTTCCGGCCCATCTCTCTGCTCTCCTTCCCGGCCAAGGTCATCGAGAAAACCGTCAACAGACAGCTAACCTGATACCTCGAAGAAAACAGAATCCTGGACCCTTCCCAGTCAGGGTTCAGCAGCAACCACAGCACTGAGACTGCCCTCATCGCCGCCACCGACGACATCAGGACCCTGCTGGAGAATAGCGAGACCGCAGCACTCATCCTCCTAGACCTCTCTGCCACCTTTGACACCGTCTGCCACCGCACACTACGCCTCCATGCTGCAGGGATCTGAGACAAGGCTCTGGATTGGACCACCTCCTTCCTCTCCGGCAGAACCCAGAGCGTCCGCCTTCCCCATTCCGTTCCAAAGCCTCCAAGATCATCTGCGGCGTACCCCAGGGATCCTCCCTCAGCCAAACATTGTTCAACATTTACATTGCCCCTCTCGCACACGTAGCCCAACAGCACGACCTCAACATAATCTCTTATGCCGACGACACTCAGCTGACCATCTCCCTCACAAAGGACTCCATCACTGCCAAAGCCAACCTCCACAAAGGAATGAAGGCCGTCGCCGACTGGATGAAGCCATCTGAAGCTGAACTCGGATAAGATGGAGGTCCTCATCCTCGGCTCCAACCCTTCAGCCTGGGACGACACCTGGTGGCCGACGGCACTGGGGGCAGCCCCAACACCCACCGACCACGCACGCAACATGGGAATCATCCTCGACTCAACGCTCTCAATGATCAAGCAAGTCAACACAGTCTCCTCCTCCTGCTTCAACACCCTCTGCATGCTCCGCAAGATCTACAGATGTATCCCGACAGATACAAGAAAGACAGTCACCCAGGCCCTCGTCAGCAGCAGACTCGACTTTGGAAACGCCCTCTACGCGGGAGCCACGATCAAGCTCATCAAACGACTACAACGCATCCAAAATGCCTCGGCATGACTGATCCTCGACGTACCATGCCACGGCCACATCACCCCCCACCTGAGAAACCTGCGCTGGCTCCCCGTCAACAAGAGGATATCCTTCAAGCTCCTCATTCACGCACACAAGGCACTCCACAATACCGGCCCAGCCTATCTCAACAGATGGCTCTCCTTCTACATCCCCAACCGCCAGCTACGCTCCACCGACCTCTCACTTGCCATGTCCCGTGCATCCGAAGAACAACCACCGATGGGAGATCCTTCTCCCACCTCGCCACCAAGACATGGAACACCCTCCCACTGAGCCTACAACAGACCCAAGACCTGCTGACCTTCAGGAGGATACTCAAGACCTGACTGTTCGATCAGTAGCTCCCCCCGCCCGACCTCCTTCAGACCCTCGCAGGCATGTAGTGTGCTTTACATTTGATTGATTGATTGATTGAAGTGGACTGACCCTGTATCCCAAATTGGCGCTGGGGTAGGTGGAAGCAAAATTTGAAGGGCACTGTAGCACACCAATAGATGAAGCAGACTGACTCAAAGCCACTATAAAGTAAGCATATATAATACATACATATTTATTAAGAATTGTTTAGCAAAATAAAGCACAGAGTTCCCCAGAAAGACTGAGAAGGAAGAGTGTGTATGTGTATAGGGAAAGACAAGAGGGGAAGGAAAAGGGGATTCCCCTCTCGGGAACTAGAACCCTTACACACCCAGCAAGCTAGGTGTCATGCTTCATCATATGGGTCCTGCTCCTCGTCAGACTGGTGCTGCAATGTCTGACGGGCACCCACGAAGGGCTCTTTAGCGGAGATCTTTTGTTCCAGCCATATGGTGCATGCGTGTGAGAGGGCAGAAGAAGTGTGTAGTCGTGAGAAGGTGGTGGTGATTAAAAAAGGTGGGTCAGTCCCCAAAGGATTTTTAATAGCGTGGCTGACTCCCTTGGTTAAAAAGGTGGGAGGGGATATAGAACGCTACGGAAGTAAGTGGCGGAGGTATCTACAACCCTCTGGTTAGGTCGACATGTTTCATGCTAAACTAGCAATTCTTCAGGACCTTGGTGACTAGTACTACACAGTGAACTAAAAAGCTTGTATACAACCTTGACTTGGTTGGTCTGTGATAAGCAGGTCAAATGGTCCTGCTTCGAGTAATGCGACCTGGAGAAAAGGAGAACACATAGGGACCACTGTCAGCATAATTCTCCTCTAGAATCTAGGTGCATTGCCTATAAATAAAACATACACACTGAATTATTTATAAGACTCAGCCGAGTTAAAAACAATGCAAGATTGGACAAAAAAGCAATGGAAGATTGGACAAGAAAGCTTACCCTGGGAGTATCCCTAAGGTGCTCCGCAGTCTGCTCCTGTGGGACCTGCACAGAGGAGTCAGGGACCTAAGGAGTGATGTGGGAGGAGGGAGGATATAATTAATTTCCTTCAATGGGAGCCGGTTGTCAGTAATCAGGGAGAGAATAATCACACCCGGGCTAAACTGATCAATTTCACTGCCGGTGCCCAGTACCTGGGTCTCAGAACGGCACCCGTGGCAATCATTTGGCCTGCAGTATGGGTTTAGCAGGTACCGCCCCTCCAACAATTAGTGGTGTCTGACAAGGAAAGCGCGTGTGACCCACCATCACCCTCGAGTCTGTAGCGTCTGCAAGGGGAACAAACGCGAGGCTATGAGGGGAGGAGAAGCCCGCGCTCCCTTCTCAGAATATCATCCACTCAAAAATCATTGTCAGGTCCGGACCCCATTCCCAGTATTAGCCCTTGTGCCACTGGATTGCCTATCTCAGCCAACACACCAAACACCAGCGTGCAATTGTGTTGAAGACCGCAGGTATTAAAATAAGGCTCAAACCCAGTTTATGAGCCGACATCAAAGGCGAGGAAATACTTACCCCTACGGCGTGCGGTCTCAGCCTGCAACACCTACCCCCACGTGGAATCCGTGGCGGATCCGGAGCGACTGGTAACTGGGTCACCGGTAATACCGTCTACTTGTACCCAGCGCTTCCGTGTTCCGGTGAATGCCAGTGTGGGCGTGGTTGCGCCTTCCGAATGTGCGCATGCGCAAGGGTTTGCAGGAAGGAACTAGCTACACTCTGAATGCAGGTAGTGGATTCAGTGGAAATATATGGCGGCCATGTTGGATAGGTCGGAAAAAGGATATTCTCCACTACATATCAAAAGCCTCAGGTGACCGTGATAACTCGATTCATTGTGGGATCCGAAATTCCCGCGGCACGTGGATTGTACACACGGGAAGCGGTTCAACCTGGTTTGATGTATCCGAACGGGGTATAAATTCCAGGTAGGCAAATAGGTTACCGAAGGGAGTTTATAGGGGATTCATAGTGATGAAGTTGGTGGAATACAGTCTGGGTTCGATCCATGGAGAGGGCAAGGTCGAGGTTGGAGAGGACCGATTTAGGCTTGAGCCGGAGGAAAAAACAAGGGTTTTTGGGTAGGGGTACACGTGAAGTGAAGGTTTCTGAGACCATATAATGTTACACAGTTAGTCACAGTATGGGACAGATGTACCAAGGGTCAGACCAGAGTGGACTGGGTGAGTGCAGGTCACTAGAACGGACACAGTATAGAGAGGTGGTCTAGTTGTGAATGGATGACCAGGGCACGGCGTCATTCAGACCCAGTGTGTCCAATTTGAGGCGATGGACCCACCTTTGTTCAATCCTGAACAAGCCAGTTTTTGTGATTCCTGGATGGCATTCTATAACCAGCCAGCGAATGCTGTCGGCTGTGTGTCCCATTTGTGTGTAGTGTTGATACAGTCTAATATTGGTTCTTAAGCATCTTATGTTGCTTCTGTGCTCTTGGATACGCAGCTTTATCTGTCTCATTGTCATCCCAATGTATTGTAGGTTACATGGACAAGTCAGGAGGTAAATGCATTTGGCGCTATTACAATTAGTATGCTTTCTCAACCGCCAGGTGAATGTATTGGATAGCTGGATCTCTTTAGTGACACTAGTTTGTGGGCATACTGTACAACCACCGCAGGGGAAATGGCCAACTACTGGAGGGAGGTCCCACAGGGTGCTCTGATTATTTGCATTCAGTTTTTTTGGTCTAGTGTGGACCAAGGCATCTTTCAAATTTGATGTACGCTTGAAAGCAAATCTTGGGCGGGGGAAGTTCAAACCTCCAGAGTTAATGATGTTCCAATGTCTGTTAATGGTTTGCTTAATGAAGGCAGAGTTCTTTGTGAATGTGGTCACACAGGTGATCACATCATCAGGGTCTTTCACTCTAGTCTCCAATAATGTCTCCCTAGGGTTATTTGCAGCCCTTTTGTAGGAGTTTTTTTATCAGTCTAGAGGGGTAGCCCCTGTCTCTAAGTTTGTGCTTTGATGAGGAAGCTATAGCCGAGGCACTTAGAACAGCTCCCTCACTTTCAAGAGTAGGAACTGCGACAGCCTCAGATAGTACTAATGAAGATTGGACAACGCTCACTAACCTCAAAAAAGAATGGCTCAGGATTACCATACACAGGGCCATGATGACTGAATATCTAAGAGCAAAAATAGCTCCCCAGGGTCTAATTGTTAATATTGTACCACGACTCTTCCTCGAAGATGGCCAATTTAAAGTAGACTGGTGCCAGGTCTCCTGGAAGTGCACCAAAGACTTACTTTTTCTCATCACGCAAACAGCTAAGAGGTTGGCAGATGCCCTTATGGTTAAAACTACTGCCATGGAAGTGGCTATCAGGGGAACAATGAACATAACCCCTTTCACAACCAAACTAGCTGAGATTAACCAAGAGCTCACAGAGAATCAGGATTTGCTTCTCAAACCGAAGATGACCAAACTACAAAAAGATATAGCTAAGTTTGACAAAGATAAAGTCTACCCCTATTTAAAAGATGGATATACCAACAGCAGAAACAGTTATTCGTCAGACGAAAGTACTGACAATGGCAGCCGGAGGGGCTCCTCCGGCAGCGACTCTAGCGGTAGTTATCCAACTAGGCATAATAGGAATCAACGACGTGGTAATTGGAATCAAGGATACAACAATGGACCCTTATTCCATGGCCCACCACAAATGATGCAACCTTGGCAATACCCCTTTTTCCAACAGGGCCCGCCCCAATTTTACCCTTTGAATCCTCCTTTTCACGACAGAGGTTGGGGCAGAGGAAGAGGGCAAAAGCGAGGGCCACAAAAGGGTGAACAGTGGCAAGATCAATCGGCCACAACACCGATGGAAACCAGGAGTACGACACGGGGAAGGAGAGTTTGATTGTGAATCTCTCTGATAGGAAACTCACCTCTACTGAGATCAACATTCTTGAAAAAGGTCTAGGCTATGTCCCCACCCCTACACCAGACAGCTTCAATGAAATGGTTGAGCTGAAACAATTATTCAGGAAGGTCCGCCTCCGCTCCTTCTTTCAGGACAGACAAGATACTGAAACAACAGATACTGGCTTACGCAACCCCTCCACCTTTACCCCCACTGATAACATGGTTTCACCTGCAGTGATGGCTTTTGAGGGAGCTGTCTTAAAAAGCCTTGAGAACAAACCCGTGAGACATTATTTCAACAACCTGAGCACAATGGAAAGACAGGCTGTGCAATCCCTAGGGAATGACACTTCGATTGTCATCAAACAGGCAGACAAAGGGGGCGCCACGGTCATTCAGAATAGTAAGGACTATGATGTGGAGTGCAAACGGCAACTGGCTAATCGCTCACATTACCTCCCCCTCACTGTAGACCCAACAAAAAGACTCATGACATCCATTTCGAGTCTTATTATGGAGGGTGAGACTAACGAGTGGATCACAAAGAATGAGGCAACTTTCCTTCTAACAACTGACCCTATAACACCTTACTTCTACACTCTCCCTAAAATACATAAGGGCACGACACCTGTCCCAGGGAGACCTATAGTCTCCGGAATTGGCTCTCTGCTGGAACCACTCTCCAAATTCTGCGATACCTTCCTACAACCACTAGTCAAGAAAATTCCATCATTTCTCCAGGACACCAGAGATGTACTCCGTCTGATAGACAACATTGAAGGGAGGGTGGGTGTTGACCTGCTGCTTACATTAGATGTGGAAGCATTATACACCAATATTCCACAACAAGCCACCCTGGAGGCTGTAGAATCCACCCTCCGACAAGAAGAATGGTCCTCCCCTACCCCGATCTCCTTCGTCATGGCATGCGCCAGTATAGCCCTTACCGAAAACTTTTTTCAATATGGAACCAAATTGTACCACCAGATCCAAGGGACTTCCATGGGTTTAACCTTTGCTCCTAGTTTAGCCTGTATTTACATGGCTACATTTGAGGAGAGCATAATCAGTACACCACAGAACCCCTTCTTGGGAAATATAACACTCTGGCGTCGCTTCATTGACGATATCCTAATTTTCTGGAGGGGAGACCGTATGACATGTGAGGCCTTTTGCACTTGGATAAATGGACAGAATCCCTATCTCAAGTTCACTGGGACCACCTCTGAGACCTCCATCCCCTTCTTAGACCTCAGAATCAATCTAGAGGCTGATGGTCTAAACACCACTCTCTATCGCAAGAACACAGACAGAAACAGCTAACTTCTGTACAATAGCCACCATCCCAAAGCCCTGAGGGACAATCTCCCTTTCGGCCAATTTTTGAGAATTCGCAGGAATTGTACCACCAACACTGATTTCAGACAGGAAGCCTCCACCCTACAGCACAAACTTAGAGACAGTGGCTACCCCTCTAGACTGATAAAAAACTCCTACAAAAGGGCTGCAAATAACCCTAGGGAGACATTATTGGAGACTAGAGTGAAAGACCCTGATGATGTGATCACCTGTGTGACCACATTCACAAAGAACTCTGCCTTCATTAAGCAAACCATTAACAGACATTGGAACATCATTAACCCCGGAGGTTTGAACTTCCCCCGCCCAAGATTTGCTTTCAAGCGTACATCAAATTTGAAAGATGCCTTGGTCCACACTAGACCAAACAAACTGAATGCAAATAATCAGAGCACCCTGTGGGACCTCCCTCCAGTAGTTGGCTATTTCCCCTGCGGTGGTTGTACAGTATGCCCACAAACTAGTGTCACTAAAGAGATCCAGCTATCCAATACATTCACCTGGCGGTTGAGAAAGCATACTAATTGTAATAGCGCCAAATGCATTTACCTCCTGACTTGTCCATGTAACTTACAATACATTGGGATGACAATGAGACAGATAAAGCTACGTATCCAAGAGCACAAAAGCAACATAAGATGCTTAAGAACCAATATTAGACTGTATCAACACTACACACAAATGGGACACACAGCCGACAGCATTCGCTGGCTGGTTATAGAATGCCATCCAGGAATCACAAAAACTGGCTTGTTCAGGATTGAACAAAGGTGGGTCCATCGCCTCAAATTGGACACACTGGGTCTGAATGACGCCGTGCCTTGGTCATCCATTCACAACTAGACCACCTCTCTATACTGTGTCCATTCTAGTGACCTGCACTCACCCAGTCCACTCTGGTATGACCCTTGGTACATCTGTCCCATACTGTGACTAACTGTGTACCATTATATGGTCTCAGAAACCTTCACTTCACGTGTACCCCTACCCAAAAACCCTTGGTTTTTCCTCCGGCTCAAGCCTAAATCGGTCCTCTCCAACCTCGACCTTGCCCTCGCCATGGATCGAACCCAGACTGTATTCCACCAACTTCATCACTATGAATCCCCTATAAACTCCCTTCGGTATACCGGGTCCCGGGGTTGTGATGCTGGTCTTTGACAATGTTGGATTATACCGGGAGCTTTACGTGAGCGGTGAATAAAGGGGAGTGCCGCCCGCTGTGGCAATGTTTGACCAATCGGGCCGTACTAGGGGATGTGGGGCACACTGACAAGGGGGGGGTGGGGGTAGAGAGGGAGGTGGGATGTCATGTTTAGGAGTTGTTGAGCGGGTATGTGTGTGCAAGGCGGGGAAAATTGGTATTTGAGTGGGATGCTCTGAGAATTTAATTTGTCTGTTCTGTGTACAAAATTAATAAAAACAGTTTAAAAAAAAAAAAAAAAAACTCCCTTCGGTAACCTATTTGCCTACCTGGAATTTATACCCCATTCGGATACATCAAACCAGGTTGAACCGCTTCCCGTGTGTACAAGCCACGTGCCGCGCGAATTTCGGATCCCACAACGAATCGAGTTATCACGGTCACCTGAGGCTTTTGATATGTAGTGGAGAATATCCTTTTTCCGACCTATCCAACATGGCCGCCATATATTTCCACTGAATCCACTACCTCCATTCAGAGTGTAGCTAGTTCCTTCCTGCAAACCCTTGCGCATGCGCACACTCGGAAGGCGCAACCACGCCCACACTGGCATTCACCGGAACACGGAAGCGCTGGGTACAAGTAGACGGTATTACCGGTGACCCAGTTACCAGTCACTCCGCATCCGCCACGGATTCCACGTGGGGGTAGGCGTTGCAGGCTGAGACCGCACGCCGTAGGGGTAAGTTTTTCCTCGCCTTTGATGTCGGCTCATAAACTGGGTTTGAGCCTTATTTTAATACCTGCGGTCTTCAACACAATTGCACGCTGGTGTTTGGTGTGTTGGCTGAGATAGGCAATCCAGTGGCACAAGGGCTAATACTGGGAATGGGGTCCGGACCTGACAATGATTTTTGAGTGGATGATATTCTGAGAAGGGAGCGCGGGCTTCTCCTTCCCTCATAGCCTCGCGTTTGTTCCCCTTGCAGACGCTACAGACTCGAGGGTGACGGTGGGTCACACGTGCTTTCCTTGTCAGACACCACTAATTGTTGGAGGGGCGGTACCTGCTAAACCCATACTGCAGGCCAAATGATTGCCATGGGTGCCGTTCTGAGACCCAGGTACTGGGCACCGGCAGTGAAATTGATCAGTTTATCCCGGGTGTGATTTTGCTCTCCCTGATTACTGACAACCGGCTCCCATTGAAGGAAATTAATTATATCCTCCCTCCTCCCACATCACTCCTTAGGTCCCTGACTCCTCTGTGCAGGTCCCACAGGAGCAGACTGCGGAGCACCTTAGGGATACTCCCAGGGTAAGCTTTCTTGTCCAATCTTCCATTGCTTTTTTGTCCAATCTTGCATTGTTTTTAACTCGGCTGAGTCTTATAAATAATTCAGTGTGTATGTTTTATTTATAGGCAAATGCACCTAGATTCTAGAGGAGAATTATGCTGACAGTGGTCCCTATGTGTTCTCCTTTTCTCTAGGTCGCATTACTCGAAGCAGGACCATTTGGCCTGCTTATCACAGACCAACCAAGTCAAGGTTGTATACAAGCTTTTTAGTTCACTGTGTAGTACTAGTCACCAAGGTCCTGAAGAATTGCTAGTTTAGCATGAAACATGTCGACCTAACCAGAGGGTTGTAGATACCTCCGCCACTTACTTCCGTAGCGTTCTATCTCCCCTCCCACCTTTTTAACCAAGGGAGTCAGCCACGCTATTAAAAATCCTTGTGGACTGACCCACCTTTTTTAATCACCACCACCTTCTCACGACTACACACTTCTTCTGCCCTCTCACACTCATGCACCATATGGCTGGAACAAAAGATCTCCGCTAAAGAGCCCCTTTGCGGGTGCCCGTCAGACATTGCAGCGCCAGTCTGACGAGGAGCAGGACCCATATGATGAAGCTTGACACCTAGCTTGCTGGGTGTGTGAGGGTTCTAGTTCCCAAGAGGGGAATCCCCTTTTCCTTCCCCTCTTGTCTTTCCATATACACATACACACTCTTCCTTCTCAGTCTTTCTGGGGAACTCTGTGCTTTATTTTGCTAAACTATTGTCCTGGACATGCACACTGGACCCCAATAAAAATTGTCCTCCCGAAGTTCCTTTCTTTGACAAAATATGTATTAAGAAGAAAAGATAATGGCTATGCCAGACCTAAAAAAGAACCCTTCAAGCCTAAGGTTTTGGTAAGCACACAAGTGTTTTTTGCGATACCTACAAATTTAAGCAAGCAGCATATTTGCGGTGTGGGAATAGAGGGAAGAAGCAGGTGCAACTTAAAACATTTACACCGACTAACTAAACATTTAAATGGGTGTACTGCATTGCAGAAAAGAGAAGTACACAAAATGCATAAGTCGGGCAGTTCTTAATTTGTGCAGCTGGTGGGCACGGGTATCACTTTCTTTAAAAACCAGAACTTATTTTTCATCATCAATCAATCAATAGATTTTGACATAGAGTGTGATAGAAAGTCCAATTGGTCGCAAACTGCTTGTCCTACCAGCGTGTTGCCCCAAAGCATTGTGGTCCATGAAGTAAGCATCAGCGGGTGCGCCTCAGCCAGAGTCTTGAGCAAAAATCACTGTCGCGTTGCCCATCCCCGGACACGTGTTTCGAGGTTGTTACCTCTCGTCAGCAGGGAATAGGCATATATGTAGGGGTGCTGCGTAGGCTGCCAAAAAATATTCTCAGGTCCGGTACCGCTCGTGGCACGCAGGTGCGTAACCCGGGCTCGTCAGCCCCACCAGCTCAAGGGAGCTTGAATATAAAAGAAAGTTCAATTGGTTGCACACTGCTTGTCCTACCAGCGTGTTGCCCCAAAGCATTGTGGTCCATGAAGTAAGCATCAGCGGGTGCGCCTAAGCCAGAGTCTTGAGCAAAAATCACTGTCGCGTTGCCCATCCCTGGACACGTGTTTTGAGGTTGTTACCTCTCATCAGCAAGGAATAGGCATATATGTAGGGGTGCTGCGTAGGCTGCCAAAAAATATTCTCAGGTCCGGTACCGCTCGTGGAACGCAGGTGCGTAACCCGGGCTCGTCAGCCCCACCAGCTCAAGGGAGCTTGAATATAAAAGAAAGTCCAATTGGTCGCACACTGCTTGTCCTACCAGCGTGTTGCCCCAAAGCATTGTGGTCCATGAAGTAAGCATCAGCGGGTGCGCCTCAGCCAGAGTCTTGAGCAAAAATCGCTGTCGCGTTGGCCATCCCTGGACACGTGTTTCGAGGTTGTTACCTCTCGTCAGCAGGGAATAGGCATATATGTAGGGGTGCTGCGCCATAAGCGGTATCTGGAACTACGAATATTTTCGGCAGCCCACGCAGCAACCCCGTGCACACGCCTAATCCCTGCTGACGAGCGGTAATGACCGCGAAACACGTGTCCAGGGATGGCAAGCACATCAGTGAACACCCTCAAGACTCAAGACTCGGGTAGAAGCGCACCCGCTGATACCTACTACATCGACCATCATGCTCCGGGGTCACACGCTGATGGGACAAGCAGTGTGCGACCTCATTCGGAAATACTATTTATACAGGTTCCCTTGAGCCGGTGGAGGTGACGACCTCGAGATAACGCACCTGCGAGCCATAAGACGTATCTGGACCTACGAATATTTTCGGTAGCCCACGCAGCAACCCCGTGCACACGCTTAATCCCTGCTGACAAGCGGTAATGACCGCGAAACACGTGTCCAGGGATGGCAAGCACATCAGTGAACACCCTCAAGACTCAAGACTCGGGTAGAAGCGCACCCGCTGATACCTACTACATCGACCATCATGCTCCGGGGTCACACGCTGATGGGACAAGCAGTGTGCGACCTCATTCGGAAATACTATTTATACAGGTTCCCTTGAGCCGGTGGAGGTGACGACCTCGAGATAACGCACCTGCGAGCCATAAGACGTATCTGGACCTACGAATATTTTCGGTAGCCCACGCAGCAACCCCGTGCACACGCTTAATCCCTGCTGACAAGCGGTAATGACCGCGAAACACGTGTCCAGGGATGGCAAGCACATCAGTGAACACCCTCAAGACTCAAGAATCGGGTAGAAGCGCACCCGCTGATACCTACTACATCGACCATCATGCTCCGGGGTCACACGCTGATGGGACAAGCAGTGTGCGACCTCATTCGGAAATACTATTTATACAGGCTCCCTTGAGCCGGTGGAGGTGACGACCTCGAGATAACGCACCTGCGAGCCATAAGACGTATCTGGACCTACGAATATTTTCGGTAGCCCACGCAGCAACCCCGTGCACACGCTTAATCCCTGCTGACAAGCGGTAATGACCGCGAAACACGTGTCCAGGGATGGCAAGCACATCAGTGAACACCCTCAAGACTCAAGAATCGGGTAGAAGCGCACCCGCTGATACCTACTACATCGACCATCATGCTCCGGGGTCACACGCTGATTGGACAAGCAGTGTGCGACCTCATTCGGAAATACCATAGAGTGTGATAGAATTAGTAGGGCAGAAGAGGGAAAGAAAAAGCAAAACATTGAATCACAGTGACATAATATGCAGCCCAAAAACATATCCAATAGGCTAATAAAGCCATAATTACATGCCTTTCTGTAGTATGAAAATAACTCATAACATATAATGCAAGAAAAGGACATGAACATTAGTTGCATTCCACAGAAAACTACCTTTTATTTTCATCATAGAAAACAGGTAATGAAAGGCAATTAGCCTAAACAGGCTGCATAAGCAAAGAACATCCCTGTACAGAAAAGGAGACTGGCACCTCGCCTTTAAGGCCTCAGAGAATCTGAACACTTGGCCTTTAAGGCCTCTAGGAGACGCCTGCTCCCATCATGCCCCACAGGTGACAGTTAGGTCAGTTCTTTTGTACGGTATAAGAAACCTGTAGGAACCTGCATACACAATGCAATAATAACATAGCAAAACAATGCTACTGCTCGCCCAGGGAGGCGGGAGGGTGCTTATGATTTTGATGAGTATACCCCTGGAAGAGAACAAGGATTACAGGTAAGTAACTAATCCTTCTCTTCCAGGGGATACTCATCAATAGTCATAAGCACTGAATAGAGTAGCAAGCTCATACCCCCTTCCAAGCGGATGAGCAGAAAATAGAAAAAACACTTTGACACATACATCTTAGCTAGTATTAGCAAACAAGTTTCTCAATGAGGCTTGCCCAACCTGAGCATCTGCCTGTGTGTCTCAATCAAGACAATAATGGCGAGTAAAAGTATGAACTGAACTCCATGTAGCTGCTTTACAAATTTCCGCCATGGGAACATTCCTTAGGAGAGTTGTGGTAGAAGCTTTTCCCCTCGTAGAATGAGCCTTTGGCCTCCCCGACAAAGATCTGTTGGCTAATTGGTAGGCCAGGAGAATACAAGAAACAATCCATCTAGATATGGATCTTTTGGAAGCTGCAGACCCTGTGTTAATAGGACCATAGTTAACAAATAAAAGGTCTGACTTCCTCAATGCTTTTGTTCTGTTCAAATAAAACTTGAGACCCCTCTTGAGATCTAAAGAATGGAGAGATCTTTCTGGAGGATTTGCAGGATTCGGAAAGAAAGTCGGTAAAGTTATAGTTTGGTTAATGTGAAAGTCCGAAACTACTTTAGGCAGAAAACCAGGATATGTTCTGAGAACTACCCTGTTAGCAGGAAACACAGTGAAAGGTTCCTTACAACAAAGAGCCTGGATCTCGCTCACCCTGCGAGCAGAGGTAATGGCACCAGGAACGCAACTTTCCAAGTTAAATGTTGTAAGAAAGCTTTTTGAATAGGCTCGAAAGGAGCTCCCATTAGCTTAGTTAACACAATGTTAAGCTCCCATGGAGGAGTGGGAGATCTGACTGGAGGATACACCTTTCTTAAGCCTTCCAGAAAGTCTTTCACCACCGGCATCCTAAAGAAAGAAGTCTGGTTAGGTGACTTTCTATAGGCGGTGATTGCTGCAAGATGAAGGCCAGACTTCGCCAAATAAAGCAAATAAGGTAAAATCACTTGCTCTTGACCTTGGATGGGATCATGTCCATTGTCCACACACCATATGAAGAATCGCTTCCACTTGAAAGCATATGACTTCCTTGTGGAAGGACGTTTAGCCTCTTTAAGAATATCCATACAGTCCGAATTCAATTGTAAGTGACCATATTGGATGACTTCAGGAGCCATGCTGCCAACCGAAGAGAGGACAAGTTGGGGTGGAATACTCTCCCCGCCTGCTTGGATAGAAGATCTGGGCGACATGACAATTTCCTGTGTGGCACTTCCGATAACTGAAGGAGGTCTGGAAACCACCACTGGCGAGGCCACTCCGGGGCTATTAGAATCATCCTGGAGTTGGCCCTGTACATCTTGTTGATCACTGCTGGTATTAATGGGATCGGTGGAAGAGTGTACAGTAAGTTCTGACACCATTCTATCAAAAGGGCATTCCCTTAAGATCCTTTCTGGGGGAAACCTGGATGCGAACACGGGGCAGTTTGCGTTTCCCGCGTCTGCCAACAGGTCGATGTCTGGAGTTCCCCATGCCTGAAAGATGTTGCATGCGACCTCGTCGTTGAGAACCCAATTGTGATCTTCGATGAAGTCTCTGCTGAGAAAATCCGCCTGAGAATTGAGAGAGCCCGGCAGATGAACAGCTACTATTGACAAGTCCCTTGCCAGAAGCCAGTTCCATATGGTCTGAGCCTCCATGGAGAGAGTCCTTGATCGGGTACGTCCCTGTTTATTTAAATAATACATTGTCGTCGTATTGTCTGTTTGAATTAGCAGGGATCGAGACTTGAACGACGGAAACAGGGACTTGAGAGCCAGATGTACAGCTCTTAGCTCTAGCAGATTGAGGTGGTAACCCCTCTCGGAGTCGGACCAAAGACCTTGTACTTGCAGAGGGCCCATATGAGCACCCCAACCCTGGAGAGAGGCGTCTGTAACCAGAGTCTGCGTTGGAGGATCCTGATGAAATGGCACTCCTTTCATTAGGTGCGATCTCTTCATCCACCATTGGATGGAATCCTTGGCTGCCTGATGAAGAATAATCTGATATTCCCAGCACCCCGATATTTGCATCCATTGATCCTCTAAACATTGCTGCAGTGGACACATGTGCAATCTTGCGTTTGGTACTATAAAGATGCACAAAGCCAATGACCCCAGCAGAGCGGACACTTGATGAACAGTCGGGAATCTTGTATGAAGAAGAGTCTGGCATATTGTTCGAATTGATAACCACCTCTCCTCCGAAGCACACACGTTTACTTTTTCTGTGTCTAGGAAGGAACCCAGACAGTGAATCCTTTGCGTAGGGTTTAGTATGGACTTTTTTAAATTGACCTGAAGTCCCAGCTTGTGTAGCAGTTGAAGGCATCTTGAGAGATGATCCTGTAGCAGAGATGGGGGCGAGCTCTTCAGGAGCCAGTCATCCAAGTAAGGGTAAATGAAAATCCTCTGCTTCCGAAGGAAGGCAGCTGCCACCACCATACACTTGGAGAATTTTCGGGGAGCTGACTTCAGCCTGAACGGAAGAACTGCATATTGGTAATGCTGAACAGACACTCGAAACCTTAGAAACTTACGATTTCTCTTTGAAATTGGTACATGAAAGTATGCGCCCTTCAGATCGATGGAACACATCCAATCCCCTTGGTGAAGTTGAGGGAAGATTTGATAAAGTGGCAACATTCGAAATTTTTCTCTTTTGAATGAATCTGTTCAACAATCTCAAAATGCAGTATAGGTCTGTACTCTGCGGTGGGACCTTTCTTTCGGACAAGGAAGAAACGAGAGTAGAGCCCTTGATTTCTTTGTGGAGTTGGAACTCTCTCTATGGCTTTTTTGTTTAATAGGGTGTTCACTTCCTTTTGCAGCAAACTTTGGTTAGATTAACAATTTTCCTCTGAGCATCAGGCTTGAGGCCCGTGAGGCGTAGCCAGGCTGATCTTCAGGAACAGATGCCATGGGCATAACCAAGAGCTGCTTAATCAGCAGAGTAGGCCGCAGTACTAATAATCTGGTTGGCGACCAAACCTCCTTCTTGTACAATTTCCAAGAAATCTTTTTGATCTTCCTTGGGTAATTTCTCAACAAATCTTGTCAAGGAATCTCGTAACAGTCCATCATAGCGCCCCTGTAGAGCGGCTGCACTCGCCACTCTCATTACGGAACCAGCCGTATTACACATTCTCCGTCCCAAGGAGTCCATGTTCTTGCTATCCTTTTCTGGCGGAGCAGATGAGATGGACGTAGCAGAATGTGCCTTCCTGGCAGTGGCAACTATAAGAGAATCCGATGGTGGGTCTGTACGTAGAAATAAAGGATCCTGATCGGGAGCCTTATATTTCTTTGCAATCCTCGAGGGGTCCGAGCTCACTGTGGCAGGTATTAAGAAAGTATTCATTGCCAGTTCCAGGAATCCTGGCACTAAGGGCAATAGAGGTCTTGCCGAAGACTTATGATGTAATGTCTCAAATATAACCGATGAAGTAACCTGAGGCACAGACATAGTTATGTTAAACTTGTTGGCACCCCGATATAACACCTCACTGAAAGTCCCCAGATCATCAACAGGCGATACCCTGGAAGGTGACGTTGAAGAAATTGTAGGAGAATAGTCTCTGTAGGATGACCTTGTTGACGTGGTCGTTGTAGGAGACCTCTGCCTTCTCTTTGGCATAGAAGACCAAAGTGATCTGGTGCGTTCTCTTGAGCGTGAACGTTGCTTCAGTGGAGATCTGGAATGTCTCGGAGACCTATTAGCAGGAGGTCTTGAGCATTCCAAGGCAAGAGCCCTTTCATCAGCTCTGGGTTGCATCTTCCAATGTGGAATGCTTTCCAGCCATCTAGGGGACATGTTGACAGGAGGTGACTTGCGCACCGGTGAGCCCTCCGGTGTAACTTGAATAATCTGTATCCCCAATGAAGATGAAGAAGAACTCCTTGTTGAACGTGGAGACCTAGACACTGGTCTATTCACTTCTTCCACAGGGACCAATTGCCTGTCCCTCGACGTTGAACGCCTCGACGTCGAACCAGAATGAGCCCCCATCGACGACGACTGATGAGGAGAGGCTCTGATAGATGGAGATCTATGGGAAGACGCCCTCGGACCCTTCGACATCGACCGCTGCTGGTCAGTCGGTGTCCTTGAAGTCGGCTCTGAACTCGACAAAGACCTATGACGGGTCCGAGAGGTTGATCTCGAGTGCCTCGATGCCGACTTTGAAACAGGTTGTTGTGAACGTTTCTAGGACCCTATTTAAATATTCCCGATTTATGCCCTTATGTGGTTGTAACAAATCATATCCTTATAAAGGCATAAGAATCATATCCATATTTAGTCATAGCCAATGCAGTCCAAATACGGCAAGGCTACTCCCATAGACTCCTAGAAAGTACAACGCGTTCTTTAAACAAACCAAGCCTCCAGCATCTCGGGAATTCCCCCTGCTTCTGTTTTGATTTTTCCAAGTACTCCTGGAGTCCTGAAAGAACTGTAAGTTCTTAGTGACGTCTTATGTCCAAACTTACGTCAAACCCGGCCCCTCCAGGTATAAATATACCAACAGCTGTCCTAACAAACACACGGTGGTTTGGAGCAGATCAACTATCTACTTGCCCGACGGGCCCTGCTACAGCAAGTGCCGAAGGAAGCCGACCCTCCCATTGACGCACTGAGAGAGACGCTGTCTTTTCTCCTGCCGAGAAATCCAGCTCAAGTGCATTCAAAAGTATTTATTTCGATTATTCATCATAAAAGACAGAAGATAAAATTACAAAAGTATACAAAACTCAGAATTCGTCATAAAACTGTCAGATAAAAACCCATAGTTAAAAAATATAAATAACAGGAGTACTTTAAAACCATACTAAGAAAAGATTAAATCTGGTATAATCACAAGACTTTTTTTATATGAGAACAGAAAGGCAACGCCTATAAAAATACTCAATCAAACCAATTAATACAATGATACATTTAGCTCAAAGAGCCCATTCTTTTTTCCCGTATAGCCCAAGCCCAGCTCAGGAATTTGGACACCCCAATGACAGCAGTCTCGTTACAACCTGTTTTTAATAGCCTTTTAGCGGCCATTGCAAGACAGGTGCCCAAAGATCTACATATAGGTTTGAGCCACGAACTTCGGGGGAGCTGGTAGGCTGGACAAACATAGAGGAGGTGGTTAATGTCTTCAGTATGCTCGGGACAAAACGGACACATGGCGCTTTACTAATAAATTTCCTTGTTGGAAGTGTTTCAACACGGAACTGATGGTAAAGCTTGCGATCTCTAGGTTTAGTTATTAGATCCCAATAGCTTTCCATCGAGGGTTCATCTTTAAATTCTCAGTAGGCTCTGGTTAGAGATGAACCGGTTAAAGACGAGAACCACTCATTTTTAATGAGGTTCCAATATGCAGCTTTATAGGCAGTTTTGCTTGGGAATGACGCAGTTTCAGGGCACTCCCACAGATCTCTCATCCCCATCCTGTTAAGCAGGGATTTAATACTGCTTAGCCATACGATTTTATTTGCCTTATCCAACCCCCTAACTTCAATCAAGCCCCTGGCGAATAAGAAAAGTTCGGGAGTAATCCAGAGTCTTCTCCAAAACGCCAGCATCCTAAACCGGGCAATATCCTCAATTGGCTGGCAACCCAGGTCTAGCAAAATGGGGATCCGGGGAGTTGATTTGGGGAGGCCCACTATTGATCTCAAAAATTTCTTCTGGGCCTGTGCTAACTGGTACGAATTACACGCGCCCCATATCTCTGCCCCATACAGAATAGTGGGAATGATTTTAGTGGTGTACATTTTGACAACAGGAACAATGGGTTTAGTAATTGATAGGCAATGTTCCTTTTGCAAAACCCCAGCTAGTTGGGAGTGCTTCAACACCAATAATTTCAGCTGGGGAGACCAGCTCAGTCTGTCGCCAAAAGTGACTCCGAGGTAGGTGAAGACATTAGTTTGCTCTAAGAGTTTCCCGCTCATGAAAACTCTTGAAGATACTGACCTAGCCCCATGAAGGACCATAAACTTTGTCTTCTCAATGTTTACTACCAGTTCATGGTCGCGGCAGAACTCCTCAAAATGAGACAGTGCTAATTGAAGCCCCTGTCTTGTCTTGGATAAAATTAGCGTATCGTCCGCGAACATGAGAAGGGGGACTCTTTGGCCTGCTAGCATGGGTGCATCCGTTGGCTGGTTGTCAAAATACCGCACCACCCCATTAATAAAAAGGGAGAACAATGTGGGGGCCAGCACACAGCCTTGCCTGACACCCTTTCCCACTGTGAATTTGTCAGTAACTTCCCCTGGCTTTCCCCAGCGGACTTGTGCAAAATTGTACCTATGAAGTCTGACCACCAGAGCAACCAGTTCTTTAGGCATTCCCAGATTCTGCAGAACATCCCATAATTTAGATCGTGGGACTAAATCAAACGCAGATTTTAAATCCACAAATGCAGCTATAATCATGCCCTTACCTATCAAAACCTCCTTCCAGTAGAGCATAACAAATCTAAAAGCTTGATCCAGTGTCCCCATATGGGCACGAAACCCAGCTTGTAACGGGGAGAGGATGTTCTCATCGTCCATCCAGAGCTGGATCCTACCCAAGATGACTCTCGCTACAACTTTCTGGAGGGAATCGATAAGGCTTATAGGCCTGCAATTGGCCGGAGCAGAACGATCACCCTTCTTATAAATAGGGGTAATTTCCGCGCCGCACCAAGACGATGGGATCGGCGCTCCCCTAGCTATCCCATTAATAAGGTTCGTAATGTAGGTAATCCATAAGTCTGTGTCCTGCTTAAATAAGTCCGCCGGGATACAATCAGGCCCCGGAGCCTTACCACTAGGAATAACCTTCAAAACTGCCTCGACCTCTTTTGAGCTAAAAAGCAGAGGTGAATCTGGGAAGATGGGAACGGGGTCGGGTGCCTTATTATTATTGTTGCTCTTAAATTGGACTTCAAAAAAGGCAACCCAACGACGGGGCTCTACATTATTATTGAGAATTATTGAATGTTGCCCATTACCCCATTTAACCAGTTCCCAAAACCGGGTCATATTTCTACCTTTACATGTTGCCAAGAGATCCCGCCAACGCCCCTCATCCCAGTCCCTCTTAGCCTTCTTCCAGGAAGATTTATAAGCCATACGGGACTGTTTTGTAATACTATGGTTCCTTGCCTTAATTGCTACCACTAAATCCTTATGAGCGGCTCTACACGTCTCATTGTACCACGAGTTAGGTTTCAAGGTGGAAATCTTTTTAATTGGCTTGGTGTTTATGAAATAGTTTTTTAAGTCTAAAAAGAGGTCATTATGGGCCCTAGTTATGTGAGCCTTACAGTCCTCCTGATTATTAAAGCGGTTGAATTTCTTTAACGACCCCGAAACAAGGGCCCTGATCTCTTGCATTTTCATTTCATCGAGTGCGACCTTGGCCCAACGTACCCTCCTCATGTCGTTGGCCACAATTACTTGATTAAGGCCGGACTCGGCTACAGATCCGCATGGGTTACAAAAACTCATATCCTTCAATGTAAGGACCAGAGGGTTATGGGCGCTCTCAGGGCGACTTTGGACTCCCATATCTTGAACTAGATGCCAAAACTTAACTTTCACTAGTATGTAGTCAATTCTACTTTTAGATTGACCATTATCAAAAGTCGCCTCACCCCCTACATCAGACCCTGTTCTACCATTTGTTGCCCTTAAACCCCATTCCAAACACAGCCCTTTTAGTTCTAGGGCTGCTTCAGACCATTTTTGATGGGGGGAAGATTCAATTGGGGGATACCCCAAATTTCGTCCACCTCAGCGCACTATCATCACTATCTAAGGGCTCAAAGCAGTTATTAAAATCTCCTGCAATAACAAGATTGACATTTGGGGGCCCTTTGGCCAAGAATGACTCTAGGGTAGAAACAACCTGAGAAGATCTCCCTTCCGAAAGATCTCTTGCATATACGTTAAGCAGGAGCAAGTCAAGACCTTTAACGGATTTGACTCTGATGGCTTGTATATCCGGACTATCCAGTACTAACTCCTCTACTGTGATCCCCTCGCACCGCCTAACCCAGCACGTTAGACCCCCCAGTGGTCTTCCTCCGTGCCCTCTTAGAGCTGGTTTTGAAAAGTTTAAATACCCATTATGGAACACAGAGTTAATAGACCACGTTTCCTGGAAAGCCCAGATATCCACTCCCTTAACAAAAGAGGTCCACTCATCAGAGGCGGCCCTTGATTCTAGACCTGCTATATTCCAGGATGCAAGAACCATGGTCGAACTCTGCTTGTGAGAGTCAATCTGGCCGTTACTTGTTACAGCGACCTCAAGGTGTTCCTCAGGGTTTGGCACTACATAGCGTGAGGGGCTAGAAAATACATTAGCCAATGGTGGAGTGGGGCTATCGGATAACAAAATAAAAGCATCACCTCCCAGACCAGGCCCCCGACCAAATTCACCTGCGGATTTGAACCCAGTCAGTCATTGACTTCAAGTGAGGAGAGGACCTCATAGCGATTAATGAGCTGAAATGTAAGATCGTGTCTTAAATAATCATTCTGAGGACCTATTACTCCCCTTTGTCTAAAATGGTTGTTCTGTTTGATGATAGGCAATTCAGACCAATTCCGTGGGAGCAGAGGGATATCTGTGGTAGATCAAGGATAGAAATAACTCAAATGAAGCGTTTTTATCATACCCTCTCTACAATATTCCCTTCCTTCACAGATAAACCTAACTGCTCTGGGGTCTCTAAAATGAACAATTATACACTCTCCTACTTGATCCTTACATCCACTACCCAACCAACTCACCCTCCTCACAAGTAATATTTCACCGTTGATATGGGCAGAGAGTGGTCTGAAGTTGCTAAGCCAAAAAATGATTTTGTTTTTCAACTCCCTGTGACTTTCCATCTTATCCTGTAGAACCTCGGGTACCCCTGACAGAACCACGGTATAAGGTGCTGATTCTGGGGGGAGATCAATACAGGGGTGTTTCTTCTTCCCCCTATCTTCTACGTCTATAACCTCCCTCTCTTTAGCGGAGTCTTCTTCCACCACTATGGTTCTTTCCGGTTCCTTTTTATCTTTACCCCCCAATAATTCAACTCTCTTGCCAGTTGGGAGATTTAACTTGCTGGACTCAGCATTTCCCCGGCTGACTAATTGGGAGGTGGACAGGGGGGGGAATAAAGGGCTTAAGGTTAGAACTAACTACAGGGGTATCACCAGGAACTATCACTGGCCCTCCCTGAGCTAGACAATTGGGAACTATTACACGGTCGAAGCCTTTTTCTACGGCTACGGAATTAGCCGCAACAGTTTTTTCCAATTTCCCCAAATTTTCGAGAACTAGTTTAATTCTTTCAAACAGTGGGAGCATCAGTAACTTCATCAAATGCTCGATCTGGGCGAATATGTTGTCAGGGATCTGTGCAGTTAACGACAGATGCTGAGCCAGTTCCGGAGGCTGCTTCCCACGGACCTTAGAAGAGTGAGTCGTACTATCTGCAGCGGGCTGGAAGAATGTAGCAGCAGCCCTGCTAGTGTTGGAGGTTTTAATAACTTTCGGGCACCTACCTTTTTGTACACCCTGCTTCCTTTTCCCCCGTTTAGTGGGTGCGGTGAGGATTTTTTTTGAGCTGACCTCAATTAATGGACTCGTGATGGGGTAGCCACTGTGGAACAATCATCAGATAGGTCAATAGCCTCCACCGACCTATTAGAATCCATCCTGTTTTCTACCAGGGGAGTATTAGAGCGTAGCTGATCTGGGGTAACTACATCTCTGATAGTGCCAAGAGAGGAACGCTTAAAAAAAGAGGGATCAGTCGACAATCTCTTTTCAGTGTAAGCTATCTCGCGTTCCAACACATTTGCAGCCCTGATTATAAACTCTTCCATGGTCCTAGTTATAGACCCACCTGTGCAACTAGTCGTACTTTTTTTCCCTTTCCCTGCGGTCGCCATCTTAACAGTTATAACACAGGTAAGCCAGTTACAATAGACCAGGGTTATAGGCAAAACAGTATATCACTCTTAGCTCTAAAAACTTCAAGCCACAACGTACAATTCACTACACCAGCCCCATCTACTAATAACAACTATGGGGCAGCTAATTAGATCAATGAGAAGTAAGGCTAGCCCACTGACCCGAACTAATGAAAATATCAGTCCGGTCGATGTTCCAAGCCTTAGGGGGTGGCCCAGCCCGGCCTCCTCCGGCCTGTGACGGCCTTGGACGGTCCCGCCCTTGTCCCGGGCTTCTCCCGGGACAATCCCACGCGCTCCCGCGCAGCGGGTAAGGTCGCACAATAAATACTGTCAGCAGGGGGGGGTCGGTGCTCCAGTCCCTCTGCAGGTGTGTAGGACGGCGAGGCTCCTGGGAGATGGAGTCCTGGTGGGGGAGAATGCGCACTGTCTCGCACCTGCTCTCCGCTCCCCTCTTCACTGGGCAGTAAGTTCTTTTGGCCCCCAACGACAAGAAGCAACAGCGGGACAGTCACGCTCCAAACACCAAAAGCTGCGGCACCCCCGAAGCGGGTCGGCGAGGTGTATTATAGCGTAGGCAAGGGGGGGGCTCCAGCCCCTCTGCAGGTGTGTAGGACGGCGAGGCTCCTGGGAGATGGAGTCCTAGTGGTCCTGGGCAACCCAGTGTTTCCAGTCACCCTTGCGGGTTGCTGGGAGATCGAGTCCTGAGAACGAGATACAAGACCTCCTTCATTCTATTCTATAACCAAGGTACGGAGCTGATTAGATCCTTAGAGAATTCTTGATTCAGATTCTTGGCAAAAACTAACCTTACTTAAACTGCAGCTCACTTACTCCTTCCCACGTACTAGGCTTAGGTTAGGTACACCGGGGGAGGCATATCTTAGAAGCACCAGTTGAGTACGTTTAGTCAATGATTTCATGTATGTATATATTTTATCTATTTTAAACACGGTATGGCTTAGAAACTGTACCATGCTTTTACAGTATTATTTCATAATACTCCTTTTACTGTACGCACTTTACTTTATGACAAGTATTGCAATTGTAGCAACTCACTTCTCTTGCATGAGAAAAAAGACTGTTCAATAAATAACCACTTTTATTGAAAACGCCCGTCTCTCTATTTCTCTGCGCTTCTGGTGAAACTAAGCATGCACGATTGACTGAGTGAAAGAGTTATCTATTGTTTCCGCGACTCTGGAAATATACTCCTTATTCTGGAGGGAGCAAAGTTGTCATGTTTATGCCGTTGTCAGTAACTAATCCCTTCTTGTCTATTCAGATAAGTTAAACACCTTCCTGTTTACTCGAGAAAGTTTCTAGTGACCTCTGAGCTAGCTGGCATTCATAATTAAGTCTAACATATTCAATAGAGACCTAGTCGACCTCAGTCCTACGTCTAAACTATCGTTTATGTTATTCCAATGCGCAGATCCTAATGGGAATATAGGAACTACACTACATGGCGCCCAACGTTTGGTAAGGCGATAATTTAACGCTAGATACTAGAGTAACTCAGTCGTGCTTTTCACACAGACCCCTTTTTCCCGTAAATACTCCAATAGACATCTGGAGTGGGTGAAAGGTTAATATCCGCCAAAACTTAGTAGGATGAGAATCCTATGTATTAGTTCTTGGTTTAGTCAACGTTGAAGGATACAGTGTTCCAAAATATTGTGCACCTAATCTTTGTTTCCTTGAAACTTGCTTGCCAAACTTTCTGTCAGCAAAATGTCAGAGAGTGACGACGAAAAGGAGAGAGCTAAAATAGCAGCTCAACTTTTAGCGGAAGACACAAGTCTACGGGAAGATGACCCGAATGCTATACTCATCCCAGTCAATGTAAGGAAGAGTGTAACTTACAAACTTACAAATAATGGAGTATCATTAAGAGGTGGTACAGTCATATTTGTGGTAGAGGCCCATGAATATCGGTAGACAGAGGTATTCTATTCCTGGATACATTTTCCAGCAGCACATGCTGTGACACGCGAGTTCCACTACTACAAAGTAGAGGAATCTCCAGCGGAATACGCCCCTTTCGAGGACGTTGAAATTCCACTACCATATCAAGAGCACCAGCTCTGGTTTAATGGCGCCCTAAAATAATCAAAATCACATTACCAGGCTCGGTCCACTAGGTAGACCAGGAGCCACATGGCCCGTTCTAGCCGGCTACACACCACATCCTGACATTGAAAAAATGTCAGACTGAGAACTCTTAGCTTAGCTAAAATAATTAATTAAAATACACAGACAATTGGTCCAATATGTCATGCGGACTTTAACAGTCCAACCAGCAATAAGAATTCCACAAAACACCCCTCACCAGGGGAACACAAATAAATTACACCACAGACTATACAATCAGTCATTGGCAAATTACCCGCAAAACGGGAACATATTCCGTTCTGGTTAGCTCAAAAAATTGCAGTATTTCCTGATACTACACCTAATGAGAAACATAGAATTCTGACTATCTGCCTTCCAATGGGGATCGCACCACATGTGGAGGACTGTGACACTTGGGGAACAGTCTTTGCTTCGATATAAACAAAAACACATGGTGTTCCGTCTATGGCAGTTATACCAGACGTACTAAGACAGATTCAAAATTAATACGGTCCAGAGCCTGCCTTAAATCTAGGCATGAAATTACTAAAAGACTTTAAGCAAGTCTCGGCTATACTATTAGCCAACATAAAAGGAGAAGCAGCATCTGTGGCGATCCGCCAAAAATTGAAAGAGACAGATATAGCAGAACAACCTTTTGAACTTGCCAGAATAATTGAAAAATCCTACAAAGAATTAGGTAGAGATAGTTTGGGTGGGAAACCACTAAAACCCCAACTAACTGAAAATCCTGAAAAAACCTTTATTAAAAATAATCTCATTACTCCAAAAAAGAAGTGGGAGGGTAACAAGTAAACCACTCCCAGAGAAAAACAGTTCCAGTCCAGAGGAAGGTCTCCTCAATGGAGAGATAGATCTCCAGAACGGGTAGGGCAGGTCTCCACAACGGGAGTCCTCTGAGAAAAGATACAACTTTAGAGATAGGGATAAATGAAGAAAACCTGACAGATATCAAGATATTGATACACGTCCTTCTCGATATTTTCAGACTTCCTCACAGAAATCGGAAAGAAGAGGATGGTCAGAACACAAAGCAGAGCACGTCTAGTCCAAAGACAAGGAACCTGCTCATCAAAGTAAAAAATTACAATTTCCAAAGAAGAAGGTAGCCAGTATTAAAATAAAACATGCCGAGGATTCTGAGGACACAACTGAAAAACAGAGAATGGGCCCAGACAATGCTAGACAGCGCAGCAGAAGTGACCATAGCTCGCAAGATCCTGATGAATCTTCTGGATACAGTGAACACGAATGAATACATTCAGGTGGAAACTGCAGACACCAAAGCTAGCGTGCCTCATAAAATGTACGAAATAACATTACGTATAGAAGGGGACAAAACTAGGAAAATAAGAGGTCTCTTTTGGGAGAACCTATCAAAAGGCTATGATATCCTTCTAGCAGAGAAAGACTGGCCACCAGAGTTTGTCAGGGAGTGCCCACATGGCGAAGAAATGATTATGCCTGCCTTCTCAAATCACATTCCAATTCATAAAAAAATACACATTTGCTAGAAAATGGGCAGTGGCCCAAGGCCCTGCATTATATAAAAATCATGCAGGATGGGATGAGGATTCTCCTCACCATAAAATTCAGTTAAGAAATCAACCAACTGCACAAAGGCAGTATCCTGTTAAGCAAGAAGCTAAAAAACAAGCCAGGGAGATCTTTGATCAACTTGAATATCAGGGGGTGATTGAAACATGCACCTCATAAATGAACAATCCTTTGTTTCCTGTCTCCAAGCCAGACAATTCATATCGTCTAGTTTTGGACTACAGACACCTAAACTTTTGCTGCAAAACATTTGCAGTACAAAACTCACACAGTGCAACACTAATGAATAACATCGTGAGCAAAAAATATAAAATGACATTAGATATTTCAAATGGATTCTTCTGTCAAAACATAGCACTGGAAAGCAGGTATTTGACCGCTTTCTCCTGTATGGGGGCCCACAAGCAATTTTGTCGTCTCCCACAGGGATTCAAGAACAGTCCAGGATTATTTTCAGCCTGGGTAACAGATTTACTACAAATGTATGATGATGAGGCATTATCTTATGTCGATGACATCTATCTTACAGATGATGACCTGGAGACACACTTGAAAAGAGTGAACACCATTATACTTGGGTTCGCAGCTGAAGGGTACAAATTCAACTTTGAAAAGTCACGAATTACCCACCTCACTGTCCTATGTTTGGGATATGAGTTATCAAGTGAAGGCAAAAGCCTAGCAGACAACTTCTTAGAGAAGTGTGCAGTACTCCAAGCTCCAAAAACGCTGAAAAACTTACAATCAATTCTAGGTTTCCTGAATTTCGGAAGAACATACATTCTAAACTATGCAGAGAGGGTTAAACCTCTCTATGAATTGATAAAACCTGACTTCAAACCAATTAATTGGACACAGAATCACACAAAAATTTTAAGATCAATACAAACAGACATGTTAACTAAAACAAAACTGCAAACACGCGCAAACGAACGCAACCTTGTAATCCGAGTCATCCCAGGAAGATGCAGATTCACATACCTGACCTCTAATGAGGGAGAAACGGTACCAATAGCTTATAAATCCCACTTGTACACACAAGCTGAAATGAAATTCAGTTTTACTGAAAAAATTCTGACTGCGGTTCAAACTGCTGTAGCAAAAGAAAGAGCCCTCGCACAAGGAAAACGTATAATAATCGTTACACCGGTACCTGCCCTAGAGGCAGTAACAAGAGCCAGCATTCCGAATGCTAAAGCTCTACATCCGAGATGGATACAATGGGTTAATTCTCTTGCTGCATCAGACCTAGTATACGAATTTGATCATAACTTAAAAATGCAAGAATTTCTCCAATACGAATATGAATGTCCTCTGCCGACTGAAATTCTGCCTCTCGAACACTACGGCTGTATAATATATACTGATGGTTCAGCACAGCCCGCAGTTGGGAGTAAACAAGCATATAGTGCTGCGTGCGCGATCGTTAAAGGTCCCTTGGTCACTAAAATTCAATCACTCGGAGATTGTACAGCTCAGCGAGCTGAACTACAGGCTTTCAAGATGGCGCTTGAAAATACCGATCGCGAATTCCCCACACTGATAGTGTGCGATTCGTATTATTGCGTCCAGTCTTACAATGAATACTTGCAGAACTGGGTTCAAAACGGTTTCAAATATGCAAAAGGTTCCCAAAGCATAAAATGCTTTGGGAACAAGTAGTTCTTTTACAGAAAGAACTACAAAAGACTCACGTGATACATACACTGAGTCATCAATGTGATGGCGTTCACGTTGCAGGGAATTCATTGGCTGATGAGGCCGCAAAAACAGTTGTGCAAACGGCTTCCGTAGCTGCCATTACCCGGTCAAAAACAAAAATAGACAGTGAGATACTACAAGCTGTCAGTGCTTCAGTAAAAGACAGTGGTAAGACACTCCCGAAAGGCTTTCCAGCAAAGTACTCATACAAAACTGATGCAAATAATGTTCCTTTTGCTCGAATCCCTGGAGTGGGGGATAGAGCAATTCCAAACATGGAACACAGGCTAGGACTAATTTTAGCGGCACATGAAGAGCTCGCTTCTGCACATGCTGCTGTTTCCGCCACAGTATCGTTAATAAAACAGAGATACTGGTGGCCACGCATGAGAAAACAAACTAGAAACTATGTTTTAGAATGTGAAATATGCCAAAAAATGAAGGTATCAACAGTGAAACGACCAGAACAGATGCCCCTTCTGTTCTCAGATAAACCATTAGCATGTGTTTACCTGGACCACTGTGGTCCCTTACAAAGGGATGGCAACTATAAATATAAATATAACATCGCAGTGGATTCCTGCACGAGATTCATTTAGATGTGTCCCCAGCGCTCAGCTGAGCCCAAAACTGTTATAAAAGATCTGTAAGTCGTTATCGACACATACACAATTGGCATGCTACATTCTGACCAGGGTCCTGCGTTTAGCTCTCGAGCTTACAAAGAGGCATTGCGGTACTCTAGTCCATTCCATCCTGAGGGTAATGCGGTAGTGGAGAGAAAAAAACGTGACATAAAGCAATCTATAACAGCGAGGGTATTAGGTTCGGGTGACGGGTGGGTCAAACATCTAACAAGTGTCCAACGTAGTCTTAATAATCTGCCAAGAAATTCTCTTGGAGGTATCACTCCCTACTAACTTTTGTGTGGTACCAGAATGATCATTCATGACCTCGATATCAAGAAGAAGTCTAAGTAACATAAAGCTAAAGCCAAGGGCCACTGAAGAAAAACCACCTGTCCCAGCAAGACCTGTCTGGATTCCAAAGATTGGGGATCTGGTCAGAGAAAAGATCGCGGTGAAGAAGGAATTTGGGCCTTCTTACAGAAAAGCATTACCTGTCTTAGCTGTCAGCGGAACAAGATCAGTAGTACTACCGCCCCTTGCTGGTATAAAAGGAGAACAGAGTTGTATCAATCGACCTGGTAAAACCACAATCATGTGGCCAATAATAAGTAGTAGGCCCAGTGGACTCCCAAGAAGTAGTAGATGACCAAACCTTGCTACAATTCAAGAGGCTCAAACTGAGAGACTAATCACTTTTGATAAACCTGCAGTGAATAAAAAAGGACTATGCAACAAAGCCATGGAACTTGTGCCTCTTGAAACCCAAATTGCAACAGTTCGTCAAGAAACACCAATCTACAGTGATGTAGCCTCTGACTACAAAAGTGCAAAGATTAATGAAAATCCGGAAGCAATTCCAACAATTGACAGAACTGCATCTGGCTACTTCATCAATTTCGATGACTTTTCTGATGATCCAAGTGAACATGAAGAAACGCCAGCAACTAAAACTTTCAAAGAAAAAATTAATCAACTCTTTCATCAACTCAAAGAAACATATCTGATTTCACCATGGATTGAATTATGGATTGTGTTAGGTGTACTTTTCCTCCTACTCTGGCTCATTTTGGTTTTAAGCTTGGGAAAATTCATTGATGGAAAATATAGTACAATGGACACAGCAAGGCAGAACATTAACTTGGTCCTAAAGCCTCACAGATCTTCTCACATTGAAAAAAGAGAACTATCATCAGTGAACATCACAGCCATTCCTATACCTGGTGGTGTAGCATGGGACGCTACTGATTACGAAATCTATGGCCCGGTTGAACTCTTGAAATATCCACATCAGTTCAAGGTTTCATTAAGTGACTTTGTATCACCTAGTACTTTCTCTGATGATTGGAACTTTGAAAATTTTAATAATTTGATGTCAGATTTAGAAATGTCAGCAAAATTCACAGAGCATGATTATTTAAAAGGCTCATCAAATTATGAAGAAATGTATTGCGATAATCATTATGGTCATCACTATTTGCATAAATCTGCTAATCCTAGAAATGTTTTTACTTATAATCAATGGGAACATTGTCCAACACCGCCAAAAGGCAGCTCAAAAACATTTTATGAGAAATTCCCATACTTCTCAGGTTTTAACAATACAGATCCAGAAACGTTTTATTTTAAAATGTTAAATAAGACAGGAATGAAAAAACATGTTGACAAATACTAAATTGATATATTCTACAAACTTTTATGAAAAAATGTCTACATTTGGTTTTGAATTTAGGAAAAACAACATTGAAACAAAAACCATTTGGGGTACAAAAGATTGGCAGGTACAAGGTCTAGAAGCATTATTTAGAGCCTGCATGATTCCAGAACAGATAATGATCCTGAATGACACCATTCAACAAACAACCTGTCTTGGCCTAGCCAAGATAAAGAACTTAAATAAACCGTCTATTCCAAAGTCCATACCTGATAGTAATAGCACTACAGATGTGGAGATAGACGTATCCCATATTTTACAACAAAACAGAACAAATCCTGATTGGAGAAAATAGTTGACTGGCCCACAGACACTAATAACTGTCAAGATAGATTCCTGAATAAAACACAGGGGTTCAAACAGACCAGGCCAGACCCAAGATATTCCCAGAGACAACATCCAGGGATAGTTACAACATACAGTGTAGGGAAACTATGCTTCGAATGGCTACAGATATCCACACTGCCTGAAATTAAGCAACACTTGACTTTACTTAAAGAAGGTGCTGACTTGCGAGATTTAATATTGGGACCTCGCAAACAGCGTCAAAAACGTTTCATATACGCCGGTATATACGCTGTTTACAACGAAGCTTGGAAAGTAATGCAAATTGAAACTGCTGCAAAAATACGAGAAATTGCTCGTACTGTCTGTAGTGGACAATGGGTTAACGACTCTGTCCTCCAGAATTTATTCACTGGACAGCATTGTATCATCTGCAATTGATATAATAGAACAGGATATGCTAATGTTACAACATGGCCAGTCCCAATTACGTTCTATTGTACAGTTAGGCTGGACGTTACAAAATCTGTGTTCAGGCTACGTGCCATGCCGTCTAATCAACACAACGTCATTATTTTCTATCTTTAACCTTATTGATAAACAAATCTCTTTGGCAAAAAAAAGGAGCAGATTATACGATGCTGAGCATTGGAAAAGTTGAAAAATTACAATTAACAATGTCAGAACGACCTGTCAATGAATGGATAATACATGGTACAATTACAATTCCGATAACTACTTTTCAGTTTCAGTATTGCCAAAAGTATATACCAGCAGGCCTGTATGAAGGTTGGGTAAAGGATACATCAAGTCAACCTGGAATTTACCTTATACACATAGATATTATAGTGAAGGGAAAAAAGAGGTATTTCTTAGTGGTAACAACTGTAAAAATTCACTAAGCGGTACACTTCTGTGTCAAGGTATTAACTTGCATGGAGCCTGCGAAGGTTCATCAAATAACCTTTCATGTCATCTGCACGGCACCCCTGAGACACAGATAGAGCCTTTTTTCAGACAGCTTTCCAAAGGCAGCTACGTTATAATAAGTGACCACAGCTGTTTGTGGCATGGTGCCAGGAATAGCCTATCTTGTGAGCGTTACTTCCAAGGTCATTTGCTGTATGCAAGTAGTGTATCCAAACAGCAAACCAGACAAAGAAGCAGCAATATGGCCTTCTCTGAATATCTCTTCTATTCGAATTGATACTTTAAGCAGAATGAAGTCTATTATTTTACAAACAACTGTGCCTTTAACCTCGTCCACAGAGACGTATGATCTGCAAGTTGCAAGGACAGCGGCAGAGATACATACACTATTATCAACCAATTGCCCCGTACATTTCGTAGAAATGTTAGGTCAAATCTTAAACATGTCTGATACCAGTGTATTTAAGACAATTTTTTCGGGACTATTAGCACCCTTTGAAGCAGTCCTGAGCATCTTCCCGAATTTCGTGCACTCTGTGTTCGGCGGCCTGCCTCTCATCCTGGGTCTCGTAGCAGGAATTTTATTTTTGTTCCTTCTGCTCCGATATGGCAAGTCCAGTCACAGACAAAACTCAGGCTACAATGGAAGAAACGATCCTTGCGATGAGATACCGAGAAAGAATAAGTAAAGTACTCGGCTTAGCTCGGCTAAGAGATCTGAATACCACATGGTTTCTTTCATTCAGACCAATCTGGCAAGATTGCATCTTACCTGTTCTACGATGCCTGCTATGCGAAGAAGAATGCGTGTTGGACGTCTGTCTTACACTACCATCAGCAGTACCTATGGATATCGATACTTTGCTTGGTTCGGTAACGGCTCATGCAACGTGTTGTCCCCAGCGGTTACCTATTCTGATGACGGCATTCGTTGAGACCTCACCATTATGATTAGGTGGCGGTGAGGTACGAGATGAAAGCGGCACACAGGTACAACCTTCTGTGAACATTGCTGATCCAGACATCGATGATGGCAATGAGTCTCACATATGCACTATTTCAGACTAGGTCCAACTTTCACCTACTATTGTAGATAAATTCTTTGCCAGCCTATCTGAGGTAATGTTCTCTCCTAGCAGCAAGAATCATTTTTGAATACCTTTTGAAAACATGAGCACACAGCGTTCCCTGAACTCTGAATTCGGCCTTCAGTTTTGATAAACAGAACTCCTAGAAAACTATTGAAACTATTTTTTGCCCTGAAAGCAAAATTCTTTTCTCGTTCCCAAAATATTTACTTTTTTTTGGCACATGGTACTCTGCTTAAAGTAGAACTATTCTTAGAGAACAAGATTTCTATTTTTGAAACTCTAGAGACAATATTTTGATTCAGTCTCTAGCACATGTACAGTATTGTATAAATATGTGATGAAATGGTTTCTACCTTCTCTTCTGTATTAAGAGCCATTTCATGAATGTAATTTTCGTGATTCATTCAGTCATCATCCAATGTACAATATATGCATAATCTGAATGATATCATTGCTTGAAAAGCGTACAGTATACTACTCATGTTTCGTGTACATACCATTTCAAATGCATTTTATGTATTTTGGGGTGGGCTAGAAAACACATGCATAGGTATATGTTTAATATTGCTTAGATGAACATTATACGTGGAGTGGTTGTTGTGAACGTATCTAGGACCCTATTTAAATATTCCCGATGTATGCCCTTATGTGGTTAAAACAAATCATATCCTTATAAAGGCATAAGAATCATATCCATATTTAGTCATAGCCAATGCAGTCCAAATACGGCAAGGCTACTCCCATAGACTCCTAGAAAGTACAACGCGTTCTTTAAACAAACCAAGCCTCCAGCAGCCTGGGAATTCCGCCTGCTTCTGTTTTGATTTGTCCAAGAACTCCTGGAGTCCTGAAAGAACTGTAAGTTCTTAGTGACGTCTTATGTCCAACCTTACGTCAAACCCGGCACCTTTCAGGTATAAATATACCAACAGCTGCCCTAACAAACACACAGTGGTTTGGAGCAGATCAACTATCTACTTGCCCGACACGCCCTGCTGTAGCAAGTGCCGAAGGAAGCCGACCCTCCCATTGACGCACTGAGAGAGACGCTGTCTTTTCTCCTGCCGAGAAATCCAACTCCAGTGTTTCCAGTCACCCTTGCGGGTTGCTGGGAGATTAAGTCCTGAGAACGAGATACAAGACCTCCTTCTTTCTATAACCAAGGTACGGAGCTGATTAGATCCTTAGAGAATTCTTGATTCAGATTCTAGGCAAAAACTAACTTAACTTAAACTGCAGCTCACTTACTCCTTCCCACGTACTAGGCTTAGGTTAGGTACACCGGGATAGGCGTATCTTAGAAGCACCAGTTGAGTACGTTTAGTCAATGATTTTGTGTATGTATATATTTTATCTATTTTAAACACGGTATGGCTTAGAAACTGTACCATGCTTTTACAGTATTATTTCATAATACTCCTTTTACTGTACGCACTTTACTTTATGACAAGTATTGCAATTGTGGCAACTCACTTCTCTTGCATGAGAAAGAAGACTGTTCAATAAATAACCACTTTTATTGAAAACGCCCGTCTCTCTATTTCTCTGCGCTTCTGGTGAAACTAAGCATGCACGATTGACTGAGTGAAACAGTTATCTATTGTTTCCGCGACTCTGGAGATATACTCCTTATTCTGGAGGGAGCAAAGTTGTCATGTTTATGCCGTTGTCAGAAACTAATCCCTTCTTGTCTATTCAGGAAAGTTAAACACCTTCCTGTTTACTCGAGAAAGTTTCTAGTGACCTCTGAGCTAGCTGGCATTCATAATTAAGTCTAACATATTCAATAGAGACCTAGTCGACCTCGGTCCTACGTCTAAACTATCGTTTATGTTATTCCAATGGGCAGAGCCTAATGGAAATATAGGAACTGCACTACATGGCGCCCAACGTTTGGTAAGGCGATAATTTAACGCTAGATACTAGAGTAACTCAATCGTGCTTTTCACACAGACCCCTTTTTCCCGTAAATACTCCAATAGACGTCTGGAGTGGGTGAAAGGTTAATATCCGACAAAACTTAGTAGGATGAGAATCCTATGTATTAGTTCTTGGTTTAGTCAACGTTGAAGGATACAGTGTTCCAAAATATTGTGCGCCTAATCTTTGTTTCCTTGAAACTTGCTTGCCAAATTTTCTGTCAGCAAAATGTCAGAGAGTGACGACGAAAGGGAGAGAGCTAAAATAGCAGCTCAACTTTTAGCGGAAGACACAAGTCTACGGGAAGATGACCCGAATGCTATACTCATCCCAGTCAATGTAAGGAAGAGTGTAACTTACAAACTTATCAATAATGGAGTATCATCAAGAGGTGGTACAGTCATATTTGTGGTAGAGGCCCATGAATATCAGTAGACAGAGGTATTCTATTCCTGGATACATTTTCCAGCAGCACATGCTGTGACACGCGAGTTCCACTACTACAAAGTAGAGGAATCTCCAGCGGAATACGCCCCTTTCGAGGACGTTGAAATTCCACTACCATACCAAGAGCACCAGCTCTGGTTTAATGGCACCTTAAAATAATCAAAATCACATAACCAGGCTCAGTCCACTAGGTAGACCAGGAGCCGCATGGCCCGTTCTAGCCGGCTACACACCACATCCTGACATTGAAAAAATGTCAGACCGAGAACTCTTAGCTCAGCTAAAACAACTAATTAAAATACATAGACAATTGGTCCAATATGTCATGCGGACTTTAACAGTCCAACCAGCAATAAGAATTCCACAAAACACCTCTCACCAGGGGAAAACAAATACAATTACAACACAAACTATACAATCAGTCATTGGCAAATTACCCGCAAAACGGGAACATATTCCGCTCTGGTTAGCTCAAAAAATTACTCAAATAAAGGCAGTATTTCCTGATACTACACCTAATGAGAAACATAGAATTCTGACTATCTGCCTTCCAATGGGGATCGCACGACATGTGGAGGACTGTGACACTTGGGGAACAGTCTTTGCTTCGATATACACAAAAACACATGGTGTTCCATCTATGGCGGTTAAACCAGACGTACTAAGACAGATTCAAAATGAATACGGTCCAGAGCCTGCCTTAAATCTAGGCATGGAATTACTATAAGACTTTGAGCAAGTCTCGGCTATACTATTAGCCAACATAAAAGGAGAAGCAGCATCTGTGGCGATCCGCCAAAAATTGAAAGAGACAGATATAGCAGAACAACCTTTTGAACTTGCCAGAATAATTGAAAAATCCTACAAAGAATTAGGTAGAGATAGTTTGGGTGGGAAACCACTAAAACCCCAACTAACTGAAAATCCTGAAAAAACCTTTATTAAAAATAATCTCATTACTCCAAAAAAGAAGTGGGAGGGTAACAAACAAACCACTCCCAGAGAAAAACAGTTCCAGACCAGAAGAAGGTCTCCTCAATGGAGAGATAGAACTCCAGAACGGGTAGGGCAGGTCTCCACAATGGGAGTCCTCTGAGAAAAGATACAACCTTAGAGATAGGGATAAATTAAGAAAACCTGACAGATATCAAGATATTGATACACGCCCCTCTCGATCTTTTCAGACTTCCTCACAGAAATCAGAAAGAAGAGGACGGTCAGAACACAAAGAAGAGCACGTCTAGTCCAAAGACAAGGAACCTGCTCATCAAAGTAAAAAATTACAATTTCCAAAGAAGAAGGTAGCCAGTATTAAAATAAAACATGCCGAGGATTCTGAGGACACAACTGAAAAACAGAGAATGGGCCCCCAGACAATGCTAGACAGCGCAGCAGAAGTGACCATAGCTCGCAAGATCCTGATGAATCTTCTGGATACAGTGGACACGAATGAATACATTCAGGTGGAAACTGCAGACACCAGAGTTAGCGTGCCTCATAAAATGTACGAAATAACATTACGTATAGAAGGGGACAAAACTAGGAAAATAAGAGGTCTCTTTTGGGAGAACCTATCAAAAGGCTATGATATCCTTCTAGCAGAGAAAGACTGGCCACCAGAGTTTGTCAGGGAGTGCCCACATGGCGAAGAAATGATTATGCCTGCCTTCTCAAATCACATTCCAATTCATAAAAAATGGGCAGTGGCCCAAGCCCCTTCATTATATAAAAATCATGTAGGATGGGATGAGGATTCTCCTTACCATAAAATTCAGTTAAAAAATCAACCAACTGCACAAAGGCAGTATCCTGTTAAGCAAGAAGCTAAAAAACAAACCAGGGAGATCTTAGATCAACTTGAATATCAGGGGGTGATTGAAACATGCACCTCACAAATGAACAATCCTTTGTTTCCTGTCTCCAAGCAAGACGATTCATATCGTCTAGTTTTGGACTACAGACACCTAAACTCTTGCTGCAAAACATTTGCAGTACAAAACTCACACATTGCAACACTAATGAATAACATTGTGCGCAAAAATATAAAACAACATTAGATATTTGAAATGGTTTCTTCTGTCAAAACATAGCACCGGAAAGCAGTTATTAGACCGCTTTCTCCTGTATGGGGGCCCAAGGCAATTTTGTCGTCTCCCACAGGGATTCAAGAACAGCCCAGGATTATTTTCAGCCAGGGTAACAGAATTACTACAAATGTATGATGATGAGGCATTATCTTATGTCGATGACATCTATCTTACAGACGATGACCTGGAGACACACTTGAAAAGTGTGAACACCATTATACTTGGGTTCACAGCTGAAGGGTACAAATTCAACTTTAAAAAGTCATGAATTGCCCACCTCACTGTCCTATGTTTGGGATATGAGTTATCAAGTGAAGGCAAAAGCCTAGCAGACAACTTCTTAGAGAAGTGTGCAGTACTCCAAGCTCCAAAAACGCTGAAAAACTTACAATCAATTCTAGGTTTCCTAAATTTCGGAAGAACATACATTCTAAACTATGCAGAGAGGGTTAAACCTCTCTACAAATTAATAAAACCTGATTTCAAACCAATTAATTGGACACAGAATCACACAAAATTTTTAAGATCAATACAAACAGACATGTTAACTAAAACAAAACTGCAAACACACGCAAACGAACGCAACCTTGTAATCCGAGTCATCCCAGGAAGATGCGGATTCACATACCTGACCTCTAATGAGGGAGAAACGGTACCAATAGCTTATAAATCACACTTGTACACGCAAGCTGAAATGAAATTCAGTTCTACTGAAAAAATTCTGACTGCGGTTCAAACTGCTGTAGCAAAAGAAAGAGCCCTCGCACAAGGAAAACGTATAATAATCGTTACACCGGTACCTGCCCTAGAGGCAGTATCAAGAGCCAGCATTCCGAATGCTAAAGCTCTACATCCGAGATGGATACAATGGGTTAATTCTCTTGCTGCATCAGACCTAGTATACGAATTTGATCATAACTTAAAAACGCAAGAATTTCTCCAATACGAATATGAATGTCCTCTGCCGACTGAAATTCTGCCTCTCGAACACTACGGCTGTATAATATATACAGACGGTTCAGCACAGCCCGCAGTTGGGAGTAAACAACCATATAGTGCTGCGTGTGTGATCGTTAACGGTCGGTGGCACGAAGGAAAATTTAGACCCTTGGTCACTAAAACTCAATCACTCGGAGATTGTACAGCTCAGCGAGCTGAACTACAGGCTTTCAAGATGGCGCTTGAAAATACCGATCGCGAATTCCCCACACTGATAGTGTGCGATTCGTATTATTGCGTCCAGTCTTACAATGAATACTTGCAGAACTGGGTTCAAAACGGTTTTAAAGATGCAAAAGGTGGCACAATCAAGCATAAAATGCTTTGGGAACAAGTAGTTCTTTTACAGAAAGAACTACAAAAGACTCACGTGATACATACACTGAGTCATCAATGTGATGGCGTTCACGTTGCAGGGAATTCATTGGCTGATGACGCCGCAAAGACAGCTGTGCAAACGGCTTCCGTAGCTGCCATTACCCGATCAAAAACAAAAATAGACAGTGAGATACTACAAGCTGTCAGTGCTTCAGTAAAAGACAGTGGTAAGACACTCCCGAAAGGCTTTCCAGTAAAGTACTCATACAAAACTGATGCGAATAATGTTCCTTTTCCTCGAATCCCTGGAGTGGGGGATAGAGCAATTCCAAACATGAAACACAGGCTAGGACAAATTTTAGCGGCACATGAAGGGCTCGCTTCTGCACATGCTGGTGTTTCCGCCACAGTATCGTTATTAAAACAGAGATACTGGTGGCCACGCATGAGAAAACAAACTAGAAACTATGTTTTAGAATGTGAAATATGCCAAAAAATGAAGGTATCAACAGTGAAACGACCAGCACAGACGCCCCTTCTAATCTCAGATAAACCATTAGCATGTGTTTACCTGGACCACTGTGGTCCCTTACAAAGGGATGGCAACTATAAATTTATCATGGTCGCAGTGGATTCCTGCTTGAGATTCATTTAGATGTGTCCCCAGCGCTCGGCTGATGCCAAAACTGTTATAAAAGATTTGCAAGTCTTTATCGGCACATACGCAATTGGCATGCTACATTCTGACCAGGGTCCTGCGTTTAGCTCGTGAGCTTACAAAGAGGCCATGGCCAGCTTGGGCATTCCATCCCGAGGGAAATGCGGTAGTGGAGAGAAAAAAACGTAACATAAAGCAATCTATAACAGGGAGGGTATTAGGTTCGGGTGACGGGTGGGTCAAACATCTAACAAGTGTCCAACGTAGTCTTAATACTCTGCCAAGAAATTCTCTAGGAGGTATCACTCCCTACTAACTTTTGTTTGGTACCAGAATGATCATTCATGACCTCGATTGTCAGACTTCAGTGATGGAACAAAAAACCTTTGATATCAAAGATCGTTTGGCTGTTTTACAGGACTTAAATGAAACAAGAAGAAGTCTAAGTTACATAAAGCTAAAGCCAACGGCCACTGAAGAAAAACCACCTGTCCCAGCAAGACCTGTCTGGATTCCAAAGATTGGGGATCTGGTCAGAGAAAAGATCGCGGTGAAGAAGGAATTTGGGCCTTCTTACAGAAAAGCAGTACCTGTCTTAGCTGTCAGCGGAACAAGATCAGTAGTACTACCGCCCCTTGCTGGTAAAAAAGAGAACAGAGTTGTATCAATCGACCTGGTAAAACCACAATCATGTGGCCAATAATAAGTAGTAAGCCCAGTGGACTCCCAAGAAGTAGCAGAAGACCAAACCTTGCTACAATTCAAGAGGTTCAAACTGAGAGACTAATCACTTTTGATAAGCATGCAGTGAATAAAAAAGGACTATGCAACAAAGCCATGGAACTTGATATGGCAAGTCCAGTCACAGACAAAACTCAGGCTACAATGGAAGAAACGATCCTTGCGATGAGATACCGAGAAAGAATAACTAAAGTACTCGGCTTAGCTCGGCTAAGAGATCTGAATACCACATGGTTTCTTTCATTCAGACCAATCTGGCAAAATTGCATCTTACCTGTTCTACGATGCCTGCTATGTGGAGAAGAATGCGTGTTGGACGTCTGTCTTACACTATCATCAGCAGTACCTATGGATATCAATACTTTGCTTGGTTCGGTAACGGCTCATGCAACGTGTTGTCCCCAGCGGTTACCTATTCTGATGACGGCATTCGTTCAGACCTCACCATTACGATTAGGTGGCGGTGAGGTTCGAGATGAAAGCGGCACACAGGTACAACCTTCTGTGAGCATTGCTGATCCAGACATCGATGATGGCAATGAGTCTCACATGTGCACTATTTCTACTTTTTCAGACTTGGTCCAACTTTCACCTACTATTGTAGACAAATTCTTTGCCAGCCTATCTGAGTTAATGTTCTCTCCTAGCAACGAGAATAATTTTTGAATACCTTTTGAAAACATGAGAACACAGCGTTCCCTGAACTCTGAATTCGGCCTTCAGTTTTGATAAACAGAACTCCTAAAAAACTATTGGAACTATTTTTTGCCCTGAAAGCAAAATTCTTTTCCCGTTCCCAAGATATTTACTTTTTTTGGCACATGGTACTTTGCTTAAAGTAGAACTATTTTTAGAGAACAAGATTTCTATTTTTGAAACTCTAGAGACAATATTTTGATTCAGCCTCTAGCACATGTACAGTATTGTATGAATATGTGATGAAATGGTCTCTACCTTCTCTTCTGTATTAAGAGCCATTTCATAAATGTAATTTTCGTGATTCATTCAGTCATCATCCAATGTACAATATATGCATAATCTGAAGGATATCATTACTTGAAAAGCGTACCGTATACTACTCATTTTTCTTGTACATACCATTTCAAATGCATTTTATGTATTTTGGGGTGGGCTGGAAAACACATGCATAGGTATATGTTTAATATTGCTTAGATGAACATTATACGTGGAGTGGGTGTTGTGAGCGTATCTAGGACCCTATTTAAATATTCCCGATGTATGCCCTTATGTGGTTAAAACAAATCATATCCTTATAAAGGCATAAGAATCATATCCATATTTAGTCATAGCCAATGCAGTCCAAATACGGCAAGGCAAAAGTCAAAAAGATTTTATTTGTGTTGGTACTCAACAGAGGACCACAAATATAACATTAAACAATTAAATGAGAACAAAAAGAAAATTAACTTCATAGATCAGTATAAAATTAACAGAAATTTTAAAAATTTATAAAAATTGTAACATACTAGTTCATTCGGAGGCTGATTACACACTGTTACTAGATCTTTTACCCTTTTGATCCTGCAGGTGCGATATATTGGATCAAGGTACATAGCACGTGCTATTGTTACATTAGAACTAGGGCATACAAATAATAAATGCTCTATGGTCTGATTGCCCCCATGACAGAAGGAACACAATGGGGTTTCTCCAGGTGACCATCTCGATTTAAAAGATTGCACTAGCCGTATGCCCAATCGTAACATTGAGATCGCCCTCCTCGCATTATGCGTAAGGGAAAACCCAATGTACGGCTGGATACGTTTGTACTCCAGTAGGTCTGTAAAAGATTTGTAAGTAGATAGTTTTTCGCTATGCGCAAGATCGAGATCATAGCTCAATTTTGAGCTAAAACATTTAAGAAAAAGTTTCAACTGTGATACAGACCAAGTGAGTAGAATATTAGGACAGATTTTAGCCATTCGGAATGCAACAGTCATGTTCCCTAGAAAAGTTTGCTGAGCTGCTCCTGAGTCAAAAGTTTCGTTTTTCAACAAGAATCTAAGCGTTCCCTCCTTTGCATGGAGGAGGTTATATGCCCACCTTATAACGTTAGCCACAGCCGTAGCATAAGCACTTGTTATGGAAAATTCTAGTCTTAAAACTTGAACTGGTATAGAATCGGATACCTTCATTATTCTTTTCAGGATTTTTCCTTCTTTACGGTCCATGTAACCCCACTGCTTTATAGGGATATATTCCGTCGCGTAGGATAGAACAGCAGGAATCTTTACTTTATATACTTTTAACAGTGAGGAAAAATGCCTGCTACCAGTCGCACAATAAAGTCTAGAAAGTGCTCCAGCATGTAGATCAGTTTTCTTTATTAAGTTTTCTATGTGTTTTGTATTTTTTAAGTTCTTTGAGAGAGTCCTGCCCAAATATATATATTCATCTACTTCGTCTATCTTTTCTCCACCGAGCCTCCAGGTATATTTAGCACTTGATTTCCTCCCAGAAAAGGCTACAACTTTTGTTTTCTTTATATTTGGGATTAAGAAATTTTCTTTAGAGTATTTGTACAGGATGTCTAATAGTTTTTGCAATCCAAAGGGAGTCAGATCAAACATCACTATGTCATCCGCGTAAAGCTTTGGTTGTTAATTTTTGGAGGCAAGCTCGAGCCCTGTTGTAGCTGATGTGGTAAGTCACTGAGATATAAAGAAAATAACATTGGGGCTAAAAGGCACCCTGGCTTAAGACCATTGGCTGTTTTTATTGTTTCAGTTAGACCTTTTTCGCCCCCCATTTGTACTTGACTCCAGGTATTGGTGTGGAGGCTTACTATGACCTGTAGCAGTTGTTCAGAAATGCCTAGACTCCTTAATTTGTTCCAAAGTGTTGGTCGATCGACGCGGTCAAACGCGGTAGAGTAGTCGATGAATGCTGAATAAACAATCTGATTTTTCCGAGTTACGTATTTATCAAAAATGACTTGAATGATTGCGATATTATCCGTAACAGAATGCTTAGGTCTAAAGCCAGCTTGAAACATAGGTATTAGACCCTGCGAGAATGCCCAATTTTTCAGGTGTTGTAGTACCTCCGCGGCGAAAATTTTCCCAGTAGCATCCATCAGTGCTATTTGACGATAGTTTCCCGCTACTGTTTTGCTACCTTTTTTATGTATGGGATGATGGTACTCCCCTGCCATGATTTTGGTAGCAGTCCAGTATGAAAAATATGATTGAAAAGTGGTGTTAACAGATGGCTCCATTCCTTGGGGTCTACTTGCAGGACTTTGATGGATATTTGATCTGGGCCAAAGGCACCAGTGTTTCTGGCTATTCGAATATGTGCCTCTACCATTATTGCGGTGGTTTTGGAAATTGATGATTTATGTTTTTCCTTGAAGTTTTCTGCACTGTTTTCATTAAGTGTAGCCAAATTTTCTTTATAAAGATCGGTCAAATAGATTTCCCATTCTTTAGGCGGAACCGGTATGGCTTGTAGTTTCTTTTTTGTTCCGGTTAATTTGGCTATTAGGGACCAATATTTACGCTGATTATATTATTTTGCGGCTATTTGAATGTCGACCCAATTGCGATCTTGAAGAGATTTTTTCTGACTATATTTCTCTCTTCTCAGCTGATTTTTTAATTTGTTTATTTCTTTCTCTCTTGTAGGAGAAGAGTTGGTATATTGAGCACGTATTAATTTATTAAGATTCTTCCTAGTTAGTGAGTTCCGAATTTTATTTTTGTTTATATTTTTCTTCGTTGTGTTTCCTGTTGTATCCTGGTGAAACTTATTTAATAGTACCTCTTTAAGGTCCTTGATTATGTGCTCAAAATTTGCTATAGGGTCATCTGAATAAATTTTCCTTAAAAATTGTGTGCATTTAATCAGAACTGATGTTTTATCCATAAGTGATGCATTCCAGAAGATTCGTCTATGGTCGCTGTTTACCGAGGTTGTATTTCTATGAAGAATAATCTGTCCTACAGCTGTAGGGTGAGCAGTCCAGCCAGTGGTTAGTTCTATCAGTGCATGATCGCTTTCTGCTGTAAAGTTAGAGTGCAGATACATTACAGTTTCGAATAAATCCATACCTCAAATGAAGTAGTCTATGATAGAGAGGGTCCCCTTTCCCCGTCTGGTGTATGATGCCGGAATATCTCCTTCGACATTACCATTCAGGATTACCCCATTTATATTAGGCAGTGCTGATAGCAACATTTTACCTCTTTTGTCTGAGTGGATAGTTTTGGGGAATTGTGGAGTAGAAATATCCAATATTTCATCATCATATATACTTTCCCACCTTCTTATTTCAGAGTTTGAAATTTTCCATTGAAGTCACCCATAATTATGTAGGACAGAAAAAATTGGTCCTCTATTATCTGCATGATGGTTTTCATGATATCTACAAAAAGAGTGTCTTGCTTTTTCCCAGGGGGGGCGTATATATTGAAAAGCAGTATTGCGTTTTTTGGGGCAGTATTATGAGTGCTTAAAAAGAGCTTTATGCATTGTAAGTTATCAAGGTTAGTCTCTATTATTTCCTGAGCCCACAGGTATTCTTCCTTCATTAAGATAGCCAGACCTCCTTTGGCATGACCCCGGTTAGTTGCTTTAGCCGGTATATCAAAGACATAGTAGCCCTTCTGAGAGAAGGATTCAGTTGCCCAAGTTTCTTGCAGTGTCAGGATATCAGGCTGGTTATTTAGAGCTTTAATCATTTTACTTTTAGTTCTACCAGCCATGTTCCACGATGTAATTTGTAATCCGTTGTTAAACAGGGTGTTTCGGGCAAGTAGAAATTTTATTGCTATTTAGTGTCTCCGATATCCAAGACCAGGACTTTACAGTATCGGTGGCTCTATCCACGCTGGAATCTAGATACCAGACTGCCATTTCCCCCTTTGTTACTTGAATTTTCAAGATATCCTCCCCTGTATGCATACCTCCTGAATAACTTGATCCTGAATCTTCTTGCATGGTGGGAGTTCTAAGAGTATTTTTAGATTGCGCACTAGAAATTGATAGTGAGTGATCCTTGAACATTTTGAAGATTTTGTTTTCTTTAGGTTCAGATTTTCCAATTATATCATATCCTAATTTATGTAGTGTCTCTTTTTCATTAAGAATAATCCCAGGTAAGACTGGTGACCAAAAGGAAACCAGAGCAATTTTATTGTAATCTTTTTTAGGGAAAGTTACTAATTCTATTTCATTGCTAGTCAATGATTGGAGAGGCGTTATGTGTTGCAGAAGATTGAGTATCCTTCCTCTATTGAGAGGAGCACTATCAGTTGGAAAAAGTTCTTCAAATTGGAGTAGTTTGGTCTGTGTCTTTTCACCGCATTGGAAATACCTCTCATCACTTCCTCCAGCCCCTATATTACTGTATCCTGACTTTGTAAGTGTCCTTGCTGGAAAGTCTTCATCGGCTCTTGGGTTCAATATTTGTATTTTTCCTACGATATTTCTAGTAGAAGATTCCACTTTTTTTGTGCTATGAGGCTTTATATTTTCATCTTCTTCTTCTTGTTCCTCACGATTTTTTTTGAGGTGTGATAGATTTTCGAAATTTTAGCTTGCGGGTTTTCTTTTTATGAATCCTTCTTAGAGGTTTTTTTCTCCTCTTTTTTCTCCCTTCTAGCTCAATTTGCAGATTCTTGTTTATTATTTCTCCTTTTACGATTTCAGATATGTCTTTTGTGCTGGTGTTATGATCATCCTTGACAGAGTCGTTTTTATGCAAATCCGTTTTTTTAGATTTTAGGAAAATTGGAAATTGTTTTTGGGTTTTTTGAGGTTTTTCTCTAAATAGTTTTTTTAAAGAATAAAGTGTTGATTCGTTTTGACTTTCCATCTTTTCCCTTTTTTTTGCTTCTGTTAGTGCGATTTCTGATGTCTGAGTGCTAGAGTCACATTTTATTGATTTCTGGACGTTTTCCATTTGCTTAGTATTATTGCTTAATTGGTTTTCCATTGATTTAGAGGACTCTTTTTTTCTTTTCTCTTCTACTAGGAACTTTAGTATGCCTATTTGGACATCCAAAGTTTGGTCTGAATTTTCTAAAATATTTCCGAGGAAGGAGAGAACCGATTCTAGTATTTCTTGTAGTGAGAATAGAGCCTTTGATATTGGTGTTGAGGAATTAGCCAGATTATTGTTTTCAGATAATAGAGGATCCAGAAAAGAGTCGATTTCTAAAGTTTGGTCTAGTGTTTTTTTCGTAAAGCTATTGAATAACTTTAGTTCAGAGTTGTATTCTTCTGATTTCAAGTTAGTTGCACTTTGTTCCTCTGGCTTGCATGGGCTCCCATTACCTCTTATAGGAGTTGAGGATTTTAAGAGAATTGCCTCATGATCCATTGAGTCTCGATCATGTTGGGACTGGTTGGACTTATTTTTGCGAATCGAATCACTTAGATTTAGAGTCAAATGAGGAGTAGCAGTTAAGCTTGTTTGTTTCCCAATACTTTGGTGTGGATTACATTTGATTTCTGTTTCCGGAAAATTCATATCGGATTCCATTTGAGATGGTAGAGCTGAAAAATAATTACTAATTGCCGGGGTTGAGGTAATCCGGCCTTGTTTTATTGCCTTAATTGTAGATTTCCTAACAGCTTCCTCGGTACCCATTCGCTTCATAAATATTGTACGCGAACGTAGTTTTTTAAAGCCCATTTCACTTTCCTATCCAAAAAAGTATTGATGTTAATGGTACTGATTTGCCAATAGAGCGCGTTCTTATTATAATTAACGAGTCAGTGCGAAACTGTGTCAACCCCGCCTTACCGGTGAGTGTTTAGTTGATCACGTAGCACATTTATGTTAGCATAGTAGTCCTTTATGCAATGATGCACTGAGGTGTTGAATTTGGGCGCAGGTGTTAGTAGGGTGGCCCGTCCCGTCCTCGTCCGTCCTCGGACGGCCACAGACGGCCCACCCTTTGCCCAGGCTTCGACCCGCGCGCGTCCCGCGATGCGCGTAACAGGGCTTGTTTAAATAATGATATGTCTGATTGTGGGGGCGTGGCACTGGGAGGGGGCGCGGCTCACGCGGGAAGAGGACCAGCTGGAAGGTGTTGTATGCTGGTCCTCGCAGTCCCGGGGCCGGCGCCTCTCTCTCCTCTGCGGCCACAAGGTGTCTCTAGCAGGTCCAACGACGAGTCAGCAGATAGAATGCCTCACAGGCTCCAGGGGAAGGCAAACGAAGCAGTACAGAGCAAACAGCTGCAGCGTCAGTATCACGAGCGGCCCCCGCGAAGCGGGGGCCGCGAGAAGTTATCGAACTGGTTGGGGGCCTGGCACTGGGAGGGGGCGCGGCTCACGCGGGAAGAGGACCAGCTGGAAGGTGTTGTATGCTGGTCCTCGCAGTCCCGGGGCCGGCGCCTCTCTCTCCTCTGCGGCCACAAGGTGTCTCAAGCAGGTCCAACGACGAGTCAGCAGATAGAATGCCTCACAGGCTCCAGGGGAAGGCAAATGAAGCAGTACAGAGCAAACAGCTGCAGCGTCAGTATCACGAGCGGCAAGGCTACTCACATAGACTCCTAGAAAGTACAACGCATTCTTTAAACAAACCAAGCCTCCAGCAGCCTGGGAATTCCCCCTGCTTCTGTTTTGATTTGTCCAAGAACTCCTGGAGTCCTGAAAGAACTGTAAGTTCTTAGTGACGTCTTATGTCCAACCTTACGTCAAACCCGGCACCTTCCAGGTATAAATATACCAAAAGCTGCCCTAACAAACACACAGTGGTTTGGAGCAGATCGACTATCTACTTGCCCGACGCGCCCTGCTGTAGCAACCCTCCCATTGACGCACTGAGAGAGACGCTGTCTTTTCTCCTGCCGAGAAATCCAACTCCAGTGTTTCCAGTCACCCTTGCGGTTTGCTGGGAGATCGAGTCCTGAGAATGAGATACAAGACCTCCTTCTTTCTTTAACCAAGGTACGGAGCTGATTAGATCCTTAGAGAATTCTTCATTCAGATTCTAGGCAAAAACTAACTTAACTTAAACTGCAGCTCACTTACTCCTTCCCACGTACTAGGCTTAGGTTAGGTACACCGGGGTAGGCGTATCTTAGAAGCACCAGTTGAGTACGTTTAGTCAATGATTTTATGTATGTATATATTTTATCTATTTTAAACACGGTATGGCTTAGAAACTGTACCATGCTTTTACAGTATTATTTCATAATACTCCTTTTACTGTACGCACTTCACTTTATGACAAGTATTGCAATTGTGGCAACTCACTTCTCTTGCATGAGAAAGAAGACTGTTCAATAAATAACCACTTTTATTGAAAACGCCCGTCTCTCTATTTCTCTGCGCTTCTGGTGAAACTAAGCATGCACGATTGACTGAGTGAAACAGTTATCTATTGTTTCCGCGACTCTGGAGATATACTCCTTATTCTGGAGGGAGCAAAGTTGTCATGTTTATGCGGTTAGTAACGCAAGAAGAGTACAAAGTTCCCCGATGAGAGTGTGAAATACACTTGAGTGTAAATGCGTGAGTAGCGTGGAGGATGGTGAAAAGGGAGGGGGGATTCCCTTTTTGGAACTAAAACCCTCACACACCCAGCAAGCTAGGTGTCATGCTTCATCATATGGGTTCTGCTCCTCGTCAGACTGGCGCTGCAATGTCTGATGGGCACCCACAAAGGGGCTCTTTATCGGAGATCTTTTGTTCCAGCCATATGGTGCATGCGTGTGAGAGGGCAAGTGAAAGTGTAGTCGTGAAGTGGTGGTGAATAAAAAAGGTGAGTCAGTCCACAGAGAACATTAATGGCGTGGCTAACTCCCTTGATTAAAAAGGGGTGGGAGGGGAGATATATACTGAGACAGATTCACAACAAAATATCTACCACCCTCAGGTCAGGTCAACATGTTTCTTGCCGTCATGGCAATTCTTCAGGACCTAAGTGCTCAGTACTACACAGTGAAAAAAGTAAATGAATGTAAATTACAACCTTATTCCTTGCGGTCAATAAGTAGGCAGGCCAATTGGTCCTGCTTATGCGATGCGACCCTAAGCAGTTCCCTAAGGTGCCCCGCAGTCTGCTCTCGTGGGACCTGCAACAGTGAGTAAGATACCCAAGCGGCGTGCGGTCCTCGCCGTCAAACCTACCCCCAGCAAAGTCTGGTCAGGACCAGGAGCGACTGTTTATGCGGTGTCAAAAACTAATCCCTTCTTGTCTATTCAGGAAAGTTAAACACCTTCCTGTTTACTCGAGAAAGTTTCTAGTGACCTCTGAGCTAGCTGGCATTCATAATTAAGTCTAACATATTCAATAGAGACCTAGTCGACCTCCGTCTTACATCTAAACTATCGTTTATGTTATTCCAATGCGCAGAGCCGATTGGTGGCGGTGATCTTGACGTCGACTTCCTGGATGTCGGTAGCCTCTTCGACGTCGATCGAGATTTCTCATGCCTCGAGCCCAAAGCATGTCTCGACGTCGACTTATGTCTCAACGGCGATCGTGATCTTGACCTCCTATGCTTTTCAGGTCTCGACGTCGATCTACTTCTCACCTTCGACATTGATCTACTTCTCACCTTCGACGTCGATCTTACTGCAGTCGACGTCACAGGTCTCGACGTCGATAAACTCTTCGACGGGGGTCTTGTTTTTCCACCGTTTTCGACGTCGACTTACTTCTTAAAGGTGATATCTTCGACGACGATTTCACTCTTTCCACTGGCCTTTACGTCGACAGCACCGACGGCGATCTAGACTTCGACGTCGATCTTACTTTTTCAACTGGTCTCGACGTCGATGGTACATCATTATGTTTTTTCTTACTCCTACCATCAGGAGAAGCAGATCTTCTACGTTTTCTGGGAGAAGAGGGCCTTCCAGATGCAAGATGACTTCCTGGGCCCTTTTCATGATGTTTTCCTCTCTCCATAAGTCCAAGAAGTCCGATCTTCTCTCTCTCCTTCAAAGTCCTTCTGGAAATTTGAAGGCAGTGGTAACATGTCTCTGTGTCATGAGAAGAAGGTAAACACACCACACAAACCAAATGAGGATCGGTTTTAGACATCTTCTTCCCACAGGAAGGACACTTGTAAAATAAAGGTGGCATATCTGACTAAAAAATAGCAACCAATTAGTCAGAAAATATTGAAAAATACAACCAACGATCAGAAATATCGAAAAAAGTAGGAAATAACCAAATTCTGACTGAAAACAGTCAAATTCAGTCAAGCTCAAATTCCAGGTTCCTCTCAGAAAGAGCCAGAAAAAAGAAGTGACCTAACTGTCAGTTGTGGGGCATGATGGGAGCAGGCTTCTCCTAGTGGCCTTAAAGGCAAAGCGTTCAGACTCTCTGAGGCCTTAAAGGCGAGGTGCCAGTCTCCTTTTCTGTACAGAGATGTTATTTGCTTATGCAGCTTGTTTAGGCTAATTGCCTTTCATTGCCTGTTTTATTTGATGAAAATGAAAGGTCGTTTTCTGTGGAATGCAACTAATGTTCATGCCCTTTTCTTGCATTATATGTTATGAGTTATATTAATACTACAGAAAGGCATGTAAGTATGGCTTTATTAGCCTATTGGGTATGTTTTTGGCTGCATAATATTAGTTTATACATGTATATGTGTATAATTTTTTAGTACTATGTACTCTTTTTATATATTTTACACATATATATTTATTAGGCTATATGTTCTGGGTTCCCGCATATGGGTGGAGATAATTCAGTGCTTATGACTATTGATGAGTATCCCCTGGAAGAGAATCAAAACTAGGCTGCCTGGTATTCAGCAACTCCGGCATTAAGAGGAAGGCTCGTGAGAAAATCTTGTTAGTGACATACCTTCCATTACCGCTATGATTCTGAGGTACTACAGGAAGCACACCTGAGTTACGCCCAAACTACACCCCAAGGAGAAGTGTGGCTCAATGGTTAGAGCGGCAGACCCTGATGCAGAAGTCTGGCCTGGGACCAGGGTTCAATTCCCTGCCTCGGCGGGTCTTGGGCTAAAAAATTCCACGGACCTGATAATTCTCTCCTCGGTGCCTATTCCAATCATGGAGTCCCACTCTGCAACTCTGGGCAATAGCTTGCTTAATCTCCACAACGACCCCCACAACGCTAAGGATGCCTGGCCTCCACCTTGGGGGTGCCCAGGAGTGGACACCTCACAGAGAAAGCCAGGATGGGTTCCACAGCGGTATTCGTACAAGCGCCTTGAGACCCTTGCGGGTGAGTAGTGCGCTATACAAGTATCAATTTACATTTTACATTTACCCTTTGATGTACAAACCTCACTTTGTGTATTTTATGTACACCATGAGCATAGTTCGTATGCACTGTGACACATCTCCCTCATGGTGGACCATTTGTGCATTCCCGAGGGCCTTTTTGCCCAAGATTACGTATGTGTAATATGGCACAGGACAGGGGCAGTTCAATCATTTGCCCAGGGCCACGTTGAAATAAGGGAGCAATTGCTTCACATTGTGCCAATGAGATAAGTACATCTCAGCAATGCATCTCACATAAAAGAAAGTCAAGTAATCATATAGGCAATTATTTGTATCCCTGATTGCCTATCTATGGCAAAACTGCTTCCTGATTCAACAAGAAGAGCGAGCCAGTTGTTGTGATTGCTTGATGTTAAAATATCTTTGGTATATGTATACATTTCCAAGACTGACTTCATGGTTCAACCGTACTCAAAGGTCAAAATGCACAACTTCTAGTCTATGCATTTTGTTAGTAAGCCTGAGAGATGTACACATACCCAACTACAAGCTCCAAGCATGCCTGGAGACCCACATTCAAGACTGAGTGCACATCACCTACTCCCCTTACAATCATCTCAACGCCTGGGAAACCAAGTAGGTAGTGGCAGCATTATACATGTTCCACCATTTTCAAAGCAGTTTAAAATGATGCTTCTCAATGATGGGAGTAAACACCCTTCTCATTCAATAGTTATCTGTTCTTTCGAAGATCTAATATAGCACAACTCTTTACCCTCAGCAGTTCAATGGAAACATTTTCCAGTTTAGTACAGTGACCAATGTAGTATCAACAATTCCTTAGGAAATGAGGCGCCCACGTGGATTTCAATTGTATTCACGCCTTGGCCGGACAGGGAGAGGCTGCTGATATCTTTAGCAGTACCACAGTTCTCCATTCTTTGATAGTAAGGTGCAAGGTGCACTTGGAAGAACTATACCGCAAACATTTCAGTCTTGCAGGAGATCTATATTTTTCTGGTGCTTTTCTATTTTGCCTGTCAAGTGTTCCATCTATTTAAATGGTTGAAATACACAGAAGCACACGGGGGGCTTATTACCAAGGTGGCGCTATAAAATTATTGCCGCTTTTGGAGCCGTTTTCGGCCGAAAAGCAGCGATAATTTTATCGCCTTATCAGCAAAGACACACTATTGCGTGTTTTGCTGATTTAGCCCCCTTACAACAGCGCCTAGCTTTGCATCTCCAAAGAGATGCAAAGTGGGCGTACCGTGCCAAAATAACTGGAGAAATGTTGATAACCGACATTTCTCCAATTATCAAGCTGCACGCAAACAAGAAGAGTGTTAAGAAAAGTAGCGCTAACCACAGTTAACAATACTTTCCTAACGCCTGCTTGTAACCTGACTTAGCCATGTAATCCAATGGAGGTGGATTACATGGCTAAAATCACCCTGCCCTATCAGCAAGGTATTGCTGGTTGCAGTGTGATTATCGCTGGATTTCATTACAAGAACGGAGGCTACATTATGCATGTTCTTTTAATGCAACTCTAAGCAGCCGCATACATCACAATAGGAAGGTTCCATAAAAGAACACTGAAAATACATAAAGGGCATGAGACAACATTTATCTGTCTCTTTTAAATGCGCTCTGAGCAGATATGTACCCTTCATTTATGATTTCTTTATAACTCTGATTTACTTTGTTTGATATCTTTTTCCTTTTGAATAATGGGCTAACCCCCCTACCCTTCCCACTGCCTGCCTCCACACCGATTTCCAATTTATGGAAATCTCCCTTTCTTCCTTTCCCCGCCTTTCTGTGTAATGCATATATTGTCTGATGTTTATTTACTCAGATACGATGTAATTTATGTCTTTCATTGTTATGACCGTTTTATCAACAGCGCAGGTATGTAAATCGCTTTATAGCCATTTTCTTTTAATAAACCAACCCCTTTTTTTTTTGCTTTTCTGCCGCAACCCTTGCCTCGCCTATGCAACACCTCTCGTACGGGCCTAATCCCCGTTTTTCCCTGCTGATATAGGCATTTCTCAAGATTTACCTTCGTTGCACACCGCTTTTTGAGAGCAAGCGTGTAACGCTTAGAGATTCAAGGAATGCACCTTGGCAACCGCGATGTCTCGTACTCGGGTTGCCAAGGCTCTTTCTTCTCCTTTGTTCTCCGTAATTATGCTTAATGGTTTCCCGGTGCGAGACACCGGTTCCCATGGAAAAGTGCAGCAGCGGCTGATCGCGAGTCAAAACGAGATTCAGTACTCTTCGGACTACGCGATCAGCTGCTGCCTGTCTCATTACAACCGCAAGTTTTGCATTTTACAACCCAAAAAAAACAGGGAAATTAACAGCCCCTGCCTCATTTGTCTATTAACAACTCCTGCCTTATTTGCCTCATTTTATTCTCTACCTCATTACCAGCTGAGTTTGTTTTAGCGTATAATGCCTCTTAAAACTGAATTTTGCTCATTCCTTCAATTATATCATACCCTGCGCCATGTCTGACTCAGAGTCGGATGGCGCTTCAGCCCATACGGCCAATTTAGAGAACAAAGCTTTCAAGAAACTTCTGCATAGCGAGATGGAAAGCTGTATGTTTGATACCTTCAAAAAGGTCATGTCCTCAAAAAGGTCATTACCCTGTGAGGAGGAGGAGTTCAATATGACTCTCGATGATGACACTTCTAATGTGAGGGGTAAAAAATCAAAGAAAAGTAAAAATGTTGAATATTTAACCCCTAAGAGCACTATGGGAGGTCCCAGCACCTCACTGTATCTGGGAGGTCTTAGCACCTCAACTATAAAAGGAGGAACTCGCACTTCTAACTCCCTGGGTGTCCCTCGCGGCTTAACATATTCTGGTGTCCCTTGCAGCACACAATATCCGGGGGTCCTTAGTGGCACAAAATATCCGAGTCCTCATAAATTTATGGGAGACAATGAATTTGAAAATGATGATGATAATTCATCTGGTATCCCCGATGAATATATCCTTGATTTGGATGAGGACGATGATCAAGACCTTTTTAATCCTCCTGAACCACCTACATCCAAGGATAGCATTCTCGACCCCCTGGGAGAGGAGATGTTCTCCCCCATGAACCTTAACACCATGGCTGCTTGGGACATTCTTTTACTGTGATGGACCATAATGGAAATGGGTGTGGTCATGACGAGCTGAGCTCGTCATGAGCACGGAAGGGGTTAAACATCCGAGGAGCACCGACTGGTGGCCTCAAGAACACGTGGCAAAGTTCATCAGTAAATGGCTGGGGTACCCTTTAGAGCGTAATACACGTACCATTCTCAGAGCTGAGTGCTCCAAACCTTCCATTGATGACAAAGCATGCCAAACTCCAAACTTAGACCCAGAGTTGATCAATTTTCTTTTTAAACTTGGCCGGGACCCACGTAAAGGCATGGAAAGGCCCCTTAAAGGGTTTCAAGATCGTCTCCTGGACGTCCTGGGTCCACTAGCCAGGATTATTGACGCAGCAGAGGAGAGCCATATTAATGGCACCCCTCTTGATACTAACTTGATCAGAGGCTGGAGCCAGAGAGCTCTAATCCTTCTTGGAAATGCCAATACTAACTTGAATGCTGAAAGACTGAGAGTTGTCCTAACTAAAATAAACCCAAAACTCTCCTATATGGCTGATAAAGAGACTTCTCAGAACCCTAAGGGTTTACTCTTCGGAGAGGATATTATAAAGTCTTTTGGCAAATATGTTGCAACTTTCACGGCCTTGGATAAGGCCCAACAGAATAGGCATAAGGTCTTTAATAATAAACTTTTTGGCTGGGCCAGAAGAAGGGGCCTCTCTTCCGGTCGATATAACCAAAGGCCCTCCTCAAGATCTCGCGGTTTCGGAAGAGGCTTTCAGCAATTCAACAGCTCTCTGTTCTATCCCCAGAGAGGAAGAGGCTCGTGCTCCAGAGGGTTTAGATCCCGTGGACCCTCCATCAACAACAACCCACCAAGTGAGTATCCTTCCCCTTCTTTACCCTCCTTCTTTCCCCAAAAAGGTGGGAGGGAGACTCAAGTTCTTTTTTCAGAATTGGAAACTTGTCACTCAGGATCCATGGGTCTTAAATACCGCCAGGGGCTTCAGAATAGACGTTACCGAAATTCCTACTCAATCCTCCCTTCCAGCTGCCTTCCCACTCCCTTCAGAACAACAGAAAACAATAGAGGAAGAAATCTCCTCCATGGTCCAAAAAGGAGCAATTATAGAAGTTTCTATGAAGGAGCTCAGATTCATAAGCACACTCTTCCTTGTAGAGAAAAAAGACAAGGCCTGGAGACCCGTGATAAACTTAAGACATCTAAACAAATTTTTGGTCTACAGATACATAAAAATGGATGGGATCCACCTTCTGAGAGATCTCCTTCTAGAAGGAGACTGGTTAGTAAAATTGGACCTGAAAGATGCTTATTTCACCATTCCTATGGCCGAAATCTATCAACCCTTTCTTCAGTTCCTCTGGAAAGACCACTATCAGTTTCAAGCCCTTCCTTTTGGTCTTTCTTCTGCCCCTTGGTGCTTTACCAAGGTTATGAGACCAATCGCCTCATACCTAAGAAAAAGGGGTATCCGTTTGATCATCTATCTAGACGACATTCTCATTATGTCACAAGAAATTTCCCAAATATCTCAAGATCTCAAGACAGTATGGATCTTCTAGAAAGCCTGGGCTTTATCATCAACAAAGAAACATCAGTTCTGACTCCTTCCAGGTCTCTGGAGTTTCTGGGCTTCACTGTGGATACATCCAAATGCCTCCTCCTACAACCTTCGAAGAAGATAGCCAAAATCAGGAAGGAGATCCGTCATGTCTTGAAACAACAAGACTTTCCTCTGAGAGAACTGGCCAGACTTCTCGGTCTCCTCTCCTCTTCTATACAAGTGATTTTCCCGGTCCCCTAAACTATCAGGCCCTCCAAAGGGTGAAAGCGAGGACCCTAAGGTCGGCACTTTGGTACGAAGATCACGTTTGTCTAGACCAAGAAGCCCAGCTGGAACTGACTTGGTGGCTCAAAAACATGGACACGTGTAACGGCAAAGCGATCTTTGGTTCAAAACTGGACTTTGTTTTGGAATCAGATGCCAGCCTGCATGGCTGGGGAGCTTGCCTTCTCAATCAGAACACTGGTGGCGTCTGGTCTCAGGAGGAATCCTCTCAACACATAAACTACTTGGAACTCACAACTGGTCTGATAGGAAAAAAGCATAGACAGAGTCTGTGGGTCCTGTAGCCGTATGAGTGTTGAGGGACGACTTCCTTGGCAAGATGGCAACCGTGTAGAACGGTCGTGAGAGATGGAGCGGTGGAGAGGAGCGGTCGAACCTGATTAATGGAGGATGCCGAAAGGATACCAAAACCGCATTGCTGCACTACAGCATTATGGCAACATACAAAACAAGCCCAGAGACTCGGGGGAAATAACGGAATAATGGTGTCCTACCTGTAGTCTGTTCGCATTGCTTTTTGAATTCTGAAATCTGGACACCGTATCACTTTGTATCGCGGTGCTGCTCAAGTCTGACTACTGGTGAGAGGTAGCAGGGGTCGGCGAAATCGGAAAGTTTAGGCTGTTCGTCTGTTCAGGCTCGCGGAGTGCCGACGAATGTTCCTGCCCATCACTTCTCGCGGGCCCATTGGACGCCTGCTGCGGTAGCTTACGCGAGTGGCCAGAGCAGCGAGAGGGAGAACCTGCGCGATGCAAAGAGGCCAGGTGAATCCTGCTTCGATACCGGGGAAGGGAGAAGCCTCCACAGGAGTGAGGGGCGCGCTGTCACGCTATCCGCGGAGCCAGCTGAGAGAGGAGATCCCGTTAGTTAGCGGGTGCAGCAGTATCTCCGCTGTCAATAGGATCAAAAACAAGAAGAGAGCCATGGCGCCTAAACAGAACACAGCGGCAAAAGCGGCAGCGGCCGCAAAGAGGAAAGCAGCAGCTGCTGAAGCCACAGCGGAGTCAGAGGATGGGGACAGTCGCCAGGCGAAGCAGACACCGCCGGTAAGGAAACCTCAGCATTCAACTAAAGCTAAACCTGGAACTACCCCAATAACTGATATGTTTGCTAAGATAGGCAAAGACAAGCTCCTTAAAAACATCGCAATAGTTGTTGATAAAGAACAAGAGCAGGAAGGAACTGTGGAGGATGGGGGGGGTCGTACCCCCTTTTCCCTCTGAAATAAGTGCAAAGTCTCCCGGTCGCTCAGTGGGGTCTAATGGAATTATTGATGGAATAACTGCCAACAGCAATGACAAAGACTCAACAAAGGAGTCTAAGGAGGATCAGGGAGGTGCTGGTGGTAAATCAGATGAGGCAGTGGAACATAAAGATGTATTGGCCAAGAGAATGCGGTGGATACTATGGCAGACATGGATAATACAGTGGGGAATCCTGGACAAGAGAAACCAAGCGATAAAGATAAGGATAAGGATAAAGATAACCCCCCCAGTGAATGCTTCTTCTCTGTCTCAGAAGGCGGTGAGTGGTCAGAGGATGACAGCTCAGTACAGGGAGGAAGTAACCTGGATACCGAAAGCGATCTGGAAATTGGAATCTGATCCTCAGCTAGACCTCCTGTTGGGGTTAAGACCCAAGAGCTTAGCTGGGACCACTCTTCAGACTCTCATTCACAACTACTGGGTAGTCCACACGGAGAGGCAGCACAGATGTCACGTTTAGAGGTGATACACAAGGAGATCCTGGCTCACAGAGAAGAGACCCGCCAGGACAGTCGTAAGGCACAAGCGGCTGTTAGGAAAATGCAAGGGGCAATAAGGAAGCTGTCCAAAGTATGTGTTAACCTTGGCGATCGAGTCACAGATCTAGAGGAAAGAGTGGTCTCGACGGAGGCGGAATCAACGGCAGCCATTACTAAGGTTGACGCCCAAAGTGCCCAGATAACGGATATACAATGGAAGCTGGAAGATTTGGAGAACCGGCAAAGGCGGAACAACCTTCGGGTATTAGGGGTACAGGAGGTGGTGGAAGGGCTGGACGTAAGAGCCTTCGTCATAAAGCTTTTCGAGAAAGCCTTTGTGGACCTCCCTGGCTGGAACTGGGCTGAGGAAATTCAGCGTGTGCACCGCACTCCGTTCAAACCGAAGAAGCATGCAAAGGATACGGACAAGCCCAGAGCAATATTAATATATTTGGGCAATTTCTTATTAAGGCAAGCAATATCGGAAAAAGCTAGGCCAGACGCGAGGAAAATAGTTGGAGAGATTTCATTTTTCGTTAGGCCAGACTTTTGCCTTATAACAGTCGAGAGACGGTGGAGATTGAGGCAGCTGATCCTTCCTTTTCAGGCCAAAAACATGCAGGCATATTTGATCAATCCAGCGCAATTAAAAATAATTAATGCTGGCAGAACACTGTACTTTATGTCAGAGGTGAAAGCCAAAGAATATTTGGACTCTCAAGGGGCAGCAGCATGATTTCTATAAAGTTAAGCTATACGGATAGTCATAACATCTTAATAGACAGGTGGCAAATAGGGTTAATATATTATCTCCCTTGTTAACTTTATTAGGCATCGTAGTCATATGAATTGTGGTGCGTTTATCCGGGATGCCTCTCCTAAGGCGTATAGTCTTTAAGTAACAGTTGTTTTTATAGGGGGCGCTAGAGGGCGCACTAGCAATATGGCCGCACATATGTGAGGCTCTTGCTGCCTGGAAATAATATCCTCCTTTTATCCTCCTTTAACCACCGTCTGTGATGCCAGCGTCCACATGATCTGAAGCGGGACTTTTTGCTGCATCATCGGCTTAAGTTTTGCTGCAATCCGCCGCTTCTGCCCGGAGATACATGCGGCTGGAGTTCCGTCCGTGCAGTAGCCTGAGAGTGCCCGGATCTGTTGGCCGGCTTGCTGTGTTGGTGGGGACCGTGGCGTACCACGAGGTGTCTAGGCCCTCCTGTGCGCGCTGCTGCGGAGCTGCCGGGTGAGCCCCTCTGACCCGGATGTCCCGGCTACTGGCGGCGAGCTGCGGCGGCCACCGGACTGTTACGTAGGCTGCTCGGGATCCCTGCCGGATATTTGGGGACACGCTGACCTGCCCAGCTGCCGCATTACCCTGCGGCACCCTTCTACCGCCGGCGGACCTGCCGGCTATGGAGACTGCGGCCGCGGAGTGTCCCAGATGAGGCGGGGTTGTTCTTCTACCTGCTCGTGCCCCTGGTCGCCGTGGTGGACCGTGGATACTCCAATCCTGCCCTAGGCTTTTCTGTGGGACCGACTGACCTGGAGCCCCGAGAGCGGACTCTGCCTGCTGCGCTGCGGCGCTACCGACGCACCGTGTCAAACTGCGGAGGCCGCTGGTGAGTGGCGATTGCAGTGGTTGAGGGTGCTGAAGCCTCGTGGGGGTCATTTCTGGCCGCGGGTGGCCTACCGCTGACGTCTTCTACCTGGCTCCTGGCGAAGTGACGGCTGGAGCTGTAGTGGAGCTGCGGGTTGTGCTTTTGGGAGCTGTGCCCACCATCTGAAATATTACTGCCTGCTGTGTACCTCCCTTGCCATAGAGACCTGGCTGCCGTCCCATGGGTGCTTGACCGATGACGGCGAGGGGCTGCACTACCTGAAATTGGCTGCATTTCGGCGATATTGGCGCTATACTATTTGGAGCTGGGGACGGGCCCCTGAAATGTGCTGCTGGCCTGCTCTCCTTCACGCCCTTGCCTGCTGCTACCTATATTGTTGATAGTGGCCTGGGTGTCATAACCCAGCTACGGTGAGACGTCTCTTCTTCTACTGAATCCTCCGGCTGGCCATCCTGCAGGGGGTGTGCGTTACGTGGCTGCGGGGAAAATCCTTAACCTACTTGGGCTGGAGCTTGCGGGACGATTTTGGGCTGCGTCGCTGTACCAGAGACTGCGTGCGACTGTTTCTGATATTTAGCCATGGGTAAGCCGGATAACAAACAACTGAAGTTATCTTTTGACTCCTCTGCGGCCAAGAGAAACTCCCGGGCTGTGCAGGATGAGGGGGCATCCCGCTCTCCCTCTACTGTACCTGACGCTGCTCTTCAACCTGCTGCCCCTGACTTCCAGCAAATGATGCAGGAAATGCGACAAGGATTCGCGACCATAGTAGATAAGGTTGATAAGCTATCATCACGAATGGACGCAGTGGTACAAAAACTGGACGTTCATGAGGAACGAATCACGGCGGTGAAACAGCGCGTCTCTGATCATGACGATACGGCTGCTACCCATACTACTCAACTGGCACGTATGGATAATGTCCTCCGGGTAATCGCAGCAAAGAATGAGGAGTTGGAGGCCAGAAGTAGGTGCAATAACATACGCGTGATTGGCGTACCGGAGACAACCAACGTAGGTAGGATGGAAACCTATGTGGAGAAGATACTCCTTGGCGCGATTGGTGAGGAAGCCTTCTCTAAGCAGTTCATCGTGGAGAGGGCGCACCGATCTCTTGGACCGCGACCGGCCACTGGGGCACCGCCGCGACCGATAATCGCTCGTCTCCTCAACTATCGTGACCGAGACACAGCCTTGCGTGCGGCTCGCACAGCTCGCACACTCTCTTATGACGGAGTCAACTTCACCATCTTCCCGGACTTCACGCCTGTGGTACAGGAGCAGAGGCGTACATTTCTGGATGTAAAGAAGAAGCTCAGGGATCTCCAGGTGGACTACGCCCTACTGTACCCTGCCAAATTGCGAGTGACACATCAGGCGAAACAACTTTTCTTTACTAACCCACAGCAGGCAGAGGACTTCGTGAAGCGGCTTAAGAGAGAGCGGGCTGCTGACCGACGCGGTGGAGATGATGGACAGGAGGGGATCCAGTCCGCCAATGAAGATGAGTGATATTGCATGCTATTTGGTTGTGATATATACTGGGTGCGCATGGGGGGCTGCCGTGAGCTGCTGTCATATCCTACGGACTTCTGCTTAGCTGTTCCCCCACAGCAGAGAACTGCAAGTTGGGATTTTCTCCTATTTTCCTGTCACATAAAACATGGGGACGCTGGGCGTGCTCCAGACTATGGTGGTTAATTGCTCCAGGCACCCTCCCCCCGCTGCCTGGACCGCGCCTCCTTGAACTATGCGGGTCAATGGTGAGGCATGGGGGGTGGTTCCGTGCGCCCCTAGACTGCACCCTGAAGGGTATTCCCCATGCACTTTGCTCTTACTGGTGCTACTGTTCTGGTTTGGAATGTTCTTTGTGGGAGGAGGGTGGGTGAGGGGTCCTGGCAGGTTGGGGTTGCTTAGGTGGGTGGTGGGAGGGGGTGCAAGTGCTCGTGAGCGACCGGCTCATGTGCTTGTTATCATGTCATTTGCTACTGGTGTTGCTACTGTGCTTTCGATTGGGTTCCTGAATCACAGGCTTATACTCTACAGCGTGCTAACGGGCCTCTACTGCTGTAGGTCCTTGTTGCATGGTTCTGTGTCTCTGGCGCTACTTCGGCTCTTTCGCCGAGGATGTTGTTGGATGGCTGCTGTGAGTTGGGGTAAAGGTTTCTGCAAGGGGAAATGTACGACAATTGCACAGATACTTAGCGGATGTTACGCGCGTAGTTACTGCGGTTATGGGGTATGTTACCACCCCTGTTTGCTGACGGTATTGGGGTGGGATAAGGGGGAAGGAGACACTGGCAAGTTGGGGATGCCTATGTGGGGGGTTGGGAGGGGCTGGGGGAATGCTTGGGGGATGGGTGTGTTAGTTGAGTGTGATATACAAGAGCGGAAAGACATGATGGTACGCTGGAGTGCCGGCAGCGGAAGAGATGATTGCACTTCATTGATGATGTAGGTGGCGCACTTTTGCGTCATACAGCTAGTTAAACTGGGCTTGTATAGGCACAGGGGACGTTAACAAGTGTAATTTCATATCGTGGAATGTACGAGGGCTTAAGGATGCGCGTAAATGTAGACAGCTCATAGCCTACTGGGACAGACATGACGTTCAGGTGGTCATGCTGCAGGAGACTCACAACCCGCCGTCGACTGCCCCTATGTTTGGTGGACGATGGGCGGGAGTGAAGGTCTTCTCAAACTACTCCTCTTATGCTAGGGGGACTGCCATCCTTGTACATCGTGCTCTCCCGTTTACACTACAGGGTCAACGCATAGATAGAGAGGGGAGATATGTGATTCTGTGGGGGAGGATGGGTGGGGTGACAGTTACCATGGCCAATTGTTATGCACCTAATGTTGATGACCCTCATTTCTTCACTGCGCTATGGGGAGCTGTGATGGATGTGGGCTCTAGTTATCTAATCTGGGGCGGAGATTTTAATGTGGCCTTGAACCCGAGGTTGGATAGATCTGATGGGTGCTCGACATATCATCCCAGGGCAAGAGATACCCTTCATGGGATAGTGGAAGAGGGAGGATTAGTCGATGGCTGGAGACACCTGCACCCTGAAGAACGCGACGGCACACATTTCACATCTTATATGGGCACTTGGGCAAGAATTGATTACATCTTTGTGTCAAAGAACCTAGCACCATATGTCCTGAATGCTCATCACCTGCCCAGATCAGTTGACTGGGGGTGAGTGTTTGATTTGCTCAAACGCTCCGTCCATTATCCCCTTTTGTATCGCTTCATCACCTGCCCAGGACACATTCTGACCACTGCCCGGTTTTCTTAACTTTAGATATGCCCGGGTTTGATACACCACGCCCACCTTGGTGACTGCACCCTAACATTCTGGTGGACACGGTCTTCCGCGAGGAACTCAGGGACGATATTGAGGAGTTCTTTCCCCGTAACAAGGATACTGTGGACAGTGTGGAAACAGTGTGGGAGGCCTTCAAAGTTACGGTGAGGGGTTGGTGCATTGCTAAGAGCTCCGGGGTGCTCAGAGACATACGGCGTACACTCCATAGGTTAGAGGGAGACCTGAGGGCCCTTGAGAGGAGCATGGTGCAGGGAGCTGGGGGGGGGTACAGCAGGAATTCAGGGTTAAACTGTCGGAGTACGAAGCTGAGGCGCAGAGGGAGGTGCACTTCAAGGGAAAACATTGGAAGGCTCGCGTCTACAATGAAGGGGGGAGGCCTGGAAGGGCGCCGTCAACGGTAGTCCGGGAGGCGCGCGGCTCGAACACTATCTTAGAACTCACAACACCTGATGGGGAGGTACGGAGAGACTCAGCTGGCGTACTGAACACTCTCCAAACACACTATGAACAACTATATACTTCTCGGGCGAGCGGCGACTTTGATTTGGATGGCTTCCTGGGAGATATTGCGCTCTGCTGGATAAGCGATACCCATAGACAGTTTCTGGGGGCGCCACTCGAGCTGGACGAGGTACGAGATGCCATCATGTCCTTGAGCAACGGGAAGGCACCAGGCCACGATGGGCTTCCCGCCGAATTTTACAAGTGCTATGTGGATATCATGGCTCCGGTTTTGCGGGAGGTGTTTGAGGATGCCTTAGAGGTGGGAGTGCTGCCGCGATCCATGAGAGAGGTGGTAATCACATCCTTACTTAAGCCTGGTAAACCCGCTATGCACTGTGATTCTTATCGCCCGCTGTCGCTCCTGAATTGCGATGCCAAGATCCTAGCCAAGGTGCTCGCCACGAGACTCTCCTTGCTCATGACCACACTTATCCTGCCTGATCAGTAGGGATTCGTCCCTACGCGATCTACCTCACATAACCTCCGTACGGTGTTCTCCCTGATACAGACAGTAAGCCCCGAGATACCTCTCGCTGCGATCTTTTTGGACGCATCGAAGGCCTTCGATTCCATAGAGTGGGGGTTCTTATTCACGGTATTGCAGAGGATGGGGTTTCCCCCGATTTTTGTGAGCTGGGTGCGGTTGCTATATACTGCTCCGACGGCGAGGGTGCTTGCGAACGGCTGTCTGTCTGATGCGTTTGCTATCACGAGGGGTACCCGCCAGGGATGCCCCCTCTCCCCATTGCTCTTCGCTATAGCGATAGAGCCGCTAGCTTGCCGCATCCGACAGCTACACAAAGACCTTTAATTGCTTTCAGCGACAACTTTCTATTTCCTTCTACGCTGACGATGTCACGCTGTACGTCAAAGAACCCCAGACCACCTTGAATGCCTTACTGAGGGAGTTTGTCGCCTTTGGGGGCCTGTCTGGCGTCACTATCAACTGGGGTAAATCCCAGCTCTTCCCCCTAACACCTGCTGTGTCGGAATTCCCGCTTGATTATCCTCTGGAGTGGTGTGCCTCGGAAGTGCACTACTTGGGGATACAGATATCGAGAGATCGGGGAGATACGCTGCGAATGAACTATGGAGTAGCTGTGTCGAAACTGTCTGACTCTGTGACACGATGGATCACACTACCCCTCTCCATGGCGGCTAGAGTCTCCCTCATAAAGATGGTGGTTTTGCCGCATTTCTTGTATCTCTTCCTCAATATTCCCTATCACCCGGATGCCTTCTTTTTCAAAACTTTGCGCTCTGACCTTTTACGACTGGTATGGGGGGGCAAGCAGGCGCAACTCCGCTGGGCTGTTATGACGCAACCTTATAATGTGGAAGGATTCGATGTCCCCGATTTCGAGGTGTACTATTTGAGTGCCCAGGCACATTACTTGTACTATTGGATAAAGCCCGCTCCTTTCATGCCACAGGTTGCAGCGGAGGAATGGATAGCGCATCCACTGCCATTGACTTTGGTGATTCATGCCCCCATATCAGAATTGGAAATGCACACTAATACGGTGACGTGTACAATGGATGCATGGCATAGAATTGGGAAGCGGTTGCACGCCTCATTATTATACACAGCCAGATTGCCACTGTCATATCACCCACGGATGGCGCTTTTTCAGGAGGCGGGATTCCGCCGAATGTGTCTTCGGCTGAAGATACTGACTTGGGGCGATCTATTCCAAGATGGCACGTTCCGGTCTCGTGACAGTTTTTTTGGGGAATTTACGCCCAACCCTCTAGAATTGTTCTATTACATACGGCTGCGAGAGGGCTTTAAAGCCCTGCTACCTGAATACCCTCAGGAACCACCCAATATAGCCCCGCTTGCGGTTGTGTTGAATAGCGCGGATGGTGCACGTCTAGTGTCCAATATATATAAATGTCTCCGGAGAGAGATGCCTGTTGTGGAGAGTGCGGCTAGAGCGCACTGGTCCTTGGATCTTGGCAGGGAGATCACGGAGGACCAATGGGAGTATTGTTGTGACCTATCCGGTACTGTGATGTCTAGCTGTCGCTTCAAAATTATACATTATAAATTCCTCCATAGGCTTTATTACACGCCGGTCAAGAAGGTCAGATTTGGCTTGGCGGACTCAGATAGATGCGACAGGTGTGGACAGGGGGGGCGGATTTCCTCCATTTGGCGTGGGGCTGTCCGCAAGTTCGAGAATATTGGTTACAGGTCTGCAAGGGTCTCTCCCTTATGATAGGGGTTACTATGGACTTGGATCCACTGCTGTTCCTACTGGGTTATACCGCACAGTTAGCGCGGACGATACGGAAATTCACGAACGTTGCGCTGTTATTAGCAAGGAGACATCTGGCCTGCAGGTGGGGTCGGGGCCGGGCTCTGAAATTCAAAGATTGGGTGCAAGACATGTTATATTGTCAGGAACAGTATGGAATATTCGTAGAACTGCTGCCCCTCAACTCTAGGCCCGCTGATATCTGGGGCCCTCTGCAGACATACCTTCTCACACCTACATCACAGGGGGGGGAGGATGCCGACGCTACTGGCTTATCAATGGCATCGGACTCGGAATAGATACATGTGCTTTATGTGGGGCTGTGGCGGAGGGGGGCAGTGTAGGGGATTACGCTGATATTGCCATATTGGTTGTGAGGGCTCCCCTCTCCTAGCCGACGTCTCTGCGTGCCTGTGTGAACATGCAGGTGTGATCACCTTTCAGGGTTCTGCTTGTTAGATATTGTGCACTATACTGCTGCTCTGTTCGGAGGTCTAACTAACAGCTATGCGCCAACCTTGCGCTGCCGCTCCTTCTAGGGGATGCTATGGTATATTGAGCCTGATGGTTACGGTGATGACTCCCCTCAATGTTATACTGACCCTGATGATGTTTGTGCTGTCCCACATACTGTGCCCCTGCTGACCATTACCCAGTTGTAGGTGGGCTTGCTGTAAGGACTGTCGCATCTTTGCCTCATACATTATTATTATGCTGGTGGATGCTCCCGATGACTGCCCCTATATTAATCTTTGAAGACTTTACTATTGCATTATTGATTGTGTATCGCTGCCGGCCTAAATATGGTTGTAGGCACACTGCTGTGTATATGCACACAAATGACAATAAAAACTTTAAAAAAAAAAAAAAAAAGTAACAGTTGTTTATTATTCAGGGTAGGTTTTCTAAATGTATTGTTTAAATTTTTTTCTCCATAGCTTCAATCGACTCTTCATCACGTGCACAGACTAGGTCTGAGCGCCTTAATTGAGTGGGTGTGTGGGTGGTGGGTGGTGGCGGGGGGGCCGGGCTGAATTGGGGGAGGGGGATGGGTGGGAGAATGGTGGGAAGGGAGGGGGTGGGGAGAGAGAGGGAAAAAATTGAAAAATTAGATGTATCGGTATTTGAATAGTTTTTGGTATCAGTAAGAGTGTATTAGTAATTTTTGCTAAGGTATCAAGATTCAGTCAGTCATATTTTCAGAAAAGACTTATATCAGATCATGGCACATATTAAGATTTGCTCCATCAATGTTTCGGGGTTAAATGATTGGAGGAAGCGTCAGAGAGTCAGTCACTTTGCAAGACACAACAACTTGGACATCCTTTGCTTGCAGGAGACACACTTGCCCTGGGCCAATAGGAATCTTCTATATATCAGGGGCTATGAGACACTGGTTTGCTCTTCACAAACCTCAACAGTTAGAGGTGTGGCCATTTTAGCCAAACAAAAGCTAGGTGGGGCGAAGAGAGCAAAGGCAGATAGCTCAGGAAGATGGGCAATGGTAGAGCTGACCTTGGGGTATACTTTGTGTACAGTCTATGGCTCAAACTTTGACGACCCGGAAGTCTTTGACATTCTGGAAGAAGAATTGGCAGACTGGCCAACTCCTATTATATTCTGTGGGGATATGAATATCTCGGTGGAATGGAATAGGGCAGCCAGTTATATAGGATCTAAGCCAAAAGTATATAGAGCACTTACCTCTCTTTTGAGATCACACGGACTTGAGGATGTATGGAATGTGAAACACCCTACAGATATGGGATTTACCTATTTTTCTTTCCCGCATCAAAAATACTCCAAACTGGATTATTTCTTTCTCTCTTCAGATAAGATGAGTAAAGTGAATATAACAAAAATGCCCAAATATATTTCTGACCACAATCCGCTGGTTCTAACATGTGTGGTAGAAAACGCAGGAAGGCGACAAACGAGCTGGTCTTTCGAAAGAAAGCTTCTCGCTGATGATAGGTTTGTGAGTCACATAAGGCAATGGGCAAAAGAATTTTATGAGATGAACAGGTATAGTGCCTCCCGTAACACAGTTTGGGATACGTTTAAGGCAGCTATTAGGGGGGAGACAATAAAATGTTCAGCCAGATTGAGGAAGGAGGATAGGGAAAGAGTCGAAACTTTGATTAGAAACTTGGGCATAGCAGAAACACAGCATATCAAAGATATAGGTCAGCGGATCAATGGGCAGGCAAGCTTAAATAGAATTAATACTATTAAAGCGGATCTCCAGGGGCTTGTTACACAAAAGGAATCCAGAGAATACCAGTCCTCAAGAGCGAGTCGGTACGAAACAGGGGAACAAGCAGGAAGAGTGTTAGCACTGCGGATTAGGCAGGAGAGATCCAAAAATATTATCCAATGTTTACAGGAAAATGGGATTGACTATACTGAACCTGTGGAGATCCTGGACGTTTTTCAGACCTTCTACCAAAAACTATATGATGAAGAGGGTGATGGGATGGCACCGAATCAAAACTTTAAAGATGAAGGCCCAAAACTAGATGAAAAAAGCAGGGAGATATTGGAATCTGACTTGACTTTAATGGAGGTAAAAACAGCGCTACAGGAATTAGCTGCTGGTAAAGCAGCAGGACCTTATTGCATCCCACTGGAGTTGTATAAGTGTCTAGAGGAAGAAATCGCCCCAATATTGCTGGACTTATTTAATGGAATAGTGTGCTCAGGGTTAATCCCCAAAACGTGGAAAGAGACAAATATTGTAGTATTCCACAAAAAAGGAAAACTTAAAAATAATCCAGGCTCCTATCGCCCGATCTCCCTTATCAATTCTGATACGAAACTATACTCTAAGATATGGGCGATAAGGTTGGGAGGGATCATAGGTCGGTTGGTCTCCCCTTGGCAGCATGGGTTCGTGCCAGGCCGTGACACTACAGATCATATAAGACGAGCTATAGCTCTGTTCAATGCCTATGCTGCCAGGGGTGAGGATATGGCCATGATCCTTCTAGATGCTGAGAAAGCATTTGATTGGGTGACATGGGAGTGTTTATGGGGGATTTTGGTTGGTAGGGGGTTTGGTAAGAAGAGGTTGAGGGCAATTAAGGCTATGTATAGAGATCCGGTAGCAAGGGTCATGGTCATGGGGCAAAGTTCTGACAAAATAATAATCAAAAGAGGTACCCGACAAGGCTGCCCATGTTCCCCGATACTATTTTCACTGTATATAGATCCCCTGATCCCAAAAATATTGATGTCCAAACAGATCATTCCGGTCAAACTTAATAGCTATACAACCAAAATCTTGGCATATGCCGACGATTTGGCAATTATCACAATTGCTCCCCAACAAGCAATGGTTGAGATTAGTCAACTGGCCAAGGATTTTGGTGCACAGTCAGGATACCGCTTAAATGAGGATAAAACACAGATCATCTGTACAAATAACATCATTAAATTGGATCATAGATATGTGGACTCAGCAGTATACCTAGGGGTAAGAGTAAATGCTAATGTCAACAAGATCATTTTGGACAATTACTATCCACTGTTAGAGTCAATTGAGAGGGAGCTAAGGAGGATTGACGTGCTACATTTGTCATTGATAGGTAGGGTAAATGTTATAAAAATGACTATGTTTCCTAAGCTGCTCTACCTCTTTCGCTCTATACCACTGCTGTTGGAGGAGGGGACAATTAGGAAGATTGAAGGTACATTTATCCGGTTCATTTGGCAGTATGGGAGAGTTAGAAGGTCGTTGGCACGTCTGTCTCTACCACTCACGAGGGGTGGCCTGGCTATGCCCAATATCAGGTTGTATCATTGGACGTGTCTGCTAATCCAAATGAATATATTGTTTAAACAGGATGATGGAACAGTTGAACCTCCACCTGATATTCGAACAATCCCCACTATCTACGAGCTCTTAGTTGGCAGGAAGGCAGTGGGATTGCTGATGCGAGAGGTCGAAAGGAGATTTTACAAGAGATCCAGATACAAGATCTTGATGGCTGTATGGGGAATTTGGAAGTCTGTGGGGAAATATCTAAAAATTCCAAAAATTCATGCAAATATAGATATATGGAAATCTAATACCTTTGTGCACCTAGGCCAAAATATTAATAGCCGATTTTGGAGGGAGAAGGGAATCAAGTGTCTAGGTGATGATGTATTAGGTGACGAGATTATTGATTTTAGGTTATTGTATCTCCGTGCACTCGAGGTATCGGTGTAGGTTAAAGCGATTTTAGGCGCGTTACCTTGTCGCACTATGCCTGTTAGTGCCCTACGTAGTAACAACAAAATGTGATAAGAAGATCACTGCAAGGCGCGCTTATTTTACATGAAACCTGTGAGGTTCTCCAACAGTTTAGTGATATCTGATTGACTTTTGATTGACTTTTTCAATACAACATTCACATCGTTCTTGAGGTTATCAAATATGTTTATTCATTTCCAAATGGATAATCTTTGGTAGAATCGATGGGAATTCATTTTATTCATGAACATTCCATTGCATTACTTCATGCCCGCGGCATGAAGTAATGCAATGGAATGTTCATGAATAAAATGAATTCCCATCGATTCTACCAAAGATTATCCATTTGGAAATGAATAAACATATTTGATAACCTAAAGAACGATGTGAATGTTGTATTGAAAAAGTCAATCAAAAGTCAATCAGATATCACTAAACTGTTGGAGAACCTCACAGGTTTCATGTAAAATAAGCGCGCCTTGCAGAGATTATTGATTTTAACACATTGCAACAAAAATTTGGGCTCCCATCTAGCCATTGGTTACTTCATGCACAATTGGCCCAAACAATCAGATCACTCAGGCCCAGGCTATCTCCTCTGGTGAGCCATACATTAGTTGAATATCTGAAAAATGGAGGAAAGAAAATTAAAATTTGTTATGGTAACCTTCTGCAGGAGTTAGACGATGACATGGATAAGGTTGAAACCACTCTAGCTCATAAATTAGGGGACCCGGATGTAGACCTGGATCTCGCCCTAGTATTAAATAAAAAGATTCTTCGATCATCAAATCTAAGGGCTCAACATTATAAGACTCTTTTTAACTTGTATTTCACTCCATCAAAGCTGTTTGCCTGGGGAGTGAGAGACAATGATAGATGCCCTAGGTGTAACATGGGACCGGCAGATTTACTCCATATGTTTTATAACTGTCCGAGCTTGACACCAATTATTAAAGAGATACAGCTATTTTTAGAGGGGCTGCTAGAACAAAACATCGTTCTATCCCCAACAATGGTTTTAGTGGGCATCGACGGGAAAATGAAGACAGATGGTGGTGCGGAAGCTCTTGTCTTCATTTCTGTCGCTATATTTCGTCTTTTAATTTCAGCGGGATGGAAAGATCCTTATCCACCCACCTTTTAACAATGGCTCTCAAGATTTTTAGGAATGCACAATATTGAAGAATGTCTTTATGAGTTTAAGGGGAGGAAAAAATGAGAATTTGGCAAGAAAATTTGGGCTCCAGTTAGAAAATGGAGGGAATCTAGACATTGATAAGTTGAAAATAATTTATTAGACTGTCTGGTTCATATGAAGATTGTGTTTTCTTCTGAATTCTGTTTTAATATTCCCCCCCTTTGTCTGAGTACCTTGATCTTAATATCCCTCTGAATATTTATTTTTATTGTATAATGACTGTTTAATGAATTGATATGTGCAATAATGTATGCAATGTAACTAATTTAAATACTTGAATCATCTCAAAAAATAATTAAAAAAAAAAAAAAAAGGAACTCACAACTGGTCTTTACGCCATTGATGAGCTTCAAGCACTCTCTACAGGGCAGGCCAGTTGTCTTAAAGATGGACAACATGTCTGCAGTATCCTATATAAATCGCCTGGGTGGCACCAAATCTGCAGATCTATCAAATTTGGCGAGAAAACTTTGGATGTTCTGTCTGGAACACAAAATCGCTCTGAAAGCAGAATACCTTCCCGGGAAATCGAACATCTCGGCAGACTGGAACTCCAGGTTCAACCTAGATCACAGTAATTGGAAACTCAATGTTTCCGTCTTCAGATCTCCGGACAAGATCTGGGGCCCTCTGAAAATAGATCTATTCGTGAGCAGACTGACGTTTCAACTAGAAAAATATTTCCGCTGGATGCCCGATCCCAGAGCTCAAGCAGTGAATGCATTTCTCCAGTCTTGGAAGGACCTCAGTGTCTACGCCTTCCCGCCTTTTGCCATGATCCAAAGGATTTTACAGAGACAAGAACAATGCTCCTTTGTTCTAGTAACTCCCTTCTGGCCCTCTCAGGCTTGGTTCCCCACCACTCTAGAACTGGCTTGCGGACCTCCTTTTCTAATCGCTTCCCTAGAATATCTCCTAGCAGACGTAGAAGACGCAATTCACCCCCTAATCCAAACAGGGAATTTGAACCTTCTTGCTTGGAAAGTGTCAGGAGATCCAATGAAGTCTCTAATTCTCAAAGGCCCCTGCTACAGTGCCTTCCCACTGCTGTTAACTGTCAGCAAATTCCATACATGTAATCACTGAACACAGCTTCTAGGATAAGGCTAGCTGTGTGAACATGTTGAGCCACAGCGTCTTGAAGGATTAATGATTAACTAAAGTCAAAATGAGGCATGGGACACAAAAAGTTCAGAAAATGACAAGCATTCAATGATGTAGAATATTGTAACTTTTTTGGCAGAGCAAGCAACTACAAGTAAGCAGGCTCAGCTGAGTACGCTCTTCAGACCATTCAAGAGAAGGGAACTGCAAGGTACGGGGGATAAGTGAAAGTATAATCACATCTTCAGAGCATTTCTAAACCAGACCACTTAAACGTATGACTTGAAGGGAAAAGAAAGTAATTCCAGAAGAAAGTAATTCAACAGCATAAACATCCATAAAGAGCTCTTCATTTTTTCATGGATTTATTTATTTTTAACTGCCAGAGGGGCATGAAAAAAAATATTTTTTTGTAGGGAATGTTGCTGACTTAAGCAGATCCTGCAGATGTACTCACATCTGCACTTGACATTGTTGACCGGGGAGGAGTTCAGAGCCTAGTATTTTCTTGTTGATAATGGTTCAGACTTGCCCAGGCAAAAGAGAGCTGTTGTCTTATCAGTAGCAACAACCACTACCAAAACAGACCCATGCAAGTGATTGAACCAGAGTTTGAGTACCACACCTGAAGAACCGGGTTTTCTTAGAACCCAGCGGTGCCAGGGACACACCCGAAGTCTTCGAGTTCTCCTGTCTTGGAATACAGAGACACGGAATAATTCTGGATGGCGTCAAAGATCAAATTTATTAGCTGCAGCTAGTAACAGTAAACCAAGCAATACAACACGTTGTACAACTCAGGAGACTGCTCAATTTTCATACAGCAAGACATCACCTTTTATGCTGTTTCCGATTAATTACGAATGCACACCCACTGCGGCAAATTCTGACCAATGGACTACATTTTCACATACATTATTACATTCCAAAAAGCTCACTTTACATTGTACCAACCCACAAGTTAATTATTAAGACTGTCCCAAATTCAATTTCCACAAGCCGGACAAACCCATAATTGAAAGCACTACCCATGTAATGAAAAGTCGTAAGGAGAGAAACAATTCAGATGTTGAGTAGGATAAGATATGTGCAAGAAACTAAAAGTTAACGATATCCTGAACATTAATTGGCAATTTTAGACAACGATCAGCCAGAGAAATTGGCTTTGTGAAAGGGTCAGTTTCAGGTGATGGGGTCAGCGTCTTTGCAATTCACTCTCAAGTCGAAAAGGGCCTGTTAATGCATACATGAACAACGAAGCCCATGCAACTTTGTTCGTTCGTTTACCTCCACGGCCTACGTGAGGGCAACACAAAATGGCATCACGAACAACTCAAACAAATTGGAGTCTGGTTCGAAATCACGTAACCTCAGACCCTCCTTTTGCCATTACGTAGGCAATGACCTAAACTCACTTCAATCTGAATCTAGGTCTACATCTATTCTCATCAGGTCATCAAGGTGTTGCTGTAACATCATCTTATTATCCATCGCTTCTCTCTGGACTGGTCTTCTCACACAGATCGTAGCACAAAGGCCACAAATGGCGGGACCACACTGGATGCATAAACAACACGAGAAAAGGATTGCTAAAGCCATACCAAGAAACATCAGAATCTTCCATCCCCATTTGGACAGCAGTTCCCAAAACCATTCTATCAACGACCAGTTCCCTTCGTCTACATGTATAGACTCAGCAAACTTATGCAACTTCAAGATGGCTTGGTACACTGTCGGGGCGTTATCTTGAATGAAAATACAGCAACTAGACCCGATCGATTAACATAACCCACCTCTATCTGCAAGTATAATATCTAACACAAAGCGGTTCTGTAATGTCATAAGGCGATCTGCTTGAAGCTCAGCTGTAATATTGCTAAGGGCACCTGCAGTCTCATTTATAGTGGCCTCGACCACTCTCGTAAGCTGACGAATATTCCTACTATTAGCCATAGGACCCCAAAAGGGCAGAAAACCCTTAAAGAAGTCTCCAACTTCTTGTGCAACAGTATCTTTCGCATCGATAACACCTCTACCATATCTTGTCTTATGGTAATTGAAAGCAGCTGTATACGTAGGGGGAAGCAAAAATGCCACATAACATGTGCCTGAAAAATCAGAAGGCAACCATGTATATGCTCTGTCGTAACAAACAAAATACGTGCCTTTAGCTGGCACGAACGGTGGAGATTTCTTGGACGTATAGACATAGGTGTGAACACACACACTCTTACCAAGCTGAGCTCTCGGATTCTGACCATTACCTTGCAGACAAAAATGACCTCGGTGGGGTACAATCCAAATAGGAGGAGACCTTTTTCGTCTCTCCTTCTCTATCAGACTAATACTATATCCAGTCTTGTTTCAACCAACATATGCTCGTACCTCATCTTTAGGGATAGCATTATACGCATCAATATCTCTGATCATATCTACTATTCCCTGTATCAAGGCATTATTACTCGCATTATCTTTGACGGAACGTACAGGAGATGCTTCATTTGCATAGATAAACATTGCTTGGAGTGCCCATACTGACCCATTAGGCGAAAAAGGCAAAACCAAATATGGCGTTCCCTTATCTGTGGTATGTGGCATAAGACCGCAAACCCAACAATTTGTGGTATTTACGACTAGCTGATGCTGATGCAACATCTGTATGAACGAATTGTTTACAAATTCTGATCTTCGTGTCTGTTCATGTTCAGACAACGTGTGAAACTCATGTGGGGAAACAGTAGAAAAAGAAAGAGTAGGTTGGGACGTAGATGAAAGTGTCTGTTGTGTAACATAGACAATCCAACCCACGCAAGCCAACGTAATATTCAAAAGCATTAAAAAACACAGTATTAAAAAACATTTGCTACGGACCAATATACACATTCTCATTTTAAAATCAATTCTCTTAACATCAGATTCAAAAGACTCCATCCCCTAACGTGCTGCTCACGGCTATTACCTTCTTCACTTAAGTGTGCGTCAAGATCGTACTAACGACCATGAACCACAGACCTTATGTCAATACGCGGCTCACCCCTTAAGGCTGTACCGCGACCCTGCAGCTGATTTCGGATGGTGACTCGAAAAAGAAAAAGAAAAATAGTCTCTTGATCTGACAAGGTGTAATTCACTACATAAAAAAAATTCAATCTTTATTTGTCCATAGGTTCAGTCTTTCTTGGTCTTAGATTGTAGCGCTCTTTACCAGGCACAGTTTGCTCTTGAAAAAAGATTTCCGGATTTGTTGTGTCGAGTCTCAAATGGGAAGGCACAGTAGCTTGCAGAATGTCATCATCCTCGCGTTCTCACTGAGTCCATGTCAAATGTGCATCACTAAAAGGTACAAATCTAGGAATTCTTTCACATACAGAGTCGGCTATACCATCCCTCACCCACTTATCATACGGTAAGGGCAAAGGAACTCTTTTACAATGGGTGGCATGCATCCAGTTTTTTTTACCAACTACCCTAACTGCAGTTCTAGTGGTCAAAAGGACCAAATGTGGTCCAGTCCATCTTGGTTCCAAATTCTTGGTTCGCTGGAAATTCTTGAACAAGACCAAATCGCCAGGTTGAATCGTATGGCCTGGATCTGCAGTAGCTGTCAGCAAACTGTCATAGACCTGTTGGTGGAGAACACGTAATTTAGCAGTCAAGTCATGTAAGTAATCCACCAACATAGGGTACTCAATCTCACTATACTTCTTAGGACGAGGCACACCCCAAACATTCGCTGGACAACCAAAAACTATTTTGTATGGGCTAAGTCCCACACGAGAATGCACTGTCGTCCTTGTTGACAAGAGAGCCAACGGCAAGGCATCGGGCCATGTAAGACCAGTGCTCGCTTGTATCTTAGCTAGCTTCATCTTCAAGGTGCCATTATAGCACTCAACAAGACCAGCTGACTGGGGGTGACTCGCAGCATGGAATTTCTGATTGATACCCAAACCGCACACACTTTTTTCATGATCTGACCCACAAATTCACTCCCATTGTCGCTCCATACAATTCTCGGCAAACGATATCTAGTGAAATACTCTTTGAGCAAAACCTTGGCTTTAGACAAGGCAGTATTATCCTTTAGGGGGTAAGCCTCTATCCATCTGGAAAAGGCGCAAACAACCACAAGGACATACTTCAAATTATTGCATCTCTCCATGTGAATATAATCTAACTGTATCACCTCAAACGGATACGTCGGAGGAGCAAAATGACCAGCTGGAGTTGGAGTTCCCTTTCCAGGATTGTACTTCAAACAAATCATACAATATTTCACCACATTCTCAGCACATTTAGGAATTCCAGCATTCTGCCATACTGGTCCCAACAACTTGCATATCCCTTTCGAGCTAATGTGAGCCATTCCATGAGCCATAGTAACCACTGGGAACACATACGCATCAGGCAACAACCATCGCTGGTGTTCTGACAACTCAACCCAACAACCCGTTGAATCCAACATACCCGTACTTTCTCTCCACGTACTCACTTCCTTTTCCGTAGCTTCAGCCTGAATTGACTTCACACTTTCTATTGTGTCTTCACACATTCCACCAGCCATAACCCAATTAGCAGGGCCTGCAACATACATACGGCTCATCATGTCTTTCGCTGTTTCCTTCGCAACTTCATCTGCAAACGCATGTCCTGGACCTACATCATCCACAACCTTCTTATGCGCACTACACTTCACAATTGCAATCTGCTTTGGGAGAGTAAGTGATTCCAGAAGTTCATTCACTAATTGCCCATGCTGTATTTTCGTACCATGAGAAGTAAGAAATCCTCTCTCTCTCCACAAATGCCCAAAACTGTGGGCAACACCAAACGCATACTGGCTATCAGTATAAACATTCACTCGCTTTCCCTCTGACAATACACACGCTCTAGTCAATGCAATCAACTCTGCTGCTTGCGCAGAATTCTGTGCTATGTGTGCTGTTTCAACAACTGTATGTAAAGTTGTGACGGCATATGCCGCAGTCATCTCACCATTCGGAAGCTTGAAACATGAACCATCTACCATAAGGTACCATCAACATTCGTGAGAGGAGTATCTTTTAAATCAACTCTAGCCTTCGTTTCTTCCTCTGTCCGGAGAACACAATCATGCTGTTCCTGAACATCTGTCTCTACAGAAATCGGCAACAACGTAGCTGGATTCAACACATTACATCTCTTAATGTGAACATGGCTAGCCAAAAGAGTCAGCTCATAACCTGACAGACGTGCACTAGTAAGGTGCTGAGTATTAGTCCTATTCAATAAGGTATCCACTGCATGTGGAACCATCACAATCAGCGTATTATCCAATACCAAACCAGCAGACTGTCGGATAGAAACAGCCACTGCCGCTGTAGCTCTCAAACAACTCGGCAACGCTTTAGCTACCGGATCTAACGTCACTGAAAAATACGCACATGGACGCTGCTAGTCTCCAAATTGTTGCGTCAACACTGACAATGCACAACCTTCTCTCTCGTGAACATACAATGTGAAAGGTTTACTGTAGTCAGGAGTACCCAATACCGGAGCAGAACACAATGCATCACGTAATTCAGAAAAACTTTTCTGACATTCATCAGACCAAGGGAGAGGATACGGAGTATCTTTAAGAGTCAGCGCCAACAGAGGTTTCGCTAGCAAGGAAAAGTTGGGGATCCACTGCCTACAATACGAGGTAATACCTAAGAAGGCACGCACTTCTCTCTGTGTGGATGGCACACTCATTTGCGCAATCGCTTGAATTCGTTCTGGGGTCAACCTTCTTCCCTCCTTCGACAAGATATGACCTAAGTAGGTTACTTCTTGTCGATAATACTGTAACTTGGAAGGTGACACTTTATGATGAAGGTCAGACAAATGTCGTAACAAAGAAAGAGTAGCCTTTTTACAAATCTCTTCATCATCAGCAGCAACCAGCTAATCATCAACATACTGGATAAGAGTAGCACCAGTAGGAAACACAAAATCATCAAGCTGAGTTTTCAACGCCTGACTATAGATGGAGGGACTTTCACAATAACCTTGAGGAGCTCTCTTAAACCGGAAGCTTCAGCCTCCCAAAGAGAAGCCGAAAATATCTCTACTCTCCTCGGCAATCGGAATACTGAATAAAGCATTCTTCAGGTCGATAACAGAAAACCAGGCTGTTGAAGCAGGAATCAGAGTCAACAAAGCAGTGATATCAGGAACACCAGGAAACTGTGGCACAACAATTTTGGTGACCTCCCGAAGAACAATCACAAACCGATACACAGGTGGCTGAGAAGCATCAGTACGCTTAAGGACAGGCAAAACAGGACTGTTACACACGTTACCTCTTGTTTCTTCAATTACACCCTTCTCAACCAAATCATAGACAATCGCTAGAAGAGCTCTCTCGCCATCGCTCGATATTTTATATTGGGGAATACGAGGTAGCCTAGCATTCGACTTAAGGGTAACAACATAGGGTGGAATCTGCAAGAGACCAACATCATTGGGACCTGTAGCCCAAAGTGTATCAGGAAGAGAACGCAATTCCAGGGGAAGGCAATCTTTAGACAAATACATCGGAGAAATCACTTTCTTACCCAAGGTAAGATGTACTCCCGCAGGAGAGCAATGTAATGTCTCATGCAATCTTTTCAGCAAGTCCAAACCCAACAGATTCTTACCACAACCAGTCGTTAGAATAAGTGGAGCTTCCAATTCATAAGGACCAATAGAAAGGGACAAAGGACTAGAAACCGGATTACGAACTGGGGCGCCTGAAAATCCTATGGAAACATTGGTCAAGCCAGACAAAGGTGCGCCAGGAAGTTTAGAGTGCATAATAGAACTCTTCGTCGCACCAGTATCCAAAAGAAAAGGTTCTGCCACACCTGATGTAATCACTTCATCGTAAAGTCCACTCTGGTCTACTGGAACTGACACTACTCCCTCTCTTTGGCCATGGCTGTCCTAACTATCATTATAACCAGCACTCTCACTCTCGACACAAAAATCCTCAAAGTAGTACTGGGCAGACTGAACACTCGTAACATTCTGTCTGTCAAAAAAATTCGCAGAATTCTGAAGGGAAAAGGAACGCTCATTCTGGGGTAACACACCATGTCCCCTACCCCTAGGAGCTTGCTGGAAACCACCATGACCTCTCTGACCAGATACACCATTCCCACGCTGTAACAAAGCAGGGCAACTATTCTTAAAATGACCTTCCTCTCTACAGTAAGCACACTGATTAGGTCCAGGAAAAAATCGCGGAGCATAAGGCTCAGGCTTCTGTAATAATCTCTGAAACTGTGGAGGTTGCTGAAACTGAGGCTGATTCTGACGAGGCGGATAGGCTTGCTACAAAAGAACTTTCATCTTTAGTCTTCTTCTCTGCTTTATCCTTCTCATCTTTATCCTTATTCTCATAATATTGTGCAGTAGCCAATATCTGGGCCGACGAAGAAACAGCCCATGAACTCTCAGAGTCCTTTAATTTATTAGAAAGTTCGGGAAGCAAATTAAAGACAAATTTGTCCACGAACAACCTTTGACCACCTTCAGTGCTCATATCCTGACCACTATGATCAATAAACGTTTCTTCAAACCTCGTGAAAAAATCAGACACACTCTCGTCTTTCTTTTGTTTGCATGCTGCTAACTTATCCCAATTCACTCGTAAAGGAGGCATCATAGTTTTCATTAAATTAATAATCCTACCAGGTAATTCTGCAACTAAGGGTTCAGGTTTGGCACCTCCTACCTGCCGACCATCTGCAGCAACAATATTAGCCCACGTATCTCCTAATTCTGCCGCATGATTCTCATGACGAATCTTCGCCCACAAAGGTTGAGGACATACATTACCCATCAACATATCTATGTAAGCTAAATTCATAATACACGCATCAACTGTCTGAGACAACTCCTTGTAATAACCGGCAGGATTCTTACGGGGATCAGGCAAGGTCTGCTTAAGAGCCAAGACCTCTGCTCTCTTCCAAGGAACATGTACCCATACTTGCTGAAAATGAGCAGGTTCGGCCTGAATACCCTGATTAACATTAGCAACAACTGCCTCTCTCCATACTGGAGGAACCTCTCTCAAAGGATACTGCTTCACTCTCCTCCTAACAGAGGAATCAGGTTCGTACAATGTCTGAGGCGGAAGCCTAGACCTAAAAACAAGTATCGTCTCTACGGCTTCCTCAACATGAGACTCCACTATCGTCCCTTTAGCAAATTCGGACTGAACATCAAGCACTTCCTGCCGAATTGGACCCATCTCATTATCTTCCCATTCCTGACGGAGAAAAGTACACATTACCTCAAAATCATACCTTTGCTTTGGCAGATCCCACTGAAAGAAAACATCCATAACCGCTTGTAAATTAAAGCACAAGTTACTACTTGTGTAACGATATATCTGTAAGAGACATTAGTTAGTATTAGATTCCTTACCTTAGAATATCCCCAGGCGTCAGACTGGATCCGGAAATTTTTGCGTAGCAGTACCCTTGCGTGTTGGTAGGCGTCGTCTGCGGCTCTGCGTCCGTCGTCGGTGTCGTGGGCGCCGTGATGACGTCGTCGGAGTACTTAGACGCCGCCTCCGTGTGCTGACGTCAGTTCTTAGACACAGCTTTTCCGCACCAGAAACGCAGAGCCATGTTAAAAACCAACACTGGTGCCATTGAAACTAGGGCCCTAGTAGTAACTTGTGCATCTGAAAGAGACACGTTAGTATTAGATTCCTTACCTTAGAATAGATACCCCAGCAATACCAACCCCGGTGGTGAGTCTGCGAACCAATAATCAAACCAGAAAGTCCTGGGGGACGGAACGGCCAAAGAAGCCATCCCTCCGGACTTGACTGTCCAGGCAGTAGTGTCTTGCAAACGTGTGCAGCGATGCTCACGTAGCTGCCTGACAAATGTCCTGTAAGGGCACACCACCGTGGCTCGGGTGGAATGAGCCCGTAATCCAGCAGGGCGCTCCTTTCTAGCCAAGGAGTAGCATGCCTGGATACACAAGATGATCCACCGGAGATGGTCCTCTTGTGCACCCCTTTCCCCTTCTTAGCGCCCACGTAACCAACAAAGAGTTGGTCATCCACCTGGAACTGGCGTGTGCGGTCCAAGTAAAATAGGAGCGCACGTTTTGGGTCCAGACAGTGGAGCCGCTCTTCCTCTTTAGAGGGATGCGGTGGCGGGAAGAAGGTTGGCAAGATGATAGACTGCCCGATGTGGAAGGCCGTGACAACCTTGGGCAGGAAATATGGTTTGGTACGCAACACCACTTTGTCCAGATGGACAGAAAGGAAAGGTGGAGTACAAGAAAGGGCCTGGAGCTCACTCACTCTCCTGGCAGAGGTGATGGCAACCAGGAAGGCAGTCTTCAAAGTAAGAAGGCGAAGAGGACAGTTGTGAAGTGGCTCAAAGGGAGCGCACATCAGAAACGTAAGAACCAGGTTCAAGTCCCACTGAGGCATCACAAACGGAACAGGAGGGAATGTGTGAGTGATGCCCTTTAGAAATCTATTTACAATAGGGGACTTGAACAAAGAAGGTTGATCAGGCAGCCTTAGAAAGGCTGAAAGGGCAGAAAGGTAGCCCTTGATAGTGCCCAGAGCAGAGCCCTGCTGGGCAAGAGAAAGAAGGAAGAGAAGAACCTCAGAAAGAGGGGCAGCAAGAGGATCCACAGCCTTTGCTGTGCACCATGCCACAAATCTGTTCCACCTGGAGGCGTATACCGACTTTGTGGAGGGACGCCTGGCTGCCAGAATGACGTTACAGACTTCAGGAGGCAAGTCAAATGGCCTCAACTGTCGCCGCTCAATCTCCAAGCATGGAGGTGGAGACTGGACAGGTTCGGGTGGAGGACCGTCCCCTGCTGCTGCGACAGAAGGTCCTCCTGAAGAGGCAGACAAACCGGGGGATCGACTGACATACTGAGTATCTCTGGATACCAGTACGAGCCCAGTCCGGAGCCACAAGGATGACTTGGCCCCGGTCGCGCTTGATCTTCTTCAGCACTCTGGACAGAAGTGGTATAGGCGGAAAGGCGTACAGTAGACCGCAACTCCACTCGCGACGAAAAGCGTCTCTGAGCGAGTGCCGCCTTGGAAATTCCAACGCGCAGAACTGATGACATTGCGCGTTCTCTTCGGTGGCGAATAGGTCTAACCAAGGCTCTCCCCATTGCTGAAAGAGGCCTTGCGCCACATCCAAGTTCAGACGCCATTCGTGATCCATCATGCACCGACGGCTGAGCTCGTCCGCCCTGGCGTTCAGAGAACTCGCCAGGTATTGAGCCACCAGGGTCACGCCCTGGCGTTCCAGCCATTGCCAGAGGCGCAGAGCCTCCTGGCAAAGGGTCCACGACCCCACCCCGCCCTGTTTGTTGCAGTACCACATGGCGGTGGTGTTGTCCGTGAACACCTGCACTACACTCCCCCGGACAGAGGGGAGGAATGCTTTCAGTGCTAGACGAATCGCCCGTAACTTCAACAGGTTGATGTGGAGCCGGGCCTCCGCCGGAGACCAGAGGCCTCTGATCTCCGCCTCTCCCATGTGGCCTCCCCAGCCCTGGAGGGACGCATCCGTCACAACTATGTGCTCCGGTTGGGGAAGGGAGAGGGATCTGCCGCTGACCCAATCGCGGTCCGTGAGCCACCACTGCAGCTGTCTCACAGTGCCCTCGGAGATCAGGACGTGGTCGGATAGGTTGCCCTGATGCTGGGCCCACTGAAATTTCAGGTCCCACTGCAGAGCCCGCATCCGCCACCTGGCGTGATGCACCAGCAGGATGCAGGAGGCCATCAGCCCCAGAAGCCGCAGCGTCAACCTGACCGAGACCCGAGATAACGGCTGAAAGATGGGAATCAGAGCCTGAATATCCCGGACCCGCTGTTCGGGTGGATAAACCCGAAACCGCGCCGAGTCGAGAACCGCTCCGATGAAATGGAGCTTCTGAGAGGGGCACAGGTGTGACTTCGGCACATTGATGGAAAACCCCAGTCGGTGCAGGAGGTCTGCCGTAGTCTGGAGGTGGCTGACGACTGTCTGGGGCGAGCCCGCCTTCAACAACCAGTCATCGAGGTAGGGGAAGACTGAAACCCCTAACCTGCGCAGGTGAGCTGCGACCACCGCCATCACCTTTGTGAACATCCGTGGGGCGCTGGTAAGGCCAAAGGGGAGCACGGTATACTGAAAGTGCTCGTGGCCAACCGTGAACCGCAGGTAGCGCCGGTGGGCCGGCAGGACGGGGATGTCGAAATAAGCGTCCTGCAAGTCCAACACTACCATCCAGTCTCCTGGGTCCAGGGCAGCTAGGACCTGAGCCAGTGTCAGCATCTTGAACTTCTCCTTCCGGAGGAAGCCGTTGACGTTCCGTAGGTCCAAGATAGGGCGTAGGCCCCCTGTGCCCTTCTTGGGTACCAGGAAGTAGTGGGAGTAGCAACCACACCCTACTTCTGGCCCAGGAACGCGCTTGATGTCCCCCGATACACGGTGGTTCTGCGGTGGCATGGCTGGAGGAGTCGCCTCGAAGGGGAGGGAGTAGCCCCTTCGGACGATCTGCAGCACCCACCTGTCCGAAGTGACGGTGCGCCAGTGGAGGAGGTGATGGCGAACCCTGCCCCCCACTGGCGTCACATGGGCCTGAAAGCACGGACTAGGAGGGTTTTGAGGCGGATGCTGCAGGGAAGGTGTGGACTGGCCTCGCCGTTGTCCCTGACCGCCGGGACGGCGGTTCCCACGGCCGCCACCGCGTTGGGTATTACCCTGCGGAGCGTGGCTGGCAGCACGTGTGGGTACACCCCTTCCGTGGCCACGAAAGGAATGAAAGACAGCCGATTGCTGGCACGGGACCTAGAGGCCCAAGGACTTGGCCGTAGCCCTGGAGTCCTTAAAGTGCTCGAGCGCATGGTCTGCCTTGTCGCCAAAGAGGCGACGGCCATCGAACGGCATGTCCATCAAGGTGTTCTGGACATCGGCCGAAAAGTTGGCGGACCTCAACCAGGCGTGGCGTCTGACCGCCACCGTCGTTGCCATCGCTCTACCCAGTGAGTCGGTGGTATCCAGCCCACACCGTATGGAATATTTGGCTGCATCCCGGCCCTCCACAAGGGCTTGGCCAAGTTTGGCCCGTACCTCCAACGGACACTCTGGCAGCACTTCCACGACCGTATCTCACAGAGAGTGGGTGTAGCGGCCCAAGAGGCATGCGGTGTTGGAAGACCGCAGTCCCAGACTAAGGGACGAGAAGATATTTTTGCCGTACTGCTCGTACCTCTTGGATTCCCTGTCCGGCGGTGCACACGGGAATGCGGTCTGGGAATTGGAGGCCTGGATGACCAGGCTCTCGGGGGTAGGGTGGGTGGACAGGAAACATGGGTAGCCCGGTGCTGGGCGGTGGTGCCTGGCCACGTTCCTATCTACGGGCGAACACGTAGCTGGCTTGGACCAAGTGCCCAGAAGAACGTCGGTCAAGGCCTCATTAAAGGGCAGCAGAGGCTCGGCCGAGCTTGACTGCGGTTTAAGGACCTCAGTGAGGAGATTAGTCCTCACGGCCGCGACGGGGAGCTCAAGGCCCAAGGCCTCGGCAGTCCTCATCAACACCACACTGTAGGTTGCCCCCTCCTCCGAAGCCACAGTAGGAGGGGAGACAAAACCAGTGTCTGGAGAGGTGTCCAGGCCACTGGCCTCCCCAAGGTCTCCTGCCCAGTCCTCATGAGACTGACACTCTCGGGTCAGAGGGTTCTCAGACCCCTCCCAATCCCCTTCATCACCCATCTCCTGAAACTCAGGGTTCTCAACTAATGGGGCCTGCTCATAGAAGTGAAACTCCCCAAACGACGTCTGGAGCGGCGCCCATCGGGGCCGTCCCGTCGGAACAGGAATGAAGGGGGCATCGGGGACGGCGCCGCCCGAGGACGGCGCCGGAGGCGACACCTGATGGTCCGACGCCGGGGAGGTCGTAAGGTCCACCGGCGACGATCCAGATCCCGAAGGAGGTCCAGCGGCGTCCCGCGGCGCCGGGCCCGAAGGCGCCGGCGGCGCTGGGACAACTGGACCCCTCGGCGCCGGGCCCGAGGGCACCGGCGGCGTCGGGATAGCGGGAACCGGCGGCGCCGGGCCAGAAGGCGTCGGAGGCGTCGGGACTGAACCCCCCGACCCGCTAGGGGCCCCAGACGGGTCCGCTGGGCAAGAAGGCGCTGCGGAGCCCGTCGGAGTAGAGAGTTTCCTCATGGCCATGAGGAAGTGCTCCATCTCCTCCGGCGTCGCGTTCAGCCCAGGGAACGGAGGGTGTGGAGCTGCACGCGGCGCCCGCGACTCCGTCGGAGCCGCGTGGGTGGTGTCCCCCTAACCCCCGGCCGCATTGCGCGAGCGTCGGGGGGAGTCCGCAGAGCGATGACGCCTCTTGGACTTCTTTTGCTTCTTACCTGACGACAACTTCGACCCGGAGGAGTGCGGCCTACTCTCGGAGCTGTGGTGGCTCTGAGCCCGCGACCTGTCCCTCGACCTCCCATGGGACCGAGACCTCTCGCGGCGCGGGACCGACTGCCGGAGTTCGAGTTGCCTGCGGGACCGCTCCCGCCTGGCTTTCGAAGAGAGGGCCCGGCAGTCGGAGCAGGCCTTGTCGTCGCGATCGACGCCTAGACAAGTTAAACACAGGTGGTGAGGATCCGTGACCGACATCAGACGGTCGCAATCCTCGCAGTGCTTAAAGCCGGGCATCCCTACGGCACCGATCGGAGTCGAAAGACTTCGAGAAATGATAAAAAATCGATCAAAAAGTTAGTCAAAAATTGACTAGGGTTACTGCTTTTTCCAGATCTGCGCAGGCTGGCGCGGAAAAAAGAAGAACTGACGTCAGCACGCGGAGGCGGCGTCTAAGTACTCCGACGACGTCATCACAGCGCCCACGACGCCGACGACGGATGCGGAGCCGTAGACGACGCTTACCGACGCGCAAGGGTACTGCTACGCAAAAAATTCCGGTTCCAGTCTAACGCCTGGGGATATTCCAAGGTAAGGAATCTAATACTAACGTGTCTCTTTCAGATCCTGGAAACATTTAAAATCCATCTACGAGCCAAAAGATCCAACACTGCCCGTTCCTCGGACCAGGAAGCTGACTACGACTCTGCTTTCGTTCCGAAACAGGGGTCATATTCAGTGACCCAAACAATAGAGACAACAGATGAACAACAGTCTCAGTCATTCGTTTTCGAGCAGAAGGAGAATAAGCAGACATAAGAACAGGAAAATAAGTATTTGGAGGCAAAAGAGGTGTAGGAACAAGAACAGTAGAAGTCGAAGATGCAGAAGTAGAAGGCAAAGGAGTTTGAGGCAAAGCTGGTAGCAAAGCTGGCGACCCTAGAGTGGGTTGCACAGTAGGAGGCAAAACCATCTGTGGAGCACCGGGTGGCTGAACAACAGCAGGAGGTTGAACAACAAAGGGTGGAACAACCGGGGGTAATGGAGGCACAGTAGCACCCTGCACATAAGGGGGTGGCAATCTCAGTAAATGAGAGATCAAAGGATCTTTTTCAAGATCTTCAATCACTTTTGGAGGAGAAGGTGGCAAGGCCGGATAACATTTATCGATGGCCATGCAACATTGTCTATCTGAGACTTCACTTGCACGCTCTTCTCCATCTTCCTTAAACTGCCTAGCAGCTTGTAGTACTGACATATTCTTATCTTTCCTATCTCTCTTTGCTTGCTTAATTTCTCGCTGTTTGGCTTCCTTACGCCAAAGGCGGAAAGAGTCAAACATTGCCGGCCGGGCTTTCTTCCTAAATAGCGCAACTTCCAGATTATCTAAAATATTTAATTCAAAACTACCATGTTGGGGCCATTGTAAAACACCCTCTTTCTTCGTATAGTGAACCCATACTTCATTATAAGTAATAGGACCCACTCCGTGTTTTGAATAGAGCTCATAAGTCGGAGTTCCAATCGGAGGTATCGGACACGAATCCTCAAATCGGGAATCCCTGTTGCAACCACAACTAAACCATTTCCTAATTTTGCTAAGACCAGGCATCTTATAGCTCACTAATCTAGCTTCAAACTTCAAGGGGTTATCAACTATCGATGCACTCATAAATATACGAGCCCCTCTGCTTCGATTTTTTCAAAAATCAAATCAAAACCAAGAACCAAAACAAAGTCGTAAGAGCGACCCACTTATACTTAACCAAAGTATTTGTCACGCCACCAGAAGACCGTCTATCGTCTCGCTTTACAAAGGATCAATCAAGGGTCCAAGACAGGGCAACAGTCAGGGCAGTAGTCCTTCGTAGCCGTCAGAAAACACCTTCGGCCCACGTCAACATGCAGGGGTCGATGAAGTGGCGGCCTTCCTCCAGAATTTCCTCACGTGGCTCCTCACGATCCTCAGGCTTGGACCGGTACCGCTGAAGTCGCCCCACCGTTGGGCGCCAACTGAAAAAACGGGTTTTCTTAGAACCCAGCGGTGCCAGGGACACACCCGAAGTCTTCGAGTTCTCCTGTCTTGGAATACAGAGACACGGAATACTTCTGGATGGCGTCAAAGATTACATTTATTAGCTGCAGCTCGTAACAGTAAACCAAGCAATACAGACGGTGTACAACTCAGGAGACTGCTCAATTTTCATAGAGCAAGACATCACCTTTTATGCTGTTTTCGATTAATTACGAATGCACACCCACTGCGGCAAATTCTGACCAATGGAATACATTTTCACATACATTATTACATTCCAAAAATCTCACTTTACATTGTACCAACCCACAAGTTAATTATTAAGACTGTCCCAAATTCAATTTCCACAAGCCGGACAAACCCATAATTGAAAGCACTACCCATGTAATGAAAAGTCGTAAGGAGAGAAACAATTCAGATGTTGAGTAGGATAAGATATGTGCAAGAAACTAAAAGTTAACGATATCCTGAACATTGATTGGCAATTTTAGACAACGATCAGCCAGAGAAATTGGCTTTGTGAAAGGGTCAGGTTCAGGTGACGGGGTCAGCGTCTTTGCAATTCACTCGCAAGTCGAAAAGGGCATGTTAATGCATACATGAACAACGAAGCCCATGCAACTTTGTTCGTTCGTTTACCTCCACGGCCTACGTAGGGGCAACACAAAATGGCGTCACGAACAACTCAAACAAAATGGAGTCTGGTTCAAAATCACGGAACCTCACACCCTGCACATCTATGAACATTTACACTAAGGTCATCACGCCAAGTGGCATGGATGTCTTACTGCAGCAGATAGGCCAAAATGCAAGACTGATAATTAAACATCCACTGAAACACAGCTTTATGAATCTATTTCCATTAGATGGCCGATAAAAAATGTGCAGTTCAACACAATTTCCGAGAGTAGCTTCATATGTTTAAAATATAGATACTGACCCAGAGGGACATATGGTAGAAGACTGTCAGTAAAAAAACTTTACCTCAAATATTACTTTACATAGTGTTCATACCAGTTAAAAAAACAACAATACATCATACATACATTACTTCATTTTGGAAACAAATCTTATGTTGAATGAACCACCCTGGTAAAAAAATTTTATCAGTTTAATTATAAATAAAAACAAGTAAAATGCAAATTAATTATTCAGACCAACCATATCAATGAAGTGTAAAAATTATACTACCCTTGATCCCATCTCTCTGTCCACTGAGTTCATGAAATGTAAACGGGTTTTTAACTGAATTCATCAAGTTGAACATGGCCTTGATCCTACCAGGCTGCTGGATAGCCAATCCACCCTCTGGCATAAGAGGTGCACTGTGTTCCTAATCAAGTTGGCTGTTTGACAGGAGAATAATTTTGGAGCATGATGTGGAGGGATAATTAACTTTCTAAAGAGGGGACCGCAGACACAGGAAAAGTTGCTCCTGAAGAAAAGTCTATCCCAGATGACATTGAGAAATGATCTGGGCTCTTTCTCTAGGCAAAACTCTCCAACCTCCTTTAACAACAAATATCTTGCCTTATATCAGGAAATATGTCTTTAAGTAGACAGATTTGGAGTTTCCATAAGTCATGTGCTATAAAAACAAAACGGTATTCTAGTTTTATGACAGGCCCCAGCCTTAATAAAAAAATACAGAGACCTTTATCAAGCTCTGGTCAGGGCTGGAGTTGAGGTAGTTTTAAGGGGTGGGGGCTGGGTTTTAGGGCTCAGGGCGGAATGGATTTCAGGGCTGGGGGAGAGAAAAGGAGTGGTGTATATGGCTTAGGGGTAGGGAAGAGGCTTTGGATCTGGAGGATGGGGAGGGGCTACAGCAGGGGCCAGTCTTAGGGTTCATGAATTGGTTTGGGGCATTTTTAGAGCTCAGGGCCTGGTGGGAGCCGGCGGTTACTATGCCAGAACCGTTACCTCGCGTAACCTTCACCAAGCATATGCTTTTACCATTCTTGCCTTTAAAACAAAATTCATTGTAAATGCATGCGGGGTAAAGGTGTTTTCATTTTAACATCCTGCATGGAAAAGGTAATGCGTGGCAACTGTACCACGTTGTAAGTGTTGCGTTGTGTTGTAAAGCCTTACATGGTAATCGCATGTGTGATTCCAACATACAACCGGTAATAACACCAGACCTTTTTGTGACAAGACATGGATCCTCAGGTGGTATTAGGATTGGAAGCTTATGCTAGAAAGAAGGTGCCTGAAAACAGAGGTTTCAGCTTTTATCTAAATAAGTAGGTTCAGGGAGACAGTGTCAATCTGGCAAACTACCAGCATCTTCCAGAGTTTGGGATCACTTGACAATGCTCCGGCATTTATTGCTTTTCCGACTTTCAAATAATAAGGCTCTGAAGATGTTTCCTTCTAAGACATTGGACCCCAGCCACTGAAGATAGAAGGAGACTGGCCTGGCAGTTAAGGTTGGACTGTCCTTATTGGAGCAGAACCAAGTTCGACTTGCAAATGACTTTTCTCTGTCGAGAGTGGCATAGTGGGCAAAAAAAATACAGGTATGGAATGTAAAACTGAGCAATTGTCAATGGACGAGAATAAATCAAGTAAAGGTCCATACAATTCCCTAAATTGAAGTACTTTAATATCATTGTTCCTTTCCAGGGTTCCAATATGATCTGAACAGTAAAGTGGTAAAGTAACAAATGTGTTGCTCCATTCTTTACTAAGAAGCAGAGATTTGAGCAAGATTGTATGTGTCCAATTCAAGTGAGTTTTTGGCACAAATACAGATCCGGAGTGTCATGCAGTATACAAGGATGAATGCAGTTATCAGATGCACAGAAGTATTTAGATGTTAAGCTTCAGTTGCGATGAAGCATTGTCTTTGTGAGGGCGACGGGGTACAATCAGGTTGTTTTAGTGCCCACCTTTACAAATGAATGTTAGAAGACTGGAAAGGTGGCAAACAAACAGGTGCCACTGGGGGATGAAACGCTGCCCTGGATTTTGAACTTCTGGATGGAATATCGGTCAGGGCGTTTTGATCCCAGGATTCAACTTAGCTTGCATAGCGCTGTGTAGAGGTCAGAGAAGACAAGTACATTCCTTAGTTTGTCCTTGCTCTGTTGTCTTTAAACAGGCAAGGTAGGGTAGGTGAGGGTCTTGGCTTGTTTACTAAAACAAGGCCAACTAGTGTGACTCAGCCCCACAATCTCCAGAACAATTTTCAGAGGAGCAAACAATCTCTAAGAAAGCCATCCTGCTGAAATTAATGCTAATTTATAAACTCAAAGTCAATATACTTTTAAATGTCATGCTTCTAAAAATCGCTCAGTATAACTATGTATCCCATTAGGAGACATAAGAGTACTGCGGCTCACGAGTATATAAAATGTTTTTGTTTCTAATGATAAGATTTTGCCAAGTGAGACAGACTGAATTTGAAAGCCGTCCTATGCTTCCACAGTTGATAATTTTTATTTATGCCACATAAATTCCTCAATAAAATCAATAAATGAAATTGTTCCATAAAGAATTGTGGAAGGATGAATAGACTTCCGTAATCCATCTTGTTAGCAAAATAAATATGTCTGGTGCTTCCCCCGCACATGGTGAGGCAGACAAGTTGTGAAATTCATGCCCTAGTTTCAAAGTAACTCTTTTTCGCTTTATTTTCACTTCGCAGAAAATGCTATAGTGATGTCTGCCTGAAATATAAAGTGTAACCTATGTTGGGTTTAAAATTGGTTTAATCTAATCTTATGGCCATCTTGAAACCCTAATCGAATCTGAACAACTTAAGAAAAAATGCAACAGCTTTCATTGGCCTATCTACATGTCTGTTCGACCAGGACCTTCATACATGCTACAAAAACTAATCACATCTTGAGTAACACCTGAAGCCAATTTGTGTGCTTTAATGTTCTGCCTTGCTTTCTGTTGTCAAAGAATGCTCAGCTAGTAATTCATAGTGAAGGTCTACAAGCCACTTACATTGCGATCACTTAAGAGTATAGTTTACAAAAATTAAATCTGGCACAAGCTTTGAAGTGAAATCATACCTACCAGCACTGTGAAGCCTTTCCACTCTACATCTTCTAGGTAAAATCTACAGTTCCAACCTAACTTCAAGAACTGATACATAAGATAAACTTCTCTACTTTTAAAGGGCAAATCCAAAAACTGACTGCCCCCAAACTTAACCTGTAAATGCCCCACTGATGACTTCTGTACAGCAATATTAGAAAAAACAAGCCCGGGAGTTGTGTGTACGCATGCGCACGTGCTGAAAGAATAAAAAAAGCACGCGAGTGGTGCGCGCAAGCACACGGTGGAAAAAGTAAAAAAAATAGCGGCAGAAAAAGTGCAAAAAACAGCTGCACATCTGGCGAGTGGTGTGCGATGTGCGCGCACAATGGCGAGAGAGGAAAGCCATATGGTGCCTCTGCTCGTCATTGTGCGCGTAACCGCACGCCCGTAGCCAGCAAAAGCGTCTGCTGTCAGGACTTTTGAAATCCCACAGACTAAATGTCTCGCCGAGCAGCGTATGCGCTGACTCAGCGAGACCGAAAAAAACGACTTCCTGGTTTCCCCACTTAATCCTTTTTGGCACTGGCTGGTAATATTTACGAGGCCTTAGGCCCAGGAACCAATAAGTGTGACGATTTTCTCATGCAAGATATAGCGCCGGGAATTCTTAGTAGACTTTGTCAGCTCAATATTTTATCACAGATCACCTGATTTTAGCATTTCTCAAAACTAAAGGTACGCGCTGCACCTCCACGTTTGAGTCCTGACCACAAAGTGTTTTGGACCCATACATTAGCATGTTGCTTCTAGTGCTGTCACAGGCCCCCTTCTTATCACATGCACCCTCCGCCGTACTGCTCAAAAGCGCTGCAATACCAGACCAGCGGTAGATTGTGCTTTATACAACCACTAATAAGAGCCTCTGCGTATTTTATCCGGCGTCTCCAGCCTCTGCAGGGTGCACCTTCTCCTCTTGAACACAGCTAGATTTAACTACAGCTGAATTTCTCACATCTCCCCTGCGCCCCCCCTCCTGTTCAGGTATTATTAGAGTTCAAAGGTGTGACGCCCTCCACCCTCCTGCAAACTGTGAGGCAACACTCTTTTTGGTCAGAGCCTACCAGACTGCACTAAGAAAGGCAATGATTTGATAACCATTGTGATAAGGGGCATATGTACCACTTTTAATTTCACTACGTAGGCCCACCCATGTTCTCACACTCGAATCACACATGAGCAGATGAGACAACAAGGGAGAGAATGATTCTTGTGTTGTTCCATAGCTATGTTTTTATCCCCTCTCCTGTTTTCTCTGCTATGATTATTTTTAATGCTTTCTGTCTTCTGTCCCTCTTGTTCTTTCTTCTACCAGTTCGATCTTTTTTTTGTGCTTGCCCTCCTTTGCCTACCTTCCACTTCACTTTCCTCACTGTTAAATAAGTGAGTGTCTTTCAGAGCATTTCTGCTCTAAAACCTCTTGGAGAAAGCCCTACCTTAAATGTCGGTTCCAGTACCTCAACCCAGCGACAGGTCACTAAATGAGGGGGCTTAAAATAGAATCTCCTACCCATTGAACGGGGGTCTGCAGGTGTGAAGGTTAAGCCTCTGCTGCCAACTCACTTTTCTCAAACAAACAAACACCTCTAAAAGGTGTGCCACTATTAAATGAGGCGGCCGTGTTGGTGTCAGTCTGCAGAGCCTCGTGTGTACACTGTATGGCTCTCCATCATTACATTTGTGTTGAGGTGCGCGCTGCTGTGGCTTTTAACCTATACCGGGCCAGCTGAGCACACACAGAGAGAAGGGAGCCTGTACTATCAACCGCATATCTACAAGCCAAATTGCACAGCTGATGCAGGGTTGGGTCATTGTCATATGCAACATGGTCGCGGTTAGTCAGTTTAAAGTGTTACCTAATGTGTCTGCAAATCGACCAAAACACCCCTCCGCACGCTTGACCAGAGCTGGCCGGGCAGACAAAGGCATGAAACTGAGAGCCTGTCATTTTCACTTTATACATTTTCCCTTTACAGCATAAACTGCTTCGCAAGCCATGTAGCTCACGTGTGCATTGATTCAATGTTATTGAACTTCATAAATCATACATTCAAAGTAAATCTGCCTGGCTGTGTATAGATAGGTTGGATCAACATTGCCCTCAGTCTATTGATTTTAGTACTTGCCTGTGAGAATCTACGGCCCAGTTCTTAAATAAATATGTATGGATATGCCAGTCAAAACTCTTTGCACTGATTCAAATGTGCTTTGTTGAACCATGTACTATGGACTGTTTAACAGTGTATTCCAGAGCTGCAAACTGTAGACATGTGATGACTACAGATCTTTACACACACAAAAATCTCCCTATGTAGTTCCTGCTCTGTCCTTAACGTTGATCAGTTTCACTTGTAACACACAGTTGTGTGTTTATGACCTAAGTTCATCATTCACTAGGACAGGAAAATGCTCCATATCCACAGTTATATTCTAAACCATTAGAAGCCAATAACACGATTCTACTTGGCAATTTTTAAAACATTACAGGCTTTATAACAAGCATTTGCAATATAATAGGTATTGCATTACTGAAACGTATTTATTTATTTTGTTTATTTATTTTGAAAGTTTTATAGAGTGCGAACAAGATCCTTACGGATATCAGAGCGCTTTACAGACAGTGTGACTAAACGTGGAAATGACTAACGATTAAACAAAACAATTGATAAAAAAGATGTAAATGGTTACAACATAAAGAAAAAACAATGTATGGAGGAAAAGATGCAGGCGATCAATAGACATACAAAATACAATATAAAATAGTCTCAAGAAGAAAGTATTGAGTTACCAGATCACATACAAAAATACAATCAAAATAGTCTAAGGAGGAAAGTATTGAGTTACCAGGATACAATAGTCAGAGTTCATGTAAATTTGGCTAGGAGGAGAGATTTTACTTCTTTTTCGAAGGATGCTGTAGATGAGATAAGTCTGATTTCTGGAGGGAGGGCATTCCAGATCCTGGGAGCCATTCCTGAAAAGAGGCGTTTGTAGGTTTTTTTCTTGTGGAATCTCTTAGGTTTCAAAAGAAGATTGTCTGCGTTTCTCGTTGCTCTTGATCCACCAGATATTGTCAGTTTCTGTGCGAGATAACTGGGGGAATTGTGGTGTAAAGCTTTGTGGGTCATACAGGCGATTTTCAGATGTATTCTGGCTTCGTAGGGCAGCCAGTTTAAAGCTTTTAGATCAGAACACATACATAAAGGCATTGTAATTTACAATGCCAATAGCTCAAACTCTCGCAAATGTGAGACCTATTGCATTGCAAATGCTTGTTCTAGTAAAGTGTCCAGTTGTGGACCACAAAGATGTTCTCCATTGAAAGGTAGTCTGTAGGAAAGTAGGATCTGATTCTTATGGTTACCCCAACTTTTGCTTGATGTCACACTGTTTTTTACTAGTTTGAAAGGGATCCTGCTAATCAGGACTCCAGTCTATCTGCTTTCTCCTTTAAAATGGTATGCATGAATTTAGGTACACCCCAGGTTGAATACTGGGGTGCACACATGTACCCAGGGCATAGGTACCCCAGAGGCATGGATTATGTCACCCATGAGAGGCCATGCAAATGGAACTACAGTCCTGCACCTGTGTAAAATGGTGCATGCACCACTTACTTTAGATATAGGTCTACTATATCTATAGGTCACTACACTTAAAACCTATCAGTCACCCCTCTAGCCGGCCTTGACAATCCTGAAGGCAGGGTGATGGGTCTTACATGAGAGGGTGCCCCGCATGAGCAGAGCCTCTCTGCAGTCTTCAGAGGCCTTTCTCCTGGGTTGACAGTGATGCTGCCAGACATATAGGTAGAGGTGCATTATATGCTCACGTAAAATGCAATCTTGAAAACGGCTGCAACAAAACACGTTGTGTTTGGTATCAAACACCTTGGAATCATATCTCCAAAACAGTAACCGGTGTGTTCCACCCTTCTGAAGCAAGCTTCGTGGGGTCCCTGGTCTTCCCGGTACCAGCCTTCTCGACCCATGCAACACAAAATGTTTGCTGCCGACTAGAGACACATTTCTGCCCTCCTGCTTGTGAGCCAAGCTTGAGCAGGGGAAAGCAGGACAATAAGCATCCTGTCACAGGGAGGAGTGGCCACCTCCCAGACAGGATTTAGTATATTGGGGCTGGGTGGGTGCACTTCCATAGTGCCTGAAAATCTGGGGCACACTTGGTGTCCTTGTGCATGGCCTAGTTCAAACCAGTTTTGGGAGCAGTTGGCTCCTGCTCTGGTGCAAAACTGGACAAAGGACATTGGAGTAACCTCCCCACTGTCCTGACCCTCCTCTGGGAGGGTCCCCCAAATCTGTACAACCCTCTCCTGTGGGTACTTAAGGGCTTACCTGGCTGTAGGACCCTAGATTTGACGTGGACAAGATTCTGAACCAGAAACCACTGATCTTCGACCATCTGGAAACTCTCGACTTCGCTGGACTTCGACTGGGCCCGACTTCGTTTCCCTCTCCATCCTAAGCATCATCTGTGCCTGTGCACCATACAGGATCCATACAGGATATTTGGAGCATCAAGGACAACTGAAGTTTTCTCAGGCACCATAATGCAACTGACCACATGCTGATCCTGAGCTCCTGTGAATTCCTAAGCCTCCAGCAACACAGGAGATGGGTTCTTATGTTCCTTGAGGTTGGGCTACCCTCTCACTAAGTCTGAGGCCAGTATCCCTTGTGGGGACCACATAACCCAAACCCCTGTGCACTGCGTACTTTTGCAAGTGCATATATGTGTTGGCGTTCCCCAACTGAGTGCATTGGGCTATCAATAGTCCCAACCTCTGCGCACATTTCGTACAAAGGACTCCAGCGTCCTCCCACTCTGTGCTCTGCAAGCTGTAACTTTGTGAAACTGCTTGAGGTTCCCTCACGACTCCTGCGCCTTCAGCCTGTGGGTCCATAGAGGGACAATACTGCTTTCCTAGGGCTCCCCTGGTTACTCCAGGCCTGTCTCCTGGACCTTGCTGGTCCAAATCGTAACCAATCTTGACCCTCTTTGTGTGTTGCTGTTGTCAATGCTTGTTGGTGATCCAGCCAGACACCAAACCCTCAGTCATCGACTTCCTTTATGGGACAGCTTGCATCCGGCTCCTGGTCCTCTTCGACATTTCCGGAACCCTGTGGCTGTAGAGTCAAGACCTTCTTCTTCACACCTGAAGCACCCGGCATCGGTGGCATTTGTCTGCCGAGCCCCTGGTCACTATTGAGTGACCCAGACTCTGTCCCCTCTGCTTTCACGTTCCTTCCATCAAGAATCCACCTGTGGGTTCCACTGGACACTTTTCTTCTTTCCAACTGTGGCGTTTCTTTGAGGACTCCCATTGAGAACGACGGCAGTTTCCGACGGCACTGCAGCCCCATGCACCCGGCTTTCTTGGTAACTCTAGTACTTCGGTATCCATGGGTGGGGTGGCTCTCCAACCTTCTATGTTCTAAAGGGTTCCTTCGTATTTAACAGCGAAGGGTCCTTAAACTTTAACACTGCTTCCCCGACAATCCCATAAAATTGTACGGCGCCGCTGTCGTGTTTCCACACTGCACCTGTCCTCTGTGGGGTCCCTACTTACTCACCTTGGGTGGTTCCTTGGGGTCCCAGTGATTCCACATCCTCTAGATACTGTCTGTGGTTCTTATACCACTATTTTAGTATATGGTATGGTTTCCCCCTGGAGCCCACTGTGTATTAGTGCTACTTACGATTGTTTATGTGCTACAGTATTGTGTGCTTTGTGTTTATCTGTGTGTAGCAGATACTGTGAGGTGTTTAAGGTGTGTTATAGTAATAAATACATATTTTTATTACTACTGTGTGGTTCTCCTTTCATTTAACCAATACAAAAATGTTACATTCTGGTAAAACAAGCTGCTTAACATTCCTTCAAGACTAAGCCTGAAGGCTGCTTGCCACAGCTACCACTTGGATAGCTTTCTAAGGTTATCTTTGACTTCTTAAATCACCAAAAGGGTTGTTTGGACTGGTGCAAGGTGCCCACTTTAATCAGTGGACATCATATACCAGGCCAACTTCTCACATAGTCCTAATATGTTTTGTTAAACTTCTGGTTTAAAACCAGACACCATTAGCCATGCATTTCTTCTTAACATGAGACTGGTATTTATTCCTCTAGCCGCTGTATCAGCATCAAGGGCGCATCTTATGTTTGTGCTGATATAAGTTTGACGTCTGATGCAATTTGGTATGCTCTTCTATAGTACTGTTCTGGGAGATGTTGCAAAATGTCTTCCATTTCGTCCCAGTGAGCCCTGTCATACCTTGATAACAGACCTGTAGAGTTAACAATTCTTCAGTGACTGGATTGTGCTGCCACCCTTTTTCGTGCTGCATCTATACGTTTACTCTCTTTACCAGTTGCTTGAGAGTTTACCCTTTTGCATGCAGTCACAACCACTAAGGAGTCATTGTAAGCGAAGTCTAAATATAAGTAGGGTCTGTTGATGAAGGTTTATATTTTTTGTCTACTCTAGGAGTGATCCTCGATTTTGCAGGTTCTTTAAAATTGCCAGTAGTATGTCTAAGCATTCCTTTCAATATCGGAAAATATTGAATTGACTTCTGTATGGAGGAAAGAGTTTTGAATAGAAAGTAATCCCCTATTTCCTCAGTGTATAAAGGTAGCTCATGAAAGATTTTACTCTATTTATAAGGTCATAATATGTGGTGGTGTCATCTGGTGGGGAGAGTTTGGAGGGATAAAGCTCTGGATCAGTGTCATCATGGGGATCGGTGTCAAATGTGTCCCAGTTATCTTGTGGAGGTAGTTACTGTTGGTCATCATCCCCTCTAAAAGAATGTAATGACCCCTCTGATTGCATGTACTCATTATCTGTAGATTGTTGAGGTGATGGTGTATGTACAGGTGATATTAGAGGTGGTATTGGAGGAGGAGTAATCCTAATTGGACTAGTGGCTTTATGCTCCTGTTTTCTTTTCTTTGCAGGAATATCTATTGCCTCCTGAAAACAAATTGTTTCTTTGCAGGCTGTACATGTTTTTGAGAGGGTCTAATAAGTATTCATTCTATATCAGTATAAATTACTAAATGCTTTTGTCTCTTATCCAATTACTGCTGTAATTTCTCAAATACTGGTTGCACATTTGGAGAATGTGCAGCTGTATGTGTTCTAGACTCTGAATGTTCATTGTAGGCCTTGGTGCCGAGTGTTTGGATCCGAGGTTTTAGGTGTAGAGGTAGAACCAGAATGCCTTTTCAGATCCAAAGTTTTCGGTACCAGAGATGTGGATGTGTCTGCTTTTGATGTTTTCGTGTCCGACGATTTCTTAGATTCCAAGGCGGAATTTTTTGTATTGATAGACTGTCTCTTTGGAGCTGAACCGAGGCCAGACTTTCCGGGATCAGTCGGTTGGTGCCGACCATGGCCCGGAAACAGTGAAGGCCCAACCCAACAGCATACTTTTGCAGCTTAGGTGTTCTTTATGATCCGGTGAGAGTAAGGAATTACACAACTTGAGTAAATCTGTATGTGGACATTTAAAGTGACAGAAAAGGCAGAATCTAAAAGGTGTCCATTCCATTCCCTTTAGTTATTTCTGTATGAGAAGAATGTCAAAGAGAATTTGCACCCCGAAGGGTGAAGGCCCGCAAAGGAGGAATGGAAGTGAATCCCTCCAACAAGTTTAGGTTTCTTAGAGACTGAATCTCGAGCGATAACAATACCAACAGTGATAGAAAAGATCTTATTGACATGTGTCGACCGGGGGCAGAGGAACCCACCACCGAACCCGACGGTGGAAAATACCAATCTAACAATGGAGTCGATGATCATGCGCAATACAAACAAGAGGAGGAGCCACTATAACATGTGACTCAAAAGACTTTTTCGAAGGAAAACAACTTGCACATTCTAAGCCCAACACTAGATGGCAGACGTATGCTAAGCATGTGTATCTAAAGCCACATATATATGTATATTTACATATAGCATACTTTTACTATGCACACCCTAACGTAAATGTTTAGGGTATATGTATGTGTTCTGCCAGAAATCTCCCATCGGATGAACCAACCCCGTTACCTGAAGGTAAACAATGTATGTCCCACTCATGGTTACGAGTTGGATATCCCTCGTCAAGGGGTGTTTATTTATAACAGAAAGCATCCTTGCCTTAGGCAGAGATTCTAGTCAGGCTGCCATTGTTTATGTACTATAGATAGCTGTGTCTTCTGGGTTCTTCTTGAAGGAGGTGGGTTTCTTTTAACCTGTTGCTTTCAGGGAGTCCACTCCTCAAACTTTCAGATAAAGGCAGAGTCCTACCTTTGGTGAAGCCCAAACTGTGTATCAGGTCCAGGCCGTAAGAGTTCAGTCCTCTTGGTGCAGACAAGGGGTTCAGCAAGGCAGTCCTTGTTTCTTTCAGTCAGGGATTGGAGTTTCTGAGCAGCTCTCCCATATTTATCCAGGTTTCTGGGCTGAAGTGTGCCATTTTCTTGTCTCAGAAAGCATTGCTCATAAAAATCCAAAATAGAGAAAATCTCTCATGGAGGTTCAGGTCTAGCTAACTACACCTACAGGTCTGGCTAACTTTCCCTAACACTCCGTTTGCAACCCCTCTGCTAATTCAATTACAGGGGCCCCCATCTGGCTGGTGGTGCTGGAAGTAGAGTGGGCCTGGTTCCTGTCCGCACTGTCTTTCATCCATTAACTACCACTTTGACTACCTGGCCCCCTTCCTGCCTTTTGCTTTGCAGCTGCAGATCTCCTCCCATTAGATACCTCTTTATTTTCTTTCAGGCAACTGCACACCTCATCAGAGAAGTTTCGTTCAGCCTGTCAAAGGCTGGCCAACCAGGAGAGGCTGCTCCAGAACTGCATTCTGGCATATCTTAAAAACAAGTTATATAACGTCTTTTCTGTCATAGTTGTAATAAATAGAACCTTGGTTTTAGTCTAACTATTCTAACTATTAACACTTTTAATTATTATTTTAGCTCACTCCTGTCATTAGTTTTACATTATTGATTTTCAAGTCAAGTCAAAAAGCTTTATTTCGATAAAAGTCATTATCATAAAAGCAGCTCAATACATAAAATTTTTTAGTTAAGAACAACAGTAATGAATTTTTAAGAATTTTATATCTCTATACCAAAAATTTAAAAGAGACAATAATTGCGATAAAAAGATATTTGTACAATATTAAGCTAGCCAGCTAATTGATTACGTTTTGCAGGTTAAGCAATTATGGCTGTATTTTCAATCTAAAAATTTTTTCTAAAAAAGAGAAATAAAAGGAAAGAATTAAACAGGTTGTTTTAGCTTTTTGGCTCGGATGGCCCAGGCCCAAGATAAAAATTTGGCTAAGGCACAGGCATAAGGTACGCTACTGTCCGAAATAAGTATCCTAATTGCCACATCATGACTCCTAGTCCCCAGCTGACGGCATAGATTTTTGAGCCAAACCCTCCTTGGAGTAGCATACTCGCCGCACACAAACATAAAATGTGCTAGTGTTTCCGGTTTGAGAAGACACGATGGGCATAGCTCAGATATTTCCATACAGGATTTCCATCTTTTAGTAAAGGTATTGAGTGGTAGAGTTCCCATTCTGAATCTAAGATACAAGGCCCTATCAAAAGGTTTTCCAATTGCATCCAAGTAGAGTTCCCGCCTGGGGCAATCTTTGAACCTCAGGAAGTCCTCTGTTAACCTTCCCAGGGAGGTACTAGAGTTTCTTTGAGAACAAATCCAGTCCCAATAGAGCTTCTTAAGTGTTTGCTTTGGGGGTGAAGATCTGTTTAGCCATGATTCAAGTTGACCCAAGTTAGTTAATAGACTTTTCATGTCCTTCAGCCATTTGATTTTATGCCAGCTTGGTGATGACATGATTTCCTTGAGGCCTCTGGCATATCCGCTTAGTTCTTCTACCCGCCAAATACGAGCCCATAATAATAAAGGGCGAAATTTCGCAATTTCGCTAATCTGAGTACAACCAAGGTCCATAAATAAAGGAAGTGTCGGGGTACCTTGTGGAAGGTACATTATTTCTCTGCAGAATTTGTTCTCCGATCTCTGCAGAGCATCAGTGGATGAAGAGCCCCAAAGTTCCGCCCCATAAAGGGCAGAACTAACACCTTTGGCTGTGTAAATCTCAAGGACTGTTCCTATAGGTCTTGTTGTGCTGGAACGTTGCTCTCTCAAGAGGGCACCTGAAATCCTTTTGTGGCTCAACAGCATTTTATCTAGGTGAGGTGTCCAGTCCATTTTGTCCGATAGGCGTATCCCAAGGTAATCAAAAACCTTTACCCTTTCCAAGAACTCAGCATTAAGGGTAGGGGAACGCACATGTTGTTTCGGTGGATTGAGGACAAGGTACTTCGTTTTATTTGTGTTTATTACCAGACCTCGTTCGGTACAAAAGGATTGGAAGTTGTCTAATAGTCTCTGGAGTCCCATTGGGGACTTGGAGATTAAAAGCGTATCATCCGCGAAGAGGAGGGTCGGTATGCGTTCGTCAGCCAGGGATGGCTCATCAGATGGATGTTTCAGTAGATGCTCAACCACCCCGTTGATGTAAAGAGAAAAAAGGGTGGGAGCCAGAACACATCCCTGGCGGACTCCTCTCTCTACCGGAATACAGCTCGTTTTCTCACCTCCAGGGCCCCACCTGACTTGGGCAAAGCTGTCCTGGTGCAATCTAGCTAATAACGATAGTAAATAATATGGCAGCCCCATGTCAGCAAGTACTTTCCATAACTGGTCCCTGGGTACAAGGTCAAAGGCAGTCTTTAAATCGATAAACGCGAGATAAAGACTGCCCTTGCCTATGACCACAACCTTCCAGTATACCATCATGAGCCTAAATGCTTGCTCAATTGTTCCAGTACCCACTCTAAATCCTGCCTGGAAATCAGAAAGGATTTTATTTTCTTCTAACTTTAATTTTGGATTCTAACTAACAGGACTTTACCGACAACTTTTTGGCTGGTATCTAGCAAGCTAATCGGCCTGTAGTTAGATGGGTCATCCCTCGAACCTTTCTTGTAGATGGGGACCACCTCAGCCCCTTTCCATGATAAAGGAATAGGGGCACCCTTACAGATGGCAACAAGGAGGGAGTGAATCAATTTGCCCCATTTGGCGCTATCGGATTTTAGCAGATCCCCGGGAATCCCATCAGGTCCGGCCGCTTTGTGTGGGATGATAGTGCTTATTGCATATTCCACTTCCTTTAGCGTAAAATCAAAATCAGTGGGGCAAGATACATGCTTTATAGTTGGTTGGGATATAACAAGCCCTCTCTCATTGGAGCCGTCATGGCAGGAATAGAGTTTGGAAAAGTGATCCTCCCACGCCTGGCTCGGGATATTGCAGGTTAGCAGGTCGCTGTCTGGTCTATTGCGCGCCCTTATAGTGTCCCAGAACCATTTGGAATCTTTTTTCAGGCTGGCTTCTTTAAGGGTTAGCCAGTAGGCATCTTCCCACTCCCTTTTGGCTAGCCACAAAGCCCTTTTATATTCCCTCCTAGCTAGTTGAATTGATAGGGGGGACTTCCCTTTAACTGCCTCAATTAGACATGTCTTGGCCTTCCTGCACGATGCAGAGTACCAGTCATGCCTACCTTTGGGTTTAGTTGAAGGTTTGGTTTTTCCTATAGTCCCTTTTACCCAAAAAAGGTCCCCTACGGTTTTTATGGCTACTTCGTAGATAGTTGTTACCTTATCTGCTGCCATAAGTAAATCTATAGAGCTGATTTCATCTTGTGAGCCTTTAATCACCTCTTCAATAGTGGACAATTTGTTAGTATTACACAAGATTTTATTCCACTTGAGGCGTCTTCCACAAGAGGAGACAGTAATCTCCTGTGGACAGCTCGGTGCTACTAACGGCACTCCGGTGGACCAGGGGTTCATTAGGGTTAGAGAAAGTGAGTTATGATCACTCTCAATAGTGGGAATAACAACCATATCAATGACCGAGCTCCAAAGCCCCCGTTCTAGCAGAATATAGTCTATCCTTGTGGAGTGACCAACCCTGTTGAACGTAGGGGCACCCATCTGGTCAGAACGTGTGCGGCCATTAGCTGCTCTTAGGCCATACTCTAGTGTAAGTGCGTTAAGTTGTATTGCACTACGAGTCCAGCGCTTAATGGGTGGAATGGAGAGGATGGGAATACCCCACCTACTATCCTCTTCTCCTAGATCAGATATTCCTTCTAAGGGGAGTGGCTCATATGTACAGTTAAAATCTCCTGCTATTATGATATGGCCAGGATAACTATGGTCCCCTAATTGGGCCTCAAGCTCCGATACTGTTGGTGAGATGCACCCATTTTGGGAGCCTCTAGCGTAGACATCGTAGAGATCCAAGAATGGTCCCCCACATTGGCCCGATAGAGAGATACCAAGGATATCTGGGTTTCCTGCCTTCTTTACTGTTATCCGACAGTTGAGCGAAATGCTTACCCAAATGATAAGCCCCCCTGATGGCCGCCCCTTCCCTGTCTTAAGTTTTACAGCTGGTGTAAAAAAAGTAACAAACCCGACACGGTACAGTGGCTCAGTGACCCAGGTCTCTTGGAATGCACAGATCTGGTGAGCGTCAATCAAGACGTTCCACTCCGGGAGGCCTAATTTCCTAGAGATCCCCGCAATGTTCCAACTAAGAATTTTTATCTCGCCATGCGTTGGATCACCGTTGGGGATGGTAATAATTTTAAAGTTTGGTGGGTCTACACTGTCCCTAGTTAATATATGCGAGAGTGGTATTGGCGATGCCGCTATTGGGGATTCAGATAGTGTGGGGAAAGGTATGGCTGGAAAAACACTCTCCATATCATTATTGGTGGTAGTGAGGTTTGGATCTGAAGCTTGGATAAGGCTAAGTCAGTCAACCTCATCTAGCACACAATATCTGTTAGGATGAGCGAATTGTGAGAGCGATGATTATTGATTTTAAATAAAGCCTCCCCATGTTAGCTTATGGAGCTAATGCGCTACAATGGGGAAAAACAAACGTGGTACATTTTCTCTCACCAGGGTATATAAAACATCTTATTTTAATGTGCCTGCTTATTATAACATGGCACCCTACCCTTATGGCACCTAGGGTAGACATTACGGGTGACTTAAGGTTGCTTAAGACTTTGGAAGTACCTTTAATTCCAAAGTCAAATTTGGACATAGTTTTATTTTAAAAGCAGCCTGCAAGACAGGGCTGGCTTTGAAAATGACAGCAAGCAACACAGCAGTGCACACTTAAGTGCATCAAATTGACTGGGCCTCTGAACATACATGCCCTACTATATACTAGTAGCTTACGGGTAGGTTGTCATATCAATTGTAATTTCACCTAATTACCATATACCTTTTAAACAGAGCACTGACCCAGGTCCTAGTTAGCAGGGCCCAGGGCATAATCAGAATCAGTAACCACCAGTATCACTCAAAAAGTTGGAGTGAACAGGGCAAAAAGGATGAGTTTTCCACACATTTCATTCATTTTAAATGACATCTGGTTAGGTGGCTGGTGCACTTATCTTTGTCACTTACATCTGTTTAGCTTGTACCCTAGTCTTACAAGCCGATTCAAAATGTAAGGTTTCCTTACACCATCACAAATAAGCAATCCATTGCTACAAGGTAACTTTATTACTTATTTCCACAAAACTGACCTGAAATATTCCAAACTATCCAAATTAAAGGTACCTTGTTTTGAAAACATCAAGAGTTCCACATTTTACATGCCTTATTTCCCACTGAGCGCCACATGTAATGGCAGGGATTCCTCCTCCCTCAGACGCTGCTTGACTTTCCAGCACCCATTCTATTTGCTCACTCACACTACGACGGCACTACAATGGAATATGGAAGGAAACTCTCTGAGCCTGTCTTTTTATGTATGGAGTTCTCGGCCAGACTGCGGAGTCGTTGCAGTCATAAAATCATTATTAGAAAAATTAAACTCGTAGGGGCATATTATCAAGGGGGGCGATAGGCAATTTTCGCCGCTTTAGCAGCCGTTTTCGGCCGCTAAGCGGCGATAATACTATCGCCCTATTAGCAAGCTGTCGCTAACAGCAGTTAGCAACAGCTTGTAGGCGATAGCGAGCGGTTTGGGGCCCTCTTTGCGTTCCAGCGATATTTATCGCTAATGACATGCAAAGTGGGCGTACCCAACCTGTTAGCGACTGAAAGCAGTCGCTAACATCGCTATCGCCTATTACCAACACAGGCGTAGCAATGGAAATATTCGCGCTTCTCCAAAAACTAACGCCTGCTCAGACCAGTTCTTAGCCATTATATCCAATGGGAGGGGGATATATTGGCTAAGACCCTGTTAGCGATAATGCGTGAATATCGCTGTATTCTCAGCGATATTCACGGATTTGCCGCTATCGCCGGGAATTTTATCGCTTTTGAGATAAACGTTGGTAATAGCACGTTATCTCAGCGATAAAATCCTGTGATGCGCGGCGATAATAAAATTGCCGCTAACCCTACTTAGCGATAAATATCGCAATTTGTTGATAATATGCCCTGTAGTTCGTGAATAGTAAAAAAAGAGTAAACTTACAGAAAAGTGTAAGTCTACCTTTGCGAATCAGACCCACAAAATTAATGTGTAAGACCATAAGAGAAAAATCGGCTTTATTTGACATGTGAGGGGTACTGCATGGATAAGAGTTTGCTCGTCTGTTCCCCAAGGGCTTCAGCTCTGACAGCCAGGTACAAGATATATCATGTACCGGCCACAAAACTTGTCAGTCTTCTACTTCTAAGTAAGTTCAGCAGACTTCTGGTATCAGTATGAGCTATTTAATGGATAATAGCAATGATCATTGGGGACTGTACCTAACGGCTAAAGCGGTCGACCTTGAAGTTGAAGAACCAGGTTTGAGTCTCAGAAGGGACGCTCAACATCCTGTGATTCTGGGCAAATCACTTAATCTCTTTGCGCCTAACAAAATGAATGCGTCCGTCTCTAAGCCAACTGGTGCTCATGTAAAGTGATGAGATACCTGATACCGTCGGGTCGAGTTTGCGCTATATAAAACTACCAAACCAAGGGGCATATTACCAAGAAGTGCGATAGTAAACCCACAAAGCACATCCCCATATCGCCGGTGATCGCCGGATTTTATCGCCTTTTTAGCGCGCAATTATCAATGCGCATCATGTAGGCGAATCGAAATCCGGCGATAGTCGGCGATATGGCACATTAGCACATGAAAACAAACGTTGTTTTCACGCGCTAATGTGTTCCTTGATAATAATGGGGGTGGATTCAGCTTTATGATCCACTCCCCCATGTTATCAATGCCCTAACACCTGGTCAGAGCAGGCGTTGGGAGACCTGCGATAAACGAGTTTATCGCAGGTCTCCCTCTCCCAACGCCTGCCAAGGTAATAGGGTGTTCCCACCTCCAACCACATTTTACATGTGGTTGGACGTGGGAACGCCCACTTTGCATGTCATTAACGATGTTTATCGCTGACATGCAAAGTGGGCTTGCGCCAGGCTTTAAAATGCCCTTGTTAATAGGGCTCTAGCAGTATCGCCGCTTTCTCGGCACAATTCGCCGAAAAAGCGGCAATACTTGCCCTTCCAAGAGATCGGCCTGTTATGGAAATGATATACACTTTCAATTAAATACATGTGATCCTTACACAGCCAATCAGCTGCAATCCCACTGTAATATTTTGCAATACATGCATTACTGTAACTTTACTGTAAGGGTGCTGTTCACCAGGTAATCAAGCATTATATTGATTATCACTAATGCACAAAGAATGAAGCAGGTTACACCAGCATGGCAACAACACACATACCATATTTGGATATCAATTTCACATTATGGGAGTGTCACTATGCATAACAAATACGAATAAGGCCTATCTGGCTCTACATTCTAGGTCACGGCTTGCTGCTTGTGCAGGGTCGGTCTGTTTAACCACAAGGATACTTTGTTCCCTATTTCCGAGGACGGTTCTTCTAGCACAAACCTCACCAGCTCATCTGCTCATCCTGGCTCAAAGCTGTTCTTGCAAGCATGGACAGCTACTGTCCTGTTCTTTGCTTCTAACCACATCCTTCATCTTTGCAGTAACCACTGCTCTCATGCTCCGGCTCACACTGCAAAGGCCATTCTATGAGCTACACAGTAGTTCTCCTATGCAAGGCCTTGCAACATAGTGTATTGTAATTTTCCACTTCAACTGCACTAAGTAATAATGGCCCAAATGGATGAAAACTAGGTAATCATACTTAACGAACTCTTTTATGGCTCACAGAGTATTATGAGGTTCAAAAAACAAGTTCTTACCGATTCCAGAAATGTCAAATCTTCTGGGGATTCAAGGTGCACATTCACTGCGCGTGTCTCAATCCATGCATCATCTGTGTTTCTGGGGTCATCCAGGAAACCATCGTACACCTGCGAGGTTCAAATCAACAAATATTCTGGTGATACATTGGCAATAACAGATTTAGGGACTGATTTCTCTGGGCTTTCATTTGGTCTCTCCCCCCCACCCTCCTCCCACACACAACAACTGGATCTTCCCACTCATTGTTCTCTTCTTCCTTATAGTGTCAGAGCAGGCTTTGCTGCATCCAGTCCACTTATATCATATTCGGTGCTCTCATCGCTGCATCCTGCCTGCTTATATCACCTTTTGTGAACTCTCTGCCCTGCCTGCTGCATCCTGCCTGCCTATATCACCTTCTTTACTTTCACTGCACTATCCTGCCTGCTTATATCACCTTCTGTGCTCTCATTGCTGCATCCTGCCTGCTCATATCACCTTCTGTGCTCTCATTTTTGCATCCAGTCTGCTTATATCACCTTCTGTGCTCTCACTGCTGCATCCAGTCAGCTAATATCACCTTCTGTGCTCTCAGTGCTGCGCCCTGCCTGCTTATATCACCTTCTGTGCTTTCACTGCGGCATCCTGCGGCTTATATCACATTCTGTTCTCTCACTGCTGCACCCTGCCTGCTTATATTACCTTCTGTGCTCTCTCTGCGGTATCCTGCCTCCTTATATCACCTTCTGTGCTCTCATTTCTGCATCCAGTCTGCTTATATCACCTTCTGTGTTCTCATTGCTGCATCCTCTCTGCTTATCAATCAATCAATGAGGGGAATTGTAAGCGTGCTACTCACCCGTGAGGGTCTCAAGAGGCTGAGGGGGGAGGAGGGGGACTGCAAAACTGTTTAGCCGAAGAGCCAGGTCTTGAAGTTCTTCCTGAAGGTGTTCAGGGAGAGGCGCCTCTGATGTCTGCCGGTAGCTCGTTCAAGGTCTTGGCTGCAATGTGAGAGAAGGATCTTCCGCCTGCTCTGTGGATGCGTTGGGTTTCGGCTATGCCGAGGTTGGGAGATCGGAGGATTCTTTTGGGTACGTGGAAGTTGATTCTGTTGTTGAGGTATTTGGGTCCATTGTTGTGTAGGCATTTGTAGGTGTGAGTGAGAATTTTGAAGGTGACTCTTATCTCCACAGGGAGCCAGTGGAGTCTACGTAGGTGTTGGCTGATGTGTTTGTGCCAAGGGATGTCGAGGACGAATCTGGTGGCGGTGATCTGTATTTTCTGGAGTTTACGGAATAGGGACTTGTTGATGCCGGCGTAGAGTGCGTTTCCATAGTCCAGTCTGCTGGTGATGAGTGAGTGGGTGACTGTCTTACTTGACTCAGGGGGGATCCATTTGAAGTTCTTGCGGAGGATGCGGAGGGTGTTAAAGCAGCTGGCGTTGATGGTGTTGACCTGACGATTCATGGTGAGTGATGAGTCGAATTTGATGCTGAGGTTTTTGGCATGGTCTGAGGGGGTAGGTGGGCTTCCAAGGGCGGTTGGCCTCCAGGTGCTGTCCCATCCTGTGGGGGAGGTTCAGAGGATGAGGACTTCTCTCTTCTCTGCATTGAGCTTCAGGCAGCTGTTGGTCATCCAGACTGCGACGTCCTGCATTCCTTTCTGGAAGTTGAGTTTGGAGGGGGTGGGGTCTTTGGTGAGTTGGGTGTTGTTGGCGTACAGTACGATGTTGAGACTGTGTTGTCGGTCGATGGCTGCGAGGGGGGTCATGTAGATTTTGAAGAGGGTAGTGCTCAGTGATGACCCCTGTGGGACTACGCAGGTGATTTTGTGGTATCGGAGAGGAAGGGTGGTAGTCTGATACTTTGGCTTCTTCCGGTGAGGAATGATCGGAGTAAACTCCGGGGCTGTTCCTTGTATGCCGGCGTTGTGTAGTCTGGTGACTAGTGTGCAGTGGGAGATGGTGTTGAAGGCTGCTGAAAGGTCAAGTAGGATGAGGGCTGTGGAGTGGCTTTGGTCCAGGAGGGTGCGGATGCCGTCAGTGTCGGCGAGTAGGGTGGTTTCGGTGCAGTGGTTGCTTCGGAATCCGGATTGGGACGGGTCGAGGACGGCCATCTCTTCGATGAATCGAGTCAGTTCCTTGTTGACAGTTTTCTCTGCAACTTTGGCTGCGAAGGGCAGTAGCGAGATGGGCCAGTACTTCGTGAGGTCGGTGGGGTCAGCTGTGGGCTTCTTGAGCAGGGGCCTGACTTCAGCATGCTCCTAGTCATCTGGGAAGGTGCCTGTTTTGAAGGCGGTGTTGATAGTGTGTTGTAGTTCGGGTGCGATGTCGGCCGTGGCGCTGTGGTAGATGTGAGGTGGGCAGGGGTTTGTGGGGGATTCCGAGTAGATGTCTTTCATGGTCGAGGCGGTGTCTTTGGTTATTATCGGTGTCCAGTTTGAGATGGTGGGCAGGCTGGTGTCTCTGGAGGACGGGGGGCATCCGTTGCATCTGGTGGATGGTCAACGAAGTTGTCGTAGAGGTTTTTTGATCTTGAGGTGGAAGTATGTTCCAAGCTTGTCACAGAGGTCTTGGGATGGGGTGATGTCTGTGGCTTTGCTGCGTGGGTTGGTGAATTCCTGAAGAGTTCCTTGGAGTTGGCGAGGATTTTATTGTGGATGATGTTCCTCTTGGTGGTTCGGATTTGGTTGTGGTAGTCCGTCATGGCGTTCTTGTATGTGGTGCAGTTTTCGAATGACTTGGTGTTTCTCCAGTTCTTCTCCAGGCATCTGCCGGTGTACCTGGCTTCTTGGAGACCAATGGTGAACCAGGTGGCTTTCCTGGGGAGTTGTTTATCGGGGTTGCATAGCGGGGCGAGCTCGTCTGCGCAGTTGTAGAGCCAAGTGTGACGTCCTCTGGCTGCTATGTTTGCGTTGGATACCCAGGTGTGGTTGTTTCGGGTGAGGGTGGAGTTGAGTTGCTCATCAGCAACCTTGCTCCAGCTCCTTCACGGTGGGCATTGGGCTGGTTTGGGTGCCTTTGGTTTGTTGACAGTGAAGTGTACCAGTGGTGGTCAGTCCATGGCAGTTGCGTTCTGTGGCTGAAGTGAACGCTGTTTCCTGCAGCGCAGATGGGGTTGAGTATGTGTGTCCTGCTCTGTGGGTCGGTGTGGTTACGAGTTGTTTAAATCGAATGTTGGCGAAGTTGTCGTGAAGGATGGTGTAGTTGGGGTTGTCGAGGTGGAAGTTCAGGTCTCCAATGAGTATGTAGTTCATTGAGGCAATGGTGTGGGGTGCGATTAAGTCAGTGATGGTGGAGGTGACAGCTCTCCAGGAGCCTGGGGGTCTGTAGATGAGGGTTCTTCAGAGTGTGGCATTGGGGCTGGTCTGGATCTGAAAGTGCAGGTGTTCGGCAGAGGGGAAGGTTTCGCTGGAGGTGGTGAGGCAGAGGGTGCTCTTGTGGGCAATGGCAAGGCCCCCTCCAGGGTGGTTGGGATGGTCCTTCCTCTGGGTCTTGTATCCGTCCGGTATGGCAGTGTTGATGTTGGGGGCGTTGGTCTAGGTCTACGTGAAGAAGGTGATGTCGGGCGAGATAGAGTCGAGTAGGTTCCAGATTTCCATGGCGTGTACGGAGCGCATGTTGAGGAGGATGCATTTTAGGGTGGCGTCGGTGCTGGCGTCGATGGTGTTATACGCCGGGGTAGTGGTGAAGGTCTGATGGCAGTGAAGGCAGGAGACCTGGCTGTGGCTCCTGTTCGGCGAGGCTTGTTGACAGTGACCAAGTCTTCCATGATTGAGTGCAAGGAGGGTGGTGTTGTCGTCGCGATGGAAGGTCATAGATCCAGGGTTCCTGGGGCGGGCCGTGGTGGGGTCGCAGACGGGCTTACCATAAGCACGTCTGCTGCGCGACCAGGCAGGGGCTGCTATTAAGTAGGGGAGGGAGGTGGAAAGGCAGCTGCGAGGCTGGGAGTGGGCCTGGACAGGGGTGCAGGAGCAGCAGTGATGGGACGGGAGAAGGGAGAGACTTGCACGAGAATGGGAATTACAATGCTGAATCTAACAATGACACTAACAATGAGGCAAGAACATTGAAAAAGATAAAAATAAAATAAAACACATAGACAGTACCAGCAAATTACGGGCACAGCTAGGAGGCGGAATCAGGCAGAGCACACACGGAGGAATGTGCCGACAGTGGCCTCTGGCACCTCCCCGGAGGGGGGCAGGAGGGCTCGGCGTCACCACAGGTGGAGCGGAGCTGTGGGGAGCGTGTAGACCTGAGACCAGGGTCAGAGGGCTTATATCACCTTCTGTGCTCGCAATGTTGAAACATACCTGTCTACGTCGTACAATATGGATTTATTGATGGATCCTTCCTGCTTTCATCTAATCAATTGCCCTAATATCAGCATCTTGCTGCTTCTATGGCCTATACTACTACACTCTTAATGCTGCATACCGTGTGCTTCTATCTTATTTTGTGGTCTGTACACTTAGCCCTCTCTGCTTCACTTTTGACTTGTGTTTGCATATTGCAGCATCTGTACTTCCCTCATCTCTTGTTCCTATGCCCTACCAGCTTTCATCATCATTTACCATGTTCATGATTTTGCCTCCATATTTCATTTCTTGTACTCTATTCCTGACTGTACCCATAATTGCCTGTGGTCTTGATTATACTTACTGCCTCCAAACAACCGAGATCCAGTAAAGGGCATGTCCATGATTGAGGACTGAATATCCTCTGAAAAGCTACTAGTTCTGAGCCAGGCATGGCACTTAAGGGCCACTTACAATGATATTTCTCTGCCCAGCTAGGCAGTCATATCCAGCCCATATCGTTTGTGGCCCTCTCATCAGCAGTCACTTGAGAGAGCACGGCTTTGGCCTCCTCTGAAACCATTGGCAGTACTTGTGCAAATGAGTCCCAGATGGTATGGGAGTATCAGCCCAAGATGCACGCTTTGTTCACTGACTGCAGTGCATGTCCGGTGGAAGAGAACACCCTCTTCCTGAGGGTATCCAGCCTTTTGGATAACCTGCCCGGTGGAGTGGCTGGGAATGCACTGGAGTTAACTTTGGAGGTGGAGGTCTGGACCACCAAGCTCTCTAGGGTTTGGTGAGAAAATTGGGGTCTCCTGGGGCGGGTCGATGGCTGTGGGCAATTGTACTATGCACAGGAGCCACTCTGCAGGGCTTGGGCAAGGCCCAGAGTTGGACATCAATAAGGGCTTAATTGAATGGGAGTAATGGTTTGATAAGCACCACTCCCGGCTGAAGCACCTCTGTCAATACGTTCTTCTTGGCCACCACTAAGGGTAGCATTAAGTCTAGGACCTCAGTCGCCCTCCGCACCACCATTGCAAATGAGGCATCCTCCTCCGTAGCCATGGTAGGGGGAGAGACCAGGCCTGTGTCCAGTCCACTGGCCTCCGACAAATCATAACAGTTGCCCTCGAGATCTTCTAACTGGTATCCATAAGGGTCTGCAAACCCCTCCCAATCATCTCCCAATCCAAGCCATATGAATAAGGCACTGGCTATGTCACGGGGAGTCTGCCTCCCAATGGAGGCGGCATTGGACGCTGCTGTCCAGCACAGTGTCAGAGTGGAGGATGGCGATGGGGATGACACTGGAGCAGATAGCTCAACCGGTGCCGCTCTGGATCCATCAACAAATCCTAAGGGCCTGATGGGTGCCAGGAGCAATCCTGATGGCAGAAGACCAGTAGTGACCCCCCAGAACCGGTGAGGCCTGAAGGCACTCCAGGGGCAGTGGGCCACCCATACCTGAAAGGCATTGCCTCATAAAAGTCTTGTAACTCGGCAGGGGTTGCTTCAGCTCCCGGAAACTCTGGGAGGTGTGGAGACAATCCAGGCAGAGGCTCCATCACAGGGCTAGGGCTCGAATGCAGATGCTCACTCGTCTCGTCAGATGACTTCAAAGGATGTGGTTAAGTCAATTAACTATTCAAGTTCTTGTTCTTCTTGTGCATATGAGACTTACCGGATTTCCCCGACGACCTTGACTGGGACAAGGAATGCCAGGAGAGGCTCTGCAGCCTATCTCAGGACCTTCTTCTCAATTGAGATCCTGAGTGCAGTGGCGTAGAGTGGCAAGCAGCTTGATGCACTGCTCCCTCAAGACCTTGGAGTGCATGGCACGCCAGTCGATGCAGGTCTTTGCATCATGGTCAAGTACCAGAAGCACACTGAATATGGGTCTGTCACAGACATCTATAGATGACAGGTGCCACACGGCTTGAAACCAGCTTTCCTAGTTGACATCCTTGATGCACCAGGAGACAAAATATTGACATAATCTTGACAAAAATTCGATAAAGGGTCAGTCAGAAAGAAAAGAACTGACGTCAGCGTGCTAGGGTGGCGTCTCCATAGGCACCACACATGTCACTTCCAGTATGGACAACGCTGATGAAGTCAATCAGAGCCAAATTACGCCACCTACCGGCGAACAGGGTACTGCTCACATAAAATTTCCACAACCAGTCTGATGCCTGGGGGTTATTCCAAGGTAAGGAATCTGTGGGTAGAAGTCTCTTTCAGCTAGATAATTCCTGCATTTCAATTGTACATTTAGAAATAAATGAGATAATTTCTTCTACTACACAATCATTATTTGAGGAGTGAATGGTGACAAGGTACAGAATTAAAGAAATAACATTAATACTCCTTTCTCACACATCATTCTCAGTCCTACTTGTTTACCTGTGGAAACTTTCTTAAATAAGGAAATCCTGTAAAAAAACAAGTGAGTGAAGTGACCCTCCATTCTCACTTCGGAATCCAAACAATAGTATTTTTCAAAAGTGTGGGGGGATGCTCACATCACCGCTTTACAGATCTCTACTACTGGTACAGCTCTAGCCACGGCTGTAGTGGAAGGCATTTCTGGTGGAATGGGCCTGAATTCCCTCTGACTGCAGTTTTTTTGCCAGTGTATAGAAGGTCTTTATATATAATATAAACAAGTGGAAAAGAGTTCTCTTTAGGACTGCCCTACTTTTGCTGATGCCCAAGTACCTGATAAAGAGTTGGTTCTGAGACCTGCGCTTCATGTGACTGATATAGAGGCTTACAGCGCACTTGTGGTCCAACCTATGTAACTGCTCTCCTATCTTGGTAGGGTGGAAGATAAAAAGTGGGAAAGATGATAGACTGCCACAGATTGAAGGGGACATCACCTTTAGTAATAAAGCCACTTTATTTTTCACAGTACAAGCTTATCTGGGAAGAGGACATTCAGAGCCTGCAGCCCTGTAACTCAACCAGCTGAGTCCAAGGTGATAAGAATTACTTGAGCCTGTTCCAGCTGAATCTTCCTCAGAATCAGAGGAATCAAGTGTATGGGGGAAATGGTGTAGCAGGAACTTCCACTTCAGTGAAGCGCATCTTTTAGAGCATCTTGCAGCAGATACTGGAGGACACACAAAGTTGGAAAATGTGTGTTGTTGTGAGTGGCAATCAGCACCATCAGAGATGTGCCCCACAGGAAGATGTCCTGAACCACCACTGAACAGAAGGCGCTGCGCAGGCTTCAGGAGCCACTTAGGTACATTAAACAACAGTAAAGCTGCCAACTTCAGGTAAGGAACCAACCTTGATCAGCCAGTCATCTAGGTATGTGAAGTCTGGGATCCCCAATTTTCTGTGAGGGGCTGCAACCACCGCCCTCACCTTGATTAAGACTTGATGTGTCGAAGCCAATCCATATAGGTCATAAGTTGAATCTCCTACAAAGCAGAGGAACTTCCTTGGTGATCTTAGGATTTGTATATTTAAATACATGTCCTGAGGTCGCGGAACAACGTCCAATCTTCCATATCCAGTGCTAGCAAAACCTAAGCAAGGGGACAGCATCCTGAATTTTTCCCTGCTCAGTAATCAGTTCAGGATCCTGGGGTCTAGGATCAAACACAGAGAATTATCCTTCTTGGGAACCAGAAAGTTCTGAAAGTAGCACTTCTGCCCAATTTTCTCCTCTAAAGTATACACAACAATGATGGATGAAATGCTTGAATTAATCTCAGCCACTGATAATTATTCAGGGCTACACCTCAATCCATTGCTATTTTGTACACCATGTCACCTCAGTTATGAACCAGCTATATGCAAATCAGTATCAACCCTGCTCCATTCTTAACAGTTCAGTCCAAACTGCCAAGCCAGGTCTTCCCCGAACCAGAACACAAGCAACCGAGAAACAGTTTCACCCTAGTTATGGGCTCATGACCTGGGTACAGCTTGGTTCCAGTGACAGTGTGTGCAGGACCTACGTCTGGGAATAGCTGTTGAACTTAAGGAGACACACTAAATCATAAAAATAAAAAAGAATGGCTAGAATGTGTACTAACCTGTATACGTCTTTATCCTATTGCTTTCTCCCTAGCTACTCATCCAGTGTGAATGTTCTGCATGGAATGTTGATGTGGTGATTATGAATGGAATGTTTGGGTGCCTTTGAGGTGAGGTGTGACAATTGGAGTATGGGCTGAACAGTCTGTTTGTTTGGTATGCTAGATCCAGTGTGTTGCCATTTATTGGTATGTGGAGTGCAAGGTTCCAAGTGTCACCACTTATTGTACAATTGTCTTGCAGTGCGAGTTTTTCAGTTTACGTTAGTATGTTGGCATTTTACAGTACATCTTACGCTATATTGTTACATTGAACTTTACATATCCCTTACACATGGGATTGCGTTATGGATGGGCTTTGCCCATTTTCTTATTGGAGCTTGTATCTCCCTTACATTAGGGATGGGAATCCCATTTCTACAATGTTCTTAACAGACCCTTATATAAGGGGTGTCTAAATGAGTGCAAGGTTTCATACCCTTACATGAGAAAGTACTGGTTGGTGTGTAAGTCACCCTGTGCTACACTTTTTGTTTGCTGCACTTATGTGAGGAGCGGCTGTATGGGTTGGAGTCACCCATTTTCACATGTTTCATTTGCTGCCCTTACGTGAGATTTGGCTGTATGGGTGGGACTCACCCATTTTCACAGTTTTCCCTACTTATACTTAGTCTAAGGATCTTTGTTGGGTTTGAGAGTCACCTGTTGTTACAGGTTACTCCACCCACTCTTTTTTTTTTTTTTGGTCAAGTATACTACACCCATTAATTTTATGTTATGCATGTGTGTGTCAGTCGTTCATACCGCCAGTTCCTGTCGTGCTGTGTTGTGCCTCCTCTCACATCTGTCCAGCCAATGGGTGTGGTTGGTGGTGAACATAGGTGCGATTGTGTTTGTTATATAACATTTTGTTTCTTGTGCCACATTTTTGGATTTTATAAAGGGGTAGGATGTGTGATATTTTATCTTGTATATTTATTTATTGCACCCTCTTAATTTTCTCTTGTATATTTTCCTGTGCGTCTTTTTTATAAATTATTTCAATGCTATACTGTGGTTTTTTATTGTATATTTATCTTGATATCTTCTTTATTTTTTGCAATGTTTTATTGTGGCTTTTGCAGGTTAATACTTTATTCCTTTTTGCATTTGTTTACTTTAGCATAATTTCTCTTTTTATGGTTCTTCAAGTCAATACTTTATTCCATTTTGCAGTTTCCTATTTGTGTTACATAAAGGAGGAGGATATGTAGTGCTGTGTGGAATGTTGGTGTGGTGATGATGAATGGGATGTTTGGTTGCCTATGCGGTGACGTGTGACAGTTGGAGTCTGGGTTGAGAAGCAGGCACTTTCTACACTAGTTATCTGTTTTTAAAGCAACCCCCCCCCCAACATTGTTATGTTCCATTAAATGCATTCCAGTATAAGACTGGAGTTTTCTTGATAAGATAGAAGGCCAGATTTTACGTAAACTATGTAAATTAAACACACTGGTCCAGAAACCTGCAATTAGATTGGAATTTGGGATGGTAAATGAATTTTTTCAAGGCTTAGCCAGGGTAATTCGGTGGGGATACCAGTTGAAGAATAGTGTGTTGTACACCATAAGGGGTTTCCTATGTCAAGAAGTCTTCGGAGGAAAAGCAGATAAATATTAATTCTGCTGTGACTTCACTTTGGTGCTGAATCTTTTCAACTCACAAGAGGAGTCAGTGATCTCCCTCCCGCTTTTAGAGCTTATATCTTTTTTTAAAAACACTAGCTGTATGGGTAGTTTCAAGAGATATGTTAAGTAATAATATTTTACCAATAAATGATCTAACAGCAAATTTGTCCTCTTCTATGAAAATAGGACAAAAATGTTAACGTGTAACTTGAGCATTTAGAACCTTAACACCTTGGCTGCTTGACAGATCCTTCTCCTGTGCTGGGCCATAATGTTAATGGGTGTGGTCATGGAGCACCCTAGAGGTATACCTCATGACGAGCTGAGCTCGTCATGAGCATCGAAGGGGTTAATCATATCCTGTTTGTTTGCCCAGCCTTTTTACAGTATCGCTTTCGGTGGCTTTGGTCGATGTTTATACAGATAACATCAAAAGCATACCATCAGCTCACGAGTTTCTCTTCTATCCAAAGACTGAAACAGTGTTTACAAAACTATTACATTTTTTGAAGGAGTTTTTGAACATATTTTAGTCCTTACTATAGTATCACTTGAGAGGAAGGAGTCTATTTCAGTAGGACCTTCCTTCAGTAGTATATACTATATTTTTAGTAATATGAATAGAGAGGTGGACCCGCTACAGGAGATGGGAGAACCTCATTTTACTCCTGTTAGCTCTTGGGATACGTGGCACCTCTCATCAACAGGCCCCTTATTACTGGGTCTTTTGTAGACTATTATAAAGGCTAATGGTGTTTTATACTGTAGTAATCTGCTTCTTATGTAATGCATCTCCCTGGCCCTGGTTCTCTGCCTGATGCTCTAGCTATATGATGTCATTTGGAATGTTATGGATGTTTGTACTTGAAGGTGGAGCTGTTGGAGAAGACGGGCTGAGCAGCACGGAGGCTGCTCCTGTTGGGGCTTATATTAAGACTTACATTGGAATTTACTAAGCTGTAACTTGAAGAATAAACTACAACTACAAGAGCTGTCTACCAGACTTCATTGATTTCTACATTGGCAACAATTTAAAAGGAAAAGAACTTACGCGTGGAGAAAAGAAGGCTAAAAGACATTGAACTATTTAAGCTTTCTGGCACCCGCCCTACCAGTGACCCTGACAACGGTCGCCCTAAATAATTGTAGGTGCCAGATCCACCTGTGTATGAAACTGAAAGTATATCTGCAGTCCTGTTTTAAAACTGTGAAGTCCAATGAAGAGGTATGTGCCAAATCAACCTCAAATTGTCACTAATGCTGAATGGGCATGGAGCGCTGTGTTTAAATTGACTGTGATGTAGTGATGTCGGGGGCACACATCGATGTCGAGGGCACACATCGAGCCCCGGTAGGGGCGAAGGTCATGCACCAGTGTCGAATGCTGACTAGGCTCCAGTGTGCCCTAATGAGTAGTGGCTGCACATGGTAGAAAATCGGAGGCAGATTGTGATCACATACTTTTAAAGAATCTTCAAGCCCCGCTGTTAAAAATGTGACAGAGAACAAATGTGGAGAAAACTGCAGTCAACAACAATTTACAGTTTCAACTGTGAGCAATGATTGCAGATTTTAATCACATGCCTTTAAAGAATCATCAAGCCCCGCTGTTAAAAATGTGACAGAGAACAAATGTGGAGAAAACTTTGGATTGTAGTCTACAGGGCTTTGAACGGTCTATTGTAACTGTGCAGTGTTTGCCAACCACGAATGGTGTCTCCATGGTATTGAAATGGAATTGCAAGAAGGCCCCAGTTTGTTGTTGTGTCTCTGTGCTCTGTAGCTGACCTGGATTGCCATCAGAGTTAATTTCGTGAGTCAAGTACTGGTGATAAAGATGATTTTAATGTGAGGGTTGCCATGAGCATTGCTGCCTGAAGATCGTCACAGGTACTGTCATTTGCACTAATTGAAAACTACATATTACTGAGAATGTCGCTTTGGAAAACGTATAACTAGTGCAACAACGCCATCTTCTGGCTATGGAGCGCAATTGCATCAAGAAAAGGAATAAACAGGTTCACTCTGAGAGAAAGGAGGATTCAAAACTGGAACAGTAATGAAATATTACTATAAGGAGTTGGAGTGTGGGTCAAAGAAAATAGGAAACCCAGAACTGTACTGTGTGAGATGATTGTTAAGAAAACAAGTTACTTACCTGTAACTTTAGTTCTCCAGTATTGGAAGCTTTCATAGATTCACATGCCTGAATCATTCCCCGTTGTGGAGACGGGAGTCTCCGGTACATAAAAAAGCAATGCTTAGTAGTATAGCAAACTGAAAAGAGGCCTAGGCCCATTTCCCTTTTGCAACCCATAGCCTTTGTTATGTAAAAAAGGCCCAAACTTTTCCCTGAACCAATCAGAGCTCCTCATCCTCTAGAACACTCCTGAGAGAACCTTCTGCCCTCCGATTTTCGCGCACTTGTGCATAAAGAACACTTGTGGTGCTAAATCCGAAGTGAGCCTCTCAGGGGAGGAGGGTGGGTGCATGTGAATCTATAAAAGCTTCCAATACTGGAGAACTAAAGTTACAGGTAAGTAACTTGTTTTCTTGGGGGCGTGGCTTGGCAGCCGATGGAAGGAGACGCGTGAGCGCCGAGCTCCGCAGCAGCCTCCCCATTAATCCTGGCAATTCCCGTCCTGTAAGCCCTTGAGCCCTGATTTCGCCCGCGCCTCCTCCCGCACACCTGGGGGCCTGAACGGAGACGGTGGGTGCGGATCTCCGGCTGCGCGGTACCAGCGCCGCGCCGGGAGTCTGGTGAGCGGCGCCGGCCATCTTGCGGCCTGGGTGGTAGGCCGCATCCCCGACCTCGAGTGGCTGGAGGGCCGAGCCGCGGTGCTACCTGGCCGGCCGCCGGCTGCTGTGGGGGCCGGTGCCCTGAACTTTCGCGCTCGCCGCGGCGGCGGAGCCCGAGCCGCTTTGCCGAGGTGTGCCCACAGAGGCGCGGCGGGGACGCCTGCAGCGGAGAAATCCAGTGGAGACCCTCGGCCCTGGGGGACCGGCGGCGCGCCAGACTAGGAGCGCGAGATTGGGGTAGGGCTTGCCCCTGCGCGGCCTGCCGGAGTTGCGACTGACCGGCGCTGACCCCTGGCCACTCGCTGCTGGGAGATCCTGCCGTGTGCCAGCTGCGGAGTGCAGGCTTGAGGTGAGGCCTAGCCCTGCGCCACTTAACGGCGTGAGGGGGGGGACGGACCGGCGCTGACCCCGGGCCGCTTGCCACCGTGGGACCCCGCAAACGCAGGAAGGCCTGGGGACTGGACACTGGGGACACCCAAGGGGCCCTGATTCCTGGGGCCTGGGCGTGCTACTCACTGGCCCTCACGTGCCTGAGGCTTTGAGGGGCCGCCACTGACGCCATTTTGAACTGATAACATTGGACATCGCGTCTGCACTTGGGGGAGCGACGCACTCCCGGGGGCTCCTTGTGATTGGTGGACAGTAAAGCGAAGAGCGAGGCCCAGGTGCCGCTAGGGAGCTGCTGGTTTTGTGGGCCAGCGGAACCGGAGGAAGGGCGGCACGGAGAGGGACCCCGGGGCTCCCGACCTGAGGAGCTGGACTTGGTGGGGGACGCCGACCCTGTTGCTGCGGAGGAGAGACCTGGCCGCCTCCATGGGGAAACGCCCGAAACCTCCCCCGGATGCGGCTGGGGGGGCGACGGATGACCGGGGCTCCACCCTGGATGACGACCCGGCGACGGGTCTACCGCAGAGCCAGCTTGAGCAGATCCTGAAGGCCATCGCCGACACCAGGGAGGCCCTGCACCACGACATCGGGCAGGTGTCCACGAGCCTGGGCCTATTGCGGGCAGACCACGGCAAGTTAGCAGATCGGGTCAAGCAGACCGAGAGCCGGATTGATGCGCTGGAACCCACGTCAAAGGCGGCGGACACCCTCCTGGGAGAGCTGCAGCACAGGGTACAACTACTGGAGCAGAGGGCGGAGGATGCCGAAGGGCGCAACCGCCGCAACAACATTCGCGTGGTGGGCCTGCCGGAGAAGATTGAGGGGACTGACATGTTGGGCTATCTGGAGACCTGGCTGCGTGATGTGGTTGTTCCGGAAGGGCTATCACCGTTCTATACCCTGGAGCGGGCTCACCGAGTGCCGGCTCGTCCCCCACCCGAGGGCCGGCCTCCCCGCCCGGTAGTGGCGCGGCTGTTGCACTACAGAGATCGAGACCTCATCCTGCAAAAGGCGCGAGCACTGGGGCCCTATAAGGTGGACAACGCCCAGGTCTCCATTTATCCGGACTACTCCTTGGAAGTCCAGAGACAGCGGTCGACTTTCCTAGCGGTCACAAAGGCACTTCGGGAGGAGGGTGTCCGCTACTCTCTCCTGTTTCCAGCCCGCCTGCGGATCATGCTGGATGGCAAGTCTTCCTTCTACGACACTTCCGACGACGTCTGGAACTGGCTGGAGTTATACAAGACTGGCGCGGATGCACTTCATGTGCCCGAGGAGCGACGGAAGGCACCACCGAGACCTAGGCGGAGTAGGAGACACAGGAAACGGCCGCCGAACGCCCGGACACCTTCGATCTCACAGACTGCGCTGGAGCGCAGGGATGCCCTCCGGGCGGTCTCCACCATCTCTCAGGCAAAGGGTTCCGCATCAGCAGTGGAGTCGGGCTCCCGAGAGGGCACTGACGAGGGGGCTTCGGAAGAATCGGCGACTGGAGGCCCCGCTCCACCACATGTCACACCTGGGACTGCTGATGGTTTGTTAGACGAATAAGGCAGATGCTCCCCTGCAGTGGTATTGTATAACCTGATGTGCGCCTGATCTGGGTTTGGGTAGGAGGCAGCATTGACCGATTGGGCCTGGAACTGGTGTTGGGTGGCCAGCCGTTGGGGTGGTGGCTACCTTGATTGAGGAGGGGGCGCGGGGCACTTGGGGCACGTTGGGGAGGTCTGACTGGGAGGAATGTGCTGTTCACGGTCTATCGGAAGAGGCGACAGGCCACCCCCTCTCTTCCCACACCTATTGTGGGACTCTGGTAGTTGCCAGAGACTGTTCCTGTTCATCATTTGGATGGGTTTCTGCTGTTGGGGGCCTATTCTGGGGAGGGGTGGGGCGAGGGATTGTTGGGGAATGTTGGGATTTTGGTCTAGGGGAGTAGCCAGTGTGTGCGCGATACTTGCTTTCTTTGGGACTGTGATTGCTACCAGGAATGGGGACCCTCCTTGACCTGAAGTGTGTGACCTGGAATGTGAGGGGTCTGAATTCCATGCTGAAGCGCCACAGGGTTCATGCTCATCTTGTCCGCAGGGGAGTTCAGGTCGCCTTCCTGCAGGAAACTCACATTGATCAAACTGAGGGGCGGGCTCTGCAGCGCAGATGGCGGGGGCATTTGTTTTACACCACCTACTCGGCCTTTGCTAGGGGGGCTCTGATATGGGTGCGAGCAGGGATTCCCTTCCAGCCATTAGTGACGATAGTTGACCCCGAGGGGAGGTTTGTGGCGGTACAGGGCCGATTGGATGGGAGGGACGTGACGCTCTGCAGCGTGTACGCCCCGAACGTGGACCAACCTGCCTTCTTTGTGCGACTGTCTGGGAAGCTGGCGACTGTCCTAGCTGGCACGGTCCTGCTTGGGGGGGATTTTAACTCTGTACTGGACGTAGACTGGGACCGCTCTCACCCACCACTGGCGCAAGCGGCAGCTCACAAGCTAGCGAAGAGTAGGAGGGAGTGGCAGAGTAGCTGGGGCCTGGTCGATGCATGGCGGACCCAACACCCAATGGACAGGGACTTTTCCTTTTACTCATCCCCGCACGATCTGCATGTTCGCCTGGACAGCATTCTGTGTTCATTAGATATCCAGAGCCTGGTCCGCCACAGTGAGTACTTGACCAGGACGGTATCTGATCATAACCCCTGCCTGGTGACGGTGCAGTGGGTGAGGCGACGCCAAGCTATCCCGACGTGGCGGTTGAATCCACTGACGCTGGAGGACCCCCCGTTTAAAGCCGGGGTGCGCAGCGGGGTGGAGGAGTACTTTGGTGCTAATGAGGGCACGGCCTCCAGCAGGGCACTGGAGTGGGATGCCTTCAAGGCGGTAATCCGGGGCGTCTGTATCTCGGCTACTGCGGGAGTCCGTAAGACCCTCCTGCAGGATGTAGAGCGCAGCGAGGACCGATTGCGCACTGAGGAAAGACGCAGCCACACGGACCCTGAGGCTCACGGAGCGGTCTCGGCAGCACGGGAGATGGTGGCGACGGCCATGGAAAAGCTGCGCTGCTTTGATTATAAGGAGTTTCTGGTCCGGGCTCACGCCGAGCGTGATAAAGTGGGCTCGCTACTGGCGTGGTTGGCCAACCCTGGGACCCGTGGATCCCCGATAGTGGCGCTCACCACTCCGGACGGGCGCATGGTTTATAGGCAGTCGGACATCAACGACCAGTTCCTTCAGTATTATGAGCACCTTTATCGGAGCAGGATGCCGGATCCCCCCGAGGAACTGGAGGAGTTCCTGGAGGCGGCGCAATTGCCCAGGCTCGACCCGGACCATGCGAAACAGTTGGGCGGAGATGTCTCCGAAGGAGAGATCAGGGTGGCCATCAAACATATGGCCCGCCGCAAGACACCGGGTACGGACGGGCTCCCGATCGAATTTTATGCGGCCTATGCGGATGTGCTGGTCCCGAGATTGAGGGCGGTTTACCAAGAGGCCTGGGAATCGGGGTGCTTGCCGGCATCTGCACGCGAAGCTTTGGTGATACCCTTATTAAAGCGAGAGGGAGACGCGAGCTGCCGCTCGGCGTATCGCCCGCTCTCCATGCTCACCACGGACTACAAGATCCTGAGCAGGGTCCTTGCGACGAGGCTACTGACCCACATGCGCTCCTTGGTACATAGTGACCAGGCGGGCTTTATTCCTCAGCGCACCACTGCCACCTGTGTGCGCCGGTTGCTCAGGGTCATGGGGGGGGGAGGCCGCCGCTCGTCCGGGTGCTGCAGTCCTCTCTATTGACATCGAGAAGGCGTTTGATAGCGTCGAGTGGCCATACCTGCTTCGTGTGCTAGAGGCCTTTGGCCTGGGCGAACGCTTCGTAAAATGGACCGCCTTGCTTTATGCCGCGGCCACGGCCCGCGTCAAGACTGGAACCACCATCTCGGCCCCTTACGCGGTGGGCCGGGGGACCCGACAGGGGTGCTCACTCTCTCCCCTGTTGTTTGCGCTGGCTATTGAGCCACTGGCCGCACATGCCCGGCTGGGCCATGCGTATGCAGGACTGCTGCTGAGAGGCGACACCCACTACATCTCTCTCTACGCGGACGACTGTTTGTTGTTTCTGGCGGACGTGAATGATTCCCTGCGGGGAGCCGAGCGGCTCCTGGCGAAATTTGGCCAGCTCTCGGGACTGAGAGTCAATTGGGGGAAGTCTTGCCTCTTCCCGCTGACCCCAGGGGCTGATAATTCCCAGCCAGGGGGCGCCTTGCGATGGGAGCGCCATTGCCTCCCCTATCTGGGCACCCTCATATACCACTCACCAGCGACCCTCTTAGACGGCAACATCAACAGGGCAATTCGGAGTCTACAGGGTTGCATGGGTTTCTGGCGGACACTACCGCTGTCGGTCGCGGGACGAGTCGCAATATTGAAAATGGTGGCGCTTCCCCGATTGTTGTACCTGTTTCGCACCCTGCCGATCTGGATTCCTGCGTCAGTCTTCAGTAGACTCCGCTCCCTCACATCTGGGTTCATCTGGGGATCGGGTAGGCGACGGGTGGCGCTGACCACGCTGCTGCGCCCCAGAGCAGACGGGGGTCTCGCGGCACCGGATTTTGAGTGGTACTACCTGGCGGCGCAGCTGCAGTGGCTCACCCAGGCGGTGGCCTTGGAGTTCCGAGGCCCGGAGGGAGTGGTGGGCAAACTGTTCCCGATACACGTCCTTTCCTTTATAATCTTGGGTCAGAAATTGGACCTCGCTCAGCTCACCTTGGAGGAACGAACGATTCGCAGCTGCTGGCTTCGGTGCCACAGGCGCGCGGGTGTCGTTCGCCCCTACGCCCCTGAAATTCCGCTCGGGATGTGCACGGCCTTTCCACACGGTGGCGACTGGTCGGCGCTGGCAACCTGGGAGGAGCTTGGCCTGCAGATGGTCGGCGATCTTTATAAGGATGGCTCGCTGCTCCCGTTTCGGGAGCTGCAGGACTCTTACGGTCTGCCGAGAGGTGGATATCTGCTACACGCTTCGTTGGTGGCTGGTATTCGCCTTTATTGGAGAAGTGGGCTCACCGAACCGCCGACCTCGGAGTGCTGTCAATACGTGGTAATGGCCGCTGGCACTTACAAGGCCATCACATGCCTTTACCGACGATTGTCGACCGCCACCCTGCGACCCCTGGATGTGCTACGAGCCAAATGGGAGGGGGACATTGGGCGGTCTAGTCCTGAAACGGCCTAGCCACAGCTGCTGCGCCGAGCATGGAAGGGCACCAGGAACGCCAGGTTCCAATTGGTCCAGTTTTTTACCCTGCACCGCGCATACCTAACACCGACGAAAATCTCGCAATACTTCGAAGGTGCGTCCTCACTCTGTCCTAGATGTGGGACAGCGGACGCGGACTTCGCCCACATGTTTTGGACCTGCAACAAGCTGGCCGGTTATTGGGAGGCGGTGATGTCCTGCCTGAATGCTGTCACGGACCGGCAGATCGATATTGACATGGGCACCTGCCTATTATTGTGGTTCCCTCACACCCCCCGCAATCGGGTTACCAGTAAATTTTGCGACTTGGGTTTGGTGTTAGCCAAACGTGAAATCTCCATGCACTGGAAATCCACCCAAGGCCCCAGCTACTTGCGTTGGAAGACCACTCTGGAGCGCTGGGCGAAAGCAGAGAGTACCTTGCGGCTGCGGCAGGCTAGGAGCCTAGATAATGACAAAGCACTGGAGGCGGCTAGGGCGTGGGAGGCCCTAGTGGTGGCGCTCCAGCAGCCAGAGGGTGATCTGAGCGAAGATGAGGGAGGGACACCAGGTTGAGGGTGCTGAGTACGGGGATGCCTCGCGCGCACCAGGGCACACACACACTACTTACACCTATCGATGGCGGATCAGGAGGTCCTAACATCCCGTTGAATGACATGTCTTACCTTTGCCGAGGGCCTGTCCAGGACAAGAAAGTGATACCAAGTTAATGATTGGGAGGGAGGATTGTGACACACTGGCTATGGGGGTGGGATACAGGGTGGGATTGGTTTGTTGGGGGATGTTAGCAATAAAAGGTGTCCTGTTGGAACTGTACTGATATACTGCATTATCGGCTGCTGCCTTGATTGCTATTTTCCTGTAATGAACTTTCTGACCTGGAATGCCAATAAAAAATGTTTTTACAAAAAAAAAAAAAGTAACTTGTTTTCTTACTCCAGTATTGGAACTTTCATAGATTCACATGCCTGAATCAGAATAGCGAGTAGTAAGATACAAAGCACATTTCTCTGATACACCACATAATCATGTAATACAATATGAAAATGAAGCATAATATCATACATATATACATATATATAAAATGTGACTTTGTAAAACCAAGAGAAATTACGGATGGAGGGATGGAAAGAAGGCTCACCGTTACTGGATGATATTCCACAGTACCGCCTCTCCCACCGCCACTTCTGACTCTGCGGCTGCCTCCAAGCAGTAGTGCCTTGTGAAGGTGTGCGTGGATGCCCAGGTCGCTGCTCTGCAGATATCCTGGATTGGCACTCCTCCAAATAGTGCAGTAGATGTGGCCACTGCCCTCGTGGAATGCGCATGAACTCGTGCATTTAGAGGCTTTCCAGCAGCTTGATGACAGTAGACAATTGCACTGGAAATCCATCTGGCGATTCCCCTTTTAGACAGAGGGAAACCTTTCCTGGGTGCGCTGAAAGCGACAAATAGCTGAGAAGATTTGGGAAGAGCCTTAGTGTCTTTTAAGTAGAACTTCATACATCCTTGCACGTCTAGCGAGTGCAACACTCTTTCCGCTGCTGTTGACTGATGAGGAAAGAAACGTTCCAACACCAACGGCTCATTCAGATGAAAGTCAGTTGGCACCTTAGGAATGAATTTCGGATTCGTCCTAAGAATCATTCTATCCTCCTGAAGTTGTAGGAAAGGCTCCTGAATTGTGAGCCCTTGCAGTTCAACTACTCTTCTCGCTGATGTCAGAGCAATGAGAAGAGCTAATTTCCAAGACAAGAACTTAAGGTCCGCCCTGTGTATCGGCTCAAATGGCGGTTTCATCAATTGTGATAGTACTATATTAAGATTCCATAGTGGTGGTGGAGGCTTTACTGGAGGAAAGACCCTGAATAGTCCCTTCATAAATTGCTTAAGGATCCTTGATGACCATAAGGACGGGCCTGACGAAGACCTCCTATAGCGGGATAATGCAGCCAAATGCACCTTGATGGAAGCGTGCGCCAATCCTGACTTTGCTAATAGCAGAATGTAAGGTATCATTTGATGAGGTGCAGCAGTAAGAGGGTGAATGGTCTTCCTCTTACACCACAGACAAAACCTCTTCCATTTCATCCTGTTGGTTTTGTTGGTACTGTCTGCTCTAGCTTTGGACAGGATTGTTCTACATTGGTGTGAGATGTTTAGATTACTAAACTCACAGTGTTCAGGAGAAAGGCTGCTAATCGCAAGGATTTCGGGTCCGGATGGAGCACCTGACCCCTGGACATTGTCAGAAGCGATGGAATTGGTCGTAGTCGAACTGGACGGTGCTCTGACAACAGCAGGAGTTCCGTGAACCAGTGTTGTCTGGGCCACCACGGGGCTATTAGGATCAGCCCGCACGGCTCTTTCTTGATCTTCACCAGTACGCGGGGAAGAAGAGGAATTGGAGGAAAACCGTAGGCAAAGACGCCGGACCATGCCATGGAAAACGCATTACCCCAAGATCCCTTTTGGGGAAGCCAGTTTGCGAAGTACTGGCATTTCCTGCTCTCTCTTGTGGCGAATAGGTCCACTATCGGTGTTCCCCACCTTTGAAAGACGCTGTCCAAGGTCCCCTGGTCCAGCTCCCATTCGTGGCAGGACAATTTGAGCCTGCTGAGAGTATCCGCTTTGACGTTTTGATCCCCCGGGAGGTGTTCTGCTGACAATGATATTCCTTGTTGAAGAGCCCATTCCCACATCTCCTGGGCCTCCTGAGAAAGGGAGAGAGATCTTGTTCCCCCTTGCTTGTTTAAATAAGGCATCGCCGTAGTGTTGTCTGTTCTTACCAACACTGGCGAACCTTGTATTGGTGGTAGGAAGGTTTGTAATGCCAAGCGGATCGCCCTGAGCTCCAGCAGATTTATGTGCAATCGCTGCACGTGCACCTTCCAACGACCACTGACTTGAAGGTCCTGAAGGAAAGCTCCCCATCCTTCAAGGGACGCATCTGTCGTCACCACTAATGGAGCCGCTCTTGCAAGAAAAGTCAGACCCTGAGACACATTTTCTTTTTGTGTCCACCATTCCGCTGCTTGTACCATCACTGGTGTCACTCGTATTGTGTCGTCGAAGGATCCCTCTGCTTGACGCCACTGAAGATCAATTTGCTCCTGCCATGGGAGCATCCTTAACCTGCAATGAGGTACCAGGGGAATGCAAGATGACATCATGCCCAGCAAGGATTTGTATCTGCGAACTGAAAGAGACTTTCTTTTTGTGAAGTCTAGCAAGAGGAACACAATCCTCAGTTGCCTTTCTTCGGAGGGAAACGCCTTGTTGCAGTCCGTGTCTAGTATTGCCCCCAGAAAAGTGATCACTTTTGTTGGTTGGAGGTTTGACTTTCCCTCGTGAAGGGTCAATCCCAGTTTGGCGAACAAGTCTATGCAGGCCTGTGTTGACGCTCTGGCTTGTACTTTCGATGGTGCTTTGACTAACCAGTCGTCGAGGTAAGGAAATATTTGATGTTTTTGCCTTCTTAACACAGCTGCCACTGGAGCCAGGCATTTTGTGAACACTCTCGGCGCTGACTTTAAGCCGAATGGCAGTACCCTGAATTGGTAATGTCTTCCGGCTACTAAGAACCGAAGGTACTGTCTGTGTGCAGGATGGATCGGCACGTGGAAATACGCGTCTTGTAGGTCTAATGTAGTCATATGATCTCCTGGGTTCAATAACGGAAGGATGTCCTGTAGAGACACCATCCTAAAAGATTGCTTCTTGAGATAGGTGTTTAAGGATCTGAGATCCAGAATGGGGCGCCATTGGAGGTTGTTTTTCTTGACAAGAAAGAACCGGGAGTAAAATCCCTTGTTTTCCTGGGCCTTCAGTACCGGTTCTGTTGCTCCCTTTCGGAGCATTGTCCGAATCTCCTGCCGGAGTTGATGCAGATGGTTGGCTCTCTGATGCATCGGTGGCGTACAAGGGTGCGTCTGAAGAAATTCTAGGGTGTGACCGAATTGAACAATTTTTAGGACCCATTGGTCCGTTGTTATTTTCCGCCAATTTTGAAGATGGTGAGCAATCTTTCCACCCAGGGGAGCACCTGAGATAGCTGGAAGATGGAGGTTGTCATTGCTGTTGGGTGTTGTCCTTCCCCTGACGGCCACCCCTTCCTCTTGGAGCTGATTTTGTATATCCTCCTGATTGACGTTGATTGTACTGTTGACGGTAGGGCTGCGATGGGGCAGAATAAGAGGAATATCTTCCTTGTTGATATCCTCCTCTATATGAGGACTGACCTCTGCCTCTGGAGCCACGAAAAGGGGTTTTTCTGTATTGCAGTGTCCCCAAAGCCTTTGCAGTATCGGTATCCTTCTTGATTCCCTGCAGAGTATCGTCAATATGCTTCCCAAATAGATCTTCTCCATTGAAAGGGAGGTCTAGAATCTTGTTTTGCACCTCCGGCCTACAAGCTGTTGCCCTTAGCCATCCCTGCCTACGCAGGACTGCTGCTCCTCCCAAGGATCTAAAAGCCGTCGTCGCTATATCCATAGAGCAGTCTATGACTTCAGCAGAAGTCCTCTCCCCTTCCAGGAGAATCTTCTTTGCCTCCTGCTTCTCCGGTTCCGGCACCTGGTTAATGTATCTGTTAGACCTGGCACCTTGGCGTGAGTCTCCCTTCCTCTTTTTGCTGATGTGCCTCCGATGTTTTGCTGGTTTTCGATGCTCAGGGCACTGCGCCACGGCCATTCCGTGCCGCAGTGCAAGTGCTCCCAATGTAAAGTGTATATGAAATTGATTTCCATGATTGGCTTATTTGTTTTACTATCAGTCCCCAGTAACGTGCACGAGGAGTGCCGGGGCTTGTAGATACAAATGCTGCTGGTGGGCTTGCAGCGCTGGTTGCGCCACCCACGGAAGCGGCCTCGTAAGATGTGTCTCGGGTCCGCCATCGCTGACCCCGCGTACAGTCTCGTACTGCACGCTGATTGCGCAAGTGCCCACACTTGCCAGTCCCTGAACCTTCCCTAACCTCCATATCAATCATCCCTCTGGTAGGCCTACGGGCAGGGTGCGTTGCGAGCGTAAGATAGGACAAGCCTAGAGTGTGGCATGTCCTAGTAGTGAATTACCGCCCTTTTGGTTCTTCACTATTGAAGGGCTACCGGTTCTCTTAGGTCAGACGAGCTGTCGGAGCTATTACACGCTAAAGTCCCGGCAGGCTCTGGGAACCCGGTAGCAGGTCAAGTTTAGTATGCCTGAACTCAGAATAATAAAATACTTCCTTCAGTAAGGTTTATTTTAATATCCTGTGTTTGCAAACTCTACTTTTAGAAAGTTAGCCTTTGCTCGCCTAACTGTTCAACCGCCTCTGCCAGGATGTGTATCTGCTGTCTGGGTTTGTGTGAGTGACAGGGCTGGGAGATTCCCGGGGATAGTCGGGTGCTCCAGGTGGTGAATAGAGTGCTTACACCAGGATGGGTGGGCGGAGTAGTCCTTGACTCTGAATAGGGTTGTGCTCCTCCGCCACAATGCTGGCTCCACCGCCCGCAGAGCGTCTGATGTTTCTGCCCTGAACACTGAAAGAAGATGACAGCGTCCTGTCAACAAAGTACTCCAGAACCGGGTTGAACCAGGCTCAGGCCCCCTGGCCAGCAAAGACAAAAGAATCGCAGTATAAATATAGGAGCTTCGCTCCTTACAAATCAGATCCAGTTTTGACCACGACGAACCTCTGCCTGACTAGATGGACCAAGAGAAGCTGAAGGACGGAAACCGGTCTGTATCCTGTTAGACTGGCCTGCAGTGGTGCCTTGCTGAGAACGGAGAGGAAAGGACCAAGAAAGGACTTTGAAGACTTGTGCCTGAAACGATCTCCAAGGGCTTGATCGAGAGCTTGCCCCTTGAACGGAACCCCAGGACCATTGGGTTCTATCTGCTTGTGCCCGTCTGCTGTTGGGCCTTAGTTCTTATTCCCTCGCCAGAGTTGTGACTCGGGTGCCTTCGCCCCCTCCCAGGTCGTGACAGCTCGGAGCCTGGTCGCCCCGCCGTAGAGAGCCCCGCTCATCCCTGAGTCGCTCTCCGCTTCAGTGCCGGGTCGCCGGGTCGCCTGCTCTCCTGTCACCTCGCCGCTAACGGAGCGCGATTGTGTACCTCTCATCTCTCCAGCCGGAATCTGCACGGAGAACATTTCCATAGCCTCGGACGGTCCGTACGTTGCAACGTACCCGACTGTCTCGCTTTGTCCTCCTGCATACCAAGGCGTGTGCCGCACCTCAAGACAGGCCTCCCCGTACAGTGGTACCGGAAGCCTGGTGCTGCACCTGTCTGCCCGAGAACGTGACGCCCTTCACAGATCCACAAGTATGACCCGGCGTACTAAGAAGTAGTACGTCCCGCAGGCCTGAACGGCGCCTCGCCCCGTGAGCTGCATCGATCCCGGATCGCCGCAACCCTCCACAGTCTAGCTCCCCCGCCTCGCTCCTCAAGGGGGATCGAGCCGGAGAGATCCTCTGGAGAACCGTCGGCCTCGTTCGGGGTCAGCCCTCACCAGCCGCGCCTGAAACGCCTCGGACTTCCACAGAAAGGTACACTTGAACTCCGTCCCGAGTTCATATCGGATCCAGGGTCCGCAACGTTCTTATTTCCCTGTCTTCGTACCTTGCCGAACAACGAACATTGAAAGACTAAGTTTGCCTATTGTAATCTGGTGGCCCCCATTCGCTAAAACGTTATTGTCGGTCTTGTGATAATCCTGCTCGAATATATCTTTTATATAAAGTATACGTATTTTTGATACAACCATTTGACTGGTGTCCATTTGTGGTGGGTCAGTGGGTTTACTGTGTGTGGTCATAAATGCTTAACTTACTATCGCCCTGAAGATTAGCCTTGTCTGCTCGCGCCACATTGCCTAGAGGGTGAGCAGGGGTTATTCAAAGGAGTAGTTCCCTTGCCCTGACATTGGGTCTCAGGGTCCCTGCTTGTCGCAAGTACCTACTTGTGCCAACCAGAGACCTTCGGGTTCCAACATTGGTACCAGCGGTGAGGATTTCGGATTTGCATTTATGATTCATATACAGTGAATTACTGATCACCACGTAGCGAGAGCAGACCAAATAACGAAGCCACAGATTACGTTCTCGCCGAGAGATCTCCAATCTCCTAACCATGCCTGGTTCACTTCCGGTACAAGCACCCTCCGTTGTACTCTCTTTGATCTCTGGAATCGACGATGTTGACTGGGAAGGGCTCGAAAATTGCAAACTCGAGCAATTGAGAGCCCTGTGCGAAAAGTTTCGAGTTTCCCAGGCGGGCTGCAACACCAGAGTCCAACGCATCACGGCACTGAGAGCCTGGAAAGAGTCCAGAGAGCCAGCAAATCGGGTGGTGGTGGATCCACCTGATAGCCTTATCGAGGTACCGGGAGGCCCGTCGTCAGAAGAGCTGGCAGACAGGGCTGCAACCAGAGCGCATGAAGTGGAGATGGCCAGATTGAAGGGTCAGATGGCCATGGAAGAGAAAAGGCTCCAGCTGGAGCACGAGATACGCATTAAAGAATTGGGGCTGAAAGCAAAGAGCATGGACGCAGCTCCTGGTGGCAGCACAACGCCAGCCCAGGGAGAGTCAAGGGTCTACGTACCAAAAGATGTGGTGAAGGAGTACTTTAAGGGAGATGACATAGGACAGTGGTTCCGGGCCTACGAGGTAGCCATGTCTTCCCACCGGGTCCCTGAGAAAGATTGGGGAGCGGGGTTGTGGGGACGGTTCCTGACTGAGGGGCGGGATACCCTGTTAGATCTCCCTTCCGAAGAGTCCAATTCCTACCCACGAATGAAAGAAGCCCTGATGAATCGGTTTGGTTTAACTCCTGAAATGTACCGACAGCGGTTTAGGAAATGTGTGAAGATTCAAGGGGGTACGTATGTGGAGTATGTGACCTTTTTCTGCAGAGCGCTGGATGGTTGGGTGAAGGGTAATAAGGTAAATGATTTTCAAGGGCTGCTTGATTTGATAGCATGGGAGCACTTGTCGGATAATTGTTTTCCTGAGTTACGCCAGCACCTGATTGATAGCAAGCTGTCCAACCCGAGGAAGCTTGCTGAGGAAGCGGACCGCTGGCTCAGCACCAGGGTCCACAAAGGTCCAGTGGGAGACTCAGCCAAAGGTGGGCAGGGTCCCCAGCAGAAGAGTGGGGGGGGGGACAAGGGAAAACAGAAAGGGTTCCAGAAAGGCCCCCAAAGTAATCCCCAAGGGAACCAAGGGAAAGGTTCTCAGTCTTCCCCACCCCCGAAATCAACCGGGGCCCCGACAGGTAAACCTGTTCCAAAGGGGCCCATCACCTGTTTTAGGTGTGGCGACTTGGGCCACATTGCCTCTGACCCTAAGTGTCGCTTGTTTGCGAAACCCGCACCCACTGGTGCTCCCCCCCAGCAACTAGCTAATGTTAACTTTGGGGAGGAAGTAGCCGTCCAAATGGGTGGGGAACCCGTTCAGATGACCCTAGTCTCGTTAGGAGACAGTGAGATGGTCCCCGAAAACTACCTGCCCAATAACACTAAGAAATATGCGCAGGTAGTGACCATCAACGGTAAGAAGGCGGAGGCTCTTTGAGATACAGGAGCCAGTGTGACTGCAGTGAGGCAGCACTTGGTTTCTCAAGAGCAGGTAGTACCGCACGCCTACTGTAGGGTTGTCAATGCTGACAATTCTGAGAGCCAGTGTCCGATGGCTCAGGTTCCCTTTGAGTGGGGGGGGGGGTCTCAGGTACTCTGCAAGTCGCTGTGAGGACCTCCATGCCTGTAGATTGTCTGCTAAGGAACGATTTGGAGAACTCCCCTTGGGGAAAGGTGGAGAAAACGACTCATCTGCGGATGGTGGGTCTACCCGACTGGGCGTGCGTGACCACACGGTCCATGGCAGCCAGTAGGGGTGTTGAAGAGGTCCTGGAGCCTGAAGGAGAGGCCCAGGAACCGGCCTTAGAGAGGCGGCACCGGGGGCGCGGACAGCCGGTCCCCGATGTTCCCACGGCCCAGGAGGAAGCAGACCTCGAGGGGAATGCCCTGGAGCCTACGGGGGAACAGATCGCTGAACTGGGAGACTTGCCTGAGCTGACCCATTGGCAGCAAGAAGGAGGTCCCTCCAGGGAAGAATTCTGTGAGGAGCAGAAAACGTGCCCTTCTCTAGCGGGTATGCAGCAGCAGGCTGCAGACCAGGCCAATGGTGTTCGGTCCGGAACTCACTTGGTATACTGGGAGAACGATCTCCTGTATTCGGAGCCTAAGGCTGCTGAACCTGGGTCAGCCCCTGTGCTGGTGGTACCCCAGAAGTTCAGAGCCTTCCTACTGGGACTGGCTCACGATGTACCGTTAGCAGGACATCTGGGGATGGACAAGACCTATGACAGGCTTGTCACCCACTTCTACTGGCCCCAGATGCATCGGAGCTCAGACGCTCATTGCAGAACTTGCCAAACTTGCCAGGCAAGTGGTAAGTGTGGAGGGAAGAACAAGGCTCCCCTCCAACCATTCCCCGTCGTCAGTACCCCATTCCAGCGAGTGGGAATTGACATTGTGGGGCCTCTGGACCCCAAGACAGCCCTGGGCAACAGGTTCATCCTGGTCTTGGTGGACCATGCCACCCGGTACCCTGAAGCCATCCCTCTGAGAACAGTGACGGCCCCCGTGGTGGGACGAGCGCTGATGAGAATTTTCTCTCGAGTAGGATTCCCTCTAGAGGTGGTGTCTGACAGAGGTACCAACTTCATATCGAAGTATATGAAGTCCCTTTGGCAAGAGTGTGGTGTAACGTACAAGTTCACCACCCCTTACCACCCCCAAGGAAACGGGTTGGTTGAGAGATTCAACCGAACCCTGAAAGGCATGATTATGGGCCTAGAAGGACCAATGAGGCGTATGTGGGACGTCCTCTTACCATGCCTACTGTTTGCGTACCGAGAGGTGCCACAGAAGTCGCTCGGGTTCAGTCCCTTCGAGCTTCTGTACGGTCACCCGGTCCGAGGACCTCTGAGTCTGGTTAGGGAAGGCTGGGCGCAATCTCCCAGGAAACCTCCCTAGAATGTATATAGCTACATGCTGGCCTTCCGAAACCAGACCCGGCGATTCAGGAAACTTGCTGAGGCAAACCTGGAAGCCAGCCAGGAGGAGATGAAGCGGTGGTACGACCAGAATGCCACTCTGGTAGAGCTTCAGCCTGGACAAAAGGTGTGGGTCTTGGCCCCAGTGGAGCCCTGTGCATTTCAGGATAAGTGGACGGGTCCATTTGAGGTTGTGGAGCGCAAGAGTCCTGTCACCTACCTGGTGAACTTGCAAACTCCCAGAAATCCTTTGAGGGTCCTACATGTTAACCGCCTTAAGCCCCACTTGGAGAGGCCTGAAGTGGGCATGCTGTTGGCAACCGATGACGGAATGGAGGAGGAGACCGAGCCTCTTCCGGACCTCTTGGTGGCCTCCGAGCGAGATGGGTCAGTGGATGGAGTTAACCTCTCACCCTCCCTGACCCCCGAACAGCAGGACGATTGCCGCCAGTTGCTGGGACAATTCTCTGACTTGTTCTCCCTGGTTCCGGGTGTCAGAGATTGGTGCGTCCATGATGTGGACACCGGAGACAGCTTGCCGGTGAAGCACAAGGCTTACCGCGTGACTGACAGGGGGCGAGCTTGCATCAAGGAGGAAGTCTCGAAGATGTTTGCTCTTGGGGTGATTGAGTCCTCCAGCAGTCCTTGGGCCAGCCCAGTGGTTTTGGTCCCGAAGGCTGCGACGCCGGGAGCCACACCCGAACTACGGTTCTGTGTGGACTATCGAGGACTCAATTCGGTCAGGAAGACTGACGCGCACCCCCTCCCCAGAGCTGATGAGCTCATCGATCGGTTGGGTGCTGCCCGGTACCTCAGTACGTTTGACTTAACGTCTGGGTACTGGCAGATTGCCTTAACTGACGGGGCGGAAGAGAGGTCAGCGTTCTCAACCCCAGATGGGCACTACCAATTCCGGGTCATGCCCTTTGGGATGAAAAACGCCCCTGCCACCTTCCAGAGGTTGGTCAACCAGGTGTTGGTTGGACTGGACGCGTTCAGTGCCACCTACCTGGACGACATCGCAGTGTTCAGCGGAACATGGGTAGAACACTTGCGACACCTGTGGGAAGTGTTGTCGGCTCTGCGCAAGGCAGGCCTCACGATCAAGGCGAGGAAGTGCCAGATCGGGCAGGGATCCGTGGTGTATTTAGGACACCAAGTTGGGAGCGGCCAGGTGGCGCCCCTTCAACCCAAAATTCAGACCATCCTGGCTTGGGAAGCCCCCAAGACCCAAACGGAGGTGAGGGCCTTCCTCGGACTCACCGGGTACTACAGGAGGTTTGTCAAGGGATACGGCACCATCGTTGCCCCCTTGACAGAGCTGACTTCGAAGAAGCAGCCCCGGAAAGTGATCTGGACCGACGCTTGTCAGGAAACCTTCGACACCCTGAAGAAAGCCATGTGCACGGCGCCCGTGCTCTTGGCTCCTGATTTCTCCAAACACTTTGTAGTGCAGACAGACGCTTCAGAGCATGGGATTGGGGCTGTCCTTTCAAAGACGACTGAGGAGGGCTGGGATCACCCTGTGGCCTTCATCAGTCGTAGGTTACTTCCACGGGAACAGAAGTAGAGTGCGATTGAGCGAGAAGCTTTCGCTGTGGTTTGGCCCTGAAGAAGCTAAGACCCTACTTGTTTGGGTCTCACTTCCGAGTTCAGACGGACCACAGGCCCCTCAGATGGTTGATGCAAATGAGGGGTGAGAACCCGAAACTGTTGAGGTGGTCCATTTCTCTACAGAGTATGGACTTTACGGTGGAACATCGCCCTGGCATAGACCATGCCAATGCTGACGGTCTGTCAAGGTTTTTCCGCCTTAGTGATGAGGATCTCCCTGGGCAAGGGTAGTTCTCCCCACATTTCAGCTGGAGGGGACACGTGTTAGACCTGGCACCTTGGCGTGAGTCTCCCTTCCTCTTTTTGCTGATGTGCCTCCGATGTTTTGCTGGTTTTCGATGCTCAGGGCACTGCGCCACGGCCATTCCGTGCCGCAGTGCAAGTGCTCCCAATGTGAAGTGTATATGAAATTGATTTCCATGATTGGCTTATTTGGTTTACTATCAGTCCCCGGTAACGTGCACGAGGAGTGCCCGGGCTTGTAGATACAAATGCTGCTGGTGGGCTTTAATCAAGCTAGCCGGGCTGAAGAGAGGTGTTACCTCGAAACCGGGCCGGTCCTCGGATGCTTGTTTCCGTTCTGGGAAGGACATGGCTTTTGTAGTTCGGACTGGACTGTTCCCATGGGGCACAGGGTCAGCGCTGATTTGCATATCGCCATTGTCTAACCCAGGGTGGTGTGGAGTGGAAAAACGATGGATTTGGGCCCAGATCTTTGGACTGGGGTGAATGTGTGACATTGATCCACATTCTGTCCATCATTGTTGTGTTTGCTGGTGGGCTTGCAGCGCTGGTTGCGCCACCCACGGAAGCGGCCTCGTAAGATGTGTCTCGGGTCCGCCATCGCTGACCCCGCGTACAGTCTCGTACTGCACGCTGATTGCGCAAGTGCCCACACTTGCCAGTCCCTGAACCTTCCCTAACCTCCATATCAGTCATCCCTCTGGTAGGCCTAGGGGCAGGGTGCGTTGCGAGCGTAAGGTAGGACAAGCCTAGAGTGTGGCATGTCCTAGTAGTGAATTACCGCCCTTTTGGTTCTTCACTATTGAAGGGCTACCGGTTCTCTTAGGTCAGACGAGCTGTCAGAGCTATTACACGCTATAGTCCCGGCAGGCTCTGGGAACCCGGTAGCAGGTCAAGTTTAGTATGCCTGAACTCAGAATAATAAAATACTTCCTTCAGTAAGGTTTATTTTAATATCCTGTGTTTGCAAACGCTACTTTTAGAAAGTTAGCCTTTGCTCGCCTAACTGTTCAACCGCCTCTGCCAGGATGTGTATCTGCTGTCTGGGTTTGTGTGAGTGACAGGGCTGGGAGATTCCCGGGGATAGTCGGGTGCTCCAGGTGGTGAATAGAGTGCTTACACCAGGATGGGTGGGCGGAGTAGTCCTTGACTCTGAATAGGGTTGTGCTCCTCCACCACAATGCTGGCTCCACCTCCCGCAGAGCGTCGGATGTCTCTGCCCTGAACCCTGAAAGAAGATGGCAGCGTCCTGTCAACAAAGTACTCCAGAACCGGGTTGAACCAGGCTCAGGCCCCCTGGCCTACAAAGACAAAAGAATCGCAGGATAAATATAGGAGCTCCGCTCCTTACAAATCAGAACCAGTTTTGACCACGACGAACCTCTGCCTGACTAGATGGACCAAGAGAAGCTGAAGGACGGAAACCAGTCTGTATCCTGTTAGACTGGCCTGCAGTGGTCCCAAGCTGAGAACGGAGAGGAAAGGACCAAGAAAGGACTTTGAAGACTTGTGCCTGAAACGATCTCCAAGGGCTTGATCGAGAGCATGCCCCCTGAACGGAACCCCAGGACCATTGGGTTCTATCTGCTTGTGCCCGTCTGCTGTTGGGCCTCAGTTCTTATTCCCTCGCCAGAGTTGTGACTCGGGTGCCTTCGCCCCCTCCCAGGTCGTGACAGCTCGGAGCCTGGTCGCCCCGCCGTAGAGAGCCCCGCTCATCCCTGAGTCGCTCTCCGCTTCAGTGCCGGGTCGCCTGCTCTCCTGTCACCTCGCCGCTAACGGAGCGCGATTGTGTACCTCTCATCTCTCCAGCCGGAATCTGCACGGAGAACATTTCCATAGCCTCGGACGGTCCGTACGTTGCAACGTACCCGACTGTCTCGCTTTGTCCTACTGCATACCAAGGCGTGTGCTGCACCTCAAGACAGGCCTCCCCGTACAGTGGTACCGGAAGCCTGGTGCTGCACCTGTCTGCCCGAGAACGTGACGCCCCTCACAGATCCACGAGTACGACCCGGCGTACTAAGAAGTAGTACGTCCCGCAGGCCTGAACGGCGCCTCGCCCCGTGAGCTGCATCGATCCCGGATCGCCGCAACCCTCCACAGTCTAGCTCCCCCGCCTCGCTCCTCGAGGGGGATCGAGCCGGAGAGATCCTCTGGAGAACCGTCGGCCTCACCAGCCGCGCCTGAAACGCCTCGGACTTCCACAGCAAGGTACACTTGAACTCCGTCCCGAGTTCATATCGGATCCAGGGTCCGCAACGTTCTTATTTCCCTGTCTTCGTACCTTGCCGAACAACGAACATTGAAAGACTAAGTTTGCCTATTGTAATCTGGTGGCCCCCATTCGCTAAAACGTTATTGTCGGTCTTGTGATAATCCTGCTCGAATATATCTTTTATATAAAGTATACGTATTTTTGATACAACCATTTGACTGGTGTCCATTTGTGGTGGGTCAGTGGGTTTACTGTGTGTGGTCATAAATGCTTAACTTACTATCGCCCTGAAGATTAGCCTTGTCTGCTCGCGCCACGTTGCCTAGAGGGTGAGCAGGGGTTATTCAAAGGAGAAATTCCCTTGCCCTGACATTGGGTCTCAGGGTCCCTGCTTGTCACAAGTACCTACTTGTGCCAACCAGAGACCTTCGGGTTCCAACAGTATGGAGACAGGTCACACCACATTTGTCTGTTGTACCTTCCCAGATAGAGAGGGCATTAGCGGCTTTCACTAGCAGAGCAGACATTACGGAAAACCGTTTTCCTGCATTATCCAGCCTTCTGCCCTCTCTGTCCGGAGGTGTCATGATCGGAGCAGACGGGTTTCTGGACTTCTGCTGTGCCGCCTGAGTAATTACAGAATCCTGTTTGGGATGACCCAAAAGACAAGCTGGAGCATCCATAGGTGCCTTATCTTTTTTGTCTAGTCTGGCAAGAACCGGCGTCACCGTAGCTGGCGTCTCTATGACTTTTAATCCTGCCTCCCAAATATGACTCACTATAGGCAAGGCTCGCACCGATCTGCGACACGAGTCCTTGAAGTCTTATAAAAAGCATTCCGCTTTATCCTCAATCATGGTGAGTGCAAATCTCTTAGTGGCTCTCTCCATCAAATTATGAAAACCTCCAATGTCTTCCGGTGGAGAATCTACTGGTCTCGGCCCAGGTGTTGAAGGCGAGGGGATGAGATAGTCATTCCACTCTGCGCTTGGTTCCGCAATCTTTCCATCCTCATGATCCTCATCCGAGGTATCGTGTTGTGACTGTGGCGGTGGAGACCTAGCAGTAGGCTCCGGCAACACCTCTCTCCTGCGCACTGGCGTCCCTTGTACTGACCGTGGACACGGAGTATCCTCTGGAACTTGCTGAGTGGCTGGAGTTACTAAGTATCTTCTTCTATAATCCTCCAACATGCCCTGGAGGTCTTTTAACAAAGAGGATGGTACACTTGTCATATCTTCACCATGCTGTTGGTGATATTGGTGCTGCTCTTGGGGATGCTCTTGAAAACCCCCATATTCTTCCTCAGAATCGACCTCCTGGTACTTGACTTGCAATTGCGAATGGCTACTCGCAAAACCATAAGGACCCTGTCCTCTTCCTCCTCCGAATCTTCCTCTTCCAGCAGGTGAGAAGGAACCAATGGAGATACCTTGCTCGGCGATGTAACCCCTAGTGTAATAGGCTTTTTCCGGGCACTAATCGTTTTTCTGGCGTCTTTTCCGTCGTCGACGAGCCCGTCGGCGAGATTCCCATCGCCGTCGCCGACCAAGTCATCGACGCAACCGTCGACGTTGTAGTTACCGTCGACGCTGTCCTCTTCGACTCTCCGGTCATCGTCCTCGTCCTTGTCGACGCTGCCGTCGTCGACGGGGTCATCATCGATGCTGCCATCGACGATGTAGATACTGTAATACTCGTCGACGCTCTCGTCGACGGTGAAACCGTCGACGATATTGCCGTCGACGGTGAAATCGTCGACGCTACCTTTTCACCAGCTTTCACTCCTTTTTTCGTCGACGACGTTTTAGTCGTTGACGATGACACCTTTTTCGTCGACGATCCCGTCGACAGCGTTAAAACACTACCTTTCTCCTCAGAAGGCACAGATGAAGTTCTCTTGATGGTAATCTTGACTTTATGAGGCGATTTTGGTGGTTCTGAGGTGGACTTCACCTGTTTTACCTCAGAAGCAGAACCCTTCTTCCCCTTAGCTTTAACTGAAGGGGATTTTGAGGTACTGCACCCTGAAGACCCTGGGGTGGTCTTTTTTGGGGTCTTCTCAGGTCTATCACCTGAGGAATGTGTCTGAGGAGATCTACTTCTCTTTTGAGATCTCTTAGATGATACAGACTCCTCCTCACTCTCACTTGAGAGGATTTCTTTTCTGGCCTTGACCTTCTGGAGCCAAATCAGCAGCCTTCCCTTACGATCTCTCAAGGTTTTATTTGAAAAGGTTCGACATACCTTACAATCTTCTGCCTTATGGTCTGGATAGAGGCAGTATATGCAATCTTTGTGAGGGTCATCTGTATAAAGCCTCTTCTTAAAGCAGGTGGAACAAGCTCTAAATAATCCCTTTTTCTCCTTTTCAGACATGGTAGATGAATAAGGAACTCCAATAAGAAGAAACTAGAAGATGAGAGACCTTAAATCTAGTCCAAATACTGTTGAAGTTAAAGAGTTTGAGCAGAGCTCAAAGGAGACACCCTAGCACAACATGCGGTAGAAAATCTGAGGGGAAGAAGGTGTTCTCAGGAGTGTTCTAGAGGGTGAGGAGCTCTGATTGGTTCAGGGAAAAGTTTGGGCCTTTTTTACATAACATAGGCTATGGGTTGCAAAAGGGAAATGGGCCTAGGCCTCTTTTCAGTTTGCTATACTACTAAGCATTGCTTTTTTATGTACCGGAGACTCCTGTCTCGCCGACGGGGAATGATTCAGGCATGTGAATCTATGAAAGTTCCAATACTGGAGTAAGTATTAAGTCACTCACTCGTTTGTTGTGGTGCATGTGATGACGGCTAAGTCACTTAGTGACAATGCATTGAATTTGGTGATATATGCCAATGTTATGTACATCTGATTTTGTGTCATTCTAAATTGATACTCAATGTGGCTTTCATTTTACAGTATTATCATAGGGAGGTGGATTCCCCCTTTACAATTATTTGGGAGGTTACTGCAAATGTGTGGTTTATAGGGAGGTGGATTCCCCTTTACAACTATTTGGGAGGTTACTGCGAGTGTGAGGTTTATAGGGAGGGGGATTCCCCCTGTACAATTATTTGGGAGGTTACTGCGAGTGTGTGGCAATAGGGAGGTGGATTCCCCCTTTACAATTATTTGGGAGGTTACTGCGAGTGTGTGGCAATAGGGAGGTGGATTCCCCCTTGGGAGGTTACTGTGTGTGGTGGTTTATAGGGAGGTGGAATCCCCCTTGGGTTACTGTGTGTGGCAATAGGGAGGTGGATTCCCCCTTGGGAGGTTACTGTGTGTGGTGGTTTATAAGGAGGCGGATTCCCCCTTGGGTTACTGTGTGTGGTGGTTTATAGGGAGGTGGATTCCCCCTTTACGAGGAGGTAAGTGTTCTCTTATTGGGAGGCTACTGTGTATTAATGCGTGTGTGGTCCTGCAATAGTATGCAGACGGAACATTATAATATGTGCATTAGAAGATATGTAAATTTCCCTGGTCCTGCAATAGTATGCAATAGAGGGTGTTCTTGGTAACTGGACGGTATATTATAGTGTGTGCAGAAGAGGGTGTATGGTATTCCCTGGTCCTGCCATTTGTTTAGGTTTACGACTTCTATATTACCACTTTATTACTTATAATACTACATTTACTATGTAATTATTATTATTATCATTATTATTACATAATGAAGGCTGTCTTACTGTTTAATACTTACATTATTACTATTGCATCGTTATTATTATTATTACATAGGGAAGGCTATTTTATTACTTACATTACTATTTTCTCATTATTGCATTGCTTTTACATTATTATTATTATTACATAAGGAGAGTTTGGCTCATGTTATTATGGTGGTCTTTTACGTTTACTCATGGAATGCTTATCTTCTCTTCCTATGTTTATATATGTGTATACTATTTCATTTTGTTAAATATTATAAAGGGGAAGATGTGTAGTAATCTGCTTCTTATGTAATGCATTTCCCTTGCCCTGGTTCTCTGCCTGATGCTCTAGCTATATGATGTAATTTGGAATGTTATGGATGTTTGTACTTGAAGGTGGAGCTGTTGGAGAAGATGGGCTGAGCAGCATGGAGGCTGCTCCTGGTGGGGCTTATATTAAGACTTACATTAGAATTTACTAAGCTGTAACTTGAAGAATAAACTACAACTACAAGAGATGTCTACCAGTCTTCATTGATTTCTACATATACTCTTTGGAATAAATGTTGCACTCGGCTATCGCTGCTTCTTGGTTGCTTTTTGCCCAAAATTGGAATATATCTTTGCTTTTAACTATTGCTGCTAGGGGGAAATGACATTTTAGGTATAAATGCATTGAATCTTTTTGTCTTAAAATATTTTGTACATAAATCTCTGCTGCTCCATGACTGCTCTCTACACAAAATTGGATTAATTATTAAGTTGATATTGTGTGGAAGCTTAACATTAGCAAATTGCATATGTACTTATTTGTTGCAGTAATAGTTTTAATTTTGTAATACCAATTTGCCTCTTCTAGTGATTATCTCTAGTTATCTCCTGTTTATTCAGGGCCCTTGTCCCCCTCCAGTTTACCTTTGCACATGCCTCTTTGCTGCGTAAGGGAGAATCTAGAATTGGTCATAAAGGATTTTGATCTCTCCTTTTATAGAATAATTGGTATATAAACCTCTGGTGCAATGCAGTTATGATTTTTGTTCCATAGTAGGAAGTGATTTTATATTGAAATTTTATAATAACAAATAGTTTATGTATTTCATATATTCACTGTGGCAAAGAGGCGAGTATGTAATTAGAATATGACTATTGTGTAATAATTGTGATCATTTTCATATTTTCTGTCCTTTATAGGTCTCGGCCTGATCCAGCGTATGCGCTGGTCTTGGCCGAGACATTTTGGGGCTCTGATAAATGCTACTTTGCGGGCGATCAGCTTGCTAGAACGCGTACAAGAGCACGCACATGCGCGTCTTAGCAAGCTGATCGCCGGCAAAGTAGTGTTCGCGGTGACGCGCGTGGTGTGCACCACTCACGATTTTTTTTTAATTTAATTTCACGGCCGCCAATGCTTGTTGAGAGATGTTCTCCCTTTCCTGTCAGCATGAAATTGGACTATTGGCAGATAAGGGCTTCCTTTGTGCAAGTGATACCTTGGGAAGAGCTGTGAATCTCGTCAGCCTCTCACCCAAGCATTTGATCCTTTGCCTGTGTCTGCTGGAATCCTCACCTGCAACATTACTGTGAGTGACTGCGCCGCAGTACCGAATTCTTGTCCCTTTCGCTCAGTCCCCTCTATCTCTTAACTTTCCCCTGCTCTTGCCTCAGTCCGCCATATCTGTCCAGCCATACATATATATCTTCCTTCTACCCGCTTCACAGTGGCTCTGTATCTCACTGCTTTTCTTTATTCATCCCCGCCCCACCTTTCCTACACGTATCTCTCCACTTTCCCTTCTATCTAGTCTCCGGTGATGTTTCCATTGTGCACTATGTCTAGCTCACTACTTCTCTCTTTCTTTTCTGCTACATTACGTTAGGCCCTTTTTTGTCCCCTTTCTTCCATCCCTTCATTTCACTCTTCCCTACCTGCTCCCATTCTCCCTCAGTCTTTTTATCCTTATTTACAGTTCACACATCTCTCCTCCTATGGTTTTCTGCGCTGTCTTTCATTTTTTCTCTCCGCTCCAACTCCTCTTTCTCTGCTCTCTAGACTCTACATCTCGCTCCTGAACCTTTCCATTCTCCCTTGTATCTCTGAACCCTCCTCTTTTCTCTGTACTACCTGTTTTTCTCCACTCTTTCATTTGCTCTTCACTCTTAACCTCTATTCTCCCTTGCATTTCTCTATTCTCTCAATTCTTTCTCTCCTTCCCTTATCCCCTGCGTCTATCCGCACATTTCTCATATGTCCTCTCCCTTTTATCTATCCATTCTCTGCATTTTCTCTTTATTCTTTCATCTATCTCCACTTTGTCTGGTGTATCTCTCCATTCTTTCATTCCTTATCCTTGTGACGTGTAGCTCCGTCGACTGGCTCTCTTAACTGTTTATTGTGTAAACACTGAGCCAGGCCCCAGGCAAGTGCAGGAAGAAAAATCTGTGCGTTCGACCTGTTAAGTAAACTGCAGCCTTGTCCCTTTGTACTCCGTAGAGGGCTTTTTATGTGGGACAAAAACGGGGTTGCTCTTTCTCCCCCTACGATTGATGGATATTAATGTGACTGTTTTATATTAATCTATGTACCCCTTCCTTCCTTTCTTGCCCCGCTCTTAATGCAGACATGATTCCTTTCCTTCAAACTGGAATATATTGTACGGTATCATTGAAGACGAATATTGGAGAACTTTGCAGTAGCCATCTTATGTTTTGTATTTTTCTTTTAGATCTATAATTGCTAATAAAGACATATATGAACAAAAAACTGCAGCTGCTGCAGACAGGTGTGCCGCACACCCCGGTGGGACTCGGTGGCGCTGAACAGGCTGCACCTTTAATAGCTATGCCATTGGTGCTGACCAGTGAATAATTTGCACTATGAGACTTGTACCTGAGCAGCACCTGTCTGCTTGTGTTGCTGCTTGGCCACTAAGGGCTTCAGGGGCCAATGGTATCTCTGCCAAGCCTATAACGATCTGATGATGTTTTGCAGCTCATGCCACCTCTTTGTTTCTTTTTAGGTCCCGCCTGAGCAATCCCATTAGGGATGCTGGCGAGATTATAGTAAGGCTTTCAAAAGTGTACCCAAACTGTGGATCGGGTACAGTGCATGTGAGCACAACCACGCGCATTATGAATAGCTGCCATTTGCTACCAGACACTTTGTGCGCCCGCGCTCTGCCTCTGCTGCCACTTCAGCTCACCAGGCTGCACACCCCCTCACCCCTCGCTCGCCAATGTCCCTCCCACCCTTCCTTTGATGTCCGCAGTGAGTTCTTACAGTCTAATGGCCCTCCCCCTCCCCCAGCACAGAGCACGCATCGCAGGAGGGTTAACCTTCTCGCCCTTTGCCCACCCCTAGCACATCGGTCTCACCCTCGTGCCCCCACCCCCTCCCCTGGGATTTCACTTTCCATATCTGGGGCTTACTATTCACATCGCAAAACAAAAAGTCACTTCACGGGTGCCAAGTGCTTAACTTTTATGTGCTCAGTGCCTGCTTTCATATTTAAAATAAAATAATACTTTGAAGTTGTTTCACTTCCGCTTTTGCTTTTCATTGGGGAAGGTTTACCCCCTTGCCTTTTGCCTGCCCCTACCACATCTGTGCCCCCATGCCCCTCCCCCTCAAAGCTTTCGCTTTCCATCTCTGTGGCTTGCAGTGTCCGAGCTATGGCCTCCACGGTGCTGGGGAGGCGGTGGCCCGTGCTGCACAGAGAGTAAACTCTTTTCTGGGTGCTATGCTCCAGTGTCGTGCCCCATCTTCGCGTTGCTTCAAAACGAGGTCATGTTAAACGCAAGTACCACAGCAGCTCTTAGGATGCCACAGCATCATTGGCGCAATTTACTGTTCACACATAATTACAAGACTGTCAAAACGCTGCCAAAATGAGCTTGTCAACCGATTGCGGTAAGCAATACATATTTTCAGAAGAGGTAAATATGCTGTCCACTTAATCAGGATTCCTCCTAACCCAACTGTATTGCATATACCATGTGTCCTGTCTCTAAATGAATAGAATGAATGGGTATAATTGTTCATCATAAAAACTTTTCAAGCTGATTTATAGCACATCCAAGGCACAATGTAAAAACAGCAGTTATTTTAACATGGCAGAACAGAAAAATCCCAGGCATTTTACTTCTTGTTTCTTCTCTCGCTCACACACTTGTCTGAACCTGTCTTCTCAGTTTCTCTTCACCACTTAGCTTATTACCCCCTTTATACTCCTCCACTCCCCCCCCCCACTCCACGGGAATGCTTGGTACAGTTTTTTCGGTAGCGAGTTGCAAAAACAGAAGTGCTACTAGGCTCTTGTTTTCTTTTTCTCTCTTTTACTTTTTTGCTCCTTGTTTTCTTGCTCCCTTTTTTCTCTTTCATTCTCATGTTCTCCTCCCCCTTCAATGGTTCCACCACCTTCCCCCGAGTTGTCTTTTGTTTCGGCCTCCATTTTCTCCTCTCCCCATCATAATCACTCTCCTGGCTCCTCTCCCGGCCTCACCTTCTGCCCACTTCTCCCCCTGATCTCTCTGCTGCTGGCTTTCCCTTTCCTCTCTCCCCCTACCCCCC